>NC_041397.2:225515431-226236485 GCF_900747795.2 Erpetoichthys calabaricus | reverse complement strand
TGCTACCGTGGCAATTTGTGTGTCTGTCCAGGATTTTAAATGACCTGTAGCTCGCAAACCGTTTCACCTATACACTTGAAATGTGGTACACATATAGTACGTCACGTCTACTATCCGCTTTATGGGTGATGATTGTTTTACTCTTTTTATGTTTATTTTATTTTATTGTAGAATCAACTCCTATCTGCGCACAGCAGGGCAGCCGTGGGCGGATGCGTATGGTGTATTCACTCCATGTTATCGTGCATTGCGCTGTCAGTGGTATTTTGATAAAAGAATTTGAACAACATATAAGAAGCGTATAAATTATTAAACAGTAAAACATTAACATTTAAGAAGTAAAGTTACATTAAGTACTACTGCAGTGCCTTCGGGTATACCTCATTTTTTGTTTGCCCATTACATGCTTAAATGTATACATTTTTTGGTGCACCTACCTGAGAACACGCGACATATAACCGAGCATGGGAGAAGCATGGATTTTAAACACGTGTTGAGTTCATCTGCTGGTCTCCCTCGTGGAATAACTGGTAATGTTTGACTAAAATCTACAGCGAGTAAAACGACATTACCTCCTTTTTTTTTACGATCTCTGAGATCTTGGTTTTTTCGGTTCAAGGCTTCATAAGCTCTTTTATGTTGTATGATGTACTTATCCCAAACCATCATCTTTGAATGTTGCAAGACTTTCGCCTTGTATGTAGATCGGGGTAATTACATTCATTGCATTCCTAGTGTGAATCACAATGTGATTGTATGGGTGGTTACCTGGCACTGTAGGGTTGCCACCCGTCCTTTAAAATACGGAATCGTGCCGCGTTTGAGAATTAAATTGCGAATCCCGTTTTGAATCAATACTGGACGGAATTTATCCCGTATTTTTTTTATAATTTTTTTTTTAAAGCAGCGTGTCATGCAAATCATCCCACACGCATTTTATGAAGATGCCTCCTTTCCTACTTTTGATTGGGTAATACTTGATGTCATCGTTAGTTTGATTGGTCTTTTTAACTGTCCAGTGAGGAGGGCGTGTCTTTTAAGTAGAGTCTGCAAAGTGTTGGCACTGAGATGTGGCGTCAGCGCCATAGTTGAAGCCCCTAACGTTGCGGTCAGCAAGTCGGCTAACATCCGCCATGTGCCGTCTTTCAGTTGCGAGAAGCACATCATAGAATGGTTGAAACTGTTGCCCCTAACGTTGCGCCATGGCGTGTGGTTCGTTTATACCTCGTGTCTTCTCATTAAACTTTTATCTCGCGAATATGTTATTGCAATCCGCAGCGGGAGCGTTTCTATAAACTTAATTTAAACTTACGTTTTACACCGTGCTTTGTTTCCCTTATGAACATGCTTGTATGCTTAACTCGCTCCGTTCTCAATTGTTTAATTAATTTTTTGCTGTTCGCTGTTTGCGGCTCTTCCTCCATTTCCCCCTACTTCGTTCTTTTATCTCGCGAATATGTTATTGCAATCCTTAACGGGAGCGTTTCAATAAACTGATTGAAAATAGTTTTGCATTTACCTTTTTAGTAAAAGGCGAGCTTTTAAGCCTGAGAAATCACCCCGTAAATGCACACGTTTAATTGGACATGAGTTAATATGTATGGTTACACAGTATTAAAAGACAGTGAACAACGTCAGTTACCTTTGTTCCCGCGTTTGATAAAAGGTGAGCTTTTAAGCCTGAGAAATCACCCCGTAAATGCACACGTTTAATTGCACATGTGTTAATATGTATGCTTACACAGTATTAAAAGACAGTCAAAAATTAACGTCATTTACCTTCGTTCCCGCGTGCGACTCGTGCTGTAAATCTCTTCCTTGTTTTTAGTTCACGTGATTACGTAGGAGGCGTGATGACGCGATACGTGACTCCGCCTCCTCCATTACAGTGTATGGACAAAAAATATGTTCCAGTTATGACCATTACGCTTTGAATTTCGAAATCAAACCTGCCTAACTTTTGTAAGTAAGCTGTAAGGAATGAGCCTGCCAAATTTCAGCCTTCCACCTACACGGGAAGTTGGAGAATTAGTGATGAGTGAGTCAGTGAGTGAGTGAGTTAGTCAGTCATATAGGGCTTTGCCTTTTATTATTATAGATATATATATATAGATATATATATAGATATATAGATAGATATATATATATATATATCTATACTAATTAATAAAAGGCAAAGCCCTCACTGACTCACTGACTGACTGACTCACTCATCACTAATTCTCCAACTTCCCGTGTAGTTAGAAGTCTGAAATTTGGCAGGCTCATTCCTTACAGCTTACTTACAAAAGTTAGGCAGGTTTCATTTCGAAATTCTACGCGTAATGGTCATAACTGGAACCTGTTTTTTGTCCATATACTCTAATGGAGGAGGCGGAGTCACGTATCGCGTCATCACGCCTCCTACGTAATCACGTGAACTAAAAACAAGGAAGAGATTTACAGCACGAGTCAAACGCGGGAACGAAGGTAAATGACTTTAATTTTTGAGTGTCTTTTAATACTGTGTAAGCATACATATTAACACATGTGCAATTAAACGTGTGCATTTACGGGGTGATTTCTCAGGCTTAAAAGCTCGCCTTTTATTAAAAAAGTAAATGCAAACTGTTTTCATTCTGAAGGGCACAAACCACGTTGGATTTTGTTATGATAGTTGATTAGTAAGGTCTATTAAGGGATACTTACAGAATGATTAGTAATGCCTGTGAATGCCGATGCAAGTAGGAGAATCGGCGTGAACTAAGGAACGAATAATAACATGTACAGTAAATGTCTCTAAAGTCTGTCTATTAAAAAGTTATTATATCTTTCAATCCTGTGTATTGATTAAACTACGAACCTAACAAGATCACTACATGGTGTCAGAAGTGGCGGATTGGAAGAGGAATGTGAAGAAGAGGTTCAGCTTTTGAACGAGTCTCGCCGAAAACGTGATCAGAAAGCGCTAAGATGTTCTAGCAAAAGAGAAAAAAAATATGGAAGGATTACAGCCCCCACCAAATCTCCAGTTAAAGGGAAATGTAGCTGAAAATTGGAAAAGATTTAAACAGAGATTCGAGTTGTATCTTGCTGCGATTGAAGCAGATAGGAAAAGTGAAAAAATGAAAGCGTCTATGCTTCTACATGTAACTGGCGAAGAGGCACTAGAGGTGTATAACAATTTTCAGTTTGAAGAAGATGGAGACAATATGAAATTGAACAAAATAGTTGAAAATCCCATCAGTGATAGGTGAAAATCCGCGATATAGAAAGACCATATAAATAAACATTTTTATAGTTTAAGCCTTAAAATACCCATCCCACACACTTTAAACACATATAAACTTATAAAACACACTTTGTTAACACATATGATATGTGGATTTCGGACTAGAGAGTAACATCTCTCTATTATAAAACATTTTAAGTTCATGCAAGACAAGGCAGTGAGACAGGAAAACAGCTGCTGTACAGGCTTATTGACACGCAGAGCGACAAGCAGCACAAAGTCCACTTCTCCTTAGCGTGCATTCAGCAAGCCTGCTCCCTTCACAACGCGAAGTGGCAGGAATGTACCGCGCCTCGGAGAGGGAGGTTTGAGCAAACGTGCGTTCAGCCCTCACACCCTCACACACACACACACTCCTCCTCCTCCTCCTCCTTCAGAATGCGCAAAGCGACAAGCAGGCATTTTGGCAGAAGCAGCACAAAGTCCACCTCTGCTTAATGTGCGTTCACCTGCCCCCCTCTTCACAAAGCGAGTGGCAGACACATCAACGTCTGATCGCTGCGTGTAGTGTTGCTCTGCGGTGTTAAGAGTGTAGAAAGTGTTTAAGAGCATAGGAAGTGTTTATAAGAGTGTGGGAAAGGTTAAAAAGAGAGACAGAAAGGTTTATAAGAGTGTGGGAAGGGTTTATAAAGCCTTAAAATATATATAAATAATAAAATAAATATAGGTCGGTACTTCACGGATTTTCACTTATCGCGGGGGGCTCTGGAACGTCACCCCCGCGATAGGTGAGGGATGACTGTATTTCTGTTTTATTTAAACCTTTTAAGTTCGTATGCATAGCCCCATTTGGCTGTTTTAGTTTTTTTTCTTTCTTCAGTAATATTTAATCTCCTTAAAGAAAAACAACATATGCATTTTACTTTTTTTGTATCTCTTTAGTAATATTTTAGTGTAAAAGGATAACCAGTATTTAAACCTTTTATGTTACTTTATAAAGTTATTTTACACAATGTTGAAAAATTAATAAGAAAGCTACATATTTTGGCAGCTGCTGCTTTAATTTTCAATGAAATGAAAAAAGCTCTCCAAGAGAAAATTTCAATGAAGAAGAAACAGTTTGCACTATCTAAAAAGGAGAAACCCTCATTTATAAAGGTTTGCTGCACATGACTTAACTGAAAATAAATGAATAGTTCCTATGTGTATAATACATATTTATCTATTTTACTTATGCCTTTATTCCAGCAACTTGCAACATCTGAGGTACAATTTGTTACATTACTTTTGTTTTTTGCAGCACAGGCAGGTGAAGTGACTTCCTCATGGTCACACAGTGGTGTCAGTACCAGGATTTGAACTGACAAGCTCTGGGTTTGCTGAAATATTACTGAAGAAAGAAAAAAACGAAAACGGGCAAATGGGGCTATGCATACAAATGTCCATCCATCCATTATCCAACCCGCTATATCCTAAATACAAGAGCCAATTCCTGCCAACACAGGGCACAAGGCAGGAAACAAACCCCGGGCGAGGTGCCAGCCCACCGCAGGGCGCACACACCCACACACCAGGGACAATTTATAATCGCCAATGCACCTAACCTGCATGTCTTTGGACTGTGGGAGGAAACCGGAGTGCCCAGAGGAAACCCAGACAGACACTGGGAGAACATTCCAAACTCCACGCAGGGAAGCGAACCCGGGTCTCCTAACTGGCACCTTTCACTGCGCCACCATGCCGCCCGCATACAAACTTAAAAGGTTTAAACAAAACAGAAATATATACCTTTATTTTTACTTCCTTAACTTGTGGAGGGTGTATCCTGTAGCAAAGCCCTAAGTTTTTTCATGAAAGCCCCTTTCAGTCAATAAGCCTTAAAAACAGGTGTAAAGCTAAACTTGCAGCACCGCTATTCAATTACACTCGCCTAACGCCTCTCCTAAGGGGACATACTGTGGGATCTAGGCACCAGTCAAAGCACCAATCACAGGCCCGATTAGAAAGCGGGAAGCTGTGATTTGTCGTCTCCCTCCCATGTAACAATCACAGCCCGTGTTACAACGCACTATGTATGTATGTGTATATGTGTATATATATATATATAAATGTGTGTTTATGTATGTGTGTATATGTATGTGTATATATATGTTGATATGTGTATATATATATATGTATATATATGTGGATGTGTATATGTATATATATATATATGTATATATGTATATAAATGTATATATAGATATGTGTATATGTAGATATGTATATATATGTTGATATGTATATGTATATATATGTTTACATAACCTCTTTAACACACTACTTCTCCACTGCGAAGCGTGGGTATTTTGCTAGTATATATATATATGTATGTATCTTTGTGTATATGTAGATATGTGTATATGTAGATATGTATATATATGTATATATGTGTATGTATATATATGTTTGTGTGTGTGTGTATATATTATACAGTAATCCCTCGCTATATCGCGCTTAGCCTTTCGCGGCTTCACTCCATCGCGGATTTTATATGTAAGCATATTTAAATATATATCGCGGATTTTTCGCTGCTTCGCGGATTTCTGAGGACAATGGGTCTTTTAATTTCTGGTACATGCTTCCTCAGTTGGTTTGCCCAGTTGATTTCATACAAGGGACGCTATTGGCAGATGGCTGAGAAGCTACCCAACTTACTTTTCTCTTTCTCTTGCGCTGACTTTCTGTGATCCTGACGTAGGGGGATTGAGCAGGGGGGCTGTTCGCACACCTAGACGATACGGACGCTCATCTAAAAATGCTGAAAGATTATCTTCACGTTGCTATCTTTTGTGCAGCTGCACGGTGCTTCGCATACTTAAAAGCTCGAAGGGCACGTATTGATTTTTGCTTGAAAAACAAACTCTGTCTCTCTGTATCTCTCTCTCTCTCTCTCTTTGTCTGCTCCTGACGGAGGGGGTGTGAGCTGCCGCCTTCAACAGCTTTGTGCCGCGGTGCTTCGCATACTTAAGCCAAACAGCCCTATTGATTTGTTTGCCAGAGATTGTTTTCTCTATCTATGTGACATTCTGTGCTCCTGACACGCACTCATTTGAAAAGGAAGATATGTTTGCATTCTTTTAATTGTGAGACGGAACTGTCATCTCTGTCTTGTCATGGAGCACAGTTTAAACTTTTGAAAAAGAGACAAATGTTTGTTTGCAGTGTTTGAATAACGTTCCTGTCTCTCTACAACCTCCTGTGTTTCTGCGCAAATCTGTGACCCAAGCATGACAATATAAAAATAACCATATAAACATATGGTTTCTACATCGCGTATTTTCTTATTTCGCGGGTGGCTCTGGAACGCAACCCCCGCGATGGAGGAGGGATTACTGTATATATATATATATATGACAGCAACACTCATAACAATGACAACACAATTACATATACAGTATATATATGTAGAGATGTGTATATATATATATATATATATATATATATATATATATGTGTGTAAATGTATGTATGTATGTATGTATGTCTATATATATATATATATATATATATATATATATATATATATATATATATATATATATAGATATATAGATATATATAGAAATATATATATATAGATATATATATATATATATAGATATATATAGATATATATATGTAGATATGTATATATATGTGTATATATATGTAGATATGTGTATATATGTAGATATGTAAATACAGTATATATGCAGATATGTAAATATATATGTATATATATGGGTCTGTGTGTATGTGTGTATATATATATATATATATATATATATATATATATATATATATATGTATATATATGTATGTATGTGTGTGTGTGTGTGTGTGTGTATATGTATGTATGTATGTGTATATGTATATATGTATATGTGTGTGTATGTACTGTATGTGTGTTGTGGGATATGGCCGGCCTGTCACCCTGGCCAACACCCCCAGGCCTCCAGATGGAGCTGTCCCTGCTGCATGGAAGTGCCCCGAATACCAGCAGGGAATCATGGACGATGGAGTTTTCCTTTACAGCCCTGCTGGATATCACAGGGGCCAACAGATGACGCTGCAGGGAGGCCCAGAGAGGAGTTTGTGCCCTATAACCCGGAAGTTTGTCGTAGGCAAGTTCCGGGTTGAAGAAAAGGACTTTTTATCTGACCCGGAAGTGATAAGAAATCACATGGACTGTAGGATGGGAAACACTTCCGGGTCAGGGTGTATAAAAGGACGATGGGAAATCCCAGACGTTGAGCTGAGCTGGGTGGAAGGGTGGCAACGCGTCTGGGAGTGTGGAGGATTGATTATTGTGTATTGTTTGATTTATTATTGAGTATTGTGGAGAGGAGGGTGCTTTGTGCACTTTATTATTAAAATAAATATTCATATTTGGACTTTTACCTGGTGTCTGACGTCTAGTGTGAGGGTTCAAGGGGTCACGGAGACCTCAAACTATCACAGTGTATATATATGTTGATATGTGTATATATATATGAATATATATGTGGATGTGTATATGTATATATATATATATATATATGTATATGTAGATATGTGTATATGTAGATATGTATATGTATATTTATGTTTATGTGTGTGTATATTATATATATATATAAGACAGCAACACTCATAACAATAACAACACAATTACATTGTGTGACAGACGACCGGCTATGGACTCCGATCGTCACCCCCAGGCCGCTAGGAGGAGCCCTCCGGACAGCATATTTGCGCCCCGAGTTCCAGCAGGGCCTCATGGACTTTGTGGTGTTTTGACACAGCCCTGCTGGATACCTTGGGGGCCGCCAGGAGTCGCTGTAGGGGGGCTAGTGGGCTCTGGCATGCCCTATAACCCGGGAGTGCATCCCAGTCACGTGACTGGAAGAAGCGATGTGCTCCCGGGATGAAGAAAAGGACTTTGCCCTGACCCGGAAGGAAAACGGACTTGTGGGTTTGGCTTGGAGCCACTTCAGGGTCAGGGGCTATAAAAGAACTCTGGGTAAGCCCAGACACTGAGCTGAGCTGGGAGGAAGGTGGGCTAAGTGTCTGGGAGAGGAGGATTGTTATTATAGAGAGAGAATTGTGATTTATATGAGTGTGGTGAGGAGAGTGCTTGGTGCACTACTGTATAATAAAAATAATTATTATTATACTTTCACCTGGTCATCAGAGTGGTACCTGAGGGTTCGAGAGGTGGACACGAGCCATCTACTGCTACACTGGCGTAGTCGGCAGGAGTCTCTGGCCGTCTGGAGGCAGAGGATCTGCATTAATAATTAAATTTGTTGTGGCAGAGAACCCTAAAAAGGTCCCTCTAGTAACCGCGGAGGTGAAAACTCCACCCGCGACCAAGAGCGCTGCAGCTGAGAACCGTCCTCTACAGCAGGCAAGTATGGGGAAGAAGACTGGGAAGAAGGCTGGAGTTGTCCAGAAGACTTCGGTCCCAGATCCGATGGAGACGCTGTGGACTTACCTGACGGGCAGTGAGGAAGATCGGGAGCAGTTTAAGGCCACGCAAACCCGAGCAGGGCAGCAGTCGGAACGTTGCCGGATAGCGACTCCCGAAGATTACTACAGGGAGTTGGAGCGTGATCGCCAACGTACCGAGGTATGTGCTGGGGCAATGCCCGAAACGCCGGGAGTATTTGTTTCCTGTTTTGCAGGGGCCTGTCTGCACGAAGCGGACAAAGAACGCGCCCGCCTCACACCTAGACAAGATGGCCGCGAAGAAAAGAAAACAAGCCAGTCTAGGCGTCCGCAGAAAGGGAGTCCATTGGCGGAGAACGACCATGTGACCTCGCGCTATGGATGCCGGGATGGGAAAGTCCTCCTCGGTTCCTTAGGTGAGGACACGTCTTCCCCGACGCGTCTGAGCTCCCGGAAGGGGAAGGGGGCGGCGAGCGAAGCAGCGCCATTAATTAATAAAGAGGGACGGGACGTGACTGTAGTGTCTGCCGGCAATATTAAAAAGGCAGACCGCAGCCAGCCGCAGGAGGCTACCCGTCTCTCTAAAGGCTCCATATCCCAGGAGCCCTTGCGCTCATCAGCAGAGCACGTGCCAGGAGTGGACGTGCTCATTGGTTCCCGGTCGGCAGGTGACCAAAATAAGGAAGTAGCCTTACTGCCGGCCGAGACAACTAACTTAACAAACTATATGATACGAGATCTCGAAGAGATACTCGAGCCCGTACTGGGTTTCTTTCAGGGAATCGAGGACCTGAGGAGACGAGTAGAGGAGCTGGGAGCCACGGTCGAAGCGCCGCTGAGGAAACTACAAGTATACCTGCGACGGTTAGGCCGTGAAGCCCCGGCCTCGATTGATTCGGCGGTGCAGGTGAGTAAAATCTGCGCCGTATATAATAAGGGGACGCAGTGTGAATCGGCACCGCGTTTAATAAGTAGCGGTTGCCAAAGCACTGTGAACCCGACAAGGGAGTGTGGCACCATGACGGAGGGGTCGGTAAATTGTCCGTTTGAACCGGAGCAGCGGTATCAGACGCTGCTCTGGACTAATGCGGACGTTATAAGCCCAACCCGCGTGATAAAGGGGTTGCCGTTGGTTACCGGTGAGGCGGGGGAAGCACCGATCGTCCCGGGACAGCTGAATAGTGCTGTTACCCGGAGCGATACGGTACTAATGACGCCGCCTCCGAGTTTACATAGGACAACGGGCGTGCAAACAGCAAAGAGGCTCTCTCTCTTCCATAGAGAGCCTCACGTTGTGCACAAGCCCCAGAGAAAGCAGGAGATCCCCACACAGAAATGCGGGTCTCCTAACAGGGAAAAGAAACGGGCAAAGAGCAGCAAAGCGGCTGTTAACCTCTCCTTGGCAGAGGACAGGGTGGAGCTGACAGAATTCCCGAGGTGCTTTAGGTCTCGGGAAGAGAGGCCACCAGGAGGACGTCGGCGGTGCTACAACTGCCGGCAACCGGGCCATGTGTGGAGGAGTTGTCCCCGGAGGACAGGGGAGCGGTGGGATACCAGATACACCGTTCCCCCAAGGTTCGCTGGGGGATCTAGACAGCAGAACCACGGCCCGGATCTCGCGTTCTCCTGGAGGAAGACGTCCCTCGCGGGAATCAACGCTCCGCCCCACTGGTCGTCGCTAAGGGGGAGGGACTGTGACAGACGACCAGCTATGGACTCCGGTCGTCACCCCCAGGCCGCTAGGAGGAGCCCTCCGGACAGCATATTTGCGCCCCGAGTTCCAGCAGGGCCTCATGGACTTTGTGGTGTTTTGACACAGCCCTGCTGGATACCTTGGGGGCCGCCAGGAGTCGCTGTAGGGGGGCTAGTGGGCTCTGGCATGCCCTATAACCCGGGAGTGCATCCCAGTCACGTGACTGGAAGAAGCGATGTGCTCCCGGGATGAAGAAAAGGACTTTGCCCTGACCCGGAAGGAAAACGGACTTGTGGGTTTGGCTTGGAGCCACTTCCGGGTCAGGGGCTATAAAAGAACTCTGGGTAAGCCCAGACACTGAGCTGAGCTGGGAGGTAGGGTGGCGACGTGTCTGGGAGAGGAGGAGTATTGTCAGAGAAGAGTATTGTGTATTGTATATGAGTGTGGTGGAAGGAGTGCTTGGTGCACCTTATGGTAATAAAAAGAAATATTATTATATATTCACCTGGTTATCAGAGTGGTACCTGAGGGTTCGAGAGGTGGACACGAGCATCTACTGCTACAATTGACAATCATGTTACGTTATTTTTAAAATGTTTCCTTTTCTTTTTCATAACCTCTTTAACACACTACTTCTCCGCTGCGAAGCGCGGGTATTTTGCTAGTATATATATATATATATGTGTGTATGTATGTATGTGTGTATATGTATGTGTATATATATGTTGATATATGTGGATGTGTATATGTATATATACAGTATATGTATATATGTAGATATGTGTATATGTAGATATGTATATATAAGTATATATGTTTATGTATATATATGTTTACATAACCTCTTTAACACACTTCTTCTCCGCTGCGAAGCGCAGGTATTTTGCTAGTAAAATAATATATAGGTAATAATGATAAAAAAACATTAGGCCCACTAATGACAAATTTATGCTCAAACTTTTATTAAATCATGGCACTATCACTAACAAAAGTTTTACTGGCATTGAAAAGCCTGTCAAAATTGTGATTTTAAATCCATCGCAGCAAATAAAAAAGTAAAATCAGTCATATGGCAGTAGTGTTCAACTGCTGTTGATAAAGAGGACAAGTAAACAGCAGCTGCTTTGATAACTATTTAGTACAGTGGAACATCAGTTCACGAACGTCTCGGTACACGTACAAATCGGTTTACGACCAAAAAGTTCGCCAAACTTTTGCCTCGGTTCACGACCACACACTCAGTATACAAACAAGCCAGTTTCCCTTTCGGTTTGTACATGTTCAGTCTCTCCCTGTGCATTTCCTGTGCAGCGAGCAAGAGAGCGCGACACACACACAGGCAGTGAGAGAGAGAGAGACAGACGCACGCACACACACACACACACACAGGCAGTGTGAGAGAGAGAGACGCACACAGGCAGCGCGAGAGAGAGAGACACACACACAGGCAGCCCGAGAGAGAGACGCACACACAGGCAGCGCGAGAGAGAGAGACGCACTCACAGGCAGCGCGCGCGAGAGAGAGAGAAACACACACACAGGCAGTGAGAGAGAGAGAGAGAGAGAGAGAGACAGACGCACGCACGCACGCACACACACACACACACACACACACACGAGAGAGAGAGAGACGCACACACACAGGCAGTGCGAGAGAGAGAGACGCACACACACAGGCAGTGCGAGAGAGAGAGACACACACACAGGCAGCCCGAGAGAGAGACGCACACACAGGCAGCGCGAGAGAGAGAGAGACGCACTCACAGGCAGCGCGAGAGAGAGAGCTGGACGCATAAGGTAGGAAGGCAGTTGAAGAATGCATTGGGCTTGATTTTGTGTTCACTTCTGTTTACAGTGATCAGTTCGTAGGATGCATTGTTGCAATGTTACTTTTCTTGGTGGTTTATTAAATTACGGGTTTTTTCAAATGTTCATTTTTTTCCCTGTGCTTAAAACTCATTAAAAAAAAAGTGTTTTAGCCAGCGGTTGGTAGCGCTATAGCGCGAACTATTGCAGTGTTAGTTTTCTCTGTTGTTCAAGGTTTTCTCAGTGTTATTCAATGTTTTTACATTTAGTTTACTATTACGCTGTGCATTCTATGGTTTGATTAACTATATTTGTGCTTAAAAACTTAAAAAAAAAAAAAATATTTATATACAGTTCGTATTTACATACAATCCTATGGGGGGAAATTGCTTCGGTTCACGACCAAATCGGTTTACGACCAGAGTTTTGGAACAAATTATGGTCGTGAACCGAGGTTCCACTGTATATAGTAAGCCATGAGTAACCTACCTAACTCATGAAAAGAATAAACTTTTCTAACATTCACAATAAACCAACAAAGAGAGGTGACCTAAAAAAAGAATAAAAATAAGTTAAGGGATTTTATTTGTAAGTATATTTGACCATATGTTAAATCTTCATTACTAAATTGAAACAGTACAGTTTCTGTCTGGAATCCTATGAGACCCTTAGGACCAAAATTTAATACTTTACTTCATGAGATGTTGTCAGAGTCTTTTATTTTGAAACTTTTTTGCATCTTGCCTGGGGGTTCTTTTTGTAAAGTTTTAGCTAAGTTGGTGTTTTTTTACTGCAAGGAATCCATTGGCTTCATTTATTCATGGTAGTTACTTCTGTTTTTAATTTCTCAAATCTACCTATTTATCACTGTCATTTGTCCTTACCAACAGAGCCATTTTGACTTCTGTTTCGAGAGCTTCCCTGAGTATGCGTATCCTCAGATATCGTGGTATTGACAGCAACGACACAATGGGATAAAAGGCCATTGAATAGAATACTTCCTTATTTGATTACACAGATTCCAAAACCCTTCAGACAGTTAGAACTGTTGCTTGTTTCGATTTGTCTAGTTTTTGAACTCTTATTAATCCTTCCTGACTTTAATTTTTTCCCAAGATTCTTGGTTAAGTTTACCATATTGTTTGTCTCCTGATTCTGACACTTGCTTAATTTTTTGACAACTTCTTTCTCTTCCAATTGTCCTCTGATATCTCGTGCCCTTAGGGCAGATTAATTGTAATTCTAGTGAGTTGGTCTGGACTTAAGTTGGATGTGCGTTTAAGTGGGTGGAAGTGGGTTAAAAAAAATCGTTCCCATGCAGCCCTCCAGACTGGAAAATGACCACCGTACAATTATCATCAAAGGAGTTTACAGTAAATATTTGATCATTATCTGTGTTATGTTATTTTTTGATGCTACTTCTTTGTATCCTGGCACTTTTAGATTTTAAGGAGCAAAGTTTTGAAGTTTAAAATACATACATTGCCTGTATTGTGCTAAAAATGTATTTTCTTGAGCTACTCTTTAGGGATGTGCGAAGTTTTATAGTGCAATCAGTTTATTTTAGATTTATTATCTTGTGTACACAGTACAGTTACATTCCTATTGCAGCAAACTTTTTTGTGAAGAGGAAAAAGGAAGCCAATGTGGATTATGGAAATAATAATAAAAGAAATTGAAATGTTTTTTCTTGTTTAAGGTTGCAATAACAATTAAAAAAAGGAATTGTGCTTATAAGTGATGTTATGGTAAAAAAAGAAAGTTGCAACTGTTAATATCCCTGACTGCCTAGTCTCCCTTTCTTGCGAATGTCCTTGGTTGCGGGGTGCCCAGTGAGATTAGTCCTCAGTTTTTGTTTTTTTTTCAGCAATTGTAATTTGCACAGGCTGAAGTCTACTGCCTGCTACCCTTCATACTGGCTGGTGCCAAAAACAAATGCTGAGCCAGCCACTTAAGCTTATAGACATTCTACTTCACAGTCAAAAGACTACCATATTTGCCCGCAAGCAGTGCTTGAAGTGCATGCAATTTATTGGTAATACTTATTATTATGGCAGTAATGCTCCTCCCAATTCGTTAACACTTTTACACGATGGGGCCGGGGAGCTGTATCTTGGAGGTTGGCGTATTAATAATATGATATATGATATCATATGATAATATTATGATGATAGTTTCAATGGAATAAATATGATAATATATTCAAGAACCACTGGTACCAGCCCATTACAAGCACTCGTAGTGTACGAGCACCACAGCGTTGTGATGCTACATATATGGCTGTGCTCTTACCATTCAGACTTTGTGCGGTTCAAACAAATCAGGCTGCCTTCCCTCAGCTGCAGCGTACTCCTGCCAAACAAGTTAAGCACAGGAATCTCATTCCTGTTGTGAATTTGAGTGCCTGACAGCTTTCTTGTGAGGTGCATAAGGTTTATTTTTAAAAAATAAGTGATCGCTGAACGATGTGTCCAGCCAATCCATGATGGATGGTATCTTCAATCAATGGCCCAGTCCTTTTACCCTTGCATGGATGGATCTTTCTCAAATGTAGGGTCTTTATCTTAAATTTATGACATAATACAGGCTGTGATTCTGAGTGGAACATATAAATGTTAGTCTAGTAACTTGCCTTGCTTTATATTTACATTTACTGCTGTAGAAGGGGGATCAAGTTGTCATAGTAATGGCTGTTAAACTGGATATTTGTGGTTTGGAGTGCTTATGAATTTTAGTGCTGCTACCAGCCATTAGTATCAGATATTTCTTGGTGTTTACAATTCATTTAATTTTTCATATTTTCTAATTATTTTCAGGGCACCAAGAATTTATAGTTCACATAACCAGTGGAGTGCTTTTTAATCTTGTTTAATTATTATTACTGTATAGCTGATGCCTTTATCCTAGGTATCTTAAGAGATCAAGATACATTGTAGCTGGTTACAAGTATTTTTTACAGTCAGAGTTTGGGTTAAGTCACACAGTGACATAAGGGCAGGATCTAAATTAACAGTCCTGTGGTTTACAGTCCAGTACCTTAGCCACCACATTACTTGCCCAGACATCATGTTTATTTATATGCTACAATAGCTCAGTGTTTTTGTGGTTAATTTCCATTTAAAATGATAAAATTAGATACCCTATCATAAAAATTGAAATTGTTTATTTGATTGGGTATCCAGTCAGTGTAATTATTTTGCTTTATTATTGTAAGATATTTTAAAAAGTAAACCAGAACTGTCCCCTGCACATACAAATAAGAGTATATGACCAAAAGTCTATTCAAGTTGCAGATTACATGAATTTCAAAAAACAGAAAGATTGTTTCTTTAATTTTTGTCAAAATGTAATTATGTATTTAAATTATAAGGTTAACACATTCAATTTAATGGACTTAAAGTCCATAAATTAAAGTAAGAAAAAGTACATTATTCTGAAAGCAGTAAAAGAGTGTTATGAAAAGCCATGAAATAAAATATAAATGATTGTGAAATAATTTCAGAAGTAAATTGCAAACCACCTTAGTACAAAAGAAGAGCATATAAATTTCACCTTTTAAAATAAGAAGTTTAATTGAATGAGCTTATTATTCTGAAAGTGGTTGAATAAGACCTGCAAAGTTTAATTAGTGCCCGAACATAGAATGAAATTAAATAATGAAAATGTTAATAATGGTAGCCATTTATTCTGGGTATTCATCTTTTTCTTCCAATCTCAAGGACATGTAATAATTGGTTAACTGGCAACTCAAAAGTGATCTGTGTCACAAGAACGACCATACAACGTTGAGAAGGTTAGGGGCAGCCACCCGTATAATTGTTCCCGGCTGCAAAACTGATTTTTAAACAAAGACATGTTCATTCAACTTAGTCCAAAACAGAACTGATTCTCTTGAGAGAAGATGGCGGCTTTAAAGGCCAGTGAAGGAAGTGATGTCATCCATAGCGGAACCGGAAGTGACGTCATTGGCTGCCCCAGAACCGGGTGGGATTTCCCTAGAATGGTCTGCAAAAGATCGAGAGGGAAAATTAGTGCACTTCGCCACCCCCTAGTCTGGCATGGAATCACATGTAGTTAAGCCCTTTAGTTGTCTCCTAAACACACGTGTGTGACACCTGGAATAAGTGTAATTGGCTTTTTGTTTAAGTGTGTCTAGCAATGGACTGGCTGTTATTGCAGGGTTGTCAGAACATTATTAAACTAGGAGTAAGTAATAATAATTTCACTAATAATTTAGCTGAATTTCATTATCACTCACAAATGATGGACACTGTAATCAGGCTAACCTCAGAGGGCTATCACAGTTGAGTGTAAAAGGCAAGGAAACATTTTTTTAACAGACCAAGACAGGGAAGAGACAAAATTTTGTTCTCTGAAATACTGGAAAATCAGAAAGAAAACTACTAAGCCAAAAACATAATCAAATCTCAAAGTCAAAAATACATGCTAAAATCTTAAGTCCTAAATAACCCCCTTGGAAAATGCCACCTAACTCCACTACAGTTGTTTTTATTTTTGGATCTAAAATCCTGGACAACAAGAAGTTTGTGATGTTGACCTTTATACTTTTCTGCCAATGACGTTTGGTCATCCTATGGCAACAACAGTTAGCAAAGACTCTGTAAAACCCTATTAAAAATGATGGCACAAGGAAATGTAAAAAATATTGAATTTAGTCAAAACTGAAAGAAAAACTAATGTTAAATTCAAACTTTCCATGCTTCAAAGCCCAATATTAAAATCTAAAGGGGAAATATATACATAATTGCACCAGGAAAAAATTAATCAAGTTAGCACAGTTATAGCAATTATCTAGAATATTATTGTAATTTCATTGTTAATGAAGCATATTTCATATGAAAAAAATATTTCTACTATATGTATGTATGTAACAAAGATAGCTAAATTATGCATATTTGGTCCTGGATAGTCAATGTTTATATTTTGTCTTCCATCTATTTGGAATGTAAAACCACAATTTAGTGCTTGTTACTATCTGGCTGTGTTGCATTTTTATTAATTTTTGGCTGTCAACATTGTGAATTTGCAGTAGCCACAAAAAATTAAACTTCTGCAGCTTGATTTTTAAACATAATTGTTTTGCATTATTTTACTATCTTTTAGTTATTTCTTTCTAACTTTTATTTTAAAGGTTCATGACTATGTTGCAACAATGATTATCCAGTTTAAGGACTATTAAGTGTACCTTATATAGTCAAGTTTACTTTTTGCATTTTTTCTTTGCCCTCTTTTTTCAAGGATCTGTCATTTAAGGGAATGTTTCAGTCAAAAATGAATTTTTTTATATACCAAGTGGTATGAAATCATGGACAAAAAACTTTTAATCTCATATTTTCATGGAGAACAGAAATAACAAATTTTCCAATAACATTGGTATCTATGGAGACCAGCGCAGGACCACTACAAACATGTTAAAAATGTTCATGAAAAAATCTTAAATTACTCATGTCACATAATTCACATGTCAAGTCATCCAGTCGTATGCGGACGATAGGCAAAACGCATGCATTTTCTGCTAAATTGTTATTGATTAAATGATTCTGGAAATTCAGACAAATGCATGCAGAGGAAACATATTCACATGGGATCACACTTTTGAATTGAAGACATACCTTTTCCCATCATTTGTCAAGAGTCAAGTCAAGTCTACAACTGGATGACTTTTTCGTAAATGGCAAATCATTATGGAAACAAGTCATTTAGAGTTAGAAAAAAATGGAAAATATTATCCATTCATAACAAAATGATGCTATAGGCATCCAAATGGAAAATTATTACACAAATTTGTTGATTCAGTATGTCTCAGTGGTTACTGTCTTGTTGTTTTATATATGATTTTTTACATTTTGTGTTTAATTTTAAGGATGTAACCTAGGTTTTTTTTTTCCAACTTATATTTGTAACTCAATTTTCATCATCATATTTTATTGCCATTGTGGCAGTTTAATGTGTTGCAGCAAGCTAATGTCTATATGTGCAAAAGCATCCAGCCTAATTGGCGGGTTTGTAGTGAGGCACATGTAGAGAGAGTTAAACTGTTCTGTAGAAACTGCGTTTGCTGCTTTTGTGGAGACAAATACACATGTAGATTTTAACAGTTTACGTGTGTATATTACATACCGTATGCGTGGGTTCCTCACAATTTATTTGTATTTTTTCATGTTTATGTTTCAATGTTATGTGTTGTGTTTATGTTGTACATGTTGTCACTATGTTTGTGATATTTGTAGTTCTGGTTTTTTAAGTGGCAGTACATGTGATTAGAATAAATTGAATTGAGTAGAATTAAATGAACTGTTTTTCTACTGAGGATCCGTTCTTTTATAATGGTGTAATTGACTAGTGAATTAAAAAAAAAATAAAATGCACAACCTCTAAACCTAATAAGTGGCAGAAACCCAGTTTTCATAACACTCAACTAAATGAGTGTTTATACTGTAGCTAGAAAGTTAAACATCCGCTGTCGATAGACTTAAGAAGATAAAGAAAGTCAGCCAGGTTTCTTTTTGCAAAATCTCTGATATGCATGTAATGAAAGGAACGTTTTGATGAAAGGTTTTTCTTTCCAAACTCTAGAAACTCCTTTTCTCAAGTACAGCTATACTTTTTAATGTTGTCTACTCAATTTTCTTCTCTCAGTGTTAATTTTTTCTTATTTCTTTTCCTTTCATTTTATTTTTACTTCAAACTGGAAGGTTTTCACCTTTCCTTAGCTTCTGAAAACCTCAGGCAAAAGTCAAGTGGTATTACTAGTGTGTATGATATATCAACATTGCTAACTGCAGAGACCCATAATGTTTCTTGTAGACATCACCATCACATGACACCCAGAATACAGTATTGTGTCTAAATCTAATTGAAGGCTTAAATATATAAAGCATTGGAAAAGTTGCAAGAGGCACTGGTAAAATAAGCCCAAAGTTCCAAGCATTGATATTTTCATAACGAAAACGAGAACTAGAACTAAAAATATTGTTTTTCATTTTACAAGAACGAGAACTGAAATTAAGGCAAACAGAGAAACTAAAACTAAATAAAAATAAAAATGAGTGATATGTGAATGAACTAAAATGAGAATGAAAACTGAGCAAAAACGAAAAAAATAGCAATAGGATTTTTGTTCAATCCGGTTCAGTCACCCTGAGCGTTCAGTTACGTTGCACTGTTCACTATGTGGTGATCTTGTACCTTGGGCTTATTATAGTCACGTGGCGCAACTTCCGTAAAGGACCGTTGTTTGTTTGTTGAGCACATTTGGTTTGTTGGGCTGAAGCAGTAAGCACATGTGGTTGCCGATGGCGAGTTTTGCACAGATGTTTGTGGGTAGAAAGCAAGAAAGTAACGTGTGAAAATACTTTAATTACAGCACAGATGATAATAAAAGCAAATGTAGCGTGCGAGAAGAAGAAAAGAGTCTTGGAGTTTCAGTGCAGGACCAACTGGGTTAGTACTCAGTGGAAGTCCAGCACTTCTCTGGCACCATGACTGCACTTCAGTACAGGGACGTGCGATCGGGGGAGGCATGAAAAGTAAAAAAAAAAAAACTAATAATGATAACATAAAATAAATGTGTCCACTGGTCTGTGGTATAAATTTCTTTTCTGTATATTTCCAATAATTTTTCTTTTTTTTTTACCGTCAAAATCGCTGAATTTGTGCATTTCCTGATCAAATACAAGGGAGAAACGCGAGGTGCAGTAGTGACGAGTGGAGCCTCTGCCCGGATGCATGCATTTGTCGCATGCCTGTTGCTGCCTCTCTGTGTGTCGCCAATATACTGTCTGCAGACACGTTTATTATACACCCTGACTTTCCACAGTCTGGCTAATATCTTTAATGAATTTGTGTGACATGTCTAGTCTTGCTGATCGGACATAAAACCTCAGTGAAAAGGCACAAGGTGAGGTAGACAATACTTTGCCGCACTGGAGGGGGTGGATGTGAACCCAACAGGTGCTCGTTGCTGCTGTTCTTCTGCGCAGACGCGCCAATAAGTTAGCGATATCAGAAAGTCAAGCGCACTGCAGCGGGCCGTTTATTTTTATTTTTTCTTCCAACTTCAAAATGGAAGATTAAGACTTTTAAAACTAAAGGAAAACAAGGAGGACTTTTACAAGAAAGTGACAGAGATTTTCATGGAGAAGGATAGGTGCATGAACTTCATTTACAAATAAAGGTAAAGACCATGAACAGTTTTCAATTTTATAAAAAATGGGATCAGACTAAGAAAAAAAATCCAATATTTAAAGACTAAATTTTGACCTTAAATAAAATATTTGTTTGCTTTTCTTGTTATCCTTTTGTTGAACAGTCTTTTTTAAATTGATTAAAGCATAAGAATTAAAATCTTTTAAAAACAACTAAATGTTTCAATTAAGGTTAAAATTGAAGTCTGTTGTTTTGTACACTACTCTATACTTTCATTTGTATTGACTGAGTATAAATTGTGAAACTGCAACGGCAAATTTAGAACACATGGAGAGTGCAGAGCAAATGTGCTCTCTCTGGTCTCTCTCGCCACTATAAATGTAACGTTCTTTCTTAGCCAAATATGTGTGTAAAAATGCTGATGAGATATTAAACATAACCAGTAGTTAATGTGCATGCTGCCAATCAATTAGTGAATAAGATATGGGTTCATATATTTGTAAATCTGATTCTGAAGGAGTGAGTGCTTCACAAACCTCGCCGCACTTCACTGCTTCAATACTGGCAGCAGAAATCATCAACATACAGTCTCTGCTGGTGCCCCTCATAGCGCCGAGGACCTTGTCAGTGCACCTGCATTACAGGCACTCGTCAAGTGAATGTTTTCACAGTGTGACACTCTGTGGAATGGATGTCGTTACAGCATGAACAAATCTCTTGAAATGTGTGCTTGTTTAAATCTTAACAGCAACGTGCTTGCACAGAATGGTTTCTTGGGTTGAAACATTTGATCTTGCTGACTGTACTCTTTAGGCCACTTAATCTGTTTGCTCATTGATAGTCAAGCTGTGTTTAACGGCATTATGAACTGTGAGTGTATTTTGTTGACTGAAACATAACTTGCATTGAAATATGTGTAGGCCAGCATTTGTGGTCTTGCAACAGGAAAAAAAACCTAAAATTATACTAATATTATATAAAAAGACCAGAACTAAATAAAATAAAAACTAAAATTTTAAACACAGAACTAAATAAAAATAAAATTTTTTGACTCCACTGAAAACTAGAATGAAATACAAATAATAATTAATTTTATAAAATAAAATATAAACTAAAACTAAAATTAATATCAGAACTGAAATATCACTGGTTCCAAGATCTTGATGTTTGTGTGGACTTGTATTCTCTTTAGTGGGGTTAGTCCTCTGTCTAGCAACTCAGGCAAAGAAGGAACAATTTTTTGTTTTCTGTATCCATTTATTTAATGTGCAGAAGGTTCTTGCCAAAAAGATTGCTACATGATGATACATCATGTGCTACATGCACAGCAGCTGATTGGAAAGCTCTATGGTTGGGTTGTGTCGAGAGAGGAGAGGATTATCGTGAAACAGCCTCCAGCTCTGGAGGACATTTACAGCACATGCTGCAGCCACAAGGAAGGCCACCAGCATCTGCATGGATTCCACTCACCTGTGCCACAGTCTGTTTGAATTTGTGCCAGCTGGCAAATGCTGCAGAGCCATTCCTGCAAGGAACTCGAGGCTCAGAAACAGTTTCATCTCCAGAGCTAAAAAGGACTCAAATCAGTCCATCAAGTGCTCCTGGTAGAACTATTTGTACTTAAGATTGCAATTACCTCACTGTAAACATGCACTGGAAGTGTAGTATTGCGCAACCTGAGCCACTTTATGAACCATTTGCACTATATGTACTTGTATATTGTACTTATACTTTCATATTGTATATTTTTCATTGATTTTTTTATTTTATTTTATTTTTTTTATAATTTTATAGGAAAATAAGTTTATAGAGCAGTTGCATATTGAATCTCATTGTGCCATAAAATGACAATAAAGGAATTCAATTCAATTCAATTCAATAGAAAAGAGCATGTATTTACAGAATATTATGACTGGATTCTAAGTCTATGTAGATTTCCAAGAGCTATCCTCTTGGAGCTGTGTGCTGTTAGAATACTAGGATATATACTTGATATCATTTTTATAACGAAATGCATTAAAGTATGCGTACAGTCGACCCTTGATATACAACCGGCCTGACATGTGAACAACTTGCTTTATGACCAAAATTTTTGTTTTCAATTACGACCAACATCTTGCGTTACGACCCAAATGCGGTCACGTGTATCCGCTTGTGCGATTGTAAACAAACAGCCGAGAGCGTTTGTAAGTGTCAGTCCGAGCCCAGATACATGTGTTTGTGGACGTAATTTTGATCAGTGCAGTGATTTATATAATTTATTTTGATAATTGCTAAGGAAGGAAGCGAAGGTAACGAAGGTAATGAAAGCGATCACCATCGAAACGAAGAAGGAAATTGTGTGGAAATATGAGAGTGGTGTTCGTGTGACCAATCTCGCTAATTTGTACAGCATGTCGAAATCCACCATCTTGACAATTTTACAAAGAAAAGATTTGTATAAGGAGGCTCCTTCAAAATAGTAACCACCTTCCATTTCATTCTCCTCCTCCTTCCTTCCTGCAAGCCAAAGATGTCAACTTAACTGGTGAGTACAGTATGAAATTGTTGTTTCTGGTAGGCTAAGCACTTTTTATAACTTTTTGGTTAGTACATTAGAAAAAGTATTGGTGTTTTTGGTAAATTATGCACATTATACAACCCTTTTCTATTAAAAAAAGTTAAGTAAGTGTTGCTGTGGGCGGTTCGGAACACATTAAGGGCATTTCCATTATTTCTTATGGGAAAAATAGTCTCGACTTACAACCAACTTGAGTTACAACCAGCCCTCGCGAACAAATTGAGTTCGTAAGTCAAGGGTCCCCCGTATTACCATTTACAGATAAATTGTTAACAGTATACATTATTTAAATAAAGTTAATAATTAAACATGTGGGGGCACAGTCATAGGAATGAGCTGGTGCCCCGTCCAGGGATTGTTTCTGCCTCTCGCTTTATGCTTGCTGGGACTGACGTGACCCTAAATGGATGGATGGAATCATTAAACATGTATAAAGAAGATTTTTTCAGTGTTCCTTAAAAGTTTTGAAGAATCAACATTCTAAGCTTACAGCTGGTTTTACATTTATTACAGATGCTTATTTTGTGGCAGTCGCATATCTGGAGAAAGAAAACAGAAAGATAGGAATTGGGGGTTGGTACGTTTGACAGACACAGTACTGCTGTAATAAATCCTTCCATTATCCCTCATCTCTATGGCTGCACCACCTTGCCCCCACATGTTTAATGCACGCTTTAATGCATTTCATCATGAAAATGATATCAAGTATACATCTTAGTATTCTGAAATGTTCAGAGAGCTGTAATATCATGAATGTAATGTATTTTGTGTGGCGATCACTGCCTGTGTGCTCCTGTCAGTGTAAGAGAAAGCCCGTTTAAGAAGCATGTAGTGATTAATGATTGGG
Source organism: Erpetoichthys calabaricus (assembly GCF_900747795.2). Lineage (NCBI taxonomy): Eukaryota > Metazoa > Chordata > Cladistia > Polypteriformes > Polypteridae > Erpetoichthys > Erpetoichthys calabaricus. The sequence continues at coordinate 226,212,748 of NC_041397.2, read as the reverse complement.
CTGGGGAACACATAGAATATGACACATTTAATGTGCTACTTTAGTTACAATGGGATTTGAGAAACTCTAGTAAATTAAACAATGATTTTAAAATGAAGTTTGCAACGTTCTACTTTAATGCCAAAATAAACTACGAAATAAAAGTGGAAATTTTGAGATTAAAGGTGACATTATGACTTTAAGCTTGATATAGACCTTTTTTCTTCATTGTATCCCTATTTTTTTTCTCTGTAGCCCTAGTACGCTTCCATATGACACTCAGACACTCACCTTTTCATGTCGACTTTTACATCTTACCACTTTTTTTTATTTTGGACACTGTGCAACTTTCTGAACTTGACATCATCACATTCTTTCACATGAAGCCTGAAAGACTGATTTAGATCATTTATGTTAGGTAGAATGCCTAGTGGGGGCTGGGCGGTCTCTTGGCCTTGGAAACCCTGGATATTCTTTTTTTTTTTTTTTTTTTTTCTGTCCTCCTGGCCATCTGACCTTACTTTATTCATGTTGTTGTTGAACTTTTCAGCACCACTCCATCAGTTTCATTTTGTTGCTCATACCATTACAAATATAGTTAACTCAATTGTCCTTGGACAGCCCTTCATCTTCCTACTTCAAATCTCCAGGTCTGTCTTTTTCTGTAGTCTGCTGCTGGATGTGCACATTTGAGAAAACCTTGTTTTGAAGTCTAAAAATTATTTTCATATCATCTAAATGTTCCTATTATAAGTTTAAATACTTTTATATGTGTGTATAAATGCCGAATAAACTTTTTTGAAAGTACGGAAAATATCAGGATTTTTGTGTTTCTGAGCCTTCTGAACAACAATCTGTACATATGTAATTTGGTTAAATATTATCATTACGTTTGTGACATTTCTGTACTGCCACTTTGCATTTTGATCCGAGTCACAGTTGCCTCCTTTTTAACCTTTTTATTTTTTCTTTATATTTTATTAATAATTTTTTTATGCGTTTTATGTTCCTAATGGCCACAGCTGTTTCATTGTCATCGGTGGTATGGCATTGCATTTAAGATGGCAGCATGCTTCTCACTTTGTCCAAGTTTAAGGATGATTTTTTTTTTTTTTTTTTTTGCTCTCTGGCCTTGTCCATAGCTTGCTTGACAAAGATTTTTGGCTCATTTTTCTGGTCTTGCCTTTCCTGCCAATTCTTCCATGGTAGATCGTAATTATACAAAAATTTCCATGTTTGTCTTCATAATGTTTGAGGAATAAATCACAGTATTTTTTTTAAATTATTGATTTCATTTATTTTTCACTACTCTAGAAATGGTCAGATTATTTTCAGGAATGCCTAAATATGTTTTAGCTTTGTGGCTCATTTATGTCACCTTAGGCATGTTTATAAAACTTCAGTAGAGCTCATATTGATATTGTCTGTAAAAGCCCACCTTTTTTCTCTTTTATTTTATTAGGATGTACTTCTGTCTTTACTGTGCATAACTACAGAGTAATAGTGTATTTTGTGAAGGATATATAAGTTAAGTATTCTGTGGGTTGGCGGAATGAAGCAGTGGTTAACATACAGTAGCTACTACACCAGATTCTTGTGTTCGTATCCTTGCCGTTTCCCATATCTTCATGATGAGCAAGTTAGATTGCCAGCTGTATTCTTATGATTGTGGCTTGTAGTATGTTTGAGTGTGTTTGTGTATGCAAATTTGTCCAATGATTCAGGGTCCTTCAAACTTTGCAACATTAACAGTGCATTTTATGTTATGTGAGAAAACGTAAAGAAACAAAGTTGTTAACTCACTGACATCACCTTGTTTCTTTTCCTTTATGAGATTAATAATTATTTTTTGTTTGCCTGCAGTTTTTGCATTTTTTGCATCCCTTTTGTATTTTTACATTTATTGAGTTCACATTAGGTGCTAGTTGGTTGAGGAAGATACTCGGTTCTAGTACAGTAAAACCTGGTGGATTAAACAAGTCATGATTATTGAGAATCATAACAAGCTAATGCACTATATGATATATTACCTTTGTCATGATTCTTTGTACCTGTTATTCATGATTCCTACAACAAGCAAGCAGTAATAGTGGAAATCAAAAAATGTAGAGGTAGATATATATTACTTTTGCATTTTCAGAGTATTTTATATTTACTGTAATTATTTACATTAGAAAGCTCATTTGTGCTTAATAATTAACTAGTTAGAAGTATATTTTCACTCAGCTTGACAAGCAGTGTTATTAAAAATTATTTTTCCTCCTTCTCTCTGATTGACACATGTTTGAATTTAAAAGCATTCATTTGTGCTTTGGAAACTGCCAGTTGACAGTTAATGTAAGTTTCTGAACTGCTTGCAATCTGCATATAATAGCAAGTTTCTTTATGATTTAATAAACCTGTTTTACCATCAAGGATTTTGAAAGGAATTGTTTCTGAGAATTTTTCCTACCCTTCCCTGTGAAAAAGTATTAATACACCGAGATGAAAAAATTATCACTTTTTCAAGTCAAGAATCAGTGCACCATCAAAGTGTTTAATTCTTATTTTGTAACTCATCATAAACAATTTATTAAATGTATATTTACTCAGTTACTGAAGGTTCATAGTAAATTACAACAACAGATTTTGCTTATTTATCAAATAATTATCAAATAATAATAATAGTACTGCCTTTTAAGATTTGGCCATTAGTAAAAATTTTTTTCATTGTAGCGGGGCTACATAGTTAGTGTTGTCAAATGTTAGTACTACGTGCGTCTTGTTTCCATCGTCCCGTTTGCTGTTTATGTGTGTGTCAGTGAATGCCGTCCCCGTAAAGGGGGGCGGATGATGGAAGGAGACCGCAGCCTCAAACCTGGAAAACACCTGTTCACTACCAATTAATTACATCCGTCACAGGACTGTTTAAGCAATCAGGAGGGAATAGCCAAAGGAGAAAGGAAAGGAAAGGAGAAAGAAGGAGACCATTTTTTCACAACCACGGATCAACTTACCTGCTGTTTTTTCACATCGCACTTTTACAATAGTTTGTTTTTCATTCCGCCGGACTGTCTTCCATCCCTCATCCGCAGAGACCCCGGAGTCGGATTGTCATCCACCACGCGCCGAGGAATCACATTGAGGTTGCTCCAATTGCCGGAAAAATCAAACAACTCACTTATCTCTAGTTCAGTCATCCGTATTCAGGACAGTATTTATAACTGGTCTCAAATTCACGATCATTCATTCCGTATATCATTCATTGTTGTTATTCGTTGTTTGTTACAGGGGCAAGGGAGGGTTTGTTGTATTTATATATGGTGGTGTCTCGTTGTTGCTGTGGTGGAGGGATATTTATATTTATTTCTGTTTTGGATTTGTCTTGTTATTTCATTTAATACAATTAATCAATTTTAATTTTACATACCTGTTTTTCTGTTGTGCTTATATTTACACCGTCGATTGTGGGGAAAAGTTTAATTTGTTAGAGGTACGGCTTGACAGTTAGATTCAAACTCAGTAAATTATCCAGGCCACAGGTCTTGGAGGTGTAGCTGCCGGCTGGGTAAGGGCTCGTCGTTACATCATCATTTTTATCTAAATAATTTGACCTTCTTATCATTCATGAAATCTTTTTCTTTTCTATCCATTCCACAGTTATTTCTGTGTTTTACAATTTAAATAAAAGCATAGTTATATATAGCATTAAAACATGGACTTTGCTATTACCACTATCACACAAGCCTTGTACCTTCAGCCTGTGTGTCATGATGAATCAACGTTTTTGCTAGGAGATTTAGTCCTTTGGATTGCAACCTTATTACGTACACCTTCCTGAAAGCATAATGGATGTGCATTGGCCCTGGAAACAGCCTGGGCCATATAGTAAATAAGTTGTCAAAAGTTTGTCAAAATTAACTAGCAACATATTTATGTCAAAATAGTTTGTGTGCGGGTGGCGCAGTGGGTAGCGCTGCTGCCTCGCAGTTGGGGGACCTGGGTTCACTTCCCAGGTTCTCCCTGCGTGGAGTTTGCATGTTCTCCCCGTGTCTGCGTGGGTTTCCTCCGGACGCTCCGGTTTCCTCCCACAGTCCAAAGACATGCAGGTTAGGTGGATTGGCGATTCTAAATTGGCCCTAGTGTGTGCTTGGTGTGTGGGTGTGTTTGTGTGTGTCCTACGGTGGGTTGGCACCCTGCCTGGGATTGGTTCCTGCCTTGTGCCCTGTGTTGGCTGGGATTGGCTCCAGCAGACCCCCGTGACCCTGTGTTCGGATTCAGCGGGAAAATGGATGTATGGATAGTTTGTGTGCTATAATTCCACAGCAATAATACCATTTTTAAATCGACAGAAATTGGACATAGGTTGGCTGATCTCCTGCAATACCCAGATTATAATACTTTTTTTTGTTCATGTTTTAATGCTTCTTTGGAAACCTGTGCTCTTACTAGAACCTGGTGAAGAAACTGACAGAATGTGTAAACCTCGCAAAGACAGTGATCTGGCTCTGTTCCACTAGGGGGCTTCGCTCGCCAACCCCTGGCGTTGGGGCATGACAAAGAGTGAGATGTATGAATGAGATATAGAATAGTGTGGAGGTGTGGATGATGCATATAGAAAGCAAAAAATACAGTGTTTGGCACAGAGTAATGGTTTATTGGAATATTTGTTTGTACACAACATTAGTAGTAAAGATGGTGTCCTGTCCTTGAATGAGTCTTCCTTGGCATGGAGCATTTATAACTTTAACTTTAACGTCAGATGAACGTCGAACACGTGAGAAGGCAACATAAAGTTGTCCATGTCCAAAAACGGGCTCAGAGAGGTAGATGCCAACCTTGTCCATGGTTTGTCCTTGTGATTTGTTGATGGTCATGGCAAATGCAGGTTTAATGGGGAACTGTTGGCGTTTCAATGTAAAAGGTAATGCTAGGTCAGAACTCGTAAGGTCAATTCTAGGAATGAGAACAGTATTGTTACCATGTGATCCTGTAAGAACTGTTGCTTGAATAACATTGTGTGTCATGGTGTTGACGACTAAACGTGTACCATTGCATAAACCCTGTTTAGTGTTAAGGTTTCTTAATAGCATGATTATTGTTCCGTTTTTAAGGCTAAGATTGTGTTGTGGTAATCCGGCCGGGTTAATAGTGTTCAAATATTCTAAGGGGAAATTCAGATGTTCATTGTCGTCATCAGAGTCAACTTTGTCAGAGCTTAGAAAGAGCCGTGCCTCTCCAGGAAGTAATGAAATGACCTGGTTATTAATGTGATCAACATTAATATTTTTTGGACATAATATATTGTGTTGTGTTAAAAGGGGTATTTGGTCTAATGAGATTGCTGTTCCAAATATCTCTGTAACTAAGTCGTCGCAGATAAAGGATTGGGGAATTGTAATAATATTTGGGTGAAGTCCATCTGTATTGGTGAGTGTACCATTTCCCAGTTGTAATAGCCAATTGTTATATTCTGGATCTGGACATCGCATGTTTTGTACTAACTGTATTGTTTGAAAGCAATGCCAATTGTCTGCGTATTTTAAGGTGGACTGAACAATAACTGAGCGCATGGCATGTGGAACAATAGCCAAGCATTGTCTAAAATCACCTCCTAATAAAAGTACTTTTCCTCCAAAGGGAATATTATTATTCATCAACGTTTGTAGAAGTTTATCAATGGTGTTGAGTAAGTGACTGGATGCCATTGTACATTCATCAATAATTAACAGTTTCGCAAGACGGATGTCATATTTGTCCACATATGTGAAAGCAGTATGGGCCATTGCCTTTTGGTGGCCTGATATGTACTCCGGTAGATGCAAAAGCAAATGAACTATTGTAGGATCTAATGCAGTTCATAAAGTTTTTACTTTCAGGCACATCGTTAGTTAGAAGCTTCTGTAGATATTCAGGATATGAATGTAAAGGAGGCAGTCTAATCTGACCCTTTTGACAACAACTTGTAAATTCATTATTTGTATTGCCAGTTGTTTCTTCAGGGAAGTTAAGTGAATGACAATGATTGCAAATGACATTCATTAATCCCAATGAATTTTCCTAAATAGTGGACTCATTATTGAACGCGTTGTCAGCCAAGTGGCGCAAGCGTTTAGCAGGTGTCTGGCGTTGATGTCCGCGACGGGCAGGTTTTGCTTGTGGCGTTTGAGAGGCGCGTTGTTGCATGTCTAGTATTTGGGACGCGCTATTTTGGAGGTGTAATCGATTCGCCTGTGCTGTGCGAAAAGTCCGTTTCAGTCTACGTTGTGCATTGTTTGTATCGAGCCTTGTCCGTTTTTGTATGTCGGTCAGTTGAGCTTTCTGTTTTTGGTGCCTTGCTTGCTTGTTTTCTGGCAGTTCATATGCGCGTTGTAGACGTCTGCGTTCATTTATGCTGTCTCTTCGCTCCCGTTTTTGTATGTCTGAGACACGAGGTCTTTTGGTTTGAACTCGTGCCTGTTTCGATGCAGCACTTTGAGACGCGTGCTGCATGCGTCTACGTTCATTGTGTCTTTCCTTTTGGGCACGTCTCTGTAACGGGGTTAGTTGAGCTTTGTGTTTTTGGAGCCGAGACATTTTTTCTCCCGGAGTTTCAGAAGCGCGTTGTATGCGCCGCCGTGTATTTTGTTGTTTCATGCGGGTTCGTGTGTTTGGTCCCGTTATCCGAGCCGAATCGTTTTGTACCCGTGAGCGTGTATTCATGACTTGTTTGTTCCTCAGCGTGCCTAAATATGGATAAGTAATAAGGAGGATCGCACTCACTGTTAATATGGAGCCTTTTCTGCAGTTGAACGGTTAATAGTGGTTTATTGTAAGGAGATCCACCTATGCTGCATAGTGTGAAGGTGTTGAGATGACGTATGTTTAATATGGACGGTTCCTTTAGAAATGGGGCTTTGGGTGTCACTTCTTATTGATGTTAGTGTGTTTGTGGGTCTGATTCGTCATTGTTGTGAACGTTTCGTGTGCCATGTCTCGTCTCTAATGGGCTTGGCGTGGCGGTCACGGCTTCTTTTTTTTGGTGCGTTAGGAGCTTGTTAAATCCTCCTCTTTGTGTGGGTCCCGTTTCGTGTGCAATGGGATTCGTGCGGCGCTGTGTGCTTTTCCGGCGTCTGAGGAGGGGGGGGGGGATTGGTGGGGCGCGAGCGTCTTCTTTCTTTTTGTGTGCCAGGGGCTTGTTGAATCCTCCTCTTTGTGTGTGTTCCGTCCCTTGCTTGTAGGGTGGGCGGGGTGGTCTTGGGTTCTTTTTTTTTGTGTGCCAGGGGCTTGTTGAATCGTCCTCTTTGTGTGTGTCCTGTCCGGTGCTTGTAGGGGGGGTGGGTGCTTGCAGATGGGCGCGAGCGGCTTCTTTTTTTTTGTGTGCTAGTTTCGTGTGCAATGGGTTTCGTGCGGCGCTGTGTGCGTCACCTGCGTGTGACTCCTTTTTTCTGTGCTCACTCCTTTTTTCTGTGGTCGCGGCCGCCTCTCGCGGCGCCTCATTTCTTGGGGCGCCTGCGCAGTACGTCTTTTTGCGGCTTTCGTGTGCAATGGGTTTCGTGCGGCGCTGTGTGCGTCGCCTGCGTGTGACTCCTTTTTTCTGTGCTCACTCCTTTTTTCTGTGGTCGCGGCCGCCTCTCGCGCCGCCTCATTTCTTGGGGCGCCTGCGCAGTACGTCTTTTTGCAGCTACGGCCCATGGCCGGATGTCCCTGCGTCCATCCGGTTTAGCATTCTCGGTTAGTAATATGGATTAGCAGCTTAGCCAGACAAGGTATATTGTAAGGAGCTTGACAAGATAAGCCAGTCAGTCAGTACCTGTGTGTATTATTGTGTCTACAATGCCAGTAACATGAGAGCTTGCTCTATGAGTTTGTGTATCCCAGCGTATTGCGATTGCAGTCTCTTTTATTATCGATGTAGAGAGCTATGAGGCAACTGAAGTGCATTCACAGTTGTAGTTATGTTGCATTTAAATTAATCTTCCATATTCATTACAAAACATCCATCTGTACAACTATGGTTTGCCCCCAGGATGGCATCGAACGTCGTTAATGTTTTAAAATGATGATTTCATTGTGTGAACTTTTAAGACACTGCATAACTTGCAACTTGATTTGAACTAAAATTGAATGACTTATAAAGTCTTACATTATAGCAACTTAAATATTATTTTTCAAATTGCATTATTTTAATTTAGATTCAGTTAATATACTCTAAAATGCTCCATACCTGCATAAGTCATCAGCTTGTTGGAGGGCAACAGTGAAGGGGTGGGGGGGGGGTCAGTGCCAGGGATCACCAATTTTGAACATTTTCAATTTACTATAGACTACACTACAAACAGTGAAATGGCCATCTGCAGGATCTGTAGGTCAAAAATCATCAACGCAATTGTCACAAAGACAATTACCCTTGCTAGAAAGTTGGCCTTCAGATACAGTGATTGATGTGTCATTGTTCCAAATAATATGTCACTTTAGTCACGGAAACCTCCATCTTTCCCCTCGGCTGCATGTCAATTCCACTGACCCCACTCTGCACTCCCCCTTTTTAACTCTGATCCACGCTGTCCCATGCTGTTTTCATTCACCCTCTGCTCAAACCAGGTGCAAGTGCAACACACACTTTATTTATTTTCCCATCATGGCATCCCCAGGCTCTGGTAGATGAAATCTTCCGTGAAGATCAGGGCATGTTTAGATTTGTACGTGATACCGAAGAGCTGGGGCAGGTACTCTAGTTGTAACAAACAGTGCATTTCAGTGACATTTGAAAGGATGGAAATGCCAAGCTGGGATTTTCAGGACACCTTTATTTAGTTTGCATGTCTATAGAAAAAAACTTAGGGTGACCAAAGCATGGAGTTATTAATAATTATTATACTCTCACAAGAAAATAACATTAAAAAACCTTTTTCTATCTCTCCACATCGACAACTAGTCCAATTAACTTTCCAGACTTGAAAAATTGTGCTGGGGTTTGCATCACTTTTCATTGATGGCATCATTTGCACACTCCTGTACCTACAGTACAGGTTGGACACAATGTTTAAAAGGCAGTCAATGGCTGAATTTACATTAGGTCCGACTCCTGAGTTAAACTGCATGTAAATATAGCCCAGCTCAACATGAGTACTAGCATACTTGGCACACTCCCATATCTGCAGCACAAGGCTATACTATTTAACAGGTTAAAAGGTTTAAATGGAATAAATCATGACAAAGTAGAGTATATGTGCCATTCCATTTTTTTTTAAATAAAGGTTATATAACTGTCCTTGTTGGTGATATATAAAACTGCAAGAAGGTGCCTTTTCTTTTTCACGTTTCTGCAAACATGATAATGTGGCAAGTTAGCCACAGCGTGCCTAATGTACTTTAGGGCTAAGCAAATATTCCCTACAATTTAACTTAAGAATCCATCTTTTCAAAAAAGTGATGATAAAAATATGGAATCCCATTTGTGCCAAAATTAAAAAAAAATAAAATGGAAACCAGCTCCTAATGATAAATAAATACTTTGCTGTTTTCTAAAGTCAAATATAACAGTGGGCCACTTGAATCTGATAGTCATAAATTAATTTATTTTATGAAAGGCATTTATAATACTATGTTCAAATCCAATTTTGGTAGAGTTTGTATTTCGAAGTTCTGTATCTGTGCCAGAGTAGTTGATATTTCAGCAAGCCGAGGATGTGGGAGGTAAATTGTAAAGGTATGAAAAACACTTTGTTTTTGTAGGTCTCTAGATCACAGTACACAAGCAATATGCCACAAAAAAAGTACAGCAATGGACTTCAGAGTGTGTTAAGGAAAATGGTTCAACATCTGGGATGATGTTACTGAGGGAAGTGAAACAAGATTGAAAGACAAATTTCCTTTTAACACTTTTTTTTTTAAAATTCTAAACATTGACTGGTAAATTTGAAAGGAAATGTTAACTGATGTAACTTGGAGTGTATATAAAACATTTGTATGTTTGTGTTGTATGTGCACATTAAATACATTTTGCAAGGTTGCATGATTGTTTTATTCTGAAATGGCTGGAAACTATATGTAGTTGTGAGCATGGCACAACAGTAAACTGGTCACTGCATGAACAGTTTTGGACACAGCAGCCTTGCTGAGAAACATAGAAGTGGAGAGTTTTCAGAAGCTGCACAGTGGGATCAAGAGCAAAATTCTGGCTTATTCTTTTTTTCCATTTCATCCTGCCCCAGGACAGCCTATATTTCTGTATTAATTATTGATAACTAAGATGGTTCATTTCCACTTGCAAAACAGCATTTGGACCAGCAATGTGGCTTCTTATAAAGTGTATATTACATAGAATATTGTATTTGATTTGGTTCGTCTTTGCTCAGATTCAGTCTGACTTGCGTGATTCAGTCCAGCTCTGAATTTAGAATGTGTACTACAGCTTTATGTACATACTTCCAAGATGACTTAATTTTTTTTAAGTACGTTCATGTTACTGGGCTCCCAGGTGACATCTGCTGGTGAATGGAGTGCAAAGCATTGAAAGACAATAGTGTGGCTCATGTCTTTGAAGCTGCCAATGTGGTGCGAGAGACCGTGCTCAACATTGGCATATCTTATCAAAGATATCTGGTAATGTACCTCAAAGTCAGTTGGGGTGGTTAGAAATGTACTGCAAAAGATGCACACAAATATATTTCCTGAGCAGCAGAAAAATGCACGTGCAAATCATTTTGGTATGAATGGACAATCCTTTGCTGTTAGCAAACATTTGACTGTGCACACTTCATGTTTGCTGAACTGTGTTGAAACCAATAGCCTGATAGTACATGATGTCTCTCAAACATGAAGAAATTAATTCAAGACTTGGCAATGTCTTTAAAGAAAAATAAGTTGTTTTTTTTTATTTGAATGAGAAGATTTCTTTGTGAATAGTGTGCAGGATTTTCCATGAAACCACATCTCATCTTGTATTATACATTGGTTGTTGATGTAGCTTGATGAGAGAAACTGCTTTCTGTGCTTTTTGTCCTGCATGTAGTAACCAGCACTTTCTTTGACTCTCTCATCATGATTTACATGCTCATGTAGAAAGAGTCAACGTCTTTTTTTTAATTTTTTTTTTTTATCCAAATTCGTTCATTCACAAAAGTACTAAAAACAGTGATGAAAACAGTATTTTAAAATAGAAGATTTTATAAACAATATTTTAAAATTTAGGTCTGTCTGTTTCATTATTATTGTTATTTAAATAGTTTGCACAGCTACATGCACATGTATATTACAATAATACAGCTTAAATTAGTTAAATGCCACATGTTTGTTTTTTTCTTTATTGCAGGTAGCAGTACCACAGTGGATTTTTTTAAGATCATGAAGAGACAGTTTACAGATCATGAATGGAAAGTTATTAAAAGTGCAGGCAGTGAATTAAAGCAGCTGGAAATGTTTTATCGACATTGGGTAATTATTGTAATTTATTTTACCACTTCAGAGTAATGGTATAAAATGTATCAGCTGCATTTTAAGATATGTGTAGCTTTTTACAAACTTAGACAGCTTTCAATCAAAATAAATGCCCTTAATATTTTATAACATTATCCAATAACTTCTGGAGCACCATTTGTGCCAAAATAAAATGAATGAGTATGAAATAATTGATGACATGAAAAAGTACAGCAATCTATATAAATCTGTGATTATTTTTTTAATTGATTCCCAGTACAATATTTATATATATAGATATAGATGTTAAATATAGATATAAATGAGATAGATAGATCGATTTATTCACAAAACATATGTGATGATGTACAGCAATGTCTCAACTTGTTTGCCATCATGTTCAACACATGTAACATATGTGGCACATAAATTGGGCATAAAAGTTGTATATAAGTATATAAATAGCAGTATCTTTAGTGTTAACATAATTTTGACTCATCCTGTATATATATTTAATGAGAAATATTTATTTCAAAATGGATCTTTCATGATGTTTCATCACTTCACAATCAGCACAAAGACCAACACCTTGAACCTATTCCTACTGGTTAATCATTTGCTGTCAATTATTCTCACCTGATACAAAACACTGTGCATAGAAGGTGTCCATGAAGAAATCACATAAGTCACATAAGTATGTAGAAATCACAGAAATCACATAAGTATGTGTTCATGGTAAATTTTTTGTGGGTGAAAATCCCAGGTGACCATCTGTGTGGACTGTGTGTACTGACATCTTCTTTTATCAGTGTAAACATTTTGGAGAGTGCTGACTGTCTGAGCATTCTCAAAATATCATCACTTCATCATAATATAGTGTAATAATGTGGCCAACAGACTGCTGTCCGGAAAGGAGGAGCTAAGTGTTTAAGTGACAGTGACTCATTAGACAGGGAGTCCCTGTGGTGCCTCAGACCTGCAGGCATGGTTACTTTCCTTTATGTGAAAGTGATAGGGGCAGTTGGAGATAGTGGCATCATATTGTCCTTAATGCATGTTTTTATGAGTATTTCCATCGTACTGTAATAGAGGAAACGTGTAACTATATTGTTTGGCTTTTAAAATTCTGTTTATTGTGTTTTAGTAAAAATGCTGTTTACTTGGTACACATCACACAATATGTTAAATTATTTCTGTACATTTCAAGTGCAAAACTATGGCATCTCTAGCTGCCTTAATGTTATTGCATTGTTTGAGTACAAATGCCACTAAAGATCTTTGGTAGCCTACTGCCTACAATCAGGCAAAAGTAATCAACAAGAAATGATTAACCAATGTGAATAGATTCAGCGTGTTGGTCAAAATCCTGAAATGAAAAGAGGCATTCATAAATAAATTGCACTGACATTAACAGAGCCATTAAGAAATGTGCATTTCAGAAAAATCACATTGTTAAGTAATAACAAGCCATTTTGAAATAAACCTGCAATAACTAGTTCTAAGATAATTAACTGCATTATGGAACCAAATTATAAAATTTTATTTCATAATAATTAATACAGAAGAATCTTTTAAAGTTGAGGGCTGTGTTTGGATTCCTTGAAGTAGCTTTTCTTGCTATTTGTTTAGTTGTACATGTGGCTGAGTTAGTTTGTTATGTTGTGAACATTCTCAAAACTATTTTTTTTTTTTATACTGAAATTCTTCTAGTTTATATATTGTGAATTTTGTTTAATGTGAATGTAATCATTGTATCTCTTGTATATACTTCCTATTTGTCTGTTGTAGCGGGGGGGGGGGGGGGGTGCTTTAATTAATGTAACACCCATAGGACGCACATGTGACGTACAGCAGACTCCTGGCAAAAGCTGGATGACACTTTTGCAGGTAAGGCGCTTCTCAATGTTCTCCGTCTCTCGTATAAGCTGACAAGTTTTAAATGAGTGTTTTCTGTCTGAAACTGAATGGAAACATCACACCATGTGGTTGTTGATGTGTTTTGAGGTTCTGTTGTCACTTTTGTTCGGCAGAAAAGGATTTTAAAAGTGTTTGGTTTAACGGAGATCCAGCCTCATTAGTATATTGTTTGGCTTGCTATAGGAGAGCGCCTGACGTTACATGTGCTGACTGTGCCCTTTACTGCTTGTCTTGTAGGTATGTTGCAACGTTAATTATTGTCCTTCATTGTTATTGTTTATATGCAATTGTTAAATTTGTATTTATTGTATTTGTGTATATATGTTTAATTAAAAAAAAAAAAAAAAAAAGCTGGATGACACTTTTGCAGAATAAATGGCGGAATTCGGGTATTGCTGTGTCTGTCTTCTTCCAAATCACCAGCAGCCATTCTAAAGCCACTACATAAAACTGATGATGTGACCCGGATCCACTGATCAGCTACCGCCGATCGCCGAGGTCAAGCTGTGTGCTCGTGACATCGTGGGATATCAAGTTGGTGGAAGTGTGGATCTGTTGTAGCTGCTGAAGTGGTTTTTGGTGTTTTGCATAAGCGCAAATGTGGTTAATATAAGTTCATGTTAAGAGTTAGTGACATAAGTTGAAATATTTCATGTAAACTGCTTAATAGTTCCTGTGTAAGATATGGCAGGCAGAGATCTACATACCTTTAATATTTCTACACTGCTTTCAGGCAGGGGGAAGGGTTTGTTTAATATAGATGGAGCAGTTGGTAGGACCCCAGTGCTAACCTATGATTTAAATGAACCATTTGAATCAGAAAGCGTAAATGACATACCTGTCCTTGAACCTCAATTCTCAACTCCCGTTACAAATGACAACACTGTACAACAGTTACGTGTGTTAATTGGTGAGTTGGGGAGCCAGATAGGTGAATCCATAGCCAGCTGTTTGCTGACTAGTCAGCACCCATTCACTCAAAGTCAGCCTCCACCAGCTGAGTCAGCTAGGGTTGAACCACCTGACAACAACCCTAAATTTGTCCAAAGTGAGCTTAGTAGTGAGGCCGGATATCAAAGACCCCCCGATGTATCGTGGCGATGGTGCAGACAGGTACTCCATTCAGGAGTGGATTGAGCTGATGGAGGTGTACCTGTATAAATAAGGCCTTCCAAGTCATGAACAGGGAGATGAGGACCTGAACCACCTCCTTGGTAAGGCAAAAAGTATAGTCAAAGTGGGACTGAAAAGCAACCCCTCACCTGGTGTTACTGTTAACCCTAAGACAATCTATGCTATATTGAGACGCTACTTTCATGAGAGCCCTGCTTCATGTCTACCACTGGCTGATTTCTATGCCACCCAACCAATAGCAACAGAAACGCCAATAGACTGCTGAGTCAGGTTGAACACAACTGCTGAAGTGGCCAATAGGCACATGGGACGTCAGGGTGGTAAATTAGAGAATATGGATGCAGAAATAACCATGATGTTTATCCGAAACTGTCCTGACCATAGTCTCGCATATGTTTTCAAGTGTAAGCCTAAAAGCAAGTGGTCAATTACAGAGGTGCAAGAGGCTATAGATGAGCATCAGCGAGAATGCTGAGCTAAAAGATCAGGTGCAAACATGATGAAGTCACATGCTATACAAGTGGCCACTGCCATAACAAGTAGCAGTGTGCCAGAACCTGAAGTTGCATGTGCTCATGTGAACATAGCCAGGTGCAGCCCGCCTAATCCAACCAAGTCAAGTGAGGCAGTCATTTCAGAGCCAAATGCTCTGGAATGTGTGCTAAGTATGCTGGAGAGAGTGTTAGAGCGCAACAGCCAGCCTGTTCATGCTACAGCTAGACCACAGGCTTCAATCCCAGCATATTTCCCTCCATGCCAAGTCTGTGGGGATGCCTCTCACTCAACACGAACACATTGTATGCGGGAGAGGAGATGTCTAACCTGTCTAGAAATAGGGCATCAGCGGAGAGACTGCCCCAAAGCCATTATTGCACAGAATGTTAGCTCATCTGATCAGGGAAACTAAGTTGCTCACACTCAAGAGGGGACAGTGTGAGTAACAATGTTGAAGCCCTCAACCTTGATAAAGATGTGCAGTTTGTGTATACGAAGTGCCTGAAATCTGCCCCACCTGGAACTGCTGTACTGTTTCAGAACATGATTAGACTTGATAAAGCTGACAGTCTGTTTTATACCAGTGCACAGGTGGGTGATAAAGTCTCCCTACAAGCGTTGCTCGACACCGGCTCTATGGCTTGCACCATTAATGAAGAAGCTGAGCAGGTGCTAAAGAATGCTGGATTGGCACTGGAGACTGGCAATATCCAGACTGATGTTGTGCTCATTGGCTGTGGTGGAGTTCAGGTTAGGCCCAAGTGCATTTACAATTTAAGGATGGAGGTGTATGGATGTGCATTCAGTGTGCCTGCCTTGGTGGTCCCTGGGCAAAAAGACCAGTTTATCCTGGGCATAAATGTTATAAAGCACCTTCTAAAGTGGTTCAAGCAGTCTCCCCAGTTCTGGCATGTTGTAAGCAAACCTGAGTCCACTAAAGCACCTGAAATAATGCAGTTTCTTAATATGCTGTCTGGCATTAACAGGTGGAGAGGTGAAACAATCCCAGATGCCATTGGAATCGCCAGGTTGGCGCAGGCAGTGACTCTTCTCCCTAAACAAAAACACCTGGTTTGGGCCAAATTACCTGCAGCCTAACCTCTTTCTGAGGGCAGTGCCATCTTGATCGAACCATCTAAGGCACAAACTCACAAGAAAAGCATTATTGTCTGCAGGTCGGTGCGCTCCATGAGTGGTGATAAGTGGGTCCCAGTAAGGATTTTGAACACCACTGACAAACCTATCACCTTAAAGCGCAACACCAAGGTTGCAAATGTATCACCCTGCATTGCTGTTGAAGATTTGGATGTGACCACTGGACAGACACCAGCTGAGGAGCTTGAGTTGCAGAGTCAGACGCTGTGCGATGAAGTGGTCAGCAAGCCAGGCGACCATCCTTGTTCCAGTTTTCATGACAGCCTACACAGGCTGGGGTTGGAAGATCTGGATATTGACTCCTGTGAGGTGTCCCACCACTGGTCATGTACTGTCAGCAGTTCATCCAAGATTGTTCCAGTATAGCTAAGCCCTTGTTTGCCTTGACTGCTGCACCTAAGGGGAGGAAAGGGAATGCACGAGGTGCTGCTTCGTTCAGGAAATTACATCCAAGAGACAGGAGCAGCGTGGCTCGTTTGAACAGTTAAAATCTACTCTCTTAGACTCTGTTGTCCTCGCACACCCTGATTTCAGTCGACGATTCATCCTGTCCACAGATGCCTCGCAGGATGGATTAGGTGCTATCTCGGGTCTAAGAGGGTGAGAGTAAGGCACGCCAAATTGCCTTTGCCAGCAAGGCTCTCACCCGTGCTCAGAGCAACTATCCAGCGTACCGTCTAGAGTTTCTGGCACTGAAATGGTCTGTTTGTGATAAATTTAGCTATTAGCTAAAGAGTCACAACTTCACTGTCTGGACAGACAACAATCCGCTAACCTACATCCTCACAAAGCCCAAACTCAACGCGTGCGAGCAGAGATGGGTAGCGAAACTGTCCCCATACAACATCAGCATCAAGTACATCTCTGGTAGTAAGAACATTGTTGCAGATGCCCTAAGCAGGCAGCCCTTTGTCCAAAATCGTGTTTACCAGAGGCTCATTAAAGAGCCGTACAAAGAACTGTTAGAGGAGTTGGAGCAGGTTAGAGAGGGCATGGTCCGGGAGGCATTTAGAGTCAGTGCTAACAACCAGAGTATCAAGTGCTCATTCCCACCTGAGAGCCTTAGACACTGCTCTATGACAAGCGATGAAGTGCCTGCGGTCCTTTCAGGTCATTTGGAATGGGACCAAGGATCCAACCAGAGGGTGGTCACTTGGTTGGCTCTAGACCTGGAACAGCTAATCCCACCTGGCCAAGGTGCCTTGCCTGTCTTCTCACTCCAAGAGCTCCAGGATGAACAAAGGAGAGATGCTATATTGTCCCAGGTCATCCCATTTGTCACCCAAGGGAGGCGGCCCTCAAGGAGAGAAAGGGCTGTACTATCGCTGAAGGTTCTTAAGACTCAGAAACAATGGGAGAAATTGAAAATGCTTGATGGTATCCTGTACAGAGTATGTAAAGACTCAGTGACTGGGAAGAAGCGCCACCATTATATGACACCTTCCTCTCTAGTCACACATGTTCTTCGTGGTGTCCACGATGATGCCGGTCATCAGGGTCAGAGTAGAACACTGTACCTGGCAAGGCAGAGATTTTTCTGGAGTACCATGGAGCACGACGTCCGAGACTATGTCAAATGCTGCAAATGCTGTGTAGTCAGCAAGACACTGGAGCCAGAGGGAAGAGCCCCACTCGAAAGTATCAAGACTACATACCCCCTTGAGCTGGTTTGTCTGGACTTTTGGTCTGCAGAGGACTCCAAAGGAAGGAGTGTGGATGTATTGGTGGTGACAGACCACTTCACCAAGATGGCCCATGCTTTCTGTTGCTCAGACCAGTCAGCAAAACAAGTTGCGTGCCAGCTCCATCCATCCATCCATTTTCCAACCCGCTGAATCCGAACACAGGGTCACGGGGGTCTGCTGGAGCCAATCCCAGCCAACACAGGGCACAAGGCAGGAAACAATCCTGGGCGGGGTGCCAACCCACCACCGCAGGACACACACAAACACACCCACACACCAAGCACACACTAGGGCCAATTTAGAATCGCCAATCCACCTAACCTGCATGTCTTTGGACTGTGGGAGGAAACCGGAGCGCCCGGAGGAAACCCACGCAGACACGGGGAGAACATGCAAACTCCACGCAGGAAGGACCCGGGAAGCGAACCCGGGTCTCCTAACTGCGAGGCAGCAGCGCTACCACTGCGCCACCGTGCCACCCGCGTGCCAGCTCTGGGATAGATATTTTTGTGTCTATGGATTCCCCCAGAGGATCCATTCAGACCAAGGGGCGAGTTGAGAGAGCCAACTGATGCAGGAGCTGTTACAGATTGCAGGTGTGAAAAAGTCAAGAACAACACCTTATCACCCAATGGGGAACACTGAGAGGTTCAACAGAACCATAGGGAACATGATCAGAGCCTTACCGCCCAGGGATAAGATTAAATCGCCACAAATGCTGCAGACACTGACTTTCGCATATAACTGTACAGCTCATGAGTCAACTGGGTATGCTCCCTTCTACCTGATGTATGGGCGGGTCCCTAGACTGCCGGTGGATGTTATGTTCCACAATGTGGAGAGGAACAGTGATATCATTGACTATGATAGCTATGTCAGGAGAATGAGGGATGACCTCAAGGAAGCTCTCATCTTGGCCCAAGTCAACACTGATTCCAGCCAGCCGCACCAGGCAGACTTGTAAAACATGAAGACAAAAGGTGCAGACATTGAGGAAGGAGATCGAGTTCTCTTGGTAAACAGAGGTGAACGTGGTCGCAGGAAGTTGGCTGACAGATAGGACTCTACACTGTACACTGTGGTCTCTAAAGATTCAAAGTGCCATACATACCACATCAAAAACACTATCAATGGACAGGAGAAGATTGTTCATAGGAACTTAATCTTGCAAGCTAGCTACTTGCCAGTGGTAATCGAACAGGAAGTGGAGCCTTCCTTTGATAGTGGCTCTGAACCAAGTCGGGACCAGTGTGATGTGGATAGAACTGCCTCTGTGACTGGATCAGAGTTTGACCCTACAGAGCGTACTGCCAGTTGGGTAGCAGAGACAACCCCTTCAGTGGTTCCTTCAGAAAGAGAATGTGCATCATCTGAACCTCCTGAAGTATCCCCTGACAATACTGTGCCAGAGGCTGACAACCCCCAAGCAGACAGTAGTGATGTAAGTAGTCATGCTGGACCATGTGCTGAGAGTCACAGTGTTGGGGTTGAGACAAACAGGGCCAACAACAGTGAAACGGATAGTATGCATGGTGCAGAAGTGCCAGAACTGAACCACAGTCATCCTGAGGACCAAGTAGCTAGAGGATCAGTGTCTGAGATCACTTTGAGATCACTTTGTATAATATGTATAATTCTGTTAAGTAAGTTCAATGTTGGAGTAACAGTCATTTATTCATTAGGATGAGATTGTGTATAAGGCACCTTCTTACACAAGTGAACATTGGAAGTCTGGCCAGCTTCCTTTTGACACTTTCCCTTTTGGTTGGGAGACGGTTTTGTCGCACATAAGAGTACTGTGATGTACCGTGAGAAAATAATGACATGCTATGTTATGTTACTGTTATTTAGAACTCTGCCATTACCTGACCCTCAGTGTTTTGAGAAGTTCAGGGGGGAGTATGTGGCTGAGTTAGTTTGTTATGTTGTGAACATTCTCAAAACTATTTTTTTTATACTGAAATTCTTCTGTTTTATATATTGTGAATTTTGTTTAATGTGAATGTAATCATTGTATCTCTTGTATATAATTCCTATTTGTCTGTTGTAGTAGGGGGGGCTTTAATTAATGTAACACCCATAGGACGCACATGTGACGTACAGCAGACTCCTGGCAAAAGCTGGATGAAACTTTTGCAGGTAAGGCGCTTCTCAATGCTCTCCATCTCTCGTATAAGCTGACAAGTTTTAAATGAGTGTTTTCTGTCTGAAACTGAATGGAAACATCACACCATGGGGTTGTTGATGTGTTTTGAGGTTCTGTTGTCACTTTTGGTCGGCAGAAATGGATTTTAAAAGTGTTTGGTTTAACGGAGATCCAGCCTCATTAGTATATTGTTTGGCTTGCTACAGGAGACAGAGAGCGCCTGACGTTACATGTGCTGACTGTGCCCTTTACTGCTTGTCTTGTAGGTATGTTGCAACGTTAATTATTATCCTTCATTGTTATTGTTTATATGCAATTGTTAAATTTGTATTTATTGTATTTGTGTATATATGTTTAATTAAAAGCTGGATGACGCTTTTGCAGAATAAATGGCAGAATTCGGGTATTGCTGTGTCGTTCTTCTTCCAAATCACCAGCAGCCATTCTAAAGCCGCTAAATACAGAGTGACTTCTATGTTTACTTTTTTTTTTCCAGTTTGTTACTTCTCTTTCTTTAACGTAAAGGCTAATATACCAGTCGCCTCTCGTTCACTAATAAAATAGGCTTTCACTCACATCTCTTTGTTTATTGTACTGTAATACCATGAGTAAAGGAGCACTGCAACTAAATTACCGCAAAGCTTAGAAAAGCAGGGGCTGAAAATATCTGTTTTTGTGATTGTCCTTTTTACCTTTCACCGATAGAATCTTTTGTTTAGTGAAAATTGTCCAATTTCAATTGTTGGTCAATCAAGTGGAGCATCTCTAAAAGAAACATTTGTTCTATCTATCTATCCATCTATCAACAAAATATTAATTTCTTCTGCATGTTCTAATCATTTATTATTCATTTCAGTCACTTCAATCAAAGGTTGGTTTGAGCAAGTTCTTTTTTACAGCTAGGTGTAGAAATGCAACTTATTCACTACTGCATGTATTTTCTTTAAGCTGGATATAACTGCAGACTGTGTACTCTTGTTGTTCTGGACTGCCCAGTTGAAAACATAAATAAAATAACAAGCATTGTCAGATAGTATATAACTATTTTTGTGTGAGTAGGGCCTTTAAAAATGAAAAAGGTGGACTGCATGTAAAGATGTTTCTGTTTTGAATATGTAAAAATACATATTTTTGGTAATTTCTTTTTATAGACTTTAAAAGAAAGCTTCATTAAAGCCATTGGAACAGGTGTGGGCTTTAACCTACAGAGGATTGAATTCCATTTGTCCACAAAACAAATGAATGTTGAAGAGGAGAAAAAGGATACAAAACTGCTTCTGGATGGTGAACAGGAAGACAATTGGGTTTTTGAGGTAAGACACTTCAAGGATGTGAAAGTTCTCTGCAACAAAACGTGCCTAAATGCTATGTTTAAAGCATGTTAGGTGGTATAAGTTCAAAATAGGAGCCAGCAATTCTGGAGTTTTTATTAAAATGTTTTCAAATTGCAGAGTTTTCATTTGATTACTAGATTTACTGACAAACTCAGTGCCTGCTTTCCAATTCTGAATCATAAATGAAAAGTTCCTTGTTTAAAAGTGATTTTCTGATTTCATTTACTATTATTGCTTAAATTTAATCACTCATACTTCTGTACTTTCTTTCTAATTGCATATGTTGAAAAATGAAAGGTATTTTTGTTCTGATGTTTGTGCTTGAAAAGCCATTGTTTAAAAAAAAAAAAGTTACATTATGAAATTAATGTTTCTATATATGCCATTATTTTGTAACTGCTATTATGTGGCATTGTAAACATCTTTTCATTTGTTAATTCTAACAGCTGTAAATATATGAATTCGGGATGTTTCTATATACAAACTAAGTTAGCATAGTTTTGTTTTAACACTAGAATCCCTGAAGCCTATGAAGAAACTTGTAATCCCGGGCCACCTTAAATTTCTTCACACCTCTCCATTAGCGTCTTTTGTTTTATAAATGTGTCGATCAGCACAAGCAGCAAGCAGCTTGACAGTTTATGGCTGGCAGAGTTGACAGCCAACCCAAAGAAGTGCAAGCTAGGTATGTAAGAAACCAACTATCTGGGATATTCCATGGGAAGGGGTTTACTCAAGCCTCAAATGGACAAGGTGGGATAGGTGCTTGCATATCTCATCCCGAAACACAGAGGCAGGTTCGTGCCTTCTGCAGGGTCGCAAGGTAACACAGGCGGTTCATTACCAATTTTGTGCTTCGGACTGTCCCCCCTTACTGACTTGACAAAGGGCAGAAAGAATCGTAGTGAGAGAGCTTTCAGGGACCCAAAAGCTGCTTTATCATCATTGCCATCTCTGCACAATCCATACTTTTCGAAGGAATGTATTCTGCCAACATAACGCTTTTGGTTTGGGAGTAAAGCTCTCACATGTTTTGAGGGTGAAGAACACCCCATCACGTTTCTCAGCAGAAAGCTGCTACCCAGGGAATGTAATTATTTGACTATTGAAAAGGAGTGCTTAGTGATTAAGTGGGTGGTGGAAGCACTCCGATACTATCACTGGGGACAACGGTTTACCCTGGTGACTGACCATGCCCCGCTACAATGGTTGTACAAACAGAAGGATACGAACTCCCGTCTCACTAAGTGGTCTATCACTTTGCAGGCTTTTGCTTTCGATGTTTGCCACCGTCCTGGAGCTGCACACACCAATGCTGACGTTCTCTCCAGCCAAGCCCAGCTTGGATGGTCAGTGTGGACAAAGCTAAGGGGAGAGATGTAAGGTTTCTAAACTCTTTTGGGACTCAACTAAACCCCCGCCCCTTCCCCCAACGGGACGACATGCCAAAGAGCGTCCCGAAGCACGATCGCCACGTCTGTGGAAGACAGCTTATCAGTCGCCAGGGCAACCACAAGCTCCCAGCCCTGCAGCGGCTCACTGCAAAAGCAAATCCGAGCTGACCGCGGTTGCTATATGAGCGCCATCGTCGATGGGTGATGCAAAGAACATTATAAATGTATTGAACAGTATTACTCAGCCATTAACCTGGCCACAACCCTGCCTGATTGCTGTGTCTGTGTATAGGGGAGTGGTACATCCCACTACAATAAACAACTGTGCTGTTCCTGTTTTAAGCTAAATAAAGCTGATTTTGTTAAAGTACTGAGACTCAACCTCATGTTTTGGGGTGCAAGACAGGGACTTTCATGTCACAATATATATGTATATTAAATGTATAAAAAGAAATAACTTAGTCACAGTATATAATTCTACTGAATATGTTTTAAATAAAATAAAGGGAGAAATTATAGAATGGTGTAATAAACATAAAACAAAAACTATTACCACAAAAAAAGCTATTACACAAAAGTAACCATATTGAAAATTAGAATGTTCCCACCAAAAAAAATATAGACCCAAATGTAATATCCCACATGTAATACAAAAATGTACACTCAACAAAATATAACTCAATAATAAATATTCTGTACTGTACATGTCAGTGGATGATACAAAAAATTGTAAGTGCATATATAGTAAGTGTTGAGTATTCCTTAAATATGCACTGCCAGTAGTTTTATGTACATAATATTGAGACACCATACAAGATAGGCAGCAGTTTTTTGCCACTAAATACATGGGTTCAAAATATATGGATGAGTTGGTTATAAATAAAACAGTATTGTTGTTATTTCATTTGCTGAAATCCTATTTAGTTATGTTTACACAATATACTGTAACATGGCAGTTGTTTTCTCTGTTACAACCAATAAAAGACAAAAATGAAATAGAAAAAAGGGCCCATAAGTATTTGGAAAGGTCACAATTTTCATAATTTTGGCTCTGTCCACAATAGATTTGAAATAAACCAATCATTATGTTATTGAAGTGTAGACTTTCAACTGTAATTTAAGGGGTTTACCAAAAATATCACTTGAGCCGTTTAAGAATGACAGACATTTTTTTTCATGTTCCCCCTATTTTCAAGTTCTCAAAAGTATATGGAAAAACAAACATAATCTTAAATATAATGATCATTTTCAATGTTTGGTCCTATACAGTCAGTGACCGTCTGAAGTCTGCAACCCTTGGCCATCTCCAAATGCTAGGTTTCTGCCCTAGTGAGTCTTTGCCTGGCCTTTACTGTAGCTTTTTTCAGCTGCTGCTTGTTCGTTGGACTTTCTGTCATCATTTTTGTCTTAAGCAGTCCACCATGATTTCATATGCCTTGCACTTGTAGAAAATTGTTTTACCACAATTTGTAAACAATTGGGCTGCATTATCACCCGTCCATGACTAAAGACCTGCTCAACAAGATAACTGTATGGGGGCTCTGCCAGTATTCTCACTGTCACTTTGAACAGTAAGGGAGAGTCGATTAGACTGTTCTCACCATCACAGATATCCAAGTAGAAGTTCAGCTGAACTACAGCACAGCAACCTTTTTGCTTTTTATGATACAATTCAAACAACCCTGATTCACTAGTACCCTTGCTCGGGTCGTGTTCTTCCTTATCATCTCTAGTAAACAAAGGTATATAGAAATATTAAAAGTAGTTATAAAAGATATTAAGTAAAACAATGCACCTAGCATCACCAAAATGTAATGCCATGCCACCTATAGATTTTACTGTATACCTTTGGCAGTGTTTACCTTATGTAATGTTTGAATGAAACAAATTAAATTTACCACATTACAATGAAACAGCACAAGGGCCATTAGTATGAGCACACTGATATGCAAGAAATGAATTAAATAGTTAAAACAATCTTAACTTTGATACTAATTAGCTTACATGAATGATCTAAATGATATCTTATTCATGCAATTTAGGAAGCACACTATAGCATCTCAGTCCTTCTAAAAACAATACAGTAATCCCTCCTCCATCGCGGGGGTTGCGTTCCAGAACCCCCCGCGAAAGGTGAAAATCCGCAAAGTAGAAACCATATGTTCATATGGTTATTTTTATATATTTTAAGCCCTTATAAACTCTCCCACACTATTATAAACATTCCCCGCACAATTATACAGCATAAACCCTTTGTATTCTCTTAGATATTAGGTAAGATTCGTTGAAATTATGTATGTAAACACAGTTTATATACAGTAAAACCTAAATATTATTTTAAAGATATCGAGCGTCTCCGATATCACATATGTTACAGCCATTACGACAGACAGGCCACCAGCAATAAATACGTACAATGCAAGAAAACTTGTATACAGTAAAATGTGTGTACAGTGACACTAAACTGTGTACATGTAATAAGTACTGTACGTAGATAATTAATTATGGTTACTCACCAACAATGACACGACGACTTGTCTGATAACAATGAGTTTAATTTTACTGCACAACAAAGGATAGCGTTACAGCTCTTCTAAAGGTGCCTCTTCAGGCGACAGTGTAGCACCGCCGTTGTTCTTCTTCCAGCACTCTTCAATCCAAATCCCTAAAGCAGATTCCATCCAGACTACAGCCTTATCACGTCCACTTGCAACTCGTTTTGCGCCCTGGTTAAAGGACACTGCGGCCGTAGATCTTCTATGCTTTTCCTCCTTTTTAAATAAAAAGAATCGTGGACTCATTGATGCCGTAATGTCCTGCAGCGGTGTAGCTGTTCCCTTTCTTCAACATATCCAAAACTTTTACTTTTTCTGCAATCATTTGCATCTTCTGTTGGCGCTTGGACACGGCGCTTGAAGCAGTAGCAGGAGCACGTTAATGCTGAATGAGTGAGATGAGACTTCCTGGTTAATGCAGCACTCCGTCGCTGAGCCAATCAGCAGCACACAGGAACTTAACTGCGTGCTCTGATTGGGTAGCTTCTCAGCCATCCGCCAATAGCATCTCTTGTATGAAATCAACAGGGCAAACCAACTGAGGAAGCAAGTATCAGAAGTAAAAAGACCCATTGTCCGCAGAAACCCGCGAAGCAGCGAAAAATCCGCGTTATATATTTAGATATGCTTACATATAAAATCCGCGATAGAGTGAAGCCGCGAAAGTCGAAGCGCGATATGGCGAGGGATTACTGTATCTAACAACTCCATGCTACAGATGGGACTTTGACATTGACCATAATATCAGTAGCTTTGAACAGCATTTAGGGAACAGCACTTATGGGACAATGCTTACTGTATATGATAAAGCACTAATGCACTGCAGCATTCCTTTGCATGGCTTGGTACAGCGGTGCAGATCCTCACTTAGATCAGCAGTTTGCAGAGATGGGAAAACAAGCAAACTGTGTGTCACCCTCATAACCTTTGTAAGCAGTAGGTGACTTGAATCAGCACAGGAGAGTGTGTGTCGAGGTTAGAAAGAGATGGGGCAAAATAGGGTCAGCAGAGTTAACATATAGGCAAGGAAAGAGGTGGAGGGTACTGCGGCTGGAGAGTTATATTAGTTGCCACAGTCACATGTCAATTACAGTAGCAAGCATAGCTGTCTTTATGAATTTTGAAATGACAAAGTTTAAAGATGTTGTTGTCATGGCAGTGATTTTTTTGACACCCAGATCTTGCAGATGACTATTCCATTGTTTGCAGTGTAGTCTGCAGTAAACTGAAAATATTCAAAATTGATAATCCTTAGTCCTGATCTGTCCATTGCTGTTGCCCACCAAAACACTGATTAGTCCTGATGACTTATAAAAGTATTCAGTGTGAAAAGTATATTAAGGGAATGTAAAATAAAAGAATGAAGGAATGCAATTTGAAATAAATAATTGTGGCGCTATTATATGAGACTTTGTAAATCATTTATCCTAAGTCTGAATCAGGTCGCAGCTCATCATTAAGCAAGTCTTTACCAAGTTGACTTATTTTTTAAATATTGCTAAGCAAGTTACAAATTAAATTAAATTAATTAAAATAAATTAAGACTCAAGTTTCCCACCTATACTTTAGAGCAGGGGTTTCCAAACTACGGCCCGCGGTCCAGATGCGGCCCGCGAGGCCCTCTCATCCGGCCCGTGGAGACTTTTTTATCTACGGAAAAAAATTACGGAAATTTACGTGTATCCTGCCAAGATCAGCCGCCGCTTACGTGGACGTTACGTTTTTACCGAATTAAAATAGAGGCGCGCAGTAGTGTGTTATGTTTTTCAACCGATCACTACATTGCAAAACCTTATTCGCTGCTTACTTTTTCTACTTCTGTTCACAGTCAATGAGATGATATAACGCCATCTAGTGGCAGAGTTTTTAAATGGTTTGCTGCTTGTTCAAGACTTGATTATTTTGATCACAATTTGCCAGTTGCGGTTGACTGCTGCGATGAGGAGGTGTTGGTGTCAGTTAGCGTCTAATTGCGAAACATGTTGCACTCTATTTTATTTAGTGATAATTTCCTTTGCATAATTACTTACCAGTGTGTATAAAGTATTGGGAATGTCGTTAGTTTAACAAGAATTTTCTGAATATTCTGAAGAGGAAACATTCAAAGCAACAATCTCTCTACAATAAGTGGATATATTTGCAGACTATATTCAGGTAAGTTTAACTTAAGAAATCATAAGAATTTTTAAAAATTGTTTCGGGTCATTTGCAGCTATAATTGCGACGAAATTAGTTCGCATAATCAGGTTTTTTGAGCGATATTGTGTGCAAGATACTTTCAGTTTCACTATTTATTAATGTTGAAGTCACTTTATTTTAGTGCCCAACGATGGCCGAGAAGAGGAAAAGAAAAATAGACGATGAGTGTCAGCAATTTCAAGAAGAATGGAGTTTGAAATACTTCTTCATCAAATCTGGCGAGAAAGCATTGTGTGTGATTTGCAACGAAACCGTGGCTGTGATGAAAGAATACAACCTGCGTTCATCGAAGCAAACATCAAGAGAAATATGCACAGTTGGAGGGTAAAGTTCATGCCGAAAAATTTTCTAAATTACAAAATCAACTCACATCTCAGAGGGCATTGTTCAGTAAATCCTCAAATGAAAATGAATCCTTAACTAAGGCCAGTTATAAAGTTGCCTACGTCCTGGCTAAAAGTGGCAAACCGTTTACAGATGGTGAAGTAGTGAAGGAATGTTTGCTGGAGGTGGCAGAGGAACTTTGCCTAGAAAAGTCGAAACAATTTAAAAATGTAGCTTTGGGTGCGAATACCATTGCCCGCCGTGTTGCAGACATGGGTGAAAACATTGTGACTCACATAGTGAAAAATGCAAGCAAGTTTCGCCATTTTTCAGTTGCAATGGATGAATCGCTGGACAGCTGTTCCACCTCTCAACTGCTTGTGTTCATTAGAGGTGTGGATGAAGACATGAACATAACACAAGAGCTAGCTTCCCTACACAGCATGTATGGCACGGTTACCGGAGAGGATATATTCAATTAATTGAAAAAAACATTTGCTGATTATAACTTGGACTGGACTAACCTCAGTTGCCTGACTGTTGATGGAGGAAAGAACATGAGTGGCATAAAGAAAGGCTTGGTTGGACAAGTGAAGCAGATGTGTAATGAGAAAAACATTCCACAACCAATGTTCCTGCACTGTATTATTCACCAGCAAGCTTTGTGTGCTAAATATGTGGACATTAGCAGTGTACTGAATCCTGTGGTGAAGATGGTGAATTTAATAAGGTCACATGGGCTCAACCATAGACAGTTCAGAGACATGTTGAAAGATACTGACACAGAATCGCAAGATTTACCATATTACACAGCAGTAAGATGGCTAAGTTGTGAGAAAGTTATGAGCAGAGTATTTGAATTAAGAAAGGAAATAGGTGACTTCCTGGAAAGTAAAGGCAAGCCACAGCCATTACTATCTGATGAAGAGTGGGTATGGAAATTGGCCTTTGCTGCAGACATAACTAGTCATTTAAATTTTCTGAACCTAAAACTACAAGGAGAGAAAAATCTAGTTTCTGATCTATACACCCACCTAAAGGCCTTCAGATCTAAACTTGTCTTGTTTTTGGAACAAGTACAGGCCAACAACTTGACGCACTTTCAGCAGTGCAAGGTCTTCATGGCTGAAGCAACAGCTGAGTTCCCCACGTCATTTGCATGCGAGATCATCAAAGACCTCCAGCTGCAGTTTCAGGAGCGGTTTTCTGACTTGGATTCAAAGGCAGAAGAAGTGAGATTGTTTCAAAACCCATTTGAAGCAGATGTGGCCAGTTGCCCAGATGAACTGCAGCTGGAGGTCATTGAGTTGCAAGCAAATGACTTCCTTAGGGACAAGTTCAAAGAAGGACTGGTGGGTTTTTACCAGTTTTTGCCCAAGGAAGACTTTCCTAATGTCAACACTTTTGCTTCAAGGTACCTTTCAATCTTTGGAACAACATACTTGTGTGAACAAACATTTTCAAGAATGAAATACATGAAGAACAATTTGAGAACAAACTTGTCTGATGATAATCTCAGGTCACTGTTGATGTTAGGGACATCAAATATAAAGCCAGAAATGTCTGCTATTTTGGCATCCAGGAAACAATTTCACCATTCCCACTAATACAGGTGTTCATGTGTAGTGTATCAATGTGTTATTAAATAATAACTGAATAAAATAATATTAACCCCTTCACCGCCCTCTGCCGGATATATCCGGCACCGCTGTTTTAATGCTAACGCCATACTGCCGGAATTATCCGGCACATTTGCCTGTGGTTATATGAATGCCTGGCAAGTAGTATAACTGACGGTTTGGCATGGGTATTATTACTACATTGTATTTCGACAACTCTGTGGTTGTTTTGGCCGGTCATGTGACGTGATTCGCATGTAACAGCTGTGAATATGGCGAAACGTAAACTGACTTCAAGTGAGGCTTTGCAGGCGATTTTGGACAGTTCTGATCATGATTGTAGCAGTTCTGAAGAAGATTTTAGTGACAGTGATGAGCAGCAACGTGCGCTGCATGATATTGTGAATGAAGACGCATCGGATGACGGCGCTGAGTGGGTGTATCCCCAGCATCTCAGCTGGGCTGCTGCCCGTGGTGAACTACCTTTTCTGCATTCGTTTGAGGGAACGTGTGGCTTTATTGTTGATGTAAACAATTACACTGCTGAGCAGTTTTATGAGCTGTTTGTGTCACCTGATTTGATTAGACATTTTGTTCATCAGACAAATCTGTATGCAGCACAGTTTATTGAGAAAAATCCCAATTTACCTCCACATTCCCGTGTTCGTGCTTGGTTTGACACTGATGAAAACGAAATGAAAAAATTCATTGGGATTTTGATGTTGATGGGAATAATCAGAAAACCAGATATTGAGATGTACTGGTCTACAGATCCTATGTATGCAACACCTATTTTTGCAGCTGTCATGACACGTAACCGATTCTCTTTGCTGCTGAAATTCTTTCATTTGAATGACAACAGAAACGAGCCAGATAAGAAAGATCCAAACCGCGACCACTTGTTCAAGCTACGTCCTTTGATTGATCATTTATTTGAAGCATTTCAGTTGCCCTACATGCCAGGACCGTCAGTTGCAGTTGATGAAAGTTTATTGTTGTGGAAGGGCCGCTTACAGTTTCGACAGTATCTACCATTGAAAAGGGCACGGTTTGGTATCAAGATGTTTTGCTTAGCTGAGAATTCAGGTTACATTTATAGATTTCGTGTATACACTGGCAACTTGCACAACATTTAGTGGTCAATACTGCTTGAATAAATGTAAAAAATGTAAAAAAAATGTAAAAAAGTAAAAAAACAAAAATTGTTCAGATTTTGCCTGGCTTGGGGAATATTTAGGGAGTTGGCGGTTAAAGGGTTAAATAAATAATTAAAAACAACATCTATGTTTTGATTCTTTTTTATTTGGACCTCGAGTGTGTAGTCGGCCCCCAAACTGCTGTTTGATAGTTAATGTGGCCCTCGGGCTAAAAAGTTTGGAGACCCCTGCTTTAGAGTACTGTTTTTTGGAAGTGATCATTTTCATTTGAAGGCAATTTGGCTTTATTTTAGGAGAAATAGGGGTATAAAATATTGTTGACATTTTAACAAAATGATAAATGTCAGCAGAGTTGGTTTAGTCTTGAGCCGTGCCTTTATCACTCCATTGTTATCCATTTATTTAATTGGACCATGGAGTAAGCCTCAACGCCACTTACCTAACAGAATGGTCACTTTTCCCTTTGTGAAGCTCTCACAACTTTAGTAGTATTATTCTCCATATTTGCAAAACTCCCTTTCTTCAATAAATGGAATTAGAATCCATAAATCTTATATATTTATTTTTCACATACCTTATTCCCCTTAGTTTCTAAGTGAGCAAAATTTCATTTTGTGTGTCATTTTTAAGAATTTGGATTTATTAGGCAGATTTCAGTTGAAAAGTGAAAATTCTCATAATATGACTACCTATCTTACTTGGCTTGTACACGGCGACAGTAAAAGTGATTGCAATCTTTTGTGTTTTTTTCCCATATCAATGATAAACCATTTATAATGAAATATGTGCTTACATTTACAGTTTCTATTATGCTTTTTGGCTTTACTATTGTATTATGGTGTACTTGTTTTTTCTTTTCACATTTGCAGTTTTATTTCCAGTTTCTTTCCTTTGGCATAATGTTATTTATGAAAAATTGCTACCTAAAACCTAAAATGCTGATATGTGTTTGAAAAAATGATTACCTGGGATAGAGGGAAGAGTAACATCTAACTAGTTTAAATTTCAGGTGAGAAACGTGTTTGATGCCAACCTACAAGTATACTTCTGAAGGTTTGTTTATGGAAGCCTTCATACAGCCTTTAATTCCTTGTTCCATATTGGACCTGAGAAGCTATTGCAGGGGTCAGTAACATTCAAAAATTTGTCAGTGGTGATTTGCTTTCTAACAAATACAGTCACGCCATTATATTATATAGTAGATTTTATTTTGTATCAAAAAGGGTGGCCTGTATCAAAGACATATTGTAGTCATTATGCCAAGAATTTGAAATGTTTTCACTTCACAGAATAACCATGTTAAATTTGAATCTCTCTCTCTCTCTCCTACTGGAAGTTGCACTGGAATTGTAAACTGTGCTTGATGGAGACTTCAAATACCAAACATGTGAACAATCAAAGTATGAAAGGCAAAACTTTTCTTTTTGCAAATCTTTCTGTTGTTTAAATTAAATTAATAACTTTAAACACTATTGTATCTGCTAGGTTGGTAAGGTAGAATCAAGAATGAGTCAAACGTGTACCAAAAGTTTTTAAAAGTTTTAGTGAAAAATCAAAGCAAACAGTTCACACAAAAATAAAGTTTTTACTCATGCAGAATAAAAGGCAAAAAAAAGGAAAAATATTTCTTCTTTAAAGCTTTTTCTTGTTAAACTTCAGTTGTTTTCTATACTTAAATATGAGTGCACTTATGCTTTTTTTAATACATTCAGTACGTTCTATATGTACGGTGCTGCACTTTTATTAGAGCTTGTTACGTTACTTACAATTGGGCACAGTTTGAAACTGTGTGCCCTCCATGCATTACCTACGGCAAGGCGGATCACTAAGTGAGACTAATCTGTAGTCTGAGGGACAAGGAATCGAATATTCTATTTTAATTTAGCTTGTAGGGGTTATAATACACCCTCCCATATATTATGCACTAATATATAGGCAAACATTTAACATAACTAAGAAAATAGTTTTATCAACTGTCTAATAACTGACAAATGGCTCTTACAACTATTTTTATTGTTACATAAAACAGAAAAGTAACAAAAATCAATAAATGGAAATCTGCACATGCAAAAAGAGACCAAGAATTATTTTGTTCATCATAATAATATATACAGTAGACCACAATATAAAATATTATTTTATAGGAAAAAATAATAATGAAGCTGAAAGGGTCATGGATCAATTGATTTAAACTGTTCAAACTGGGTAAAATGTATAAAAGTACAGCAGTATACTAACATCACCATTGCAAAGTACAAAATGAGACTGAGACCAGATACAGCAATTCTCCTATTTCTCTTGACATCATTATGTCGTAGGTAGAAATATATACTTTTTTGTTTAAACAATTTTCTGTTGATACTGCCAGCAGTAGCAATACATCTTTGTAAAAGATCATTATAATTATCTTCTTGAAAATGCTTAGCAACTGGCAGAATTATTTCATTTTACCTTGATAGCACTCATTAGGCTCTGTGCAATGGATCTTTAGCTGTCAGTTGGATTTACACACATGTCCACTATTATTATGGCAGTGTAATAATGGCAAACCATTAGACATTATTACAAACAATTATAAAAGTATGAGTTTATTTTTTCTTAATTCTGAATGAGTCTCCTATTCTCAACTAGACCACATCAAGTTGCTGTGAAAGTTGTGTTCTGGTTAGTGTGGTAACTTAAGGCCTTTTATATAAGATTACTTTAGCAGCAATTTCATTTTCTTAATAACACCTTTGTAAAAGCACAATCAAGCAATCTGTATTTTATACAGTATATGACTATTTACATTATCACTAGTTAGTAAACAGTCAAGAATAAATATATCATGTAATTTTGTCTAGTTGTACTGTGTAATTGTTAATGTTTTTCCCAGCTTCAAGGCCATAGTTCAAACTTTGAATATATTAACTAATTCAAAGTACAGTAAATTTCAAAGCATTAGTTAATATATTTAGTACTGTGTGTATAATGGACTGTGCTATGAGAAGATAAGTAAACTCCCCTGGAAGGGGATTATCTATAGATTAGGGTAACCTAATATAGCGAATAATGTTTACAGTAAAACACAAAAGAAATGCAATTTCCTTGGGTAGAAACAGTACATGCCTATTTTAATCAATACCCAAAACCGACAAAATTCTGTATAATCCGCACCAAGTAAAAATGAATAGTTTAACATTAAACATTGTTTTCAGTAATAAAAAAAAATGATTACATGTAACAGAAACATGTTAATACTAATATGTCAGCATAAATACAGTAAGAAAGTTATTACTATTGTCTACTGCTGTACTGATGCACATTTAGAACACATCCTTTGTGTGATATGTTTTAAGATGGTCACCAATGAACAGAGCAATCTTGTAACTGGGACAGTAAAAGTGTGTTCTATTAAGCACTATGCTTAGAATATTTTTCCTGTTGTTGGACCATGAGAGGGTAGAATGTCTGTACCTGAACTGCAGAATCAGCATGGTCCCTGTGTTATTATAGGCTACCACAGTGCAAAGCTTAGTGACTTCCACATTTCCCATGACACAAAGTACAGCTGTTGCATTGTGAACAGTGCATATATTGTTAACATCTTTCGTGTCCTTCTACATGATCTCAGTTATTCTGCCTTTTTGCCACACACATACCGTATATATTCATGTATAAGTCGGGTCTTGAAACCCGAAAAATTGATCATGAAATCAGACCCCAACTTATATGCCCATTCAAAAATGCAACAGTTAATTTTTTTTTTTTTTTTCCTTTACATCTTGCCTATTCCAATCTCGCATCAGTTTCTCAGATGCATCGAATTTTGTTGTAGCAGCACAGTTACCAATTTCTTTTGCCACTTCAATGACATTTAATTTAAAACCAGCTTCATATTTTCCTCTGATCGAATGCTCCATTGTAGATAAGGGATGCTCTTACGATGAAGGTGTATGAGGGCGTGAGATACAAAAAAATAAAAATCTGTGAAAACATTGCTTCAGAATAGTTCAGGTATTACCGTGTGGTCACATAGGCACAATAGAGAGAGAGAGAGGGATTAGGAGCATGCGCTGATACAGCGCATTGCTGCACCCACATAGGAAAAAAAGGGCAGTGTGCTCCGTTGTTACTCTCTCAAGTGGGCATTAGCATATCATATCCCTTGTACCAATAGCGTGAGTTTTCTGCATTCGACTTATACGACCAACATTAAAAAATATCAGAAGTTAAACTGTAAAATCAAGTCCCGACTTATCCACAGGAGAACTTATCATCGAGTACATACGATACTTTTACCACAGAGAACCTTCAGTTGACCAGATTCACAGTGCTTTTGTTGATTGTTCGGTTGTACAGTGCCATATGCATCAGGTTTCACTATCCAGGTTAACATCTGATGATCAATTTATGTTGTCATCAACATAGCATGACTCAACTAATGGTTTTGTTTCAGTTTGTTCTGGAACTGGCTTGACAGCTTCTTGTTTAAACACCATAGTGTTTTGGTTGAAGGCTCCGCCCCTGTCCTGAATAGTTATTTTGTCCACAAGATGGCTATAAAAATACTGTCCTGAGGCTTAATCAGGCTTAACACTATAAAGCAGGTCATTACACATCATCCTTTGACTCAGAAGTAACCATATTTACATAGAATTCCAAACCTAAATCACACTCAGTACACTCCAAGGAGATTAAATATAGGAAATATACTCCTTCTAGGTTTTCATGCCAAGACCAGTTAAACTCCTATTGACTATCAGAAACAAAATTTATTTAGTGATGATCATAATGTTTAAAGGGCATATACAGCTAGAGAAGAATCCATATATCGCTGATAATCTGCAAAGAGCCTACTGACCTACTAAATTTAAATCTACACACTTATTGTTACATGTGTATTTAAGGTGCATAAACAATTCTTAAGCAAGGTTAACATCAGATAATCTGAAAGCATCTTTCTCAAGTCTCTTGTGTCAATTTTCATAAACTGCATTCTTGATCAGTTTGCTGTGAAGCAAGACAATCAAGTATAGTTAAAGCCTCCACAAAGAACATATACAGTAGGTATACAACATGAGAGAGAATTCAAAGTTTATTTTCCCACAGTCCCACAGACTATGTTCAACTTCATTTTTATTATCATTTATTCAGTACAATGAACTTCTTACTTGCATATTTAGCAGATTGGCATAAAGCAAAAACTGGATTTGAAGTTGAAGAAGTTAACTTCCTTTGTAATAGAGGCCTCGAAAAATGTCCCTAAATGCCCTTAAGAGAAACAGTGTGCATCAAAAACCTGAAGTGATCGAAGACTCTGTCCATATTAATGGAGACAGTTGGACTGCTGCCAGATGTAAGTCCAGAGAAAGTGGTGCACATTGTCCAGGGTCATTAACCCTAAAATTAGAGATGTGCAGCTCTTAACAGCAGTTTAGTGAGATGAACAGTGAATTGGATACCTTTGCTAGATAAGATTGAGGAGCCCTCTAGGAAGTCATCTCTGAACCCACTCCCATAAAGAACAAATTGTTAATATATGACAGACTCATTTCTTAGAGGTAGTTTTGCATGTTTGCGCAAGTGACAGGAAATCTTGTAAAGTTTGGTGTCAGCCTAACGTGAATGTAAATGATCTCCAGCATAAGCTTCCTGCCATTCTTGTTTCAGGTATAGTTGTGATAGTTTAGATTTATTAGAGACAAATTTGTCTGCTGCTTCTGAGCTGCTGTAGATTATATGCCTCGGAGCAGAATTGGCAACATATTTTCAAAAATGTTAACAGCTTTAATAGTGTTATGTGCTAGTCAGGGTAAGATAAGAAGGTTTAATGTTTGCTTAAATCCTGGTATAGGAAAAAGGAGTTCAGATATACCTCTTTAATGTGATTTAAGGGGCATATAAGATGTACATGGTCAGTTGCCTTCAATCTCAGAAGCTATAATTTATTCAAGAGACACATGCATAGGTTACTTACAGATTACACTAATTAAAATTACTATCACTTGAAACCAAGTGAGGCTAAAGAGCTTAAAATGATAAAGATATTCACAAACCAGAATGGTTTTCAATTGCTTCTTAAGTACATTGAGGGAGTCAGCAGTGCAGATGGAGGTGGGTAGCTCATTCCATCAACTAGGAAGTACACAGGAAAAGAATCTGGATTAAGACTTCATACCATGCAGAGCCGGCATCACCAAATGCTGTTCAATGGCAGACCTCAATGGGCGAGAAGGACTATAGAACTTCACCAGTGTCTCTTGTGACAGATAGGGGGCGCTGTCGTCCCTTGAACCCGCAGACAATACATCCAGACACCAGGTAAAATTCCCAAATTAATTTATTAATATAATAATGATGTGCACAAAGCACCTCCACTCCACAATACTCAATAATAAATCAATAATAACAACCACACTAATCAATAACAATTCCTCCACTCCCAGCAGCTCCGTTCCACTCCCTTCCAACTCGGCTCTCTGCTGGGATCTCCCACAGTCCTTTTATATTCCTCGACCCGGAAGTGCCTCTGTCCCTCAGTCCACGTGATTTCATAGCACTTCCGGGACAGATGAAATCTTCTTCTTTTTCTTTAGCCCGGAAGTACTTCACTTCTTCCTTCCTCATGACGAGGTAGTATCTTCCGTGCTATATGGAAAATACAAATCCCCGTGCCTCTCTGCAGCGTCCCCTGGCGGCCCCCACGGTATCCAGCAAGGCTGTGAAGTAAAACTCCAATGTCCATGATGCCCTGTGGGAACTCGGGGCCTCTCCATGTTGCAGGGAGGACTCCATCTAGCGGTGTGGGGGTATTGGCCGGGATAAACTGCCGGCCATATATCACACTCTATATGCTCAGGTGCTGACCCATTGAGTACACTGTAGGCAAGCATCAAGGCATTTGAACTTAATGTTTGCTGCTACAGGAAACTAATGTAGTGGCCTGAAGAGAGGAGTGGCATTTGCCCACTGGTTATATACAATACGGGCCACTACATTCTGGACCATTTGCAGTGACTTGATAGCACATGTGGGTACTCCTGCCAGAAGCGAGTTGCAGTAGTCCAGATGCGACAAGACCAAAGCTTGGACCAGAAGTTGTTCTGCATACTCTGTCAGATAAGGTCTGTTCTTGCAGATGATGTACAGCATGAACCTGCATGAATGAAAAACCGTAGAAATGTTGTCAGAAAAAGATAGCTGCTCATCAGTGACCACCCCAAGGTTGCGTATTGACTTGGCAGGTGTTAGCAACAGTGAACCAAGCTGTACAGAGATGGGGAGTTGAACAGACTGGTTGGCCAGGATCACAAGAAATTTGGTTTTGTCAGGTTGAGCCGTAGATGATGGTCCTTCATCCAGGTTGAGATTTCAGTTAAGTCATGCAGAGACTAGATAATATCACATTGTCCTCCGGTGGGAACAACCATAAAGCTATGTATAATCTGTATAGCACTAATAAGAGAAACCCATGGGATTGGGTGATGGAGCCCAGTGAGGTGGTGTACAGAGAGAAAAGTAGTAGACCCAGCACCAATCCTTGGAGTACACCTGTGCATGTCTGGTGTGCCTTTGACAACTCTCCTTGCTAGGACACACTATAAGATCTGCCCGAGATATAGGACTCAAACCATCTTAGAGCATTCCCAATGATGCCAAGATCAGAGATGAGGGCAAGAAGGTTGTCATGGTTGACTGTGTCAGAGGTAGAGGAGAGATAATTATAGAGAATAATTAGAGAGAGTAATTAATGTTGCACAATATAATATATTTTGTACACGTATAGATTTTACTTTTCTGGTTAAGTTTATACTTCAACAACAGATAACCTTGTCTAGCTAGGATTGAAATTACAGAGGGTATTAAAGAGTTAAGCTCCAGTGATCACAATATAATAGGTGTCACACCTGGATAATAATATTTGTAAAGTGTATATCATAAAAGTATTTGAATATTATGGCAATTAAAATAAATAAGTGATATTATATATTAATGACAGTAGAACAAGAATATGATTTATCTAAAATCTGCAAAATGGTTAAATGCAAGAAAAGCTGCAATAGGTGGTCCTTGGTCTTTAGCAGAATTAATTTTGTAATTTACTACAAGAAATCTTCAGAATTTTAAAAATCTTGAACCAGATACATTGTTAAGAAAATAATGTTTAGTACATAGCTGAACCAGAGGAGAGTTTTTTGGTAGGTACTTCAACAGAAAGGCATACAGGTTTAATTTACCAAATTAGACTGGTACAACAAAGTTTCCCGGAACCTGCTTTAATACCTGCTGCTTTGGAGGTTGTTCCCGAGTGAGTCTTATATTAATATATTAATATATACATATTCTATATTATTAAAAGAATATGTACAATCGTGTGAAACCTGTAACAGAGCTACAATAAGGCCAGGAAAGAGGAGAGTAGGAACGACATTCAAAACATGCAACCGGTGCTGAACATTGGCAGCTGCATGATGGGACTTAATAAAGCCACTTTGGTCAGTCTTATTGTTTTTGTTTTCACATGGCTCACATAGCTTAAAAATCAGTTATTATTGTTGGATTCCTTTTACTGTATACTTTTAACATTTTATTAATAAAAAATTGATCACAAAAATACAATAACTAAATAAAAACCAAAATTTGAAAATGGTGAAAAACTTAAACTAAAAAATAAAAACTAAAAATATCTTAAAACTAGAAAACTGCTCAAATACTTAATAAGCACCACGATTATAGAGGCTTTTAATTCCTTTTTAGCACTGAAGTAAGCTATTGCACATTTCGTCAATATGGGATATATCATCTACTGTTAAATTCTACTCTGTACTTCTAAAAATTTATATATTTTTTTTTTTTTATTTCTTACTATATTGAGAAATTGTTCTGTGTACTGTACTGTATTGTATTGTATTGACCCCCTTCTTTTGACACCCACTGCACGCCCAACCTACCTGGAAAAGGGTCTCTCTTTGAACTGCCTTTCCCAAGGTTTCTTCCATTTTTCCCTACTAGGTTTTTTTTGGGAGTTTTTCCTTGTCTTCTTAGAGAGTCAAGGCTGGGGGGCTGTCAAGAGGCAGGGCCTGTTAAAGCCCATTGCGGCACTTCCTGTGTGATTTTGGGCTATACAAAAATAAACTGTATTGTATTGTATTGTATTGTCAATTCTTCACTGCTGAGCCAGCATCACCATATTAGATACCAAGTCATTAGAACAATCTGCATAGTTTCAGAGTGCTATTATGAGCTGAGCCATAGAATTGTATATCTAATGTATGAGTATTGAAATGCTGACTTAACACATTTTATTTTGAAATGAACATGAAGAGTAGCATATTTCTTCACCATTGTAGATTTGTCAGAGGTATAGAGATAGTCACTTGGTTTAAAACGTCTCACTTTTTACCTGCTCCACCTGTGGCTGTCACTGCTTGTATCGATGTTTTGCATGTTATTTAACACAAACAATTAAGAATTTTACAATACTCTGTACAGGAGACAATAGTGAACCTACAAACATAAAAATATAAAAACATAACGTATTGGTTACTGCTTACCTTTACTGCAGGTCCAGCTATTTAACAAAAGTTATCTGCCTGGGAAAAATGTCTATGTACTAAAAGTCTTTGAAGTATTTTTTTTTTTTTTTGTACCACATTATTTTCCTTCTTTGTTAGTTAATGATGCTCTTGAGGTGTTTTATTATTGTAAACATTTTTACTTTTCTTTCTTGTTTAATTCTTCTGACTTTAAACTGCAATAACATTGACTGGTTTATACTTCTTGTTACACTGTGTAAGTTTTATATGTCCATGATCTGCCTGGTTAGGTTAAGGACCTAAATCGTCACCAACAAGCTCAGGGAACTTGGTGAGATTTTGGAGTGGATTTGTATTCTTTTCTTGCACATTCATCCCTAAAACACTTAATGCTATGCAAAATGAGTTTAGCACAACTGTATTAATGTTATTTTTACTTTTGGAATTGGCCAAAAATACTGGGTTTTTTTTCAAAAAAGTCCAAAAAAATGGAACCAGAGAAAGACCTTCTTCCCCCCCCCCCCACCCCCCAACAGAAACCAATTGAAAATAGCTCAATTGCGTGGCAGAACTGAATATCTGACAACACTTGATTGCTGATGAGTGAGGATTTGTCTGGGTAGTCTGGTTTTCTCCCAAAGACATAATATGAAGTCATAACTGTGAATTGTATGAGTAAGGGTAGAGTTTTCCCTTTGAAGCAGTGGTGCCCAGTTCAAGGTTGCTTTCTGAATTATGTCCTGTACTGCTATGATATACTCTAGCTCCCTGTGACCCTAAACTGGATGATCAGATAGAAAATTGACAGTCAAATAGATAGACAACTGTAACTATGTCCATTTTTTTGGTAGATTCTTTTCCCTTATGTGGTTGGTTGTATGGTGTTTTCGTTTATACATCGCACTGTCATTAGTAATTCCCTCATTCAGTTGCAAGGTGCTGCAAATTAAAACAGTTACAGTTCCCAGTCGATAAGTCACATCATTCTCAAAATATTTCCAAATCATGTATTTTTATTTCTGAACTAAAATCATAATGAAATAAATTCGACATTAACAAAAGCCTTAAGTTTTTTCTTAACTTTTCTTAACTTTTTTTGTGGTTTCAGTTCAAGTTTATTGTTATTTTTACATTGTAAATTGAGAAGTCAAGCAAAATGACACCTTTTATTGGCTGACTGAACTGATTACAATATAAAAGCTTTCGAGGCAATTGAGGCAGGCTGTAATACAGAAACTGGAGTTCCCTGTGTTTATATAGATAATAGGACAGAGACAGCACTAGAAAACCTTTAAGTGGGTCATCTTCAATATAAAAAATTAACTGACCTCTCCAGCCTAAGATTCATTTAACAGAAGAGGAGAACAATGTATATGTTTTTTAACGCACTTGAAACAATAATATATGTATCTCAGCTTGCAAGATCTGCCACTGTATAGGTGTTACATGAAATATTCAAAATGTTATATTGTTTTTCTACTGACTAATATGTGAATAGTCTAGATGTATTAGATTCTAAGTAAATAAATAATATGACTAAAAATGAGATGATGAGTATTAACAAAACATTAAAATATTCTAAATAATTTTGTTCTTTAGCTCAAGTCATAAATGTAGCATTAATGGCATGTATTGTCTTAATGTAGCCCTGCAGGAAGTCATTTTCATTTGCATGTCATGCACAGTTATCAGTTCATTTGGGTGATGAGGTGAAGAATTGGCAACAAGAAGACACTGAGGCTTGCTGATGGGAAATTAATAAGTTGCAAAATGCTATTTGTCAGACATGTTTTTAAAGAGTCACACTTTCTAAAACTCTTACCTAAGTTTAAGCAGCATAAGTAAAACCATTTAGAAAAGCAGTCAACTGATACTAAGCATGGGCTGAAATGGCAATTTCCTTTTTGAAACAACTATAGCTAATTTTACAAGCTTACTACCAGTGTCTTGTTTAAATTCAGTTATTCTCTGTAGTTTTTGTATATCAGTCAAACTTCTTAAAGTATACATATTTGTAGCTTGACAATAAAGTACTTGAGAAGAAAAGTAAATTCACGATTGCCAATCAAAAACACAGAAGCCTAGTTTAACATAGATAATGGGAGATTAAGTTTAACCCCTATATATAAATTATAGAAAGTGGAATGTTCATAATCTTAACTCTGTGTGACAGTAGACAGTAGAATAACCCATTGATTGATGTTAGACAGCTAGAAACAAAAATGAATGGCCAGATATCTATCTATCTAAACATTAAGGACATATAGTTTTCTGACTGTCCACTGCATAGAACAATGCATAGAAGCCTTAAGAAATGTAACCCAGATATTTAAGCAGAATATCATAAATTCCCCCTTTTTCCATGATTTTTGTGTGTATTATCAACCACTTTCTCTATTTTCTATGTGAACTGTTTGCTTTGAATTTCACTAAAATCCTTAAAAAAACGAAGACACTTGAACTGTGGAGTATTTTTTGTATAGTGCCATAATGTCTATCTAGTAGCTGCATTTGAACTATTTTGAACCATTTGGAAACTTTCAGCAAACACAGCTACAATTTGGAAAACAAAAATTTCATTTATTTTAAACCAGCATTAAATACTATAATATATGTGTTTAATATGATACCTTGACTGGAAAAAAAACATGAAGGCAAAACTAAACTATTTGATTAAAAGATATTAAATCATCTTGCATACCTGTATTTTTTATTGTCATTTTTGTAACTAATATTCTACAAATATTCAAGGTGGTCTTAAAGTGATTGTTTATATGTATTCATTATTGACCCTGAAGGCAAAGGTGTAATTTTTTTAAAGCAAAAGTAGAAAATGAAAGAAAATTTATATTATTTCATATGATAAATATATTCTTTTCCTCTTTAAAATACCGTTCTTTTCAGAGCTCAAGTGAAATTAGTTAAAATGTAAAATTAGTAAAATAAGATTAATTACACTAAGATACATTCCATAAATAATTGCAAGAAACCGCACACGTCTCTACCATCATGCAGAAAGAGAAATGAAGTGTTTTGTGCTCCAATCAGCTATGGATGATAACATTTTTATGACAAGCAGTGCACTGCCACGCTGTGTGATCTGACAGGTGACATTGCTGCAGTAGAGCCTAAAAGACTATAACTGGAAACCTGCTGCCACAACATTTGGATAACTGTTCATTATCTGTTCTGAACTTTTGTTACCGCTTTTACATAGTAGAGTGTGCCCTCAAGTGTTTATTAAAATAAAAAATCAATTATATTAATTGCATAGTAAAAAAACACATGCAAAACAATTAAATATCCTTATAGGCAGCACTTTCTTGATTAAAGGCAATTAAGTATTTTCTTTCTTTGTTTGTTTGTTTAAGGAGTGTATGCTGGATAGTAACCATCATGTTGCAGTTGCACTGGGAATGCAAGATAAAGTAAATCAAGTAAGCCATTTGACTTTGTATTTAATGCCAGTTAATCGGAACTATGTGAAAGAGATACGTTTCACCTTTGAAGGTGCTGATTTTTGGATATCTAACCCACAAAAGTAGACTGCAATCATGACCCTATCTGCTGTAACGCAGTGTTGTGCTGTGTATTATGCAAGCTTCCTGATAACCAAACTAGTTAATGCATATATGCTAATTTAAAATTTCATTGTTAGAGGTCAATGATGGAGTGATTTTTTTTCTTTTCATCATTCTCATTTAATGTGTTGTGTGACTGTGTTCTGCCCTAGATGGATAATTGACAGTGAAATTATTTTAATAGACCAGGAAATGAACAAGACTAAAAATATAGGTTAAGAAAAAACAGCAAACTTTTACCAAAGTCAGGTTTGCCAAAGATTATACCAGCCAAAAGATTATGCAAAATTAAATTCAAGCAGAGGAAAAATGCAGAAATTTAGACCCATAATATTCAATCACAACAGTAACTAACCACTGCA
This sequence comes from Erpetoichthys calabaricus, assembly GCF_900747795.2. NCBI lineage: Eukaryota > Metazoa > Chordata > Cladistia > Polypteriformes > Polypteridae > Erpetoichthys > Erpetoichthys calabaricus. The sequence goes on along the minus strand of NC_041397.2, from coordinate 226,168,815 downwards.
AAAATGTTTTATGTATACAGAATCTTGGGCAACCAGGGAGTGCATGGCAATGACCTTAATACTGTTGGTACTGTATGAAATATATTATTAGCGGTTCTCATGTTTAAAAAAAAAAATAAATAAATTACAGAACTATAAGATGTAAAATATATTTAACTCAATTCAAAACAAGGCTTAAAAGTACAAAAAATAATACATTTGCATTTCCCATACTTCAGAACCCAAAAGTAAGTGAAAATGAAGACAGTTCCTAAAAGTAAACCAGAACAAAATTAAAATGCATTATTTTGGCCAGAAGAGTCAGAGGCTAAACTATCTCTTTATAATTCTGTCTTTATTGTTTTAGTAGCTCACAGCCAGTAAGGTTTAAGGGTTGAGCAGGTCACCAGGATTTCCAAACAACAGCATGGGTAACATTATAAAGTGTGCACTATATTATTATGATAAAGACAGTGTATTACTGTAAACATTATTATTTCTTTTTGCCTAAATATGTGTTTAAACTTAAACAGAAAAGTTTCTCAAAATAAAACAGCTTTCATTAATGATTAAAATGTTAGAAAAGATATTCCTTCATCCTACAACTGGTGCATTTAAATACACAATGTAATACTTAAATAGCACCAAAATTTTTAATGATAAATAAAGAAAAGTATATAATACTTTTAAATGTTTGTTTACTTCCTAAACATTTAAGCATCTTTTTCTGCAACCACTGGGTATGAAACATGTAGATTGTATAAAAATGGTACTTGAGCAAAACAGCTTTGGGTGATTGAATGCTGGAGTGTTTCATCTTTTCATGCAGGAAATTAATGCAATTGACTTGCTAAAATGTATTCCCACCTACATAAACGCACAGAGGAAATGGGTAGAATTAAAAAATACTGATGCTTGACAATGTGCATATTGTTTGATAATAATTGATGGCTGCAACTCACCCACAACACCCACACCTCCTGCTTGTTGTTTTCATGTTTTGTTGTATGTGGTAGCAGGGAAGAGGAGCAGAGCCATTCCCAAAAGTCAGAGAGAGACTGGAGCTGTGTTACAGGTTGCAGGAAATAAGAATGAGCAGTTTTTGCCAGAGGCAGTAAGCTGGATTGTGTTTTTTTCTCAGAGGTAGGAGGGAATATATTGTAGAAGTTGACTAAAATATAAAGTTTTTGTTTTGAACAAGGCACTATATCTCATTCAGAATAGACTGTTTTATAGAGCTATGCTTTAATCTTAGAAATAATTGTGACATGTTTTATGAGCAATATACCAATGACTGAAATTCTCTTCATACAGATATTTTGTTTTGGTCATGGTTTGTTTTATTATTTATTTTTCCTGGCAAATTAGTTTCATTTTGTTATAACCAACTATTCAATTAACTGTATTACAAAAATGTATCTTTGTTGCTCTGAACTTTAGTAAGTAAAGAGTGTGTGTTCAGTTTTCTCATTAAATTGTTAAATTTGCATTTTACATATATACACGAATCAGACTGGGTCTGGCCACAGCAGAACTCTGTTCTCCTTGTTAAAAAGCTAATAAAGGTCTCCGAGACTACTACTGCCAACCGAAGGGTAAAGTTTGTTCCTTCCACAGTTTACCTAAAGGGACCTTGTATGTTAGTACATTTATGAGCCCCATCCAGACTGTCCTAGTTTTGTCTTTTGATTCATTTTATTGTGCCTTTCATAATATTTTGTCATATCGTCATTACTATTACAGTATTATTACTTCTATCACTTGTCTCATAATCTTGTAAATTTATTTACAAAACAACAAAAAAAAATGAATGCAAACAGTGTTGTGATGAATCATGCAGTAAAGGCTTTTGATTCATATGCTTGATCAGTTAAGCAATCAGATAGATAGATAGATAGATAGATAGATAGATAGATAGATAGATAGATAGATAGATAGATAGATAGATAGATAGATAGATAGATAGATAGATAGATACTTTGTTAATCCTAAGGGGAAATTCACATACTCCAGCAGCAGCAAAAAAAAATATTAAATTAAAGAGTAATAAAAATGTAGGTAAAAACAGACAATAACTTTGAATAATGTTAACGTTTACCTCCCCCGGGTGGAATTGAAGAGTCGCATAGTTTGGGGGAGGAACGATCTCCTCAGTTTGTCAGTGGAGCAGGACAGTGACAGCAGTCTGTCGCTGAAGCTGCTCGTTTGTCTGGAGATGAAACTGTTTAGTGGATGCAGTGAATTCTCCATAATTGATAGGAGCCTGCTGAGCGCCCGTCGCTCTGCCATGGATGTCAAACTGTCCAGCTCCATGCCTACAATAGAGCCTGCCTTCCTCACCAGTTTATCCAGGCGTGAGGCGTCCTTCTTCTTCATGCTGCCTCCCCAGCACACCACTGCGTAGAAGAGGGCATTCGCCACAACCGTCTGATAGAACATCTGCAGCATCTTATTGCAGATGTTGAAGGACGCCAGCCTTCTAAGGAAGTATAGCCGGCTCTGTCCTTATAGCCGGCTCTGTCCTCTCTTGCACAGAGAACCAGTATTGTCAGTCCAGTGCAATTTATCATCCAAGTCCAAATTAATTTTCATCTCATTTCTTGAAACCAGAGAGATGCAGTGGCAGCAAGCCAAACAGGTCAGCCCAGACCTCCCTGTCCCCAGCAACAGATTCCACCTCTTCCTGGAGAATTCCCAGGCATTCCCAAACCAGTCAAGAAATACAACCCCTTCAGTGTGTCCTGGGTCTTCTGCAGGATTTCCATTCGATGGGATGTGCCCAAGGCAGGTCATGCTCATGACCAGGGACAAGGATATACACTGCCTGGCCAAAAAAAAAGTCGCCACCTGGATTTAACTAAGCAAATAGGTACGAGCCTCCTATTAGATAATTACTGCATGGGCGATTATCTTTCAGCTGGCAACAAGTTATTTAACCCCAGCTGGTGCAATGAGTTGCTTCTCATTTCTTAAACAACCATGTCGAAAGACACATCTCGTGGTCGTGGAAAAGATGTTAGTCTGTTTGAGAAGGGTCAAATCATTGGCATGCATCAAGCAGAGAAAACATCTAAGGAGATTGCAGAAACTACTAAAATTGGGTTAAGAACTGTCCAACGCATTATTAAAAACTGGAAGGATAGTGGGGACCCATCGTCTTCGAGGAAGAAATGTGGCCGGAAAAAAATCTTGAATGATTGTGATCGGCGATCACTTAAATGTTTGGTGAAATCAAATTGAAGAAAAACAACAGTAGAACTCAGGTCTATGTTTAATAGTGAAAGTAAGAGCATTTCCACATGCACAATGAGAAGGGAACTCAAGGGATTGGGACTGAACAGCTGTGTAGCCGTAAGAAAACCACTAATCAGTGAGGCAAACCGGAAAAAAAGGCTTCAATTTGCTAGGGAGCATAAAGATTGGACTCTGGAGCAATGGAAGAAGGTCATGTGGTCTGATGAGTCCAGATTTACCCTGTTCCAGAGTGATGGGCGCATCAGGGTAAGAAGAGAGGCAGATGAAGTGATGCACTCATCATGCAAGATCTTGGTGAAAAATTAATGCAACACTGGATGGAACTAAATCTTGTGACATTGCAGAAGCTTATTGAAACAATGCCACAGCGAATGTGTGTCGTAATCAAAGCTAAAAGCAGTCCAACGAAATATTAGAGTGTGTGACCTTTTTTTTTTTGGTGGTGACTTTTTTTTTTGGCCAGGCAGTGTAGATCGACCAGCAAACTGAGAAATTTGTCTTTAGACTCCGCTTCCACTTCACCAACATTGGCCAATACAGCACTGGCAGAACAGCTGCTGCCACTCCATTCTGCATGTCAGTTTCATGTTGCCTTTTTCTATTACTCGTGAACAAGATTCTGAGGTAATTGAACTTCTCTATTAATCTAATTTAAGGGCATTTGTTCTGTCCTTACCAAGAAAGAGTAATCCACTCTTTACAGAGAGAGAACAATGACCTCAGACTCAGTGGTGCTGAGGATCATCCCAGCTGCTTCACACTGCTTTAGTAAATCACTAATGTGCATGCCTAAGGTCTTAGTCAGTCTGCATAAAGTGCATTGATATCCTGTTCATGAAAACCACAAACAGGAGTGGTAATATGACACAGCCTTGATGGAGCCCAACACCACAATGAAAGAATTCAACATTATGCCAATTTTTTGGTCACAGGTCTCACTGCACTCATATAGGGAATGAATTGCATGCAAGAGCAGCCCTGTTACCCCATATACCTACAGCACCTCCTACTGTGCCAAAGGACAGAGTCATGTGCTTTTTCCAAATCTACAAAAATTGGTTATTATATTTCCATGCACCCTTCAGCAACTGCATCTTGGAGAAGAGCTGGTCTTCTGTTCTACAGCCACCACTGAATCCACATCATTCCTCCTATATCTTTGGCTCTACTATCAAATGGAATCTTCCTTCCTGCACCCTTGCATATACCTTACCTTGCAGGCTGAGGAGTTTGATTCTTCTGTAATTGGAACACACCCTCTGGTCACCCTTGTTAAATTTGGGGACCACCACAATATTCTGCCATTCCATGGCAGAACAGACACATTAACCATGCTACACCAACAACATCCAGAGCTTTCAAAATCTCCACTCGGATTTCTTCTACCCTGGCAGTTTTACCACCATAGAGTCTTCAGACCACCACAGTGACTTCGGCAACAGCGATCAGATGCCCCTACAGCTCCAACGCTGCCTCCTGGTAGGAAGATACAGTATGTCCACTGGGTTGAGGTGTTTCTCAAAGTATACCTTTCAGTACTCAAGCACTTCCTCAGAAGAAGTCAACAACGCTCCATCCCAGCTTAATAGTTTGGGTGCACCAATCGATTAATTAACAGTCTTGTATTGAATGAAGAACCCTAGTTATTGTGTGTGACATTGGGTGCTGCCAGATTACATGCTATTGAATCAAACCTGCTGGTAAGCTCAGAAGTTAATATACTCCCTGCTGTTCTATAAAAGTAGGAGGGTCATCTGGACATTTATGTCTGGTGTGAACCAATCAAGGTTATAAATGGCTACTCTTTGCAAGAAGAAGATGAGTTTTAAGTCAGGAATGTAGTAGAATTCTTTAGTAGACAGCATATGTGGAAGACTACTAGAAGATACAGTGAAAAGGAACTGTTCTCAACTCAACTTGATTTTATTGTCATTCATTGACATACGTAGTATATGATTGAACTAAATTTCGTTCCTTATAGTCCCTGGTGCATAGGCAAAACATACATTTAACATACACCATAACATTACCAAAACCAGACCAACAATACAATATAACAAGACAAAAGATACAGGACTATAAATCTTGAACAATGCTCAATATCCATATTAAAGTTCAGAGTGCAACGTGACATAATTGAGGGAACGTTATAGGGGTATGGTACTGGGTGACATGTTGGAGTTCAAAAGTCTGACAGCTTGGGAAAAGAAGCTGTTATAAGACCTGGCTGTGGTGGTTCAGGCTTCTTCTACCTGACGGCAGGAGGTCAAACAATGCATGTGACAGGTGAAAGACGTCTTTCACTATGGCTTAGGCTCTACGCAGACAGCATGTCTGGCAGATATCTTAGATTGAGGAGAGGGAGACCTCTACGATCCTCTCAGTGGTCCCCAATACACGCTGCAGAGTCTTGCGCTATTGGACTCTGCAATTCCCAAACCACACACTAATACAGTTTGTCAGAACGCTCTCCACAGTTCCTCTGTAACAGGTGGTAAGAATGGGTTGTACCAAACTGATTCGCTTCAGTTTTCACAGAAAAAGGAGGTATTGTTGTGCCTTCTTGACAACAGAGTTGGTGTTGAGTGTCTAGGAGAGGTCATCAGAAATATCAGCCTGATGGTATTGGATGTTCTGCTGCCAATGCCCAATGACTATGGCCTCTATTAAAAAGCCCATAATCCAGTTACATAGACGAGTGTCAAGGCCTAGCAGAGAGAGTTTTCTCACCAACTGCTGGGGAATAATTGAGTTTCACGATGAGCTGAAATCAACATATAGCATGCTGATATACATATCCCTGGTGTTCAGGTGAAACAGTACAGCATGCACGTTATAGGAGATGGCATCATCAGTGGAGCAGTTCAGGCAGTAAGCAAACTGGAGTGGGTCCAGAGAGGTGGAGAGGATAGAGTTGATGTGTCTTTTGACCAACTGCTCGAAGCACATCATAACGATGGGAGTCAGTTGCTACATTGCGGTATACATTATGACATGTCACTGTTGACTTCTTTGGTTCTGGAATGTCAGTGGTCTTTTTGAAGCACATGGGAACCATGGCCTGGCTCAAAGAGATTTTAAAGATTTCTGTGAGGACATCAGCTAGTTGGTCACACACACAGCCCATGCTCAGGCATTTTGTCCGGTCCTTCAGCTTTCCATGGATTGACTCTGGAAAGTGCCTGCCTTACATTGGCATGGTCCAGATGGAGCACCTGTTCCTCAGGGGAGGAGTGGACCTATATACCTCTGTGTTGTTTCGAGCCTCAAAAGACGCATAGACGTTATTGAGCATGTCAGTGAGGCAAGTGTTAGTGCAGTAAGCCTGTGGTGAGATTTTATAATCCGTTAAGGCCTGGATGCCCACCTGCAAGCATCTAGGATCTTTTGAGTCACAGAAGTTGTTGTTTATCTTCTCTGCATACTGACTTTTAGCTTTCCTGATGGACATGTAAAGTTCAGCCCGTACTGATCTAAGAGCCCCTTCATCTGATCTGAGAGCCCCTTCATTTCCTGATCTGAAAGCATCATCTCTTGCTCTCAGCAGAGCATGGAGTTCAGCCATCAGCCATGGCTTCTAGTTGGCTCGTATAATGTTTTTTTGAATAGTGACATCCTGAACGCACATTCCTATGAACTCAATCACAGAATCAGTATATTCCTCTAAGTTAATATTATGGTCATAGGTGACTGCCTCCCTGAACATATTCCAGTCTTTACATTCAAAACAGTCCTGCATTGCTGAGTTGGCTCTTTAAGGCCAGACTTTGATAGTTCTTTGTATTTTCCTGGATTGTTTCAGCAGTGACCTGTATGCTAGAACCAGCATGACAAAGAGGTGGTCTGAGAATCCCAAATAGGGGCAGGGTACAGCCTTGTGAGAATCTGTAATCTTTGTGTAAAAAAGGTCTAGCATATTTTCACCCCTTGTGAAAAGTTTATGTGCTCATAAAACTTGGGTTGTATAGTTTTTAAGTTGGCATGATTGAAATTGCTAGCAATGATAAAAAAAAGCTGTCAGGATGGGCCGTTTCCTGCTCACTAATGATGTCATGTAGCCTCCACAGCGCCTATTTTGTATTTGCACTGGGTGGGATGTACACTGCAACAACTATAATGGGGAGGAATACTCTTGGCAGATAAATCAGCCAGCATTTCACCACTAAAAACACCAGCTGCAGTGATCAATAAGTTGAGACTGCCAAGGCATCGGCACACCAATCATTATTTACATAAACAGAGTCCCCCACCACGAGTCTTACTGGAAGGAAGTGAGGTCTGTGTCTGCATGAAATGATGTTAGTCCTCGTAACTGAAAGCTAAGTCAGGGAAATTGTTCTGTAACCGTGTTTCTGAGAAAATAAGCATGCAACAATTGTTCTGGACTGGGTGTTGAATTGGAGTCTGAGATAGTCCATCTTATTTTCCAGAGAGCGTACGTTGGCCAGTAGCAATGACGGGAGAGCTAGTTCGCTAGACTTGGCCTTCATCCTACAGTGGACTCCCGATAGCTTACCATGCTTCTGCTTCCTCTCACACAGCTTGCAGTGCCTCCTAGCCCTGGCATCTAAGTTACGTGTCGCCATGGTGGAACTTTGTCTGCGTAGCAGTCTTAGATCGCGTAGTCTCTCTGTTACCAATGTAGGAATTGTTGTACTGTAGGTACCTCCATGTTAGTTCTTTAAGTCCAAAGCCATAAGAATATTGCGACTAAAACGAAAAAGACATGCATTCCTGGAAACGGTAGAATGGACATTAACACAAACATTAGCACCATACAGTGGGACCAGGAAAAAAATAAAGCCACTTACTAGGGAAAACCTAGGTAATACTTTAGATCCATAATTAGCTGCCACACTTTAGTTTTTCATTACTGTGTGTTTTTACTTATTGTGACCAAGGTGGATAGTCACTTGTCCAAAAGTCAGTAAACTAGCAAGGGTTAGTATTCAAATAAAATAAACAAAAAAAAAAAAAAAAAAAAACAAGACCAAAGGATGAAATCAAAAAAAAATGGTCAAAAGGTCCTAATGGTAACTGTTTATCTTATCCCTAAACATGCTAAAGAATCACTATTTATTTTTAAGAGTATCCAAAGCTTGTACACCCAGTAACACTGACAAACTAGAAAACGATGCCATGATGATATAATTTAAATCAAAAAGATTAATAACAATAAGAAAAGCAAATGATTTTGAAAGTTCCCAAATGAGGTAATGGCAACACTGCAGCTATTCACTGTGTTCAGAACAATCATTTTTACTTAGCTGTATTCCATCTTTTAGTTTAGCATTTCAAATCATATCTATTTTGTTTGCTACAAAATATCAGACAAAAGAAAAAAATATCTTGCTCAATACGAAGAAGAATGATCATTCAAATACAATATTTTACTCTACTTCTTAGTTCCTGTTTTTCATTAAACAAGTAAATTACTTAAGCTATATATACTTGTGTGTGAATGATTACAAGTTTTGTGCAAGTTTTACATATTAATTTTCTCAATGACTTGACTTTTTTCACACAGGAATCTTGTTCAGCATTTTCAGATCCTAATCCTGCACGATTCATTACATTGAATTTCAATGACCTTGTGACATCTGCCATTCCACTCACTGAAGAAGATTATGAATACTGGGAACATTTTCAAAAAAAGGCTGAATCACCCTCACGTCAGCATACTTTAGTAAGAGATTAATGTTTCTGGTTGCAGTGGTTTGTAAGAATGAAGTCTCCCTAAACTAAAATGCATATTTGTCATAGACAGAATAAAAGAATATTTAATTATTACAGTCCAAGCAATAATATACAAATCATTTAATCTTTTCGCTGGCATTGCAGGTATGTTGTTTTTTTTAATTTTGGTATAATATGGTAATAAATAAATGTAAATTTGTAATAGTAAGACAGACCTTTGGTGTGTATGTATATATTTTCAGGATTAAAGACAATAAGTAATTTTAATTGTGCATTAAGAATATCATTGTGATACTTAGAAATATTAATATCAGTATATTTTAGCAAAGAACAATGTTGTGATGCATTATTCATTTTTATAAATTCATTTATGTTGCTCTTATTAATTATTTGGTTTAGCATTGATCAAGAAATATAAATCCTACACCTGGTGGATAAAATTGCATTTTTACTTGATTTGTTTTGGGAAAATATTAAGTAATTAAAGCTATTTAATAAAACTTGAATCTTTTTTGATCATCTGCTTTGAATTGTGTATAAACTGACTACGCACACAAAATGTATTTTAGTATGTGTTTTGGCCAGTACTGCTCTATATCATCCATTCATCCCTCCATCCATTTATTATCTTGCTTAATCCATTTCAGTGTCACAGGGGCCTTTCCCTACAGCTTTGGGAGCAAGACAGAAACCAGCCCTATAGGTTGCCAATTCATCATAGGAAACATTAATGTCCACTGCACCAATTTATAGTTGCCAATTGAACTGACATACATGTTTTTTGGAGATAAAACCAGAGAGAAACCCACACAGATAAAGGAAGAATGTGTCTACACAGACAGCGGCCAGGCTTTGACTCTAATTCAGGATTCCAGACTAACCACTATGCCATGTCACACGTGGTCTTAATGCTTTGTAAAATAAATACAGTTGACCCTTCATATCTGGATCCAAAATACAGTATTTGGAAAAAAAAATTCATAAAGTTCCAAAAGGCTGAATCTGAATTTGCTGTGCATCAAGCACTATGCTGTATCCATGCAAATATAGTGATGTATAGGCATACCCTGCTGTAGCCTCCCCCACTATCCAAGGGATAACAACATACCTACATTGCCTACCTACAAACTACTGCAAGATTTGTTAAACATTGCAAAGAAAAAGAACAAACAGCACCCTGTAACAATGTTTCTAACTAAAGCATCTGCAATTTTGAAGCCTCAACTTTCAATGCTTAAAAATCCTCACCCGCTACAGTACAGGTGGCTGCAGACCACCTGCAGGTGCAGGAATACCTGGAGAAGTCAGCATAATGCAGCCCTGTGAGTGGCATGAAGGGGGGGGGGGGGGGGGGGGGGGACACAGACACAGCACTTACAGAGCACTTTGATCATGTCTGTTGCCTGCTATAGCCCATCGTGGTTGGACACTTGGTCACAGGTGAGTCTCAAATTTGAACTCTGAGCTTGGGTTTGCTCAAAGAGAACCGGGAGTTGTATATAGATGAGCATAACTTTGATATCATAGTAATAATACAAACCTGTCTAAATAACAAAGATGGGGGTGAGTATATTATAGATGGGTACACCTTTTTAAGGAAGGATAGGCAGAACAGAAAAGGGTGGAGGACTGCCATTTATTTAAAGTAGAATTTAAATGCAAGTCTTCTTCTGTTGGATGTTGAGCCCCATGTTAGTGAGGAGGTCTGGATTCCTCTGGAAAGCTTTAAGGAAAGAGAAGTTATTTTAGGAATATCTTATAGACCGCCCAATGCAGGCAGTAATTTCAATGCACATCTATTTAGTTTTATTAAAAAGACAAGTTTACAGGATGGTTTGAACTATCTGAATATTTACTGGGATAACTTTGCAAATGGCAGTGCAGAGGAGTAGGAGTTTAAAGATACGATCAGTGACTGTTTTTAACATGGCATGTAAAAGCATCATTGAGGGTGGATGCCTATCTAGATTTGGTAATTTGTAATAATCAGGACAGGATTGAGGGTGTAGAAGTGATTGAACCATTAGTGTCAAGTGACCATAATATAATTCTCATAGATTTTGAAGAGCACGGATCCAAAGACCAAAACGGTGAAGTTTAACTTTGGTAGGGCAGATTTTGAGCAGATGTGGCAAAGTCTAAGGAGGACGGACTGGGATAAGCATTTAAGTGTGGAGAGAGAGGTCTCACATATAATACAGGACAGGTACATATCTAAAATTGGAATTAGCAAGTAATTAAGAAAGATTCTGCACTGGGCAAGAAAGGAGATAAAGAAAGAAGCTGCAAAGGAAAAAAAAACAGCTGTATAAAGCATACAGGACTAATACCTCTAACGTTGATCATAGAATACTGTATATGAAAGCATGAGCACAACCATTAAAAAGGGTATTTGGGGAGCTAAAAGGTAGGTAGAGAAGAATATAGCAGAAAGATTACCCAAAGAGGTCCTTTCATTATTTTAGTAGAAAAAGAACTAGGAAAAAGTCTAGGAGCAGGTGAAGTCCATCAGGAATAGTAAAGGAGAATTAAATATTGCAGACAGTGAAACTGCGGGTGCACTAAACTTGCATTTTTTGAGGCTTTCATATGTAACCTCTCATCAGTAAGGAGGCTCTAAGTGATTTGGAAATTGCAGGGGGAGAAGTACTGCTTAGATTAAATAGGCTGAAATCAAACAAATCAACAAGATCATATAATATTTATTCTTGAGTTCTTAAGAAGGTTAGCGAGTTAAAAAAGTATACAAACCCTTTTCAAATATTTGTAGGAAGTCGCTGCATACTGGGAAAATTCTGAAGGACTGGAAAATGGCATGTTGTTATTATTATCATGCTATATAAAATTATCTATAGGCCAGTAAGCTTAACATGCATGACAGGAAAATTAATGGAAGGAATTATTAGGGATAATGTAACAGCCGACCCCTTCACCCAGACCGGCAACTACACAACCAAGACTATTGACTTGGCTAACCTGAGGATTCTCTAGATAATAACAAGCCGTACTCCTTACAAAACAGTCCTTTTTCTCCAAACGACAAAATAGCAGGCACTACAAATCAGAGATGTAAAATCAAGTGCAGATACTTTATTTTGAAAGTGAACGAATATATATACAAGGACAGACAAACACTCAATATTATATATATGTACACAATTCCCCCTATCCCAAAGACACCAGTGAAAAATTATATATATAACCTATTTACCCTGAGAACACGAATATACAGTAATAAACGAAAAGACAAAGCCCTCCCTTGCCCCTAAACAATAAATGAATAAACACAAAACACAAACACTGATCAAAACAAACGGCAATTAGAATGGATGTGATATATGAGTCCAGAGTTATTCATCCATCTATCCATCCATTATCCAACCCACTATATCCTAACACAGGGTCACGGGGGTCTGCTGGAGCCAATCCCAGCCAGCATAGGGTGCAAGGCAGGAACAAATCCCCAGGCAGGGCGCCAGCCAACCGCAGGACACACAAACACACACACACCAAGCACACACTAGGGACAATTTAGGATGGCCAATGCACCTAACCTGCATGTCTTTGGACTTTAAGAGGAAACCGGAGCACCTGGAGGAAACCCACCCAGACACGGGGAGGATCCGGGAAGCGAACCCAGGTCTCCTTACTGCGAGGCAGCAGTGCTACCACTGCGCCACTGTGCCGCCGTGATGATTTGGAAGATGAACATTTTTTCCTCTCCGTCTCTCCTTTCTTTTCGATCCCCCTCTTCTTACTCTCCTTTCGTTTAAATAACAACTATCCCAGATGTATTTGGTGGCAACTGGAAATTCCAGTCTTGGGGTCGCGGTCTCCCTGCATCATCCTTCCCCATTTGTTTTCCGGGGACAACATTTACTTACACACACACACACACGATAGTAAATGGGACAATGTAAACAAAATGCGACTCAGCACAAACACATAAAAAATACCTACTATTATGTAGCCCTGCTACAATAAGATTGAGCAGCACATGGCAAGTACAGGAATTGTTCTGAACAGTCAGCATGGGTTCAGAGGAGGTGATGTTTTACTAATATTCTGGAATTCTGTGAGGAAGCAACAAAAGGATATGATCAAAGTGGGGCATATGATATTATTTATCTTAACGTTCAGAAAGCATTTGATAATTGGCTTAGGCACAGGAAGCAGAGGGTGATGGTGTGGGGAACCTTGTCAGAATTGGCTGATGTTAAGAATGGTGTTCCGTAGGGGTCAGTGCTAGGGCCAATGCTATTTTTAATATATATATAAATTATTTAGGTAGGAATATAAGTAACAACCTGGTTAAGTTTGTAGATGATACTAAGACAGGTGGGTTGGCAGATAATTTGATATCTGTTAAAATATTACAGAAGGACTTAGACAGCATACAGACTTGGGCAGATTAGTGGCAGATGAAATTTAATATCAGTAAATGTAAAGTATTACACATAGGAAGTAAAAATGTTGTTGTTAAATACACAATGGGAAATTTGAAAATCAAGAGTACACATTATAAGAAGGATTTAGGAGTTGTAGTGGACTCTACGCTATCAACTTCCCAACAGTGTTAGGTTATATAACACGATGTGTAGGGTACAAGTCTATGACGGTTGTGCTCAAGTTATGTAATGCACTGGTGAGGCCTCATCTGGATTACTGTGTGCAGTTTTGGTCTCCAGGCTACAAAAAGGACATAGCAGCACTAGAAAAGGTCCAGAGAAGAGCGATTAGGCTCATTCCTGGGCTAAAGTGGATGAATTATGAAAAAAGATTAAAAGAGCTAAGTCTTTTCAGTTTAAGCAAAAGAATATTAAGAGGTGACATGATTGAAGGGTTTAGAATTATGAAGGGAGTTAGTACAGTGGATCAAGATTGTTATTTTAAAATGAATTCATGAAGAACATGGGGACACAGTTGGAAACTTCTTAAGGGTAAATTTGCACAAACATTAGGAAGTTTTTATTTACACAGAACCATAGACACTCAGAATAAGCTACCAAGTAGTGTGGTAGACAGGAGGACTTTAGGAACTTTCAAAACTAGACTTGATTTTTTTTTTAGAAGAATTAAGTGGGTAGGACTGGCGAGCTTTGTTGTGCTGAATGGCCTGATGTCATCTAGATTGTTCTAATGTTCTAACCTTGCACAAATAGTTCCTGTTTTAAATAAAGCTAAACCTATTTGTGTATTTTAAAAAACCTATACCAAATTTGAAATGTCCCTTTTCTGACTTTTTATTTTCAATTAAATCAGCACCCAATGAATAACCACTTGTTTCAATATTTTCCATCAAGATTCTGACCACACCCGAGATTTGTATGCATTGTGAAAGATTCTACTGATTCTTAACCAGATTGCTTTCAGTGGGATGGAAGCCCCTTGGGGAGAGGGTTTTGGAATATGTTTCACCACCCATTACCTTTTAAACTGGAATGCTACACTTTGCTACTCTGTTTTTTATGTATTAAACTCATCAATTCTACTGATCATTGTGTATGCCTTGGTTAAGGAAACATAATCCCCAAATTGATCGGGTTAATAAAGAGATTGTTAAGTGGAGTATGTTTTATAAAAGTAGTTGTGTTCATGAAGTCTCACGATCTCATGATCTTTAAAATTACCACCTTATAGAAAGTGTGATTGCACTATTAACCTTCTAATGGATGCCCCACTTCCTATAGGGAGAGTTTATGCCTTGTTGAAACCTGAGACTGTCAATTATCATGGCTTAAATAATATAACAGTCAAGAATAACTACCCAGTTACGCTTTTATCATCCTTTTCAAATCAAGTCATGGGCTCTAACATCTTTACAAAAATTAGATTTACATAGTGTTGTACATGGCTGGGGGTCAGTCCTCCGGGCCACGAGGGGGCAACTGCCCTGGAGCAGAAGAGGGCCACGAAAGGGGAGCAGGGAGGCTCAAGTCCGTGGAGGCCCGTATCCACCGCCAGGGGGTGCCCCGAGCCTCATGGAGCCCGGGACTTATTTACTTCCGCCACACCCATGGAGGATGATCCTTCCAGGGTCACTCGGAGTGCTTCCGGGTGCTCTCCTGACGCTTCCGCCACACCAGGACGTGATGTCAGGTAGAGCACCTGGAGCTCATCCGGATGAGAATAAGAGGGGCCGCTACCCTCCACCGAGCTGGAGTCGGGAGCAGGAGCAGGATGAAGCTGAGAGAGAGAGAGAGAGAGAGAGAGAGAGAGAGAGAGAGAGAGAGAGAGAGAGGGGACAGGTGGCCCAGGGACGAGGAGAGAGAAAGCCCAGGAGAAGAGTGACTGGGGCTAGAGGCACTGTGTTGTTGTGCGGGACTGTGAGTTGTGTTGTGGAGAAGAAAATAAAGAAGATATTTGTATAAAGATGTGGTCTCCGACTGGTGGAGTCCGGGCAAATATCACAATAGTTTATATAATTTAATTTGAATTGGGGAGAAGGACAAATGGAAAACAGCATTTAATACCACAAGTGGGCATTACCAATCTAATGTCATGCCATATGAACTGGCCAATGGGGTTCAGTGTTTCAGATTTGTTAGTGGCATTTTCTGTGATCCCTTAGACATTTTCACCAAGGTGTATATTGGTGATATGCTTATTTTTTTCTAAAGATTATGAAATTCATATGCAGGATATCAGGGAGGTCATTCAACGAATATATGATAATCGCCTGTTTGTAAAGCTTGAAAAGTGTGAATTTCTTCAACATATAATATAACAGCCATATTAAACTGGCAACAGTCAGAGAACATAAAACAAGTGCAATGCTTAGTGGGTTTTGCCAACTACTATTGTTGCTTCATAATTTTATCTCAGCACACCTATTACATCTCTAATCAGAAAGAGTCATGAATGATTTATGTAAACGCCAGAAGCTCAATTAGCAATAAAAAGTTAAAAGGTTTGTTTACCAGCACACCAATTTTAAGATATCCAGATCCTAACATACCATATACTGTAGAAGTGGATGCATTGAGTATTGTGGCCACCGTTATCTTAACTGCAAAACTTTTCAGATACTGGTTTAAATCAACCCTGTGTGAGTACTGGAACTATGACATACTGTAGGTATCCAGAGCTATTGGCGATTTAATTGGCACTAGCAGAATGGAGACACTAGTTTAGAAGGGGCTACTTTCCCATTTATAATCCATACAGATCACAAGAATCTTGTTTTTTTAAAAGTGGCAAAATGACTAAATGCTCGACAGGCTAGGTAGCCTCTGTTTTTCACTTGTCTTAATTTTTGTATTTCGTATCATCCTGGAAGTAAGAAAGGAAAGGCAGATGCTTTATCTCAAAGATATGAATCAGGCGAGGCAATCTCTGATCTGGAACCAATTTTAACACTTGAACCAATATTAGGTACTAGCAAAATACCCGCGCTTCGCAGCGGAGAAGTAGTGTGTTAAAGAGGTTATGAAAAAAAAAGGAAACATTTTAAAAATAACGTAACATGATTGTCAATGTAATTGTGTTGTCATTGTTATAACTGTTGCTGTCTTATATATATATATATATATATATATATATATATATATATATATATATATATATATATATATATTATATATATAATATACACACACACATAAACATTTATATACATATACATATATATACATATCTACATATACACATCTACATATATATACACACATACATAAACACACACATAAGACTTACTGACTGAAACGGGCTTTCATTGACAATCATGTTACGTTATTTTTAAAATGTTTCCTTTTTTTTTCATAACCTCTTTAACACACTACTTCTCCGCTGCGAAGCGCGGGTATTTTGCTAGTATATATATATATATATATATATATATACATACTAGCAAAATACCCGCGCTTCACAGCGGAGAAGTAGTGTGTTAAAGAGGTTATGAAAAAGTAAAGGAAACATTTTAAAAATAACGTAACATGATTGTCAATGTAATTGTGTTGTCATTGTTATGAGTGTTGCTGTCATATATATATATACATATACACATATACACACACATATACACACATATACAGATATATTATATATACATATACACATATATTTTTTATATATAGATTTTTTATATATATATATATATATATATATATATATATATATATATTTTTTTTATATATAGATTTTTTATATATATATATATATATATATATATATATATATATATATATATATATATACACATACATACATACATACATACATACACACACATAGATGCACTTACAATAACATAGAAATCAATATAAACAACATTAACATCATTATCATATGAGAATATGAAGTAATATATAAGAAGCACATTTCATATAAATATAAATTATTAAACAGTAAAATCTTCTTCTATAATTTGCTACCGTGGCTTTTCGTTGGTCTGTCCAGGATTTTAAATCAGCTGTAGCTTGCAAACCGTTTCACCTATTGACTTGAAATCTGGTACACATGTTATCGTGCATTGCGCTGTCACTGGTATTTTGATAAAAGAATTAGAACAATATATAAGAAGCGTATAAATTATTAAACAGTAAAACATTAACATTTAAGAAGTAAAGTTACATTGAGTACTACTGCAGTGCCTTCGGGTATACCTCATTTTTTGTTTGCCCATTACATGCTTAAATGTATACATTTTTTGGTGTACCTACCCGAGAACACGCGACATATAACCAAGCGTGGGAGAAGCATGGATTTTAAACACGCGTTGAGTTCATCTGCTGGTCTCCCTCGTGGAATAACTGGTAATGTTTGAGTAAAATGTACAGCGAGTAAAACGACATTACCTCCTTTTTTTTTTTTTACGATCTCTGAGATCTTGCTTTTTTCGGTTCAAGGCTTCATAAGCTCTTTTATGTGCCATGGTGTACTTAATAAGTACTCATGTTTGAATGTTGCAAGACTTTCGCCTTGTATGTAGATCGGGGAAATTACATTCATTGCATTCCTAGTCTGAATCACAATCTGATTGTATGGGTGCTTACCTGGCACTGTAGGGTTGCCACCCGTCCTTTACAATACGGAATCGTGCCGCGTTTGAGAATGAAATTGCGAGTCCCGTTTTGAATCAATACTGGACGGGATTTATCCCGTATTTTTTTTATCATTTTTTTTTTAAAGCAGCGTGTCATGCAAATCATCCCACACGCATTTTATGAAGATGCCTCCTTTCCTACTTTTGATTGGGTAATACTTGATGTCATCGTTAGTTTGATTGGTCTTTTTAACTGTCCAGTGAGGAGGGCGTGTCTTTTAAGTAGAGTCTGGAAAGTGTTGGCACTGAGATGTGGCGTGAGTGCCATAGTTGAAGCCCCTAACGTTGCGGTCAGCAAGTCGGCTAACATCCGCCATGTGCCGTCTTTCAGTTGCGAGAAGCACATCATAGAATGGTTGAAACTGTTGCCCCTAACGTTGCGCCACGGCGTGTGGTTCGTTTATACCTCGTGTCTTCTCATTAAACTTTTATCTCGCGAATATGTTATTGCAATCCGCAGCGGGAGCGTTTCTATAAACTTAATTTAAAGTTACGTTTTACACCGTGCTTTGTTTCCCTTATGAACATGCTTGTATGCTTCACTCGCTCCGTTCTCAATTGTTTAATTAATTTTTTGCTCTTTGCTGTTTCCGGCTCTTCCTCCATTTCCCCCTACTTCGTTCTTTTATCTCGCGAATATGTTATTGCAATCCTTAACGGGGAGCGTTTCAATAAACTGATTGAAAATAGTTTTGCATTTACCTTTTTAGTAAAAGGCGAGCTTTTAAGCCTGAGAAATCACCCCGTAAATGCACACGTTTAATTGCACGTGTTAATATGTATGGTTACACAGTATTAAAAGACAGTGAACAACGTCAGTTACCTTAGTTCCCGCGTTTGATAAAAGGTGAGCTTTTAAGCCTGAGAAATCACCCCGTAAATGCACACGTTTAATTGCACATGTGTTAATATGTATGCTTACACAGTATTAAAAGACAGTCAAAAATTAACGTCATTTACCTTCGTTCCCGCGTGTGACTCGTGCTGTAAATCTCTTCCTTGTTTTTAGTTCACGTGATTACGTAGGAGGCGTGATGACGCGATACGTGACTCCGCCTCCTCCATTAGATAGATTACAGTGTATGGACAAAAAATATGTTCCAGTTATGACCATTACGCTTTGAATTTCGAAATGAAACCTGCCTAACTTTTGTAAGTAAGCTGTAAGGAATGGGCCTGCCAAATTTCAGCCTTCCACCTACACGGGAAGTTGGAGAATTAGTGATGAGTCAGTCAGTCAGTGAGTGAGTGAGTCAGTCAGTCAGTCAGTGAGGACTTTGCCTTTTATTATTATAGATACACACATACATGCAGTTTTAATAACACAGAAATCAATATAAACATTAACATCATTATCATATGAGAATATGAAGTAATATATAAGAAGCACTTTTCATATAAATATAAATTATTAAACAGTAAAATCTTCTTCTGTAATTTGCTACCGTGGCAATTTGTGTGTCTGTCCAGGATTTTAAATGACCTGTAGCTCGCAAACCGTTTCACCTATACACTTGAAATGTGGTACACATATAGTACGTCACGTCTACTATCCGCTTTATGGGTGATGATTGTTTTACTCTTTTTATCTTTATTTTATTTTATTGTAGAATCAACTCCTATCTGCACACAGCAGGGCAGCCGTGGGCGGATGCGTATGGTGTATTCACTCCATGTTATCGTGCATTGCGCTGTCAGTGGTATTTTGATAAAAGAATTTGAACAACATATAAGAAGCGTATAAATTATTAAACAGTAAAACATTAACATTTAAGAAGTAAAGTTACATGAAGTACTACTGCAGTGCCTTCGGGTATACCTCATTTTTTGTTTGCCCATTACATGCTTAAATGTATACATTTTTTGGTGCACCTACCCGAGAACACGCAACATATAACCGAGCGTGGGAGAAGCATGGATTTTAAACACGCGTTGAGTTCATCTGCTGGTCTCCCTCGTGGAATAACTGGTAATGTTTGACTAAAATCTACAGCGAGTAAAACGACATTACCTCCTATTTTTTTTTTTACGATCTCTGAGATCTTGCTTTTTTCGGTTCAAGGCTTCATAAGCTCTTTTATGTTGTATGGTGTACTTATCCCAAACCATCATCTTTGAATGTTGCAAGACTTTCGCCTTGTATGTAGATCGGGGTAATTACATTCATTGCATTCCTAGTCTGAATCACAATCTGATTGTATGGGTGGTTACCTGGCATTGTAGGGTTGCCACCCGTCCTTTAAAATACGGAATCGTGCCGCGTTTGAGAATGAAATTGCGCGTCCCGTTTTGAATCAATACTGGACGGGATTTATCCCGTATTTTTTTTATCATTTTTTTTTTAAAGCAGCGTCTCATGCAAATCATCCCACACGCATTTTATGAAGATGCCTCCTTTCCTACTTTGGATTGGGTAATACTTGATGTCATCGTTAGTTTGATTGGTGTTTTTAACTGTCCAGTGAGGAGGGCGTGTCTTTTAAGTACAGTCTGCAAAGTGTTGGCACTGAGATGTGGCGTCAGCGCCATAGTTGAAGCCCCTAACGTTGCGGTCAGCAAGTCGGCTAACATCCGCCATGTGCCGTCTTTCAGTTGCGAGAAGCAGATCATAGAATGGTTGAAACTGTTGCCCCTAACGTTGCGCCACGGCGTGTGGTTCGTTTATACCTCGTGTCTTCTCATTAAACTTTTATCTCGCGAATATGTTATTGCAATCTGCAGCGGGAGCGTTTCTATAAACTTAATTGAAACTTACATTTTACACCGTGCTTTGTTTCCCTTATGAACATGCTTGTATGCTTAACTCGCTCCGTTCTCAATTGTTTAATTAATTTTTTGCTCTTCGCTGTTTGCGGCTGTTCCTCCATTTCCCCCTGCTTCGTTCTTTTATCTCGCGAATATGTTATTGCAATCCTTAATGGGAGCGTTTCAATAAACTGATTGAAAATAGTTTTGCATTTACCTTTTTAGTAAAAGGCGAGCTTTTAAGCCTGAGAAATCACCCCGTAAATGCACACGTTTAATTGGACATGTGTTAATATGTATGGTTACACAGTATTAAAAGACAGTGAACAACGTCAGTTACCTTTCTTCCCGCGTTTGATAAAAGGTGAGCTTTTAAGCCTGAGAAATCACCCCGTAAATGCACACGTTTAATTGCACATGTGTTAATATGTATGCTTACACAGTATTAAAAGACAGTCAAAAATTAACGTCATTTACCTTCGTTCCCGCGTGTGACTCGTGCTGTAAATGTCCTCCTTGTTTTTAGTTCACGTGATTACGTAGGAGGCGTGATGACGCGATACGTGACTCCGCCTCCTCCATTACAGTGTATGGACAAAAAATATGTTCCAGTTATGACCATTACGCTTTGAATTTCGAAATGAAACCTGTGTAACTTTTGTAAGTAAGCTGTAAGGAATGAGCCTGCCAAATTTCAGCCTTCCACCTACACGGGAAGTTGGAGAATTAGTGATGAGTGAGTCAGTGAGTCAGTCAGTCAGTCAGTGAGGGCTTTGCCTTTTATTATTATAGATAACATTAACCACATCTTTAAATGATTTGAAGGAACTGGTTAGGCAAGCTCAGGATAGGGCACCTAATCCAGCAAATACCAAAGGGGAAATTTTGTGTCCCGACAGAACTAAAAAGTAAAGTGTTAGAGTGGGCACACATGTCTCTTAAGTTTGGTCATCTGGGAATGAATGAAACATAAAAGAATCTTAAATATTTTTGGTGGGAGAAAATAAATCAAGAAACACATGATTATGTCAGCACTTGTGAAACCTGTTGTTGAGCTATGGCTTCTCAAGGCTACTCCATTTGTTTATTGAAACTTATTCAGGCCCCTAGTTGTCCTAAGGTGGCCATTTCTATGGATTTTATTACTGATCTCCCTTCAGCTAATGGTTACACCGTCATATTATTGATCATCGACAAATTTTCTAAACATGCACATTTTATCCTACTCAAGAATCTTCTCTAAGCTCGGATATTAGTGGATGTCTTTCTGAAGTATATCGTGTGCTTTCATGGTGTTCCATCCTTTATTATTTAAGACCATGATCCTTAATTTATGTCATGATTTTGGATTTTTTTTTGTGTGTAGTAGGGTTGTGCAGTAAATCTTGCATGTTATATCATCCTGAGTCAACTGGTCAACAGAGTCTTTAAAAATGTCTTCAATATACATTTAACTCTTCATTTTCTCACTAGAGTAACCTTTTGCCTCTAGCTGAATATGTGAGAAATGTGTTGTATCATTCTGTTTTACGAATATTTACTTTTGAGTGTTTATAAGTGTTTCAACCTCGATTACTGGATGTCCCTTCTCATTTGTTATTTGTGCTGAGTGTTTCCTAATATCTTAGTGAATTAAGGGGCAAATGGTAGAAGATGTGGGGAATTTAAAGATGGTGGGTGACTCTGCCAAATGAATTACTGATCGCAGATGGAAGGCTGCACCTATGTTCATGGTCAGAGAGTCTGGCTTGCCACTCATGATGTACACCTGAGAGTACCATCCTGCAAACTGGCCCGACGTTATTTTGGCTCCTCTGTGATCCAGAGATGAGTTGGTCTGGTATCTTATAGTCTAGCTCTCCCTGTACACTTCAACATACAATCTACTTTTCATGTATGCTAGTTGAAGCCTATTGGGTATAGCTGTTTTTATGTTCCCTAGAAATCTCATTCTGTTAAGGTGTATAGTTCAGAGGAATTTGTAATCCACACATTACTTTTTCACACAGTCAAGGGTCTGGGTTTGGTTACCTTGTTCACTGGAAGGGTTATTGTTCCAAGAATAGTTCCCAATTTTTTAATGCTCAGTTTCCACAGAGATTCAATGGGTGCATTTAGCAACCACTCTAAGGAAAGATGGCTCTGTTATTATCGGTGCATTTCATTATTTTTTGCAGCTTTTGGGGATTTTTGTTTGTTTTTTTTTTTAATTTTTTTTTTTTTTCATCTTGACTGCCATTCAGGGGTTTCTGTAGCCATGGAATTTTATTTTGAAATTTATTTTGTTTTATATCATTTCCTGAGGAAGCCATAAAGTTTTAGCATCTTTCCGCAAAGATTTTCATATCAAGGTAACCATCATTTTTTGTGCCAAGGTAACTTAACAGAATTCCCAGAGAACGTATGTCATGTGATGTTGTTGAAGCAACCCTATAAGTGATGATTTTTATGCACCGTATGCATCTGCATTTGGATTGTCTCAACCTTTTGTGTTCAAATTCTTCATATTGCTTTTTCTAATGGCACTAGAACTTTCTTTTTTTGTTCTTCAATTGATTTGCTTTTCTGGCTTTGCTTGGTTTGTCTTCTTGGTAACGATCCCCTGCTTGTATCTGTGACCCTAATTTAAAAGTTTCTCTGTTGTGGTAGAACAAAACCAAAATGTCTATGCATGTCACCCCTTCTTATTTTGTTCCCCTCTGTCCTTTGTGTTAATTGTGCAGCAATTCCTCTTCCCAACCACCATATTGTTTGGTGGCCTAACTCTCATTATAATTTCAACTCTAACAATATACAAACACACATAAAATTATATTAGATCAGAATTTTTAAGAGCCATGATTTTAGTCCAACTCTTACAATATATTAATTACAAAACTTGCAGTATCATTCAGAGCACATTAAAACAGAAGTGACTTTTCACTGACGTACAATTTGCTTATGTCATGAATGCCACCATGCAAGTAGTAATGCTCTTTAGTGATCAAAGCATTATTTGTATTACTTGTAAAAGGTGAAGATAACTAAACCAAGTGTACCATAATGACTAAGGGTGGCAGACATAAATGCAGAACAGGCTAATAATCAAATGTAAGTTAATAGTCCTGTTTTTTCACTCCCTTAAAAGACAAGAAATAAAAAAAAAACTTGTAAGGGGATAAAGATGGAAGAAATCTTGGGAAAGGCAGTTCAGAGAGGGAGTGTCAAAAAATGGGGAAAATAAAACACGGAAAACAGAACACAAGTAATCCTCTTCACAAAGCTAGATGCCCAATCTATCATTACCACCTCAGACATACAATACTACAGACTACTTCGTTCTTACACATTGCTCTTCACCAAGTAGGGGCATAGAGGACTGCAACAACTCTCCTGATTAACGGAAAGCTCCTGTTGATACTAGGGACTCCAATTTCTACTCACGTGAGAGAGGCAAAACCATGAAGAAGGGCAGTTGTACCCCAGTAAAAGATCAAATATTGGGTCAGTTATTTATTCAGTATGCACAACTAAAATTTGGCATTCAAATACCAAAATCTGAGTACAGGCTCAGAGATGAGGTCCCTGATTTTTGGGGTTAGGGGATATAATAATCCTAAAATAAATGTTGTGAGGAGCTTTGAAATATTACTGTTTAACACTGTTGTATAATGAGATTCCTTAATTAAAATATAATTTTCAGTAAGTTATCAGGTTGTTTTGAAAATATTGCAGAAAATACTATTAGAAATATGATAGCAAAAATTTAATACATCAGTATGCTCCAGATGTATCGGCAACATGAAAAAGAAAATTCGGAGAAATGTTTTACCAAATGGCACTTGAAACAACTTAACATTTACTCTTGT
The DNA here is from genome assembly GCF_900747795.2 of Erpetoichthys calabaricus. Taxonomy (NCBI): domain Eukaryota; kingdom Metazoa; phylum Chordata; class Cladistia; order Polypteriformes; family Polypteridae; genus Erpetoichthys; species Erpetoichthys calabaricus. The sequence continues at coordinate 226,144,248 of NC_041397.2, read as the reverse complement.
CAGTCATTTGGGAAAATGTAGAAACAAACTGTAAGTGACTCTTGTTTTGCTGCTGTTGTTGATGGCTGTAATACAAAGTAAAATGGCATATACAGTAGGTTGCTAGAGCAACCATTTCAGAGTGTGAAGAAAAATTCTCTCATTACCCTCAGTTTAGCAACAGAACATGTACATTTACACAAGTGTGTAAAATGCATCCATTACCACACTCTTGCTTTTTCTTCAACCTATCCAAATAATTCTTTGACTGAAACGTCTATTAGCATATCCCACCCTTTGGCAAACATGTCTCTGGACCATACCGGGGAAAAAGTGGTGCAGACTTAAATGGTCTTTGACTCTGAGACATTGTGATTACTGGGATTTTGAAAAGGCACTTGTGAGCAGTGAAAAATTAGTGACATTTGCTGGCAACCAATCAATTTGATGAAAATAAAAAATCCAAAAATGTGAATCTGTTCACCTTCCGCAAAGCACAATGGCAAAGTTTCGCCTTGCAGAAAACTAAGTGCTTAGTATTGTGCAGATTACTTTCTGAGAAAAATTGGTATTTTTACCACACTCCATTTACCACCTCAGAGCACTATATACAATACTTAAAGCATTAAAATAGAAAATATTTTGCCAAGGCTTGTTGGGCCATATGACCTGTTTTCATCTAAATTGTTTTAATGTTCTAATAAATTATATTCCAGACGTCAATCATTTGCACCCCTACACTTTTCTTATATGCAGAACCTTGTCGAGCAAATGCAAAGTGGGCAATCAGGAATTGCTGGTAATAAAGAAGTGCAACATTATTGGCTACAGGTTATAGACGTCCCATTTGTTATTTGGTAGCACTTTAGTTTAGGTACTGCAAAAATGGATCTACAGTATTACTCATTTACTCTTATTTTATGAGACCTTAACAAAAGCTTCCTTTGGTTATTCATCTCTGTGCAGGGTGGCATATGGTCATGATGGTAAACTGATTTGTTAATATGAAGGATTCAAAGGTCTTATACTGAATATGGAATAAGACACAATAGAAATGTGTCCCAGTTAAGCCACCTCAGACCACTCCAAAGTGAGGTTTTGTTAGTAGGTCACATTGCAGAGATGAATAAACATTTACCTGATGCTTTGTAAGTGTTATGAAGACCCAAAGACATGTTTGTTAAGGTCATGTTACATACTGTAATAGTAAATATGTAATACATGGACATGGATTTTGTACATCATACAAAACCTGCCATATTTAAAAGCTGTTAAAGAGCCCAGTCCCAGACAGGCATGTTGGGCTTATGTTCATCTATTCTTTTGTTAAGTTACTGTTGAGAATATTTAGAATTAAAATGCTTCAGTCTTTCCAAATAACAAAAGTATGGTACTAATAGAACTATAAGAAGCGTGTCACTTATGCATTAAATAAGGATATGTTAAGCTAACCAAACAAATGTAACCTAATACAGATGCTAAGCTGTAAGAGTGTACTCTTGTAAGACAAATGTACTAAACTAACTTTTAAGGTAGCTTTTGATATTTTATAATCATAAATCAATTATTATGTGTGATGATCATTATGTGCGAAATGTAAGCTATAATAAGAATGTGCGGTGCATTAACTGACAGTATAACATTAATCCTTTTATAAGCTGAATCAAAAGATTCTTAAATTGTAACTGCCACATAGCAGTTGAAGTATTGTAACCCTGATGGTGCAGAAAGAATGAGGAAGTGAGTATTGTCTAAATCTGCTTAGGTTGCACACACCCTGTGACAGTTAGCTGGGAGATCGCTGCAGTTGGTGTATTGATGCTGACAAGGGCTATTGCTTAAGACTGTGAATGTGGTAATAACTCTTTTAACTGTTAGAAACACTGTGCATTCCTGCATGTTCCAATCCAGGGTTTGACCACAAGCTATAACGATCTATGTATGACCTCAAAATGAACTGAAATATTTCCTCTTTTTGTTTAAGAATAAAGACTGGTTATAAAAAGAGATAAACTTCCTGCTTTGGGCAGGTTGTCTGATCTGACCTGTCAGCAGCAACTTGAGCTGGCAGGCAGGCAGCCTCTCTTCTCACCAAGAATAAAAGAAATTGCTTTTTACTTTTTATTGGTGTCCACCTTCTGTTGTTCTCGACTTCAGTGACCACACTGTATATCAGCCAAAGTTTGTTTTTACTTTTGTGTGAGGCATTCTGCTCGTTTCTTATTTTATACATACTTGGGTGAAATATTTGTTTAGTTCATTTGCTATTTCCTTATCATTTTCAATGTTTTCTCCATTCATGTCCCTAAGGTTTATTAAATTCTCTTTTATCAACTTTTTACTGGAGTAGTACTGAAAAAGTATTGTTTAATTGCTTTTCAGAATAAATTTATTTTGAGTCTGGATCAAAAGATCCATACTAAGATTTTGTGTCACACACTTCATATGCATACTGCACCTGTACATTTGATAAATTTTATTGAACTAACTGTAACAGACTTATGACGTGCTTTAAATGATTTAATTTGACAGGTACTGACAATTTTAAAAATAGCTGAAAAATCAAGGTGATTGTGAATTCGTCTATGCTGTAATGTGCTGGAAGTTTTCTCTGCTCAATATCTTTATATAGAGAATGACTTACACTCTAAATGGCACCTTGTAAACATTTTTCTGAATGTTTTGTGGATCTGTTTGATGCTATCTACATGATTTTCTTTTGCTGTACATTTCTGAAGGTAATTTTACTATTGCTTGTGTCTTCAGCAGGTTTTTTATGTTCTTACCTAGTGAGTTGATTTTAAATATGTCATTTTTATTGTCAAATTTATTTTATTTTTAAATATATTATCTGTGATCATTACATATCTGTTTAAGTTGCATTTTGTGAAAAAATAGGTAATGGATATATTGTGTTTTTCCAAAAAACAAATTTAAAAACTTGATTTATTTTTGAAAACTGTTTCAATATAGTTTTAACAAATTTGTAATAATTTATCTGGTCTATATTCTCTTTAGACTTTGGTTGTAACAAACAGATCAGTTTTCCCAATTTGGTTAAAATGAATGCATAACTTGTTTGATGAAATTCTTCATTTATTGTTTAAAAATCATTCATTATCACAAACAAAAGTGAAGATAACATGAACAACTAAGCTTAAGAATGTTGTTGACTTACAGAATAATTTGCGTTGAGAAACATTTTTTTTACTAATGTAGGAAAACTGTAAAAATTGCTGGCCTTTAAAATGTTTATACTGTAGCATTGTTAACATTTCTATTTACTTTGAAGCTGTATGAAACAGGATTTTCATTTATACCTGAATGTTTGATAAATTATCACCAAAAATTTTGAAAATGCTTATGTGTGAAGTGAGTAGGAATGATTGGGAACACAATTCCGCTGCTTGTAAAAGCTTAATTTAAGTGTTTCCTCTCTTGTTGTACCACCCATCAGTATGCCAAATCTTGGTGAGACAGCACCCTGGTTTATTTGGGTAAGCAATAGTGGAAGATATTGTAACTAGTAAATGCAAACATCATTGGCCACAACAAGAAAGAACAGATATCAAAACTGCCAGAACACTATGTCTACCTACCATACTCATAATCTTTTGTCACATTTTAAGTATACACACTCAATGATTTCAAATAGATTGCTTATTGTTTCCAGCAGGAAGCAATTAGCTCCACAAATGGACTAGGTTCAATGTTGGCAAGTGTACTATGGAAAAGTTGTCCCACTTAAAGTTCCACCTCAATGCAATAAAATAACCACAACAGCAAAAACATATTATGATTCTGTCACAAAAAGGCTGAAAAATGGATGCAAATCTCAAAAAAATTACAAGCCAGAAAAGCCCTTCACCCAGTACTGGCTCCACAGAATAAGACTTACCATAGGCAGCCTAAACCCAATTCAAAAAGTAGGCTTTAAATCTGCACAGGCCAGAAATGGGGCTCAGGCCTTTAAATAACAAAACTTTAAAATGCCTTCAAAAAGAAGAGAGGAAACCATAAAACCTCTGGTTTGAATATAAAATTAAATAAAGCTCCTTTATATGTAAAGATTTATTGAAGGATTTAAGTGATTGCAAAAATAAAGGCAGGAGTAAACAGAGGAGTAGAAAATAGGGTCCGCCTTCAAGCAACACCAAGATTCAAACAGAATAATAATCACTAAACAATAACAGTTTTTTCAAATAAGATCTGTGGTCAAAGTCCAGAAAATCCAAAAATCAACAAGAAGCACAATCAAAATAATTAGGAACAATCCTCAATGCTTAATTACCCATGTGATCAACTATTTCTCCTTAAATAGCATCGGCACAGTTCCCCAGCTGTAGCATTAGGTGGCCACGCTCCTCTGGGCTCAATATTTAGGGTGAGCCAAAAAGAAGTGCCACAATTGAAACATTTATTCTACAAAAACACTACAAGATAAAATAAACTTCATTATGGATATACAAAATAGATTTTTGTCACTGTGTTTTAAAAATAATGTCTTCAAGGTGGTAGCCATCAATAGTGATACACTGAGACGTTTTCTGAGTGCTTGCATGACTTGTTCAGCCATTTCAAGGAGAATAGCGTCAATTTAATGGTGAATAGCGTCCTTCAGGTCTTCAAGGTTTTGAGATCGGTGTGTGTATACCTTCGACATGAGATAGCCCCACAAGAAGAAATCACACAGAGCAAGAGCAGGTGAATTTGAAGGCCACCCAACATCGCCGTGCAGGGAGGAGATCAGCTTCCCTGGAAGCATCTCCTGAAAAACTTGCATGGATCTCTGCACCTTATGAGCTGTTGCTCTATTCTGTTGAAACCAGGCATCTACCACATCCATTTCTTCCAGTTGGGGCCGCAAAATGTTCTCTAGTATTTCAATGTAACATTCTGAAATGACGACCGTTGCTCCCCCCCCCCCCTTAAAAAAATGAAGGCCTACAATGCCAAATTCTGCAACAGTGCTCTAAACTGTAACACATTCACTATGCAGGGGTCTCTGAAGAAATTCTTGAGGGTTGGTTTCAGCCCAATAGTATAATTTTTGCTTATTTACGCAACCGTTCAAATGGAAATGTGCGTCGTCGCTGCACATGACGATGGCATCTCGATGATCGGTTTGCAGAATGTTCATGCACAACTCCCTACGGCTCTCCCAGTCTCTCTCAGTGAGTTCCAGCACTACCATCATTTTGTATGAATGAAAATTAAGGTCCTCGTGCAAAATCCTCCTCAAAGACATGTTGGAAATGCCTAAGGCAGAACCATGTTTGCACGCTGAACGTCTAGGAGACTGCAAAATCGATGCCCTTACAACTTTTTTTTTACAATGTTTTCAGGCGTTCGTACAGTCAGAGGACGGCCTGGAGATTTTCTGTTCAATGTTGTACCCGTCTGTCTAAATTTAGCCACCAACTGAAGAATTGTTTTCTGATTTGGAATGTCACTGTTAGGAGGAATGCTGAAGTGCATTCGGAAGACATGTTGCATAGTCATGATGGATTAGTTGTTTTTGAAGAACGCTTCGACAGTGAAAGCACAGTGTGCATCGGACCAAGGCATGTTGCCTACTGAAAACTACAAGGGATTGTCTATCAAAGGACCCCCAACCCAAACTACTCAGCTGTCTCAACCTCGCTCAATGACCTTGAGAAATGTGGTAATTTATTTTGCACACCCTGTACAAGACACAAGAGACATAATTTAAGACTGTATGTCACCAGACAACTTTCTTTTTACTATTACCACACCAAAAAGTGCGGGTGGAGGTTATAAACATAAATAGTGTTAGAAAAATGAATAATTCCAGTTCAATGCCTATGACAAACTAGCTGGATGTTAAGAGAAATCATCAAAAAAGGTAAGGATGTTTTTTATGTAAAGCCTCTTGCCACATCTTGCAGGGGTCTGATACAGAATATGTTCTCTAATCAGACTTATTGTGATGTAAACAATGAAAAGAAGGTAAAAAGCTAGAAGCAATTATTATATATTGTTAGATGTAAAGTAATGAATGAATGTAAATATACAGCAATTGCATTTATGGGAAATGTGTCTGAAATTTTTTAAATCTCTTAACATCTGATTGATTTGTCATTTTAAAGGGTAATGCATTTTACAGAAAGCATTTTCTAGTGGGAAGCATCAGTAGTATATGGAACGTCACTGACGCAAGTATTACATTTAGTGTAAATGTTATGCAGTGACAAACTGAGAGTTTGTTTCTGCCCACAAGTCTCATTTTTCACAGTAACAGAGAGTATCCATTAGCAGTCCTAGATGATTTTTTTTCTTTCTTCTTTTTTTTTTGCAGTTCCAGAAAGCATTAAACTCAAATGCCATGTCATGCAATGTTCAGAATACAATGACAATGTCACACAAGGCTTGTCATAATAAGAAAGAACAGGCACAGCACACATCAGGTACACTTTGCTCACAATCCAGTGAATGCATCCAGTAGCAAAGCACAAGTCATACTCACCTGTCACTTGTATTCTTATATTTTTTTCATACTGTGTAATTTAGGTGAACTAGGTGGTTGAATTTTGGGGGGAATTTTTTATTAATGATCTTGACGGACCCACAATTGGCTACTGTACATGGGAGATCTAGCTTATCCCCCAACCCCTGTTCTTCCATCTGACTTCCATGTACAACTCAAATGAACCCCCCCCCCCCATTTTTTGATCATAGGTGGGTCTGCACTCATAATATCTGCTAAAACAAATGACGCATCAACACCCACCCCCATTCTTCAATGGAGTATTCATAGATCGCTGCATTTGAAACAGCAAGGGGACACAACTTGCCAAAATAAAAACTGTATATAATCATACTAGAAGCACAAATTGGGAAGCTCTAACAGTTTCCCACCCTTTCTTGTTATTTTGTATTTGTATAGATAGATATCCATATGCAAAAATCTAAAGTTTGGGTGCAACTTGTGCAGCTTCGCTTAGAGTGCAAAGAAAACTAGAGCTAGCCCTGGTAATTTTTGTATAATATGAGATATTTTAAAAAGAACAGAAACTGTAGATTTTCCTATTAAACATTGAACTAGTCTGTTAACAAAAATATTCTTTTTCAGTTTTGACTGTACAGAGTATTATCAATCCCATACACTGCCAAATACATTTAAATCCACACTCTTTAACAAAGATTTAACCTATAATATTGCATACACCGGGATTTCTGATTCATATTCATGTACACTATGGTTACTTTAGGCAGCACTCTCTTTGCATTCTTGGTTGATTACTAAAAATATATCACATACTACTACCAAAATATTTATTTTTTAAATTCAACATATTTGAATAAAATGAGGCTATAGAGTTTAGTATTATTTCTTTTTTATTATAACATTATGTTGCTAAACCGTGTAGCCAGATTATTAAGCAGGCTTCCTTTTGGATGCAAATTACCTATTTTATATATTAGTGTGAATTTATGTGTTTCATTGTAAATTGTTTTTGAATTATTATTTTTCATATTTATCTTTTTAAATGTAACTATATTCCCTGTCCTTTGTGGATGGAGCCCCAAGAGGAGAGACTACAGTGATGTCACCGCTCCTAGGCAGTCCCTCTGGCTCTATAAGTAAGCTGAGAAAGCCTTGGAGTGGGAATTATTCACTTAAAGTGGAGCTTCATGTGAGTACTGTGTTCTTTTTGGAATTTTTATTATTGTTATTATCTGTCCCCTTGTTGTTGGATTAATCTTCTGGTTTGTGGATTGGACCTATTTGCTGTCAGCTGCACTTTAGGCACTCCTTGCTTCATTTTCCTTTGTTGAACTTTTATTTGTATTTTTCTGTTTTTGTTAAATAAGTCGTTCTTTTGCCCTTTAAAACAAGCCTAGGGTTTAAGGCCATCCTTCCCCTTGAGGGACCCTTGATTGTATATTTTAAGACGTTTAAATGTATTTTTGAGGCTAAAATCCCTTTTGTGTCTGTGAAACCTGAGATAGGCTACTGGAGTTAATCCCATTTAAGTGAGGCCTTTTTCATGCAGACAAGGGAGACCTGACAAGGCCAGTGTAGCCTTTTGTGAAGTATTTGGAGGCCTTGTATCCATTTTGCTTTGGATAAAACTTCATATCAGAATATCCTACTCTTCCAAGCAGCCAATCATGTTGCAACTCAGTATACTCAGAGCATGTTGTTCAACTCAATTTTAGAATTGGCAAGACATGTGATATGAGCAACTTGGACTTTAATCTGATTGTTGGTGCCAGATGATTTTCAGTGCTCACAAAACTAAAAAGACAGGCCTTAATTTCAAAAGCATGCCTGTACTGCACACTAGCAGGTAAGGTAAGCCTGGATCTCAAAATTCGAGAAGCAGGCTTTGCAGCCTCCACAGACAAAAAGGGGCCAGGGTTATATTTCTAAAAAAGCGTCAACAGAACCGTAAACACCCAGGCCCCAAATAACAAAATGATAATCATTAATAATTAAAGAGTTTATTAACAGTTTAAAGCAAAGCAAGATATCAAAAGGTTGTCCACAAGAGGCACACTTAAACTCAGTAAATCCAAGTCCATAATCCAAAAAAATAATACCTCAAGATAACTGAAAAAAAATAAATAAACAAAAAACGACCATTTGCAAAATGATGGAATCTAAAATGAGCCAAACAAGAAGAGCAGGAAACGTAATGTCTCAGCACTATTACTGAGGCAAAGATCTTATAGAGGCTGAGAGCAGCCTCTCAGATGCTGTGTCATAAGGCTCCCACTCTCTTGGGCTCAACATAAAGACAAAGAAAAAACCTCACAGAATGAACATAAAAAGCAAATATTCTACAAGATAATTAATAGATGATACAAGACTATAGGAATGATACAAATATCAAGGAAAGAAAGCAAAACACATTCCAATAGCATGAAACATAAAAAATGTATTGTACTACATAATAAAATGCTACAGTCTGTGTTTTTGTGTGTGTATGTGTGTGTGTGCCTGGTCCCTCCAAGCAATGAATTAGTCCATTTGGCTTTGGTGACATAATCATCTGAAGAAGTGCCAAAGAGCTTGAGTGGCAAAAGAGCTAGAGACATATAAAGACAAGTACGCATAAAGTTGTAGGAGGCACACTGAGAGTCACCTTCAAAGATGGGAATCATTTGCAAAAATAAGAAAGATATTTTCACAGCAGGTAATGGGTGCCCATCTGCATTTGGTGGTACTCAAAAGGTGAACATGGGGTAAACATGGTGCCTGACAGACTCTGTGAAGCAAGCTATACGGGAATGGATCAAGAGAGGAAGTGCCGGGCAAGAAAGGTTCATACACACAAGGAGAATTAAAAGGTATATCTACAGTGTCACACACGTGCGATTAGGAGGCAGTCTAAAAGCCTAAAGGTGAGTGAAACATCGCGAGATGAAGGGTTGTCACGTGGTACTTACCGAAATCTGTTCTCTCCACAGAAAAACCGAAGAAAACTAATTTCCAACCTTTCTGAATTTCAAAATGGCCACCATGACATCACTTCCGGTCACATGAACTGACACCACTTCCGACGGTTTCTCAAAGACATCACTTCTGGTTTTCATCAAACGACGTTGTTTCCACTTCCTGTTACAACGTCACTTCCTGCCAACCATTTCCTGTTCCCACAATTCAATACTGTATATAAACGCCATTTTGTCAGATAAAGATTATCAAATGTTACTGTTTTGGTTTGCTGTTTGATCATTTATTTTGCTACTTTGTCCGCAGGACAATATACGGGGACGGTCCCCAACACTTTGTTTTGTGAGCGTCTTATTCTTTAACACTAGAATTACCAGAGCCTACGAAAAAACTCGTATATCCGGCCCACCTTAAATCGCTTCTTAAATCCGTTCACACCTCTCCGCCAGCATCCTTTGTCCTCTAAATGTGCTGATAAAAGACAAGCTGCCAGCAGCCGGCTATTCCATCCCCCCACCGACTTAGAACGTGAGCGAAGTTTTCCCAGCTCACGCCTTGATTGATTATGTGGGAGTGAAGTGGAGTTTTACAGTGGAAATAAGAGATCATTATTCTAAAGTAATCTGTGTAAACACATTGTTAAAACAGAAACTTTTTCATATTTTAGTAATAAATGTTACAAAATGTAGTAGGCATAAACTATAGAATATATAAAGCCTGAGTTCCAAAGATCAAATAAACACTTTCACAAAAGCTTCAAGAATGATTTAACAGCTTCAATGGCGTAGCGCGTTAAGATTTGCCTCTTAGCGCAGAGCAGCTTTTCCTTGCCTCACAGACACTGAGTTCGATTCCCCGCTGGGGATGAAGTGTTGCTTTTTTTTTCTTTTCTTTTAAACCTCAAACGGACATAAAATTTATACATTGGTATGCACTGTCAGTTACTGAGATTGTTATATTTTCATGTGGGAGGCTCCTTTTCAAATATTTTTTTAACAATTGAGACTGCAATTAACAGGAACAACTGTCCTTATAACTTATTTTTAAGATCCATAACACACAGACAGACAGAGCACTGCGTAATAGAGAGACAGACAGGCAGAGAAGTCACTAGATATATAAATAAACAGGGAAGCCACGTGTACTGAAAGAAAAAAAGAACAACATGTGCGTTGTCCCAGCTGCACTGAATAAGCGCGGGCGCTCTAACATCACCCCTCCCCCGATCTTACTTAGAGAGTCAGGGACAACGCACATGTTGCTCTTTTTTTCTTTCAGTACATGTGCCTTCCCTGTTTATTTCTATATCTAGTGACTTCTCTGCCTGTCTGTCTCTCTATTACGCAGTGCTCTGTCTGTCTGTGTGTTATGGATCTTAAAAATAAGTTATAAGAACAGTTGTTCCTGTTAATTGCAGTCTCAATTGTTAAAAAAATATTTGAAAAGGAGCCTCCCACATGAAAATATAACAATCTCATTAACTGACAGTGCATACCAATGTATAAATTTTATGTCCGTTTGAGGTTTAAAAGAAAAGAAAAAAAAAAGCAACACTTCATCCCCAGCGGGGAATCGAACTCAGGTCTGTGAGGCAAGGAAAAGCTGCTCTGCACTAAGAGGCAAATCTTAACACACTATGCCACAGAAGCTGTTGAATCATTCTTGCAGCTTTTGTGAAAGTGTTTATTTGATCTTTGGAACTCGGGCTTTATATATTCTATAGTTTATGCCTACTACATTTTGTAACATTTATTACTAAAATATGAAAAAGTTTCTGTTTTAACAATGTGTTTACACAGATTACTTTAGAATAATGACCTCTTATTTCCACTGTAAAGCTCCACTTCACTCCCACATAATCAATCAAGGCGTGAGCTGGGAAAACTTCGCTCACGTTCTAAGTCGGTGGGGGGATGGAATAGCCGGCTGCTGGCAGCTTGTCTTTTATCAGCACATTTAGAGGACAAAGGATGCTGGCGGAGAGGTGTGAACGGATTTAAGAAGCGATTTAAGGTGGGCCGAATATACAAGTTTTTTCGTAGGCTCTGGTAATTCTAGTGTTAATTGAAGACTTTCAACAACAGTAAGAGATATCCAATATTTTAAATGCATTCTGTTATCTGTCTTCCACAGATAACCTGGCAAGGAACAACTTAAGGAAAAGAAACAAAGCCAGAGAGGAAAGCTTACATCTTATAAAGCACTACCATTATTGGAATTGCATGCACTGCAGTCTCTGAATGTACAGAATAGTGGTTAGTAGTAGTAGAATGGTGCAATAAATAAACACATCCAATGAACAGCAGTTCTATGTTTGAAAACACCATGTTAATGAGGTCAGAGGAGAATACTCAAATTAGCAGAAAGACGCTGCTCATTACAACACCAGTGTGCAGAGATGTTGCCTAATTTGACAAATGACAGTTTCTGCGTCAATATCCAGATGGTAGGGTAAGACTTTGGCGTAAACCAAGTGCACATCTTTATATGACAAAGCACATGTCATCTTATGCTGGTTCCACAAATATGACAATGGCTGAAACTTACTGCAATGGACTGGAATGCTCGCATATCTCACTGCAATGACCACCTTTAGGATGAGGTAGGATGCAATGTAGGCAGTATGAATGCTTGGCCAAAAAATCTGAAAGAACTTCCTTGTTCAATTCAAGCCTTGAAGGATTCAGGCTGTTTGGGACACCAGAGGAGGTCATTACTAGTAGCAAAGGGGTTTATCTAACAGACTGGCCACTGAGCTGATATATTATGATTAAGGCAAGATTATTTGTCTGGATTTGCAAAACACGATGATACACACACCTTCTCCAGTGGCCTTGGTAATTCAGCCTTCACAGCTCCTTCTAAGACATTCGCTAACATGCTCATGTGAGACATGCTCATTTGGGACAGGAGCTGCCAGACAGCTAGCAAGAAACAGCTAGAAATTTTCAGTTATTAAATATGTCTGTCTCCCATGAGATATAGAATCTTTTGAAGGGGATGCCTCAGTTGTAAATTGCCCTTTATGTTGTGCTCAAGAAGAGAAGTTGTCTTTGTAAATGTTTCTCTCTTTTAAGAATGCAGAAAACTATGTGTGAAGCCAGTCAGCCACAGGAGACAATACCTCTGACTATGAAAACACAGTGAAAGAATTCTTTGTGTTCTGTCTGCCTAAGAGTTCTGCTTGTGCTGTGGAGTGTGGTTTTCAGGTAGTCTTGTGTGGCAATGTTACATCAGCTTTCTCTGAGCAGTGAAGTTTCCCAACTTCTCATAAATTCTCTTTCTTGAGTCTAACATAAAATTTGAGGGTGCAAGCTTTCAAAAGAAGTCCAGTACAGTGGAACCTCGGTTCACGAACGTCTCAGTACACGTACAAATCGGTTTACAACCAAAACGTTCGCCAAACTTTTAGCTCAGTTCACGACCACACACTCAGTATATGAACAAGCCAGTTTCCCTTTCGGTTTGTACATGTTCAGTCTCTCCCTGTGCATTTCCTGTGCAGTGAGCAAGAGAGAGAGCGAGAGAGCACGTGACACACACACACACACAGGCAGCGCAAGAGAGAGACAGACGCACACACACAGGCAGCACGAGAGAGAGCCGTGCACACACACAGGCAGTGCCAGAGAGAGACAGAGGCACACACACAGGCAGCCGAAGAGAGAGAGCCAAGCACACACACAGGCAGCGTGAGAGAGAGGGCTGGACTCATAAGGTAGAGAAGGCAGTAAAAGAATGCACTGGGCTTGATTTTGTTTTCACTTCTGTTTACAGTGATCGGTTCGTAGCATGCATTGTTGCAATGATACTTTTCTTGGTGGTTTATTAAATTACGGATTTTTTCAAATGTTCATTTTTTTCCCTGTGCTTAAAACTCATTAAAAAAAAAGTGTTTTTAGCCAGTGGTTGGTAGCGCTATAGCGCGAACTATTCCAGTGTTAGTTTTCTCTGTTGTTCAAGGTTTTCTCATTGTTACTCAATGTTTTTACACTTAGTTTACTATTACGCTGTGCATTCTATGGCTTAGTAATTAACTATATTTGTGCTTAAAAACTTAAAAAAAATATATTTTTACATACAGTTTGTATGGTCTGGAACGGATTAATTATATTTACATACAATCCATTCTGCTGTGGGTTGGCACCCTGCCCGGGATTGGTTCCTGCCTTGTGCCCTGTGTTGGCTGGGATTGGCTCCAGCAGACCCCCGTGACCCTGTGTTCGGATTCAGCGGGTTGGAAAATGGATGGATGGATGGATACAATCCTATGGGAGAAATTGCTTCGGTTCACGACCAAATCGGTTTACGACCAGAGTTTTGGAACGAATTATGGTTGTGAACCGAGGTTCCACTGTATTAAGATTTTTAAGCAGAACAGAGTCCACAAGACCTAAAATACATAGACAAGTACTGGAATCACTTCTTGGGAGACAGGGAGCATTGCTTATACAACAAGGACAAGAGGCTAGAACTCCCTTTAATGGCTTGTGGTATCCCAATATCCTTGAGCCTTTATCAACTCTTAGAGAGAAAATATACTTTTGTTTCTTGCTGGGAACATACACCAGTCAGCCATAACATTAAAAATCACTTACAGGTGAAGTGAATAAAAATGATTATCTCATTACTATGCACCTATCATGGATTGGGTTATATTAGGCAGCAAATGAACAGACAGTTACTGAAGGTGACATGTGGAAGCAGGAAAAATGGGCAAGTGTAAGGATCTGGACAGACTTGACAAGGGGCAAATTGTGATGACTAGAAGATTGGATCAGAGCATTTCCAAAATGGCTTGTGCTTCCAATTTGCAGTGGTTAGTACCTACCAAAAGTGGTCCATGGAAGGACAACTGGTGTACCAACAACAGAATCATGAGTGCCCAAGGTTCACTGATGCTCGTGTGGAGCAAATGCTAGCCTGCCTGGATCAATCCCACAGAAGAGCTACTGTAGTGCAAATTGATGAAAAATGTAATGCTGACAATGGGAGGAAGGTGTCAGAACACAGCGTTCACCATAACTTGCTGCGTGTGATGCTGCGAAGCCATAAACCAGTCAGAGTGTCCATGCTGACTTCTGTACACCAACAAAAGCACACACAATGGGCATGTAAGTGTCAGAACTAGATGAGGGAGCAGTGGAAAAGGTGACCTGTTCTGATGAATCATATTTTATTTTAGATTATGTGGATAGCCTGGTGCATGTGCATTGTTTACCTGGGGAAGAGATGGCAGCAGGGTGCACTATGGAAAGAAGGCAAGCCGACAGTGGCAATGTGATGCTCTGGCATTCATGTTGATGTTACTTTGACACATACCACCTACCTTAGGATTGTTACAGACCACATAGACCCATTCATGGCAACGGTATTCACTGATGGCAGTGGCCTCTTTCTTTAGGATAATGTTCCCTTCCACACTACAATAATTGTCCAGGAATGGTTTGAGAAACATGACAAGGAGTCCAAGCTGTTGACCCAAATCTTAATCTAATCAAGGATCTGTGGAATGTGCTGGAAAAAACAAATCCAATCCGTGTAGAGCCCATCTGCTGGACATCATGGATACTCAGTGTAGTGGATAGGGAAAAAATAAAAACTAGCAGCAAGAGATCAAGGGATCATGAAAAGAAATGTAATTGAGAGGCCTGGGAAAGATCATAACCAGGTAAATACTAACTGAGCCTCAAAACCTTTAAACAAGAACCCAAAATCAAAGTCATAAGGAAAAAATAATTAAAAACTCATATGTTTTACAAAATAAAGATTGTTAGCAGAAGTTTATACTTGTATTTTGTATTGAATAAAACATTGTTGTTTATCCTGACACTGGGCAGTGGTGATGTGTTGCATATTGTTCTTAAATTCAAATAAAAATTTCACTACACTTTGTAAATGTGACACTACTTTCTCTTCCTCTTCTTCCTCATCCTCCTCCTTCTACTGTTATTACTGGATACATTCAGGCATTTGAACTACAGTAATGAGTACCAGAAGCACCAATTGTGTAATTGTTTTTGTATCCACCATTGTATTCATTTTCTGAAATTGTTACTGGTCAATGAAACACAGTAGCCACTAAGGACACCACATATTGGGTCTATAACTTCTGTATTATGGCATGTTTGTCTGGAGTCAAATGTAGCCTGAGATATCAGTAGAATGTCTGCCTAAAACTATTGTATTTAAATCTTTTAATCTTTTCAATCCCCTGGGCACTTGGGGGCAGGCAGAATTTTTGTGGTAAAGATTTCCAATGCCAGGCCATCTTTGCTCATCTGTTTCAGAACCACTCCAGTGTGAGGCTCTAGTCCATCTCAGGCCCTGCTGTGGGAACAATTAAGAAACTGCAGCTAACCTAATATATGCAAATCATTACTATATAAGGGGAATTAGAAAATTCATGTGGACATTTTTGATGATTTCTGCATTTTGAGGTGTGTGAAGAAGACTCAGTCCTGTTCGTTGCATTTATAACTTCATGTATTAGGTTAGGAGCAGTACAGTCCTTTGACTCATCTCTGTAGTTATTTCATTCCTGGATTACTAAGGTAAAGTCCGATGCAAATTTTTTTAAAAAGACAGTCAAATACTACATTTCATTATGATTTAATGGTAATCCGTACTGAAGTTTGGAGATTTTCTGTCATTTCATAAAAAAAATAGCAGAGATTTATTTTTCTTTGAATTGAAATATATTGAAACCTTTTTTGATAATGCCATATGTTTAAAATAATATAATTTTACTGTCCTTGTTAAATGAACTACATTCACAAGATACACTAACATTTCATTGCCTGTGGACATGTAGCTACTGTATATCTGAGTATCACATGCTTTTGGTGTTATAATAGTACTGATTAACCCCTAAAAGACTGGCAAAGGAGAAAGTGAGAGACAATAGTATTGTCCTTACTAGTTTTGTTTCGTCTGTGTGACATTTTGAAGGGTGGCATGCATGTCATATTCATGTTTGCATGTACTTTGGCCATCAGTATATTAAAGGTAAATGCTGAAACATGCCTCTTTTGGAATAACCCTGCTCCAAGCAACTACTTTCAGGGATGGCTACCTGCACTTCTTGTTAAATTAAGTTACTTTAATACCACATCAATCAGTCATTCTTTACCAAATTTCACTCCAGGGTCATGGGAACCTGTTGTTCCTGTGATGCCAAAATGTAAATCCAAAAGCTAAATCAATGAAGCTGGGAAATGAAAACAATTAACAAGGTCAGAAACAGGCATGGGTTAAAAACAGAAGATCAGAAAATACCAAAATTCTAAACCAAAACAGTCAAAAAGCATGCAAAATGATCCCAATACCAACCAGTTCAAAATCTTTTAACCAAACGACACTAAACACATTGACAGCAAATTGCACTGTATCAACAAATTTGGATATCAAGGACAGAGTGCCACCTTCATAAATTCAATGCGATAATGTGATATGTTGTCACAATAATGTGGTAGCATTGTGAGGCCAAACGATTGTATGTGTACAACCATGTCGGAAATACACAAAATGGTGTCAAACACAGGAATATTTGCAACAAAAATGTCATCACAATGATGACACCAAATTAATGCAAAAATGTATTATCATTGTCAAAATTAAAATAATAGTACAACAACAATAAAAGAATTCTGCACAGTCCAAACTCATGACAGTACTGGGGTACATCTCTCATTCACATGCCAATTTAGAGTCACCATTTGACCTTGACTAAACATCTTTGGATTAAGAGAAGCACCGCTTCTTTTTCTTCCACTTCCTGTTTTCCCACTTTTATGTGGGGTTGATGTGCTTGATCACCTTTCTCCAAACAGCTTGGCCCTGCACTTCCTGACCATTCTATCCCTTTTCCTTCAGATCTTCTTTTACTTTATCTATCAAAAGAAGGAAAAACAGAGCACCCTGAGAAAATGCCATTCTGAGGCTGAACTCTGGAAGTTCAATCCCATCAGTGCCTGGGCTCAGATTCAAACCCAGGGGTCTGTAGGGACAAACTACTATACCGACATGCCACCTGTCAATCGTTCAGTGTCTTTTATATAGTGCATTATCAGCATGCAGAATTACAATGCTAACAAGGTTAAAAATGTGGTACCTATATATTCACTTCAGAGTGGGAAAGCACCAGGCCCTGATGGCTACCCTCCTGAATTTTATAAACATTTTTCAGTTAAGTCAGCTCCCCTCTTATTAGCAATATTTATAGAAGCCAGAGACAAAAAAATTCTACTTCAAACTTTTCACCAAGCATTACTTAAAAATTAAGGACTTACGATGTGCATCATACAGACCAATCTCACTTCTGAATAATGATCTTAAGATACTCTCTAATGCCCTAGCTAGAAGGACTGTGAAAGTGCTCCCTTCAGTAATATCTCAAGACCAAACTATATTTCTTAAAGGTAGACATTTGGCTTGCAATCTTCGACGCCTGTTTAATGTAATATATTCACCCGTAAAGTCTTTCTCTGCAGAGATCATATTATCTTTGGATGTAGACAAAGCATTTGATATGGTTAAATGGAATTACCTGTTCACCACTTTGCATAAATTTGGTGTTGGCCCAAACATATGTGCATGGATCAAACTATTGTACACTAGTCCAGAAGCTTCAGTTTGTATTAACAACATTATTTCAGACTACTTCAAACTAGAATGCGGTACTAGACAAGGATGCCCCTTGCCACCACTGCTATTTGCAATTGCCATTCAGCCATTAATTGTTCACTTTCGAAATGGATCAGAGATAAAGGGGATTTTCACAGAAGGACTTCTATCACTAAAATTCACTACAACAACAACATTTATTTATATAGTACATTTTCATACAAATGATGTATGTCAAAGTGCTTTACATGATGAAGAAAGAAAAAAGACAAAATAAATAACAATTAAAATGAGGGAACACTAATTAACATTGAATAAAAGTAAGGACTGATGGCCAGGGAGGACACAAAAAACAAAATAAAAACTCCAGACGGCTGGAGAAAAAAATAAAATCTACAGGGGTTCCAAGCCACGAGACCGCCCAGTCCCCTCCCCTCTAGGCATTCTACCTAACATAAATTACCTCAATCAAGTCTTCATTGTATTCAGGGTTCTCATGGAAGAATTTGATGATGACGGTCATGTGGACTTCTGGCCTTTAATCCATCAATGTAGGGACATCATGGTGCTTTGATTAGGTGGTGGTGGCGCAGATCGCCACCTCAGAAAACCAGTAAAAGAACAGAAGAGAAAGTAGGGGTTAGTACGGATTTTGTAGCCACCATGAATAATAATGATAATGAACTGAATATACAGAGCATCAGGATTAAACTAAGATGAAGAAGCTATGAGAAAGCCATATTAAAGTAATGTGTTTTCAGCAGTGTTTTAAAGTGCTCCACTGTATTACCCTGGCAAATTCCTATTGGCAAGCTATTCCAGATTTAGGTGCATAACAGCAGAAGGCCGCCTCACCACTTCTTTTAAGTTTAGCTCTTGGAATTCTATGTACACACTCATTTGAAGATCTAAGGCAGGGGTGGCAAACTCCAGTCCTGGAGTGCCGCAGTGGCTGCAGGTTTTCATTCTATGCCTTTTCCTAATCAGTGACCAGTTTTCACTGCTAATTAACTTCTTTTTCCCTTCATTTTAATAACCCTGTTTTTAAGGATTCAGTGCTCTGAATGAATTATCCATCCAAACATTTTCCAACCCGCCGAATCCGAACACAGGGTCACGGGGGTCTGCTGGAGCCAATCCCAGCCAACACAGGGCACAAGGCAGGAAACAATCCTGGGCAGGGTGCCAACCCACCGCAGGAATGAATTATTTTCTTCATTAAATGACAGCCAAACAGAAATCAAATGTGAAACAAATCAACAGTTGACCAGCTATATTGGGGCTTCAAACTCCAACTATTTTCACTCCAACCAGTTTCTTAATGAGAAGCCAATTCTTGCTGTTAATTAAACTCGTTATTTAATTATATGGCTTGTTGCTGCTCTTATTCTGACACAGCAGACATTTCCATAGCTGTTGATTTTTCTAAGAACATTATTAAAATGTTTTGGGGACCTGAGAGATCAACCTTACTGAGACCTTCGCCTTTCTTTATTTTCAGATATTGTGTGCTGGGCACGGGTGAGCTGGTCATGTGGCACCTTGTTTTGTGTCTCATTATTACTTGGCTGCTAATTAAAGAAAAAGAAACAACTAAGGGCCCTGAATCAAGTTAATTAAAATGAAGGCAAAAGAAGTTAATTAGCAGCAAAAACTAATGAAGAAGATGGTTAGAATGAAAACCTGCAGCCACTGTGGCACTCCAGGACTGGAGTTTGCCACCCCTGATCTAAGGTTACAATTTGGAGTGTAAGGTGTAAGACATTCCGAAATATAAGTTGGAGCGAGATTATTTAAGACTTTGTAAACCATAAGCAGTATTTTAAAGTCAATTCTAAATGACACAGATAACCAATGTAGTGACATCAAAACTGGAGAAATGTGCTCAGATTTTCTTTTCCTAGTTAAGATTCTAGCAGCTGCACCATATATATGCAGATGGTATGGAAGTGTACATATCAGACCCACAAAATTCTGCGCCTACAGCCCTAAATATACTAGCAGAATTTCAAAAGATATCTGGACTCAAAATTCATTTGAACTAAAGTGTGCTTTTTCCAGTGAATTCTCTAGCAAACAAAATTAGATTAGATACCTTCCCTTTTATCATTGCAGATCAGTTTAAATACCTAGGGGTCAACGTCACAAGTAAATATAAAGCTCTTTTTCAACTAAAGTTAGCTGTTTGCATGGACAAAATTAAACAAGACATTGATAGATGGTCTACCCTCCATTTTACTTTAGTAGGGAAAAATAACATTGTCAAGATGAATATCCTCCCTAAGCTTCTGCTTCTATTTCAAAACATCCCCATATACATTAACAAATATTTTTTTAAGGAGTTTGATTCAATCATAACCTCATTTATTTGGAAGTCGAAAAACCCACGCATTCAAAAGGCGACCTTATACTGACCTAAATCAGAAGGAGGCATCTAATTTTCAATTTTATTACTGGGCGGCAAGCATACAAGCTATAAAAACCTGGACATTGACACAAACAGATGAACACACACTAGATTGGTCTGCAATAGAAATGAAATCCTGCACTACTTCTTTATATTCCTTGCTTTGTACACCAGTAAATACAAGGTATCATCAATATGCTAACAACCCATTTGTTCTTCTTTCACTCAGAATATGGAAGCAATGTAGGAAGTGCTTCAATATTTTATCTGTGGCACCCCTACATGATAACCACCTTTTTTCAACCTCTCAAACTTACACAGTTTTTAATGTTTGGAAAACCAATGGGATTAAATCGTTTACAGATTTGTATTTAAATAATGTCTTCGCATCCTATGAACAATTACACTCCAAATTTAGTCTCCCATCAGCAGAATTTTTTCACTTTCTCCAAATTAGAAACTTTGCTAAATGAAATCTGCTTATTTTTCATCACCTCCCACCTATTTCTATTCCAGAGAGATATTGATTAGTCTTGGGGAAAGTATTTCTATAATATATAAAACCATTTTAAAGTCCCTTCCTTTTAAAGATTCCAGAGTACAGTGGGAAAATTATCTCTTACTCAACATTTCAGAAACGGAGTGGAAGGCAGCCATGCACAGAATTCACTCTAGCTCCATATGTGCAAAGCATTCAATTATTTAACTTAAAATCTTTTATCGAGCACATCTATCTCACTTAAAATTGTCCAAAATGATTCAAGTGCAAGATCCAACCTGCGAATGTTGCAATCGAGCTCCAGCTTCACTGGGGCACATGTTTTGGGCCTACACCGAATTAACATTATTGGAGAAGGACAAACAAACTGTAATTGCATTTACTTCACTATTGGCACGTAGACTTTTCTTGCTTAACTGAAAGAATCCTAACTCACCTCTTTTAAGTCAGTGGGTAACTGATGTTATATACTATTTGAAATTGGAAAAAATCATGTAGCAAGGCTACATAATGGACAGTCGGGTTAGCCTTCTGAATTGTCCGTCACTTCTTAATGTTGACTGGGAGGGTGTTTTAAATAGCCCTTCAGGCACCATTGGTGACGTCCCGTTCTGGGAGGATCCCGCCCGAGTACACTTTCCAGCTGCCTGATGCCGGCGTGTGGTTGCCATAACAACCGAGAGAGGCAAGGATTTTCGGCGGGAAACTTTCTCTTTTTAAGGGGAATGGCGGAACAAGAAAAGAAGGAGAAAGTAAGGAGGAAGAACAAAGACACAATTTTCAAGGCATCGCAGCGACTATCTACGCTCTAGAACTATTTAGGATTTTACTTCACCCAGGGACGTCTGCTTTTCATGGGTGGTCACCCCGAAGAAATATTTTAAGGACGAATCCCCGAGAAGAGGCCAGGGTCTGGTGTTCTCCGGGTGCTCCCGTCTGGTGAGTCGGATTCCTGAATTTCGTTTTCGTGATAGTCCGCGGAGAAGCCGTCCCGCTTAAGGACGGTTGTGTTTCCTGCTTCCAGGAGGAACTAACTGCAGGATTTCGTGTTTTCCATATCTTTGGACTCAGTGAAACTAATCGTTTGCATTATCAAAGAACAGTTTTTTCTCATTATTTATTTTTCTTTTGTCTGTGTCAAACCGGGGGTTAGTATACGGGGCGCCAGGGAGGGCGTCTGGGGAAGGGGTTCACTTAGGAGCACTCAAGCACCGGTTAAGTTTATGTAGCAGCACCTGTTAATATATTTTTTCTGTTCCATTTCCTGTTGTGTTTTATTGCTGCAAATTGTTAAGAAGGGGATCGTGGCAAGAGGGGATGAGGACCGAATATGGTTGTGCTCTTATGCTTTCAAACATCGTCCACCCCCTGTACGGGTGGTGAAGTGTAGGAATCGCGTATCCGTATTGTGCGGTTGCTACAATCAAATTCTCATTTAGAGGATCTCTTCAAAACATTTATATTGGGGGAAAAGACTCCTGTCTCTCTTTTCTATTCTTAATAGTTTTAATCTGGTTGTTGGCCTTCCTATCTTTCTCATGGGTGGAGGTTGAATTGAATTCCTGATTGTATGGAATGTTATATGCTTTTATTAAATCCAATAAAAGGTAATAGGTACCTATTGCTCTGCACCAGGCTACATACTACAAAAAAAGTTTAATTTAAAACTATGAAGAGTATAATCTCCTCAAAGGTCTAAAAGACTGTCTATAAAGAAAATGATTTTTACATATAAGCTGTGAATTTTACAGGTCATAAAGAAAAAATATTCCAGAAGTCCTTACAAGACCACAGGTTATGCATCCTTGGCACATTCAAAGTCATTCAAAAATTAGAATTCAGGCTGCAAAAAATAATTTAAACACATCTTTCAAGCTGTTAATTGAAGCTATTCAGCTTTGCCTTTTTTCATTGTTGAGCTGCTTTCTATAAATATACATTTCAGCTTTCTGCTGCCAATGTGCCTGTTCTGTGATGCATTAAATATGAACACCCTCACCATATTAAACAGAAATTATAAAGAATATATTTATTCATGTGCTAGCGTTCCTAGGTGGCACTAGCCTTCAGGCTTTGAGCTCTAAAGTGCCAAGAAAAATCAAATAATTCTATGAGCTTTTTAGAGTTGGTGAGGCTATTTCAATTGTTATATTTCAAGCATGATATAAAAAGTAACTTTATAGAATGGACCCATAACAATGAATCTTA
The DNA here is from genome assembly GCF_900747795.2 of Erpetoichthys calabaricus. Taxonomy (NCBI): domain Eukaryota; kingdom Metazoa; phylum Chordata; class Cladistia; order Polypteriformes; family Polypteridae; genus Erpetoichthys; species Erpetoichthys calabaricus. The sequence goes on along the minus strand of NC_041397.2, from coordinate 226,121,106 downwards.
AAATATGCCTTAAAACTGAGAGGATCTAAATATGGTGGGACGGGACAAGGACTTGACCCCGTCACTTCTTTTTGCCTTCTGTTTCCTTCTGGTCATTCCTATCTGTGTTTGTTGCTAGGCTCCTCTAACAATGATGGGGCACGAATACTAAAAAGGAAAAGCCCACATGTGTGGCATTGCCTCCTTAGTGCTGTTATAGACAATGCCAGTCGATCTCTTCTACCATTTAGTATTTCTAATGTTTTTATTCTTGTGCTTTTTGAGCCGCCATTTTGGATTTACTATTGTTGTAAACACCCAGATAATTGCAGGTATTCATTTTGCTTTATGATGAGCCAAATAGCAGCCAGGACTAGGAATTAAACCAAAGAATAAAACAGAATCACGATTTATAGAATGTGCGAAGGTCAGGGCTAAAAATATCAATTAAGCCGTGCTGCAAAACGAGTAGTTAGAAAAATGAGAATTGCAATGTCTTACACAATTTGGAATTCTTACCCCTATCCTGATATAGAAAATTCATCATTTGAAGAGTTGTTTCTGAGAATTCAATCCAATATGCAGATAAGCAGGACATGCACCGCCATGATTTTAAGGCAGAGTAAGATGACACACATAGAAAAAGTAAACAACAGCCATGAAGATATGTTACACGTTATGTTATAATCATGATCACATATGCTCTAAAATATTGCAGTTTTGATGTAGACATGAAAACAAAGTTATTAAACAATTCCAAAAATGCAGCTAAATGTCTTGGGTTTTGATATTCTGTGTATTAACTCTGCCCTAGTTTTGCATTTGTTTTGTGTTTGTGGAAACCATAAAATGTTCTTAGTTATTAACATAAGTAATAGGCAATACTGCAATACAGTTTTCAGAATATTTTGCTATCCCCTCTCCCTACTGTCTTCCAGAAAAATAGCAGGAAATAAGCTACCTAAATTCAAGGTTCAAGGTTGCTTTATGTAGTCATGTTTACACAAGAAAACATGAGTCCTGCCTTTTCAGTTGCATCTAATAACAAGACAGAAAGAAAAGAAAAAAAAAAAACAAATATCGACAAGACAGGTTAAGGTAAAGCAGTTTGGTAATGTATATTTACATTAAAATTGTTACAGGATACATATCAAATCTTAATCATTTTCTCCAATATTCCTTATTAAAAAGTCGTATGGCACTAGGAAGAAAAGAATTTCTGGAGCAATTTGTGTGGGTTTTCAAAGCGACTATCCTTCCTGATTTACTGAAGTTAAGTTCTACATGTAATGAATGTCTGTCATCAGTTGAGATGATTTCCAGTTTCTTTAGCATTGTCCTCTGACACACACTTGCCAAATCATCTACATCAGCCCCAATAACTTTAGCTGCATGCTCAGTAATCTGCTGGAGCTTTTTTAAATTTTGGCTTGTCAGACCAATAAACCAGGCAATGAAACATTGAAATGGATAACAGACTGAATCACACTACGATAAAAGGACAGCATGAGGTCCTTGTCTACTTTAAATAGTTTGAGTTTAAGGAGGAGAAATAAACACCGATTGCATTTATACAAAACGTGCCAGCAAGCATAACAGCTGGTACAATAGACGGATTTTCCTGGGATGTTCTTGGAGCCAGAGTTGGCACTAATGTTAAAGCAAACTAGACGATCACCTCGGTCAGCAAAATTTAGGGGGTGATATTTTTTTAAATAATACAGACCCTTACAGACTCAAAACAACTGTCTTACTGCCATTAAACCCTGTGATATTTTTATATTATTTTCATATCAGCATAATTTTAACATCAAGACTTTTATGTGTGTTCTAAATGTCAAGATGCACCACCCTCAGCTTCACAGAGGCTCTCTTTGTGCTGAGTATTCTTGTTTCTTTGTTTTCAAAAGTTGAAAGTTTTATTTTTGTTTTACTACTGTTTACATTTCAGCAGGTTTGTAGTATTATTTTATTTTCGTCCCTTATTTTGACTTTGGTTTGATGCACATTTTATATATACACACACACACACACACACACATATATATATATATATATATATTTCTTTCCATTTCTTTCATTATTTTGTCAGCACATTGTATTATCATTACAAGCAATTTTAGAAGGATAGTTTATATGCTTGCCATGAAATATGACAGTATGAAGAACAATAATACTTCAGAGCTGGAGTTCTACTTAACTGGTCAGCACTCACTTTACAACCTTGGCATTTCCCAAGTTGCATATTTAATGATATTTGCATTGGGCTTGTTAAACACACACAGTACATATGTAGAGAGTCACACACATATGTGCAAGTAGGGAGCATCTTCAGGGCTTGTATATTAATTGTAGCAACAGCCCCTCCACCATTGTCATTCACACTTTTTCCTGTTTTGCCATGAGAATGAAATAAAGGAGGCTCAATAAGTAGTGAAGCCACCTCCGCTTCCACAGGAAGACCCTCTTCTTCCAATCCTGGAGTATATAAGGAGCACCTCCACATGAAGTCCACAGCCTTTTGTGGATCTGAAAAGACATACCTGAGCAGCGGTGACTCATTTTATATATATATATATATAATTTGCAGCTGGAGATCCACAAAGGGAGAAAAATGAATCACGTATCATAAAATAGTTTTTATTCCAGAGCTTTCAGCCCCTGCCAGGGGTCTTCATAAATATGCAAACCGTATCACAGACCTTATATATATATATATATATATATATATATACACAGTATATATATGTATATACTGTGTATTTATACAGTATGTGGCTGCAGACATTCATTCTAACCCTTTTATTAATTAGTGACCAGTTTAATTCACCCATTTAAGACCCCTGTACTGTTTATTTTTCCCTCAACGCATCACCAGCAACCTGTGTCCATCACACAATATCTGAAAATAAAGAAAGCTAAACGTCTTAGTAATGATGATCTGATCAAGGCCACAAGACATGTTGGCAGTTTTCTTAGAAAAAAGGAAATCAATAGTTTTGGAAATGTCTGCTGTGAAGAAGGACAGCACCAACAAGCCATGGAATTAAATAATGGGTTTTATTAGCATCAAGAAGTGGTTTCTATTAAGAAACTGGTTGGAGTGTGAGGGGCCAACTTAGCTGGTATCTGTTGGCTTACATCAGATCTCATTTTCTGTTTTAAGAAAAAAATAAGCAACTAGGAAGACTGAATCTTAAAAAAACAAGTCACTTAAATCATTTATTTATTTATTTTTAAAGTGGTATTCTGTTCGTGAAATGTAACTACCATCAAGCAATTAACCAATTAATTATTGTATTGTATTTATACTGTATTATATTTGTGTTTCCATGTTTTGCAAATAAAATATACTCACTTCAAAATTATAATAATCTACATAATATGTGCAATAAACTGTTATTAGCAAGAACTGGAAAATTCATTAAACAAAGTATACATTTATAAATCCCATAAAATGCATACATGACTGTGAATAAATAAATCAGTTCATAATCCATTTAAACTACCAGATTACAAGCAACGTTTTATAGATGTAAATCTGCATCAATGGGCAAAATAGCAATAATCCTACATTTACAAAATTTTTATGCCGTAGAAAGGGTAATGTTAGGGGTGCAGCACCATTTCAATCTTGGCCTAGGGCAGCAGAAATATTGGAGCCAGCCCTGCTCGGAGCAGCCATCATTAAAGACGTCCTGATTTTGCAGATTGACCTTGCTATGATTCCCTTCTAGAGCCATATGTGGCTGGAGCTGGTAGGACAGCAGTGCCATACGCTGTGTGGTTGAGGCCCCAAGAGAGAAACAGCAGAGTGAACATGTAAAGAAGCCTTCAGAAAAAGTAGGGCAGAAGAGTCAGTTATGCTCAGATGGACAGCAGGATTTCCTTATGCACCTGTATTATGCTGGCAGTGTTGTTTTGTTGCCATATAATCATGTGCTTCCATTTTTTTGTTAAATATAACCATTATTTTTATACATATTTTCAGTATTCCTTTTTTAGATTTTTGAGTGGCACATGGACATACCTTAAATGACTCCTTATTAATTGCAATTTTAATTGAATTTATTTTAGTGGAGTACCTATGAACATCCTGAAATTACTTGTAACAAAATTACAAGTTTAGACAAGAGGTACTGCTAGTTCCTGCTAGTTGTGGTGCAGTTACCATTCATGAGATGGGGAGTTCATGCAGTGAAATGTAATTTTAGTAAGTGAATGAATCATTGTGAAGGTGCAAAGGAATGTGTTTGGAGTAAATGAAACTTCTATGCAAACAGACGTAAATGCAAAAAAATTACTGAGTATTGCAAAGCATTAGTATGACTGGTATGATTGACCATTTTAAATTATAAAGTAAGCGCAAGCGCAATTCTTCTTTAATATGTTTCTTCAGACTTACGCAAGTTGAATTGTAATTTGCTATATGATGTCATCAGACTGTATGTGATATTAGAATAATAATATTACTGCAGAGAAAGTAAGAGAGAAATTCATTTTGAATGTATTCTAATGTTTCATAATGTGAAATAATGAAATTGAGCTGCTGAGGAAATACATTTATAATGGAAAGCTCTCGCTTCATGCCGGCAGTCAGATGGTAGGAAATGTTCAATTCTTCAAATCCAAGTTTCTGCATTATAAACTCAGATACCTCAGGCAAAAGAGAAAAAAAGTAAATAATGAAATGCGTGTTTCATACACTCAGCCATTGTTATGATCCATGAATTGAAAAATATTAAAGTTTGCATTACTATCATTAAAAATGAACAGCAGAATTTGTTAACTTCACGATGATTGATAAAAGCACTACTGAAAAATGAAAGAGAAAATCCCTTAAGGATACAGTTAAGTGTAAACAGATTTTTGCTTATTTTTTTTTATTTTGTGTTAGATGGAGAATATGCAAGTAGCTGGAGGTAATTCTAAAATATAAAACTAAATTCACTTCTTTTCTGTCATTACTTAATCTCTAGTGACCTATTTAGAGCTCATCTTCAAAGTTAGAGATTCCGGCTGCCCAACAACATCTCACTATATTTCATCCAAATTTTAAAGGATGAGAATATTGCTCTATAATAGTTGAGATTCAACTTTTTTATTTCTTGTGAAACAGAACAATATGGTCAACCTTCCTGTTGTCCCACAGAAGATCTCCTTACAGCCTCTGACAAGATATATAATAACCCAACGGGGGTGCTATCACTAACATTATCTCCTCCTTCTCACTCCACAGCACTGAGAAACCGCAAACCTAACTCCACCCTTTCTAGTGTCCTTTCCATAAGAACCCCAGCTTCCCAGAAGGAGGCATCATTTTGACAAGAGTGAACAACCGGACAGATCTCCCAAGCAAACTAACCTCACGGCTAAGAAGCCAAGTTTTCTTTTGGAATTTACAGCCCAAAGACAAGGTCAGCAATACCAAAGGAGCATTTCTTTTGTTTATTTTACCTGTTTATTGAATGGGATGATACAGCGGGTGCCCCAACTTTTCTTCTGGCAGCCTGTTATTCCTGCACCTGGCCTAACTGTGTACAGCAGAAAGAAATTAGCACTACAAACGGTCCCAGTTCACTGCTGAAATACATTGTAGAAAGGTTGATCTGCTTATTGTATTGTCTGAAAATCACAATGACAACCAAATAACAAATAAATAAATAACACAATAATTTTATTTTTGTCTTGTATTAAATAATTGTTCAATGTACAACCCACGACAAGCTCTGCCAGGAAAAACACAGTAAAGTCCAGCAGGGTGAATGCAGCTGCAATGGCAAGGATCCACACTCTGTCTCGTTCTATTAATCTATTATAGTTCTCGGTGTGCTGACTGTTATCCACTTCAGGTGCTGTCAGAGGGCGCACAGAAGTTTGGAGGGTGGAAGGTTATAGAGGGCCACAATTCTAAAGTGCTAAATTTAGTCAGGTCACTGGTTATGGTGTTTCAGCTTGTCAGAGAATGTAGTGGTTATGGGAATTGGGTAATTATTTTCACAACTTTAGGATAATATTATGTAGATACGATAAACTAATTTTTAACAAAGAACTTCAGCTATTTTTACTAGAGATTTCAAGAAATAAAGAAATTTCTCAGTGTTATGTTTCACAGAATAAAAAAAAATTCTGAATGAAACAACATAATACTGAAAACAATAATATAAATATAAAAATTATATTGTATATTGTATAAATATTATACTATAATAATACATAGAACATAAGAAATTTGACAAACGAGAGGAGATCAATCTGTCCATCCAGCTTGCTTGTACAGTACATTATCAAGCTGTGTACCTCTTTCTTCTTGAGCTGCAGCACCTGCTGAATGGAAGAACAGAGAGGAGGGCAGAAATGGAGAGACAAAAAGAGCAAAATGTCCAACTGGAAGGTATGGCGATACAACGGAGAAGTGGCAATTGGTGGTGCACATGTTGAACAGTTATGGTCTCTCAGGAATAGTGTCTCTGTTGCAGGAAATTGGACATGTTACTTCCACCGCAGTAAAAGACAGACATGTCAGGAATGAGCTTGACTTGTTACACCATGTGCAGCAGCTAATGACATAATTTTCAGCTATCACTAGTTCTGGAGACATTTTACCACTTTCCAAAATTACACTGGAAGAAATTATCTAAATTTTAAAGACCAAATAGGCAGCTTTAATTAGAGTAAGTTTGCTTATTGATCTTATTTTTCACAGGGTTAAATGCTTATTTAGTATAGCTGTGTGTCGTACCCAAGTGACCATATGGATAATATTATTATTTACACAATCAACAACCAGGCATACGATTCCAATGCCTGATGCTAGATCTATGAAGCACTCCGGTAATAATTGTTCTACCTTGTCGCCCTACATAAGAGCTACTTATCTATACAGTTTTCAGTTCATTAGTGAAATATATTGCTATTGTGATTATGAAATGACTCACCTGAAATATTTTTGGAACTGCTGTTGGCTTCAGTAATGGATGATCAGGAACACATTTTTTTCCTCTTCTGCTGCAAGTACTCATCTACAGAGAAGTGAGTGGTACAAATTTGCAGGTCCACTTTCAGTAGGTCTTCCATTTGAGTGCTCACATCCAACCTGAACACTATAAAACCATAACTTTAAGGTACAATGATTACCATAGGGACGTCCATGAAAACTGTAAACACTTTATTCTCTAAATTTATATTCACATCCTGGATATGTGCCTTTTCAAACTATTTTCTCAAAAGACATTTCCCTAAGCAGCTACAGACACATCTTTGGTTTTGTTCTGATCAACATTCTTATTTATGACTAAACGTTATCAACAACAGTAGCTGTGAATAGACGAGTGAACAGGAAATGGATTCATACCTCAAAGAAAACAGTTTCAAAAATCAGTGATAAAATAATTATCTGTAGTTTATCATAAGGATGTCTTGTGAACATGGAAGATGCATTTTCTTAAATCAAAACCTTTTCTGCTTCAAAGTGAGTATGTTTGTTAAGTTTAAGCCGTTTTTCATGCTTGGACCTGGCTTACCATAAGCCCTATTGTAAGGTGCAAGAACAAACCAGGTATTTTTAAAATTTATAAAAATCACTTCACTTTAGAACACATTTTTATGTGGCAAAACAATATATGTCATAATTGTAAGGAAATGACTAATACCAAGCTTATCCTTTAACAGCTGCAATCTAGTCTCTGGCAGTGTCTTAAACTGGTTTGAATCCTACCTGGCAGGGAGAAAATTCTTTGTTAGTTGTGGTAATTATAACTCAAAGACACATGATATTCTATATGGTGTTCCACAAGGCTCTATCCTGGGTCCGCTGCTCTTCTCCATCTACATGCTTCCATTAGGTCAGATTATCTCGGGACATAACGTGAGCTACCACAGCTATGCTGATGACACACAGCTGTATTTATCAATAGCACCTGATGACCCCAAATCTCTTGATTCGCTAACACAATGTCTAACCTGTATCTCAGAATGGATGAATAGTAACTTTCTCAAATTAAATAAAGAAAAAACCGAAATCTTAGTGATTGGCAATAATGGATACAATGAGGCTATTAGAAATAAACTGGATGCATTAGGATTAAAAGTCAAATCGGAGGTAAAAAGCTTAGGGGTAACCGTTGATTGTAATCTGAATTTTAAATCGCATATTAATAAAATCACTAGGACAGCATTTTTTCACCTAAGGAACATAGCAAAAGTTAGACCTCTTATATCATCGAAAGATGCAGAGAAATTAGTTCATGCGTTTGTCTTTAGTCGGCTAGATTACTGTAATGCACTCCTCTCAGGACTCCCCAAAAAAGACATCAATCGTTTGCAGTTAGTGCAGAATGCAGCTGCTAGAATCCTTACCAGGAAAAGAAAATCCGAACACATTTCTCCAGTTTTGATGTCACTACACTGGTTACCTGTGTCATTCAGAATTGACTTTAAAATTCTGCTTATGGTTTATAAAGCTTTAAATAATCTCGCCCCGTCTTATATATCGGAATGTCTGACACCTTATATTCCAAATCGCAACCTCAGATCCTCAACTGAGTGTCTCCTTAGAATTCCAAGAGCAAAACTTAAAAGAAGTGGTGAGGCGGCCTTCTGCTGTTATGCACCTAAAATCTGGAATAGCCTGCCAGTAGGAATTCGCCAGGCTAATACAGTGGAGCACTTTAAAAAACTACTGAAAACACATTACTTTAACATGGCCTTCTCATAACTTCACTGTAATTTAACCCTGACACTCTGTATATCCAATTCATTATAATAACTATTCATTCAAAATTTGTACTAACCCCTACTCTCTCTTCTGTTTCCTTTTCCGGTGTCCTATTGGTGGTGGCTTGTGCCACCACCATCTACCCAAAGCACCATGATGTTCCAACAATGATGGATGGATTAAAAGCCAGAAGTCTGTATGACCATCAGCATCAAGTGACTCCGTGAGAACCCTAACTACAAAGAGGACTATTTCATTTATGTTAGGTAGAATGCCCAAAGGGGACTGGGCGGTCTCGTGGCCTGGAACCCCTACAGATTTTATTTTTTTCTCCAGCTTTCTGGAGTTTTTTTTTGTTTTTTCTGTCCACCCTGGCCATCGGACCTTACTCCTTATTATGTTAACTAAGGTTGTCTTATTTTAATTTCTTTTTTGTCTTTTATTCTTCTTTTCTTCATTATGTAAAGCACTTTGAGCTACTTTTTGTATGAAAATGTGCTATATAAATAAATGTTGTTGTTGTTGTTGTTGTTGTAGTCTGACTCTCAACAGGTGTCTAAGGGGTTTATCGTTCTCTGGTAAATGAGCAAACATTTCCTAAGCTGGTTGGCCATGCCAAGAAAGTTCCTTACTTAACTCACATTGGAGGGTGACTACATTTTTAAAATGGCTTCAGTTTTGCTTGGCCTGGTCTCCTCCTCAATGATGATGTGTTCAAGAAAGAAATCTTCATTCTTTAACAGGTCTCACTTGCCAGCATTTAGTATGATGCCAGTATTTTGAATTGTTTGCAACACAACATATAGACATGTGCCATGCTCCTCTTGCATTGTACCCCACGCCAGTACGTAATGCATGTAACAGGTCTTCTTCTCGTCTTGAAGCCTTAAACCAAGGTTTTATATGCCCTTCCAGTGGTGAGCACAGGCTATAGTTCTATCCCTGGCTATGGTGAGGTCCTCCATGGTGCATTTTTAGTCCAGATATGAGCAGATCAGGAGGTAACACCCTCAAGACCTTTAATTATCTCAGACACCATTCTGCTCTGGAAATGCTCATGCGCTAGTGTAATACTGAATGGAAGAAGATTAAAAAAGGATCTTCAAAAGACATGATAAAGGTGGAGCCAAAGCCCCATATTCACATTGAGTTTGTTGAAAATATTTGCTTCTGCCAGCATTTCCCTCTCTTTCAGAACCACCAGTATCTCAGATTACCAACCAGTCAGCTTCTTTACTCTGTTAATGACACTGATGTTTCCGTGGACTAGAGGTCCTCTTTGACTTCTCACATGATAGGTAAATGAAGCCACCTTGGGGTCTTCAGAAGGTATAGTTCACTTCATCTGGTCTAATCTGGTCTGGTAATAGCATAAGGCCAGTGTGTGACACCTAAGCCACTGTATAACTTAGATAGTTCCTCTTTATAGTTTCCAGACTAATAATACCAGTTCACATTTTGATGGCTGGCCTACCAAGTAAAGCTGTCCACAAATTTTTAATGATATACAGTACCTGTGTGTCTTCCCTTTTTAACAAAAGGCTTTACATCTTGCCTGAAGAAGGGGCCTGAGTTGCCTCGAAAGCTTGCATATTGTAATCTTTCTAGTTAGCCAATAAAAGGTGTCATTTTGCTTGGCTTTTCTCTACATTCATAATGGCTAACACGGTACAACACCCTAGTACAACAAAAGGCTTGTAACTCCCACGGTGTCACGGGTTTGTCGGTCAGGCCTCGACAGAGGTTTGGTCATGCATGTCAGGGGTAACTGAGAAGTATGTGAAAAATATCCTTGAACATCTCTTCAGATAAAGCAGTCACATGTACAGCAGTATCAATTTTAAATTTTACATTTGTGCCTACAACAACAATATTCACCATCTTTGGGTCATTAGTGGCCGAGACATTTCCAAGGGATATACTGATGTGCTGAAAGTGTCCTTTTTTACCAGTGACAGTGGAAGTGACAGTTCTTGTCATTTTTGGGGCACTGGCATGTGGGATGCAAGGGTTTTGTACCGCATTTTTGATACTGCTAATTTCCTGCTTCAGTTTGTTCTGTTTTTGTTGTGCAGGTTTTTTCCAGATTCATTTTCTTTTTGCATTCTCAAGTTACATGTGACCCATTTCTAAATCCCATTTCTGTTGATAATAGAGAAACAATTAAAGCCATCTCTTATGTTTTGATAAGTGTGCCTCTGTGCAACAGTGAAATTCAGTCCTCTCAAAATGTCGTCCACCTCATCTTCCATGCACTAAATTATAGCATTAATCTGTTTACAAATGCAGGTTATTGGCTAAATGGAGAATTTGAAATGCTACATCTATTTCAATCATTTTTGGGGTATAAGGAAATCAAATGGCTTTAGCAGCTTTCACGTAGTGCTTGGTCCTGGAGCATACCTATCATTATATTGCTCTACTCTCTGATGTGCATTTCCCTTTAATTGTGAATAATAGCAGGTAAGTTTAAAAGCTACTGCTTTTAACTTGGAACTTGCACACTTCACTAAACCGTTACTTCTGTAATTTGCGCTGTACATGAGTGAACGATGTTACAATGCACTTCTAACACCTTGTAGTATTTGTGAATCCAGCAGTGCGACTCACACATTTAACTTTTATTTAATCAGTCGTGTGCCCTTCTAATGGGTAACCTTCATCGTCTCCCACATACACTGCCCACAATGCCATGCTTTCATATATCATATTGAATGAATTTGGCATTATACTATGAATAAAACCCAGCTTTTCTGATAAATGACTACCAGATGTTTCAGCACTGAGAAATAATAAATTTAGATAAATTTTGTTTTCTTTTGGAGCAAAATTGTTAAGCCCTGTCAGTATTGTAATTAATGGTTTACCAGATGTTTATTCTCTCTGTCTTTGAAGCTGCCTCATTTTTACTAAAATTTGCCTTAAGTTTTTAAGAGTTTAAAAAATGATGAAAGATTGGAGGAGCCTCTCTTATGAACGTTTAACAATGTAACCGTGTCAATGTGAATGTTTCCTTTTCCTGTGTAAAAATGAAAGGGTCATATAATATTAGTGATTTTAGCAACTGCTTTGTAATTGATGCCAATTAAATATTTTAATTTTAAGGTACATTCACAAAACATTGATGACTGTTTTGATTTATTTTTACATATACCTAATCATATGAAAATGCAAAGTTCAAAACTGGCAGGCTGCTTCTGTTTTGGACAAAGCAAACAAGTAAGTGTTCAGAATGGGAAGAATTGACACGGAGATGGCAGCACAAATACAGAGGAGCAGAAGCAAGGTTGTAAGGTAAGCCAAAGTCCAGGAGATCAGTAGTGCAGAGCAGGGACATGCACAGGATGGGCTGAATACAAGTGCCTCAAGTGCCCTTTTTTACCCAGCAGCACCTAGTGGACTGCTTCTGAGCACAAGCGCTTATCTACTTTTTATTGTAAAGAACAAAGAAAAAGCAGCAATAAGCAATGTGTCTTGTTAATGCTAGGTAGGCTACTCTTTACTGACCCTTATGGAAATCAAATTTGATCTATGGTAATTAGTGCTATTATTCCTCCCAAAAATTTACAATTATTTGCATGCTGAAAGTGTTGGTTTGTAAATGCTGTAAACCAGGAGACAGATCTAAGTCATACATATTCACTTTACTAACAATGCCAGCTTTTCTAGTGGGCTTAATGTGGTCATTAGCAGCTCACCACTTTCCAAAAGTATTAAAGATTAATAAATTAACTGTTTTTTTACAGCACACAATATTTCTGCCTATCAATTAAATTCATTGTAACCAATAAAGCTTGTAAAACTTTCAACGTCTACATGTGTGACCGCTTGTTCTTGGAGGGGGAGAAGAGAGGGATTGCTTTTGGTGAGGTTTCAGATTTAGCAGTACTGTTTGAGCTCAGGTTGGGTGAGGTCTAGAGACAGTTGACAATATTTTATCCTGGATTGCGCAAAGAATGACACCCACATAAAGCTAGGTGTAGCCAATGAGTTCAATCCGTCCTAAGAAAATAATGTACATTTGTGGTACCGTTTCTGAGTCATGTCCATGTCATTTATATTCATTGGGGTCCCAAAAGCAGTAAAACCACAGGCCTATTAAAATGTTTTGATTATAAAACTAAGAGAAGATCGTCTGTGAAAAAATACTAGAAGCACGAATTGCTCTGCAGAAACACAGCCAAAGCAAGCCAACAGAAATTATCTCATGATTTTGTGGCACATTTTTAATGTAATTAAAGTTGTGGACTGAAGACTTATGCATGTAATATGGAATTTATTCAGCACTTAAAATTTTGGAGACATTTGGCATGGCTAAAGAAAAGCCTAATAGGTCAGAAAATGGCGTTCTTGGATTTATTGGTTTAATAGTGAATAGCATGTAGTATGTTTTATAATTTTTATGTAAGGACTATATAAAAAATAATACCTCCACACACTGCTATGCTGAAATAGTTTTGGAATGTCACAGTATGCTCCTCACGAGGGAATAAGTATGGAGAATTTGAATGAAATGTAAAGCTCTTCCACTAAGCCACTTGATATTTTTGTCCAGATTTCTGTGTAGTTAAAATAATATTAACTCGAGACACTTGCGACTTCAGAATCTCAACATCTTGCATGCCATTTCAGATCTTTGACAAATATCTCCAATGTTTCTTTGTGCATTTAGAAAATAATGTACAACAGGTGTCGCTTACCATTTTCACAACCTTTTTTTTATCATTTCTAGGCTTACCTTTCAACCTTCTTTTTCTGTCATTTTAGGAGGCTGTGCAATTACCTTGGGAGGACAATCATTTATTTTAATTGTAAATAATTGGTCTATTTTTAGAATTTGCAGCATCAAAATGTATTTTACAGCACAATGAATATTACAGACCAACAAAAATTAAAAATGTATTAATGGTACATAAAACTACATTACGACAGTAACCATGTGGACAGTGCATAAGGTCATAATAATATAGTTGAGAAAATCATGTGTCATGGATTAAAAAAATATTTTTTTCACAAAGGAGTGGAGAAGCTTCCTCATGATGGAACGTAGAGAGCAGTGCAGCCTCATAAACAGGTAATGGGAAACACTGGGTAATGGTGGCCAAGGTTTCAAGCAACTCTGTGGTCCAGAGGTTTTCTGAATTTGAAACAGTCAACGAAAATAATTGCAACTGGGGCCTTAAGACCTGAGAACTTGCTCGCATGTACAAATTGTTGATACTCTTTAAATTAAAGTAGATAAATAAATTGATGTGTTTTACCTCATGGATTTTCCACCTAAAGAAGGCATAACTTTAAAGTTGAAAGAGTTAAAGTATTATATAAAAAGTGTGACAGATTTCTATGCAGGCAGGCCCCTTAAAATGGAACATGTAACACATCACAATTTTCATCAGTTAGCCTAGTTAACCGCAAAGCTCCTCAGTCCTGAGTTTGAATCCCAGTCTGGTCCCTTTCTATGTGGGGTTATCATGCTCTCCATGTCCACCTGGGTTACTAAGGTTTACCACCCATGTCTCAGCGATGAGCTGGTTAAGTTGGCCGACGAGTCTAAACTGACCTGGTGTAAGTGATCATGTCTTAAATCAGATCAAAACCTTATCCAGGACTGATTCCTTCTTTGTGTCCCATGCTGCTGGGACAGGCTCCAGCTCCCTTCAGATCTGTCATGAATTTAGAAAATGAACATACTATTAAATAGAATTTCCAAAGTTACAGTAAGGATTCTTTTTGTTTGTTTCATGATTATACATATTATTAGTGATGTGCACAATATAAAATAAAAAGAAGAAAAATCTTACTTATTCATTGATGTTTATTCACATTTTTTCCATTTGTCTCTTCTACAGTGATGAAGTATTACTAAGGGTAGACTGGTATTATAAATATATGTTTCCAAATGAAAAAAAAAACATAAATTGATTTTTTATTTGTGTATAAGCAGTGCCTATATCTTTGATGCCCATCCAAGCATACACGTGTATTTATATTGTATTTAAGTAAACAGTGGCAGGTGATAGTGAATGCAAATGATTCAACCAAAATAACAAAAAATGCTGATTGTGAAGCAAAAGAAAAAGCAATTTGGCTTCTGCTAACACTGAGACATGACGAAACAGTCGGAGGGAGCACTCTGTGCAATTCCATATGTACATCCATTTAGTGAGCTCATTCGGCAATTAGGCAAAACTTTTTCTTGGATGAGAACGCAGGAAGCCAGTGCTTTAAAAGTCACACATACACACAAACCAAGAGAGCTTCCATTCAGATTCACCAAAAAACCTAACCTGTATGCCTTTCAGATGTGGAATGAAACCAGACCCATACATAGACAGGGAAAATGCATGCATGTCGAAAAGGCGAGACACCCTCTATGCAGCTTAACACTACAAGCAAGTATGAAAATCAAAAGATGTAACATAAATGTGTCATTGCATAATAACATCATTTGTAGAACAGCTTGAAGTGACTTGCAATGTTACTTCTTTACTGAATTTAGGCATATTTTGTATGAAATCGTGTCTAATGAAACAATCACAAGTGCATTTAGTCTGTCCGGGCTCATTACGTTCAAATGAAAAGTCTTGGCTGCAAAAATGTCTCTTTAATACCATCGTTTAAAAGTATAAGAAATTACAATCCTGCTTCTACATATAACAATTCTTGTTTTTCATCAGCATTCTAAAGAATAATAAATATTTTCTAATTATTCTTTTCCTTCCCCTTTCATTAAATATAATTGATTAATAAGTATTTATTGAACTTCATGTTCCATGATGTCTACCAAGCACTGCATCTTTCATCCCTCACGTATAGTAGAATATTCTACATTTTAATGGGTATATGCAAAATAATATCACCATCAAAATACAGGCATTCTGACGCATTCAACGACTCCCACAGTAGTTGATCAAGATAAACCTATACAGTAAATGTGATCACACATATCATCATTTCATAAAGTTTAAAGACTAGTTCATGAGAAAATTTAAAACAACTAAGTGCCACCCAAGACAAATGAAGGGTGGGTCAGATTATCCGCACATCCACTGAAACTGCTTGTGTCTTCAGACAATCACAGGGCACAATCACTCACACTCAGACTCTTAGGGATGTGAGAGGTAAACAACAGTATCTGAAGAATAAACTACAAAGACATGGAGAAAATGTCCAGGTGCGGCACAGTTAACCAGACCAGGAATTAAACCCAGCCACCCAGATGTGTGAGGCAGCAATCCTAACCGTTGTGTCATCATGCCATTGGGCCTTCTGGAATAAAACAGGTTAGTTTTAAATCTATTTTGATTTATTTTTTTTACTCTGGATTCAATACGTGAAATTAGCCCTACATATCCATAATACTGGCAGCATGCAGAGCATATTATATATCCAGTAGTCCAATTTGGGGTCATCCTGGATGGATTGAGAATTAGGCAGATTTGAGCAGAAAGCAGCAACAATCCCTGGATAAGGCACGTGGCCATCACAGGGTGGTACACTTATTCATACATCGCACAGAGAAATGTAAGAGCTGCCAAAAAAGCCGAGCCTGCATGTTACTGGGATATGGGAGACAAAAACAGCACTGAATGAAAATCTGATCTGGACATGAGCGGAATGAACAAAATCCACATGGATGGTCACAGACTGGGATTTGAGTCCTGTCTCTCACAGCTGAGGCAAAAGTGCAGATTACTGTACTGCCATGATGCATTATATTGAATGTATTAATTTTCTATGTTATGGAGATAGTGTGATGCAATAGTTAGCTCATTTGTATCTGCACCACTTGAAAATTCTTACATTTATCAATCTGAAGGTATCTTAGACCTGACACCTGAATCTCATGCTAAAAGTTACAGAATAATGTTTACCTGAAAAGTCGAAAACTGCCAAGATAGACAATGGTTTACTAATCCAATAGTATCACTCACTCTGAATTAAAATGCACAAAGGCTGTACATCAGAATACAGAATTTGGATTACTTAATTTAAAATTTTGTCACTTGACAAAAAAGTGGAAATATGCAAATAAAGACAACGTTATCGCTTCTAACCAGGCTGCTAAAAACGTTCAGAGAGCAATTTTTAAAAACTTAAGATATGGGTAAAATCACATTTTTAGTCAGCTAAGAGTCCATTCAGTACAAAGAAGTACTGCAAGCCTTTTCTTGGTATCAATATGAGCCAAGACAGATTGAAAGAACTTATAGTGTTTTTGGTTAAATGTAAAGTGATTTATAGTGTGGCTATCTTGAGCAATGAAAAGTCATTTATTTCAGCTGTTCTTCTGATTAGGTAAGTGATGTCACATATTAGAATTGATTGCTTTAATATTTACTTGTATTGCATAACGTCCTGCATCATTTATCAGTGTAATCACTGTAATATCATCAAAAGAAACCAAATACTGTATAGTTATTCATTTTCTTTCCCAATATCAGCCTCCTCACTTCAGTTTACAACATGTTACATTACTACTTATAGTATATACTGTATGTATATATATATAATATATGTCATATTATGCGCCAGTGGAATGGTGTATAAAATCATGCAGATGCAAGTCTCGAGCTTCAGTTATTGTTTTTATCAAAGACCACAAAAATGTGATCTCTGGGATTTCAACTGTGGCAGGATGGTTGGAATATTTCTGTAACTTCTACTCTCCTGGGATTTTCATGCACAATAGTCTGTAGAGTTTACTCAGAATAATGAGAAAAAATAAAACCATCCAGTGAATAGCAGTCCTGCATCTGGAGTGCCTTATTGATGAGAGGGGTCAGAGGAGAATAACCAGACTGGTTATTCAGACAGTTGACAGAAAGGCTACGGTAACTCAGATAACCACTCTGTACAGCGGTGGTGAGCAGAACAGGATCTCAGAATGCACAGCACATTGAACCTTGAGGTGGATGGGCTACAACAGAAGACCACATCGAGCTCCTCTCCTGTCTGCCAAAAACAGAATGCTAAGGATGCAGTTGGCACAAGTTCACCAAATCTAGACAGTTGAAGATTGGAAACAAGTAGCCTTGCCTAGTGAATTTCAAATTCTGCTCAGACATATTGAAAGGTCAGCATTAGGCAAAAACAGCATGAATCCATGCACCCAACCTGCCTTATGTTGACAGTCCAGACTGGTGATAGTGTTGTGATAGTGTTATGATGGTGTAGGGATTGTTTCAGTGACACACTTTGTGTCCCTTTAATGCCAATCAGATATCACCTGAATGGCAGAGCCTATTTGAGTATTTTTGTTGTGTCACAATTTAGCCGTCTTCCAGCAAGATAATACATCATGTCACAAAGTAGAAGTCATCTCAAACTGGTTTCATGAACATGACAATGAGTTCAGTGATCTTCAGTTGCCTTCCCAGTCACTGAATCCATTAGAACACCTTTGGGATGTGGTAGAATGGGAGACTCGTAGTATGAATATGAGGAAATTGAGTTAGGTAATCATGTCAACATGACCCAGAATCGCAAAGGAATGTTTTCAACATCTTGTGGAATTCATTCCATGAAGAAGTGAGCTGTTCAGAGAACAAAAGGAGGCCCTACCCAGTATTTGTAATGTCTTCCTCTGCCAGTGTTATATGTATACACACAGTATAGACTGTGAGTATGTGCATTTATTTAGTAGTACATTTGGGGACAGAATAAGAGCACCACTATACAGTATACTGACATCTGTTTACTTAAATTAATACTATGCGTATTTAATTTATTGGACTAGACCATTGGAATGGGACAAATGGGACACTAGCAAATAAAACGGTATACATACGTTCACTAGAAGTACAAGAAAATGCCTTTTCTTCATTTAATGTGACATGATATGACTTGTTGGCAGATTGTATATTCAGAGAGAGAACAGAGCTCTGAAAATGAAAACATGAATGTCATTCATTTTAATTAGTTAGAAGAAAAATATTGACAATAAATGGCAATACAAACACATTTATAGTGCTGCATAGTGGTTATGAATTTTGTTGTACTCAGTTTTGCTTTGCTTTTGTATTATTTTCATCACCTGGTGGCACCAAGCTATTACAGGAATGTGTACCTGAAGAAAATCACTATTACATGCTTATTAGAAATATAAACCAAACGTTGTTACTTCCTCTAGTTATGGCCTCAAATAAGTAGCCCAACGTTTAAAAAAAGAACAGCAGATCTGATGAATGTTGAATGTGCTTTTTAACCAAGAATAAAATCTGACAAAGCTACAGTTATTGATCAGAATCCTTTATAAACTATCAGAGCAGTATGCACATGTATTCAGTGCTAAGTGAACAGAACAGTCGCACAGAGAAGATTTCAGACATCAATAATCTTTTAGTTACATATCTGAAGAGAATACACAGACAGTGTTCTTTATAGAATTTAAGAAAAATGGGTTCTTTTTTCATGGTTCATAGCTAATTTAAGAATTCTTGCATTGGAAATAGATGGCACCAAGAACACATCCTTTACTCCAATTCACTTGATCTAATTAACCTTTATTTATTATTAAGAAATTAAATGTATAACAGAGATACAGGCTATATACTACATGATGTACAAAAATATTTAAAACAGTATATTATTAAATTGTAAAGGGACAGATTGCAAATCGTGTGTTTATCCTACTATGTCCTGTGTGGTATATTTGTTCTTTGGCACAGAAACCATTTTATTATGTCACACAACGGTTTGTTTGCAATGCAGGTCTCTTAGCTTTGACATTCCAATGAATCCTATAGACGTGTCATGTTTGACCCATTTTAAAATAAGCCCAAGCGTGTGAATACAGGCTGATGAATGTTTTCACATTTTATCATATATTTCTGAAGAAAGAATACCATAATGTGGTAAGAGAGAAACTGTATAAGCTATAACGGCAAATAAACTCGTCAATTTTAATATAAACCTTTTATATTTCACTGATGTTTTTTTTTTTACAGCTTATCTTTTGAAATTAAAAAATATCATCTTATTCATTACTGTTTATTAGGTTTTAATTGAAAATAAATTAACATTATCTCAGACGATCTACATGTCATAACAGTTTTTAATTGTTTTTATTTTGTAGGTATAGGATAGTCAAAGATCTAGACTACATTTCTTAAACTAGTGCAATTCAGAATACATCAGAAAGTTACCTATTTCAAAAAGAAATGGCTGGTTAGACTACAAGGAGCTACTGAAACTCTCAAGCTGTCTGCCTTGAATGGCCTTCTTTCTGAACATAACACTGTTATCACTAATGGAGTCTAAAGTGTATTGTAGGAACTGACATAAATCATTAGGCTGTCAGGATCATTGTTTCCAGTTTCACATGTCTCAAATTACACATCTTTAAATAATCTTGTTTTTTTCTCATTAAAATATGATGCTTGTGAAATATCACATATTTACAAATGTTTGCACTGCATAAGCAAAGTAATGAACATAAAGGATAGAGTAAGCTACTAATCATGGAACCCTAAAACGAATCTTACATTAAGCTAATATTTTGTTACTTCATACACTTACAAATATAAAGCAAGCCAAGTGTACTATATGTAAACGCTAGACAAAATAGGGTTGTTTCATTTGAAATGAAGAAATGACTATAACACTCCATGACCCTGAACTGGTTAAGCAGATTAGAAAGTGGATGGGTTGACTATAACAGTGGTTCTCAGCAGACCTGCCAACCAAAATAAATCTTAAGGTGGACATTTGTATTTTTGTGGGGAGGCACTTGTCTAGATAGATTTTTTACTATAAAATCAAATGAATTCTTAATTAAGTCATGGATATGAGATCTATTTTACTGCAGCACTGATGTCAAAAGATTTTCAATTAAAAGAATGGAAATAAATGTAGCATTGGTAATCATTTCTTCATTAGACTGAAGAGATGGTTCATAACAAGAAGTTAAATCTACTACGGGCAGATATTCTACGTTCCAGAAGACAACGTATCATCAACAGAATAGATCCTTTACTCAAGCTAAACTAGAGTTATCCAAAGAACAGGACAGAAATAAAACATTAATTAAATGTTATATTAAATGATTGATATAGTGTATTCTATAATAATTACACACTCTACTCCAGAACAGGGCATCACCAAGGCAGACAAAACCTGTAGATATATTTAAGCAATATAAATGGCATGGGAGGTGCAAGACGTGCACACATGCAGAAAAGCAGAGAAAAATCTCCCTCAGTATGAATCTGGTATAACTTGTTTAGGATCGTCTATGCCCACGTCATCAATCGTGAACAATCTTGGCATTCGTGATTTTGGTGGACTCTGCCTGATGCCTCCTTTGTGGCTAAGACTAGTGTAAGCCCTGTTCCTACTTCTTATTATCTACAGTCTGTCAATCAATGTAGGGGTCTTCTGCTATGATAATAGTGTCATTTCTAATAGCAAAAGTTACAGCAGTGATTTATGCACTTTATAATATCCACAATGTAATTTATGAAAAGTGTTACTCTCTGTGCTGCAATTATCAAAGATCTACAACAACAACTTTGCACATACGCAGAACCTCTCCCCTAACCTAACACAGTGCCGAATAACCAATCTGGGCAGCAAACTTAGCCATGGTTGCTAGAAGGGATCCTTTCAATTAAAAAATGTTTATCTAATTTATTGTGAATTCACTGGTAGTTTTTTATATAGATAGAAATTTATTGTTTAAAAACAGTATTTCTTTATAAGCAATCATTAATGGGTGGGCGTAGCAGTCCGATAAGGTGGTCACAGGAGGCCCTCCCAGAGCATTGGGTCTTGGTCTTAAATTTATTTGCTGATTCATTCTCCAGATTCTTTTTTCTGTTTCAACCAATTATTGGTCCAGAAGCCAAACTTTATCTTTAATGGAGCGCAATGCTTAATTCATTTCTGTCCTCCTTACATACAACAAAGTATGCATTTTTTTTCTTTTATAATGAATTTATTTGCACTTTCCTTGCACAGGTTTTAGTAAAAGTACAATCATATTTTAATGTCTGCTTAATTTCTTGTTTCCTAGTAATATTTCTTAGTTTCTTAGTCATATTATTTGAATATATTGTTAAGTAGATGGAAACAGAGAATCTATGTAAATACAGTATTATTATATTCCATTAAAATGCTATTATACCAATTCAGCGTCAGACTACTCTGAAATATCTAAAAAGAAATAAGACATAACAGGTGTTTAATGGGTGGAGTTCATTCTATTACTTATTATGGCTGGAGATCCATCTTATGAGTAAAACGTATAAAGCGTATTTAATAAGAATGTTTGTCTGCACTGAGATCGGATTTTAGGCCATGTGTATTGCTCCTGTATACTGCTATCACTTCCAAGGTGATGATATATACCAGCGATTCTCAACCCACGGGTCACTAGATGTCTTAGATGGATCATCAGCTTAAAAAACATTAAATCAACCATCGCTTTAATGTATAAAAGTAGCTCCTACAAAGGGGCTACTGATTGATTTCAGTTCTGCACTCAATCTCAGGACATTTTGCTTTTGCGTACAGAGCGACTGAAATGGCTGACGTTAAGTCCAGTTTTAGTTTCAAGCTGATGACATGTTTTACACCTTAGACTTCATCAAGAAAGCCAACAAATGTGGACAAGTTTCTCAACAGCATAACCAGCTCTGAACTCTTTCAATTCCGTATCAACCACACAAGATTCATCCCAAGAAACTGAACCAAACAGGAATTTTAAAAGAAAATACAACCTTGGGTTTCAGCGGTAAAGATTTACTTCTACCATGAAGCAGCTTGTGCATTATCAGAAGTGTGGTACTACCAAACAAAACCATGAAGCCTTTGAAATTACAAGACATTTGGAAACAAAGCATGTTCTTTACAAAGAAAATCGTTTGACCTTTTAAATGAAAAAATGAAAAAACAAAAAGCAAGCAGGCATTATGGGTATTCTCTCATTGCAGATCGAATTGCCAAATCTAAGGAAGTGCACACTACCACAAAACAGCTCACCTTGCCTTGTGCATTAGACATGTGTGCTGAAATTCTTACTAAAACATATTCCTCACTTTACTCCTCTAACATAACGGATTTTGACAAGCATGTGAACATCAGACAAGAATAGGTTCCCTATTAAAAAGACAAATGGACACTAAATTTGATTCTGTATTAAACACCCATGTCCTGAGATATTATTTGGTTGAGAACCGTGTTTATTTAATCTATTAGGTATGCTGTGTTTAAATGGTGAATATGTATTTACAATTACTTGTTAATGTGTACCATTCATGGAAAAATGTTGGTTAGTTTATATTAAAATTAAAGCTAATAAAGGGTCATCACTGGACAAAAACGGATAAACCTGCGTCCCAAGGCCGAAACAGTCAAGAGCCACTGACATATACAACATAATAAATACAATGGCATCATGACCGCTGTAACTTGGCTAATCATTAGGTCAGAGGTAAGTTCCTCACAAATTTATAGAAAACAATGCATTAGCTTCTCTAGAGGCAAAAAAATAATGTAGTAAATCATGCCATGAAATGTATAATTGAGAAAAAAGGGAACCCAACAAAATTTAACCACATAAAGGGCAGTGGAGGAGCAGACGTTGCTTGATTGTACAAAGTTACGAGTGCATCCTAATGAAAGATGGTGACATGTGAAAAAATAGCTTTTAAAACATGTAAGATGCCTTCCAGTGAGTGAAAACCAGCACATTTGAAATTGTTCAATTTTGTGTTAGAGTTTCACACAAACATTATTGATTAGTTACTGATCAGTTCATAAGTCAAAACTGTCCCTGAATCAAAGACCAACGTAAGTTAATTTTTGTAGCTAACTATTGAGAAAACGTACTTTTCTACTCTGGTCTCTGGCTTGTCTGTTTTTGGTTCAAACTTAATCTTAACTTTCATGTGCTGCCTGTGGTACCCACAAACTCCTCTCAGCCCATTGAAGTAATAATATTCAGATCTGTGTTAGAAATAATTTAAAACTACATTAAGGGGCAATGTATTGATTTCCATTGGAATTTGATATTTTTGATTGAAATCGGAAACCTTTTTCTTGTACATATGATATTTAGTTATTATTAACTATTTGTTTTATTGTTATTGTGTCCATACTCTTCTTGACATGTCCATGTTTTGCAGAATGGGAGACAATCTTAGTGTTCTGAGGCTTTATGTCCTTTCACTGTCACAAAAGCATTATGTATCTCTTGTCCTATATAAACCTGCAAGTGTAGGGCTAAATTGTAATGGGATGTCACTTTTGGCATTGGTTTCACTGAAAGCTTCCATTAACATATTTCACATTTTTTGTTTGTTTTTGGCTAGAAACACTATTAAGTGAAAATGTTAAGATTAGTTTCAGTCAGTCCACTCCTCACAGCTGAACTGAGTTCAAAGAACTGTTAATAGTGAGAGCAAATCACCCTCAAGGTCTACCTCTTGAAAGGTGGGGTCAACATCACTTGCTGGGAGTCACTGCATGATTCTCATTGCTCATAGACCACCTGCCTCTGTGATGATGTTGTCAGTGATGTAAGGAGAAGGAGGTCCCAAACAGAACTTCCTATTCTCACTATCCCAAGCTTTGCCTCAGTGATCAAAGGCTACACATGCAACCTTGACACGTGTCATTCTTAATTCGAGTGTCCATTAAGAGCGAGAGAGAAATGTAAAAGTGCAGTATATTAAACACAGGTACTCTGATATTACTCCTACATTCATTGTGAAGTTGTATTTTTTCATATATGTTTACTTTCTTGTTTTGACACTTTCCAAATGGTAATTTCCTCGCTGCATAAAACCATTAAGTTTAGCGAAGTTAAATTTGAAGTTAGTTCATATATAACCAGGCGTTTGGTTTCAGAGTCTTCTGCAAACATGCTCTGACACAGGCTACTTCACAGTTTAGTAAATAACATGCTTATGTCTGACACCTTTATTAAAAAAAATATGTTTATTTTTCATATTGATGCTACTGAATTGATATAGTAACCAAAAGTATTTAGATTAAAATATTGGCAACAACAACAGTTTTCTAATGAGAATACATATTCAGTGCACATTTAAAAGAGAACATTAGAAAACACACTATTTTATCCACAATAGCAGGAACAGTTATAAAGTGGTATGAAATGAGGATGAAAAGAATAATACCACCTGATTAAATGTATACTCTGCTCTATTCTACTTCTTTTGTTTCAATGAAGCCAGCATTAATGTTTCTTTTCTAAAGGATCTAATGATTCTGTTTTTAAAAAAAAACTCTATAATTTGATACAAACACTCATTTCTAAATGTGGGTAATGTGTTGTGGTGTACACATACAGTACATATACTTCCTTAGTTAACCACTTTACAGATTATTAATGTATGTACATTGTCTTCTCTTTCAATACATGAAACAATCTGGTGACCTATTTATGACATCACTCTTTGAGAGTTCTCTTGTTTGGATCATGGATGGATGGCCGGACGCCAAGGATGACTCCCTTTGAAGGTGAGCCTCATCACTTCATGGCAGAGAGGTACATCTTTGCACTTTGAGATTTACTGCTAATGTAAAGTGCCCCTATAAATAAAATAAATTATTATTATTATTATTATCTTAAATCTTATTGTGCTGAAGCCTCTGTTTTTTAGCCCTTCTATAGATGATATTTTGGGCAGAATTAGTGGAGTGTCTTCTGATCTGCATAGTAATGGCTCAGTGACTCTTTGAGTTTATTGCAGACTTTATGAAGGTTTTTTTTTGTGAAACTTTCTTGGCTATTGAAATTTCTACTTGCAACTTTACACAGCTCATTTAAACATCAAAAGTACAGAAAACAGAAAAATGCCTACTAGATATAATTGAACTCAGAAGAAGGATGGATCGATGGATACTTAATCAAGACTTTAATATCACAATGTGTAAAAATATTCAGTTTATGATTTTACTGGCATGCAGTGACACAACTGTAAACATAAGGAACACTTAAGAATTTAGCTCAGTCATAATATAAACCATTGCTCTACTCTGTACGTGTGTGTGTGTGTACTCACATATAGGAGAATCACTAACTCACGACCATAGTATGTACTGTACATTGGTATACATAAATCTGTATAATAGGTCTCACAAAATTCCTCTTTGGTTCCTACCCTCAAGGTGACAAGGGGTTTCAGCATTGCCAAATGCATAATTTTGAACATACAAATAAGAGGAAATATATTTCAGTACAAGAAAAGAAGTCAGTTAAGCCAAAGTTTGTCTAATTCTCCAGACAGCCAACCTTCTAGTGTAATTTGACAGTGCTGTTACGCTGTCTGGTGTCCTCAATGTATCACTTTCTGAACATTTTAAAACTGGAAACAATGTCTCTATTTAGTGCTGGTTGTGGTTAAAAGGGAGGATTTACGATATAATATTTGAATAACTTGTTACATTAAATCATATTACATCAAATCACATACTATCTTCTAAAGAATACTGTGTAAACAGTATATTTATTTACCATGTGTAGAGACAGAAAAAACACATATGCACAAATATAATGCAAGGGTATACTTAAGGGGTTGAAACACTCGAAGCTACACTGTTACACGAAGAAACACCAATACTCACTCCTACTTTTGATTTAATTTTTTTCCTAGGAATTTCCGGACACTTTTCAATTTTTTTAAACTGCACACCTAAATGTTTTTTCTTTCTGTGAATAAGGAAAACTACCAAATTCTTTCACATACCAGTTCACAGGGAAGACTAACACGTTTTAAACGCCTGCGGTCTTCAGCCTTTCACCTTATGTGGCTGAGCTTTAAAGTAGGTGTCCTCTTCTGCTATAAAACATCTCTGTGACCATGGTAGCTGCAAACACTTGAGGTTAGTTTCTTTCAATAATCATTTTATAAAACTAATAGTCAAAAATTCTGTGAAGAAATATGATTCCAATAAAAAAAGTAAACTTTAAGAAAGTGTTTCTCTGATTTCTGTGAGATGTTTTCTGACATACTTGTTTCCACAAATGTTGCAATTCTGGAAGCAATGTCCCAATCCAGGGTCATATTGTTCCTTGCACTCACTCTTTTTAGGGAAAGCACCTGTTCCCCCTACTCTGAACTGGATAGAAGATGGATGAACAGAAAATATAATAGATGGTGACTCACAGCTAGAGGACTGGATTCACGTCAAACCTCTGTCAGCTCTGTGTTGTGTGCAAGAACCTATGTTTTAAGAATGTGCTCTGCAATGGACTGGCACTCCGTCCTTACCCTTTATTCAATCAGATTAGGCTTCAGCTTTCTTGAGGCTCACCAATAGAATAAGCAGGTTCTTATATGTTATCACATCATCACCTCAGCCCATATAATATTATATAATTATTATAATAAAATATTTTTGCTTTTGAACCTGCATTTTTCATGACAGGTTTTTGAGGAGTTGGAGTCTTTGTTGGTAACACTGGCCAGATATCAATCCTGGATGGGATGCCAGTCTATTACAAGGCCCACTCACATTTAAGCAGCCACAACTGACTAATTTAGAATAATAAGTTAACTGAACATTCAGTAAATGTCTTAGGAAGGAAGGAGACAGGAGCACCCACTGAAAACAATTGCTAACATAAGGTAAATATTTTAACTCAACGCAGTGACCAGGCCCTTTTTCTAGTTTTATTATATTATATTATAACACTTAGCTATAAACTACACTAGTGCTTGCCAAAGATCAGAGTTTGATGAGGGTAACAATGAAAGCATCATCCATGTATTAGTATAAATGCAAGCCTCAGGCCCTCAAACTAGCCACCTACCAATCCTTGGTTGCACCCTGATATCTTCCACAAAACAAGCAGCAAACTTTGCAGATTTCTACACCAACTTTAAACGGACTTGACAACACCAAATAGACAAACACAAGCCTTGCAGCATAAACTCCCCTTTCAAAAGACACCATGGGAAATTCAAGAAGACGTCTTCTCCAGATCTGCAAACCACAGGTAGCATGGTTTGGCAAACTCTACATAACACAGAGTTGGTCCATTGTTCCATAGCCAGAATGAAACTTTTGTTGGAAACCTTTGTTGTTCTTCCAGGTTTATCTATCAGTTTCCTTGACACAGGTCTTCCCATGTGTGCTGGGAAATGTGTTCCCTCAGTAATTGGAACACAGTCTCTTGTCTCTCATTTTAAATACAGGTACCACCTTACTGTTTCTAACTTCCAAGCAAAATTAAATTGACACGTAAAATGAAACCAGGTCAAATCCTAAACATGTTCGCAGCCGTCTTACTACCCACGCAGTGGCCTAAGCCATAGAAATGGGTCCAACTACAGACAATGCGTCACTGAGGAGGCTATATACAGAAACTGCCACCTATCTAACACCTCACTCACTACCATGGAGGCCAACTTTCTTAATTGAATCTGTAGGCTATCCTGAAAAACTGCCATTCCCGGCAATTCTATTTTTTTTTTTTTGTTTTAAGTTGTTAGCTTAATTTGCCATAAATGGCCTCACTGGGCCCTAGAGCTGCCACCATGGCAGGTACCAACCAACTTTAGGTTACAGCTCTGTGCAGTCACCTCCATGATTCTGAAGTTTTCCTGATATTCAAGAAAACTTGTTTTAGAGATAAAAGTTAAATCTGATCAGAGAAATCTATTAGTTACTCACGTTTCACCCTCAGTAACTATTTGAGTCTTCCAGGTTTGCCCAGCAGAAGCACAGTCTGTTTAACCTATGAGCTGACAGCTCAGCACCTCACCATAACTAAGAATTCAGAACATTTGGCCTCAAATCATTTGCCATGACTACAGAGTGTATGGATGATCTTTGGACCATGGTACTTTGACACTGGTGACAATTATGAGCAAATGTGCGTTTCTACCTGGACAATTCACGACTAGCACAAATACCTAATCACTATTCACTGCTCAGATTTATATTATGCAGGTTGTTTAGCCAAATCACCACTCTCCAGGTATCTCTGTTATTCCCTGTCTGAGCGTTCAAGGCCCATACTATAAGCGGCTTGAATTAGGTTTCGTTATAGGGCAGCCGGTCTCACTCTTCATGATAGAGTGAGGAGTTAAACAATAATAAATAATAATAATTCATTACATTTATATAGCGCTTTTCTCAGTACTCAAAGCGCTATCCACACAGGGAGGAACCGGGAAGCGAACCCACAATCTTCCACAGTCTCCTTACTGCAAAGCAGCAGCACTACCACTGTGCCACCTGACAATATGCAAAGTGCTTTCCTACAAGTACCTGGAGGCTGTAATAAAGTCTCACTGTTGGTCCAACTAACTGCGTTGCCTCTATAGCCCGTAAAACGAAAGGTGGATGGAAACTGTAGTGAAGTAAGTATACTATATTTGTTCCACAACATCATTCAATCATTTAGGCCTTCTAGTAAATTCTGTTTTTCCAGGGTATAAAAGTAGAAGGTCAGACTGCTCTCTTGACAATAGTGTAATTTTTAAAATTTGATCGCTGGTACCTTCCAAATTCATCCTATGAATAATTATTTTTTGGGATTGCTGCCCAAAGCTGCATAGAGAGGTAGTCTTGCATAATTCATTCAAAAGTGTACACCCATGAGAAAATCATTTTCATTTGACTGTTGTTCCTCACTTATTTAGAAGGCCTGTTTTAGTTTGTCTGCTGCACTGGAAATAGGAAAGCACCCCACAGAGAGTACTTATATGCTGCTTTCCCCACAAGGGATTTGTATCGCTCCTGCTGTTCCTATTAAGAATGTTGCTGTATTTACTGGAGGAGAAGAAGTTGGAGCACATGCACAGCTGGTAGAGAAAAGGTGAAACTGCTTAAATCACCTTACGAGGGTGACATTTTACCTCTGTAGTCTATGAACAGATTAATTTGCTGGTATTGTCTGAGTACAGAATATAGTGTCCTGTTTCATGTGTACTCATATGTAAAAACAAGAGATGTCTCAAATCTTTTTCCCCACAAACCTTCCATTTCTCTTTGTTTATACTTTATGATCAACAAGTAACATCCGTGTAAATCATACCTTAAAAAAGAAACATTTTCTCCAGTTAACACTTCCCTACCACAGCAAGGTTTAGGTAGTTGTTACCAGGTATTTAAATAGGTCTGGTAGAATTAATTGGCTGGGGAGCACAAACCTTTCCATTTAGAGTTTAGCAGAATTATAAATAACTAGGCTAATGGAAAGCAAATTCATTTCATCAATATAAATTGAAGTCAAAAACCTTTTCCTAAATGCAGTTCATTTTTTGTTCCTGACAGTTCAGCATGTCTTCCACTAAAGAGCTCCTTTCAGGCCTGAATCAGAACAGTGTCAGCTACACACTTTCATATCTTATTGCTTACGTTGCTGGCCTCATTTTGTTTTCTTGAGATTCTTATGTCTTTTTGCTAACCGATACCACTACAAAAATCACAAAGCTCAAGTACTGATAATTACATTCCGTACCACTGTAGTGAATATACTTGTTTTACTAAATACTTCCATGAGGTTAGATCACTTTTTTTATTAATTTACTAAAGAAAATCATGTGTAGGGTGATGGAACTTTAGATGAACTTTACAGTGATGGATACATCTAGCTCCGGATGTGCCATAGGTATTTATAGTGGCTGGTGCATGAACCAAGCTCAGAGCATCAATGGAACAGCCATGTTTGCTTAGCTTTGTTATGGCCCTACCAACTTATGGAGTAGAAGTCAGATGCTGCTGTCACAGCACATACCAGTTTATCATTAGCAAGGCTACCAAGGGATGCTGCATCAGAAAATCCATACAAATTATTCCACTGTAAAGACGCAGAGCTAGCTGGCATGGAGCTGTGGTAAAAAAGCCACCCATTGCATCTGTTCAGATAGGAGAGAGTAGGAAGACAAGCTGGGAAAAAGCATAACAAGAGAAAGCAGGAAAGCTACAGTTCAACTGCAGGAGAAAGCAGATGTTCTGAAAGTGTGGTCCAGGATGGCTTATTTGTGCAAGCAATTAAGAATCTCTGAATGTACTGTTCAAGGCACCAAATTACACAATAAATAGTTAATACCTGCAGTGCTCTGAGTATAATTTAAAAACCTGTTCTTTAATGTATGAACTATCAAGTGAACTTAATTTCAGTCCTGCTGTTATGAAGCCATGTACTTCTCAGAGTTCCCCCAGTTTCTCTACAGTCTGAACTGTCCCTCATAAACTGGTCTCTCGGAGGAACATGGTGCCGATATTGTAGGAGATCTTCCTGATCCGAGTTGTTGTGGCACCGGGATTGGACACACTTGTTGAAAGTCCCAACTTTTGGGAAGAGCTGGCCTCTAGGAAATAGCAGATTCCAGGAATTTCTTTTGGAAAATTGTCTGGAAGCTCCTGGCGTGACCGAGGAACAAAGATAAAGGTTTTGTCTCCTTTCAATAGCCTGAAAAAATAAATGGAAGAAAGTAAGTCTTTTCTATTGTCGACAGGATGATGATTGAAAATTGTTCAACTTTGTCAATTGGATTATCAAATTTAGAGGTAGATTTGGGAAGAAAAGTAAAAAACAATCACAGAATAGTTTCATATTAGTACAATAGATAGCATGCCTGAGTAAATGCTCATTCAAATTATTTTTGAACACATTAAGCTAATTTTTTTTTAGGAAGGAAAAAAAATCAGTCACTCTTCCATCTGACTGAAACCATTAACAATATCATTTTAAACAGAAAACATGTAATCATCACATCAGGTTGATCTGCATCTTAATTGTTTGTCAGAAGAACTGCTCTATTGACTCAAAGGTGTGTATCATTACAAACAATGAATGGGTTTACATGCACACACCAAACCCAATTAAAGCAGAAACATGGTTTCTTAAAAATCCTAATTTACATGCACAGGTCCACCTACAGAGTGTTCTCCTTTGGTAAACAAAAAAAAAACAAAACACTGATACCATAAACCAAAAGGAACAATGCAAAAGCCTGAACATTTGCTTCAGGAAATTGATCTTGTGGAAGCTGACACATGCGCTGGCTGACAGAGTGCAACGGACATGCGCAGACTGAAATCATTAACTGCAACCCTGTTAAGGGTTTACATGAATATATAACTGGATTACTTGTAAACAAATCTATGTGTGTTAACCCTGTTTTTCTGAGATCAATATCCTGATTGATCTCCTGAAACATGACATATATAACCAGGTTTCTGTGAATAACTGGTAATTAAAGCACATGCAAATGCACTGAATGACAAGATGAATGATACAATGTATTGTGCATTGCCCTTAGGTCCTCCATTTCTCTGAATTTTGCAATGTAACATTAATCAGGTGGCAGTCATGTGATGGGAGGAGCAAAAGGGGGTTGAAGGAGAGGTCTTTGCTTCAGCATTGTGCTTATCTGCCTTCATCAATTTCCTCTTTTTAGTGGTCTGAAATTCTCAGATTTTTTTATACGTTTAAGTTTTTTTGACTGGTTAAATTGCTTTTTTTCTTTACTCTGACTCTGATTTTGCTTGATTTGTGTCCCTGTCTTTGTGTGTTGAACTCTGTTACCATTTTGACTTAATCTCTGGGATTAGAGGCATACAAAACATACTTTGTTTTTTACCTTGTAAGCATGGCTTCTGTCCTTCCTGTATATTAAGGTCCGAACCTCAGCCTTGGTTCACTATGCTAGCTATGCTTTTCATTGTGAGCAGGGTCAGATCTACATGGTGACACTAGGTGGCAGTTGGATTCACTTTCGTGGCACATGCAATACCAATTCTCAGCCCATAAAAACAGGGCAAAATGCAAAACTAGGAAAAGAATAGGAACAAAAGTCACACCCTTGCATGTGTCACAAGCTTGCACTGTTTCCATACATCGTATGATGCTCCACTTCTGGAGGTGAGGATGGAAATGTCTTTTTATGTGTAAACCAAGAAGTTTAACCTGAAAGTCAGTAATGAATGCATGCTGGATTGGATTTAATAATAAGAGTATGGCCAAAGCCATTGATATACCATAGTTTAAAATCAGTCACTTTGACAAATGCATGAGATTCCATTCAGCGAATGATTTCTTTACTTAACAAAATTTTAGGCATAGCTACATAGGGATCAAACCTTACAAAAATCATAAAGATAAAATCTCCTTACTCAGACAGTTTCACACTGCATACACCTAAATTGGCATAACTGGTGAATTTAACACAGATGAATTCAGCAAAGATTCTCTATTACACCTTATTTCTTTTTGCTAATCATGCAAATCCTCATTTTACATATAAACAACTAGCTGAAATACCCGGCGTTGCCCAGAGGAAAATAACGTTTTTTAAAAATTGTTTGACAAAATTATAATTAAAAAAAACACAACTTGACAGATTAATTTTTGTTTTGTGGAATAGGGTTTGATAATGACTGACTGACTAATATGTTTTTACATGCAGAATTTTTGATGACGAAAAAAATGTCAATTAAATTAATATTATTATTAGGTTGATTTAATTCTTTTACCACTACAACATTGCTACAATAAGAATAAATTAAGATGAAAATATAGTTAACAAAAACAAATATTAAATGACAAATAATACTACATATTTTTCATTATAAAACTCTCGGTTGCTTTTATGGAGCACACCAGAAACATTCTGAGCGTCAGCTGGATGATAACATACATACAAGACCATAAGATTGTTACAGTCTGCTTTATATGTAAGATTGTGGTTAATTGTTGGAGAGGTATTCATTGGAAGGTGCTTTGTGGAATAAAAACTATTGTATTTATATTCTTATATTGTGGACTGTATTGCTGTATCTGGGGCTCTCTGGCACCTCCTTGTGGTTACTAAGTGTCAACTGGATGATAACATACAAGACCACATGATTGTTACAGTCTGCTTTACAGTGCATCCGGAAAGTATTCACAGCGCATCACTTTTTCCACCTTTTGTTATGTTACAGCCTTATTCCAAAATGGATTAAATTCATTTTTTTCCTCAGAATTCTGCACACAACACCCCATAATGACAATGTGAAAAAAGTTTACTTGAGGTTTTTGCAAATTTATTAAAAATAAAAAAACTGAGAAATCACATGTACATAAGTATTCACAGCCTTTGCTCAATACTTTGTCGATGCACCTTTGGCAGCAATTACAGCTTCAAGTCTTTTTGAATATGATGCCACAAGCTTGGCACACATATCCTTGGCCAGTTTCACCCATTCCTCTTTGCAGCACCTCTCAAACTCCATCAGGTTGGATGGGAAGCGTCGGTGCACAGCCATTTTAAGATCTCTCCAGAGATGTTCAATCGGATTCAAGTCTGGGTTCTGGCTGGGCCACTCAAGGACATTCACAGAGTTGTCCTGAAGCCACTCCTTTGATATCTTGGCTGTGTGCTTAGGGTCGTTGTCCTGCTGAAAGATGAACTGTCGCCCCAGTCTGAGGTCAAGAGCGCTCTGGAGCAGGTTTTCATCCAGGATGTCTCTGTACATTGCTGCAGTCATCTTTCCCTTTATCCTGACTAGTCCCCCAGTCCCTGCCACTGAAAAACATCCCCACAGCATGATGCTGCCACCACCATGCTTCACTGTAGGGATAGTATTGGCCTGGTGATGAGAGGTGCCTGGTTTCCTCCAAACGTGACGCCTGGCATTCACACCAAAGAGTTCAATCTTTGTCTCATCAGACCAGAGAATTTTCTTTCTCATGGTCTGAGAGTCCTTCAGGTGCCTTTTGGCAAACTCCAGACGGGCTGCCATGTGCCTTTTACTAAGGAGTGGCTTCCGTCTGGCCACTGTACCATACAGGCCTGATTGGTGGATTGCTGCAGAGATGGTTGTCCTTCTGGAAGGTTCTCCTCTCTCCACAGAGGACCTCTGGAGCTCTGACAGAGTGACCATCGGGTTCTTGGTCACCTCCCTGACTAAGGCCCTTCTCCCCCAATCACTCAGTTTAGATGGCTGGCCCGCTCTAGGAAGAGTCCTGGTGGTTTTGAACTTCTTCCACTTACGGATGATGGAGGCCACTGTGCTCATTGGGACCTTCAAAGCAGCGGAAATTTTTCTGTAACCTTCCCCAGATTTGTGCCTCGAGACAATTCCTTTGACTTCATGCTTGGTTTGTGCTCTGACATGAACTGTCAACTGTGGGACCTTATATAGACAGGTGTGTGCCTTTCCAAATCATGTCCAGTCAACTGAATTTACCACAGGTGGACTCCAATTAAGCTGCAGAAACATCTCAAGGATGATCAGGGGAAACAGGATGCACCTGAGCTCAATTTTGAGATTCACGGTAAAGGCTGTGAATACTTATGTACATGTGCTTTCTCAATTTTTTTATTTTTAATAAATTTGCAAAAATTTCAAGTAAACTTTTTTCACGTTGTCATTATGGGGTGTTGTGTGTAGAATTCTGGGGGAAAAAATGAACTCAATCCATTTTGGAATAAGGCTGTAACATAAAATGTGGAAAAAGTGATGTGCTGTGAATACTTTCTGGATGCACTGTATATATAAGACAGTGATATTATGGGTCTGTCTACTGCAGGTAGAACTACCTTTACCAGTCAGTTAGCAGGAGATACCACTTTGTTTTTTAAAAGAATGGTTCCAGAATTAAAAGTCCAAAGAGGTGATTGAGCAAGATAAGTCCAGCTGCAGACCTCCATAGCTTTGTAATCCTATAGCTCTTGATATCACAATTACTGAACATCATAATGACAGGGATTTGAAAATTTACCCTTTAATTAAACAGGGAGAACAGAAGTTTACTTTTTAGGTCTTAAAGATTTGTCAATTTAGGCTGAGTACTTGATAGCCGAACTCTGTGTTTATTATACTGCCTTAGCATTAGATGTGACAAAGGAATTTTGGATCAAAACATATAAGCTTGTGTTTAACTTTATTTAGAAACATAAAGCTCATTATGTTAAAAAAAAAAACTTTGATGAATAGATCATGTTCTAGTGACCTGAATGCTATAATTGCACAACTAACTAACTACACCTTTAAAATAAAATGAATAAAATCTTTTTCAAGAATTTCTCCTGTCTATATCACTTTTACAAATGTAGACAACGGCCTACATTTTTTACTGTGATGTAACTATCCCTTATCAAAGATACCACTAAATTGTCATCTTTTCAAATACAAATGGTATTTAGCAGGTCTTTACTGTAAAAGCAAAACTTTTCACAGTGTGAATACTTT
The DNA here is from genome assembly GCF_900747795.2 of Erpetoichthys calabaricus. Taxonomy (NCBI): domain Eukaryota; kingdom Metazoa; phylum Chordata; class Cladistia; order Polypteriformes; family Polypteridae; genus Erpetoichthys; species Erpetoichthys calabaricus. Next base: position 226,085,249 of record NC_041397.2, on the reverse strand, counting down.
ATATGTAATGATAAGGACATACATTTAAACTTAAAAATTACAGTGCATTGCATTTAAATATAAAAAGTTGATTTGATAAAGGTAGATCATTAGATTATGCAATTTGTGTTTAATGAAATTCCTAGTAGGGTGAAAATTTTATTACGTTGTGCCTCCAAAGGGAAATAATTTGACAGTTCATTCTTTAAATTATGAAAACATTTACAATGACCCAGACTGCTGATTGCAGCAAGTAAAAGAATAAGGATAATAAGAATAAGCTCATCTTCAATACCCTCAGCTGTTATTATACGGAATAATTTGTTTAAAACCATTGACACAATCCAACTAGTCTGTGACTCACTCTTGATTTTGTCTTTAGTCATAGGGGTTGACAACCAATGAATGCTCATCTGGAAGTATTGTAAAATGCCTAGAATGTGGCAAGGAATAATGAACATGCATGATTTGAACCTCACAAACAGCATATGTGCTAATCTATCTGATGTTTCACATTTTCCATACTAAAACAGAATGAAAAAGCAAAAAAGGGTAAAGACTGCATCTGAACCTTCGTACAATGCTGGCTGCATTAGGCAGCATGTTAGTCGCTGACAGAAAAAAGGGCAAGCATTACATGAACTACATTACATGAAGGTTAGCTCTCAGTAGGTTAATTGTGACAAAGGCAGCAATTTTCAGTCCTCCAAATTGACATGGTCCGGTGACCCATTCAGCAATTGTGGTCAGCTAATTTGAGACAACCCACAGCAAGAAGTTTGCATACCATGGCAACAAGGAATGTGTGAAGCCTTCAAAAAGGCTTTAAAGCAGGCCAGGACTCATTTACATGCCCAAGGCTCACTTAAATTCAGCCAATCTAAGGTGTAGCCCAGACAGGCCCCAAAATTAGAAAAGGGTTTTTAAAAATTTAAAAATACACTACGAGTCCCAATATATATCAAGAAATGCCATGGAAGGAAGGGGGGTGACCATAAACCTTTTCCTTGAACCAAAGTAAGGTTGTATCAATAAAATAGAAAAATACAAAAAATAGCTTAAAACAGCAAAAAAGGGTTTGCCTAAAAACGCAATCCAAAGTGAACAAGTCAATATACATGATTGAATAACATAACGAGAGAAGTGAAAAGTCAAGCAAAATGACACCTTTTATTGGCTAATTAAAAAGATTACAATATGCAAGCTTTCGAGGCAACTCAGGCCCCTTCTTCAGGCAAGATGAAGAAGGGGCCTGAGTTGCCTCGAAAGCTTGCATATTGTAATCTTTTTAGTTAGCCAATAAAAGGTGTCATTTTGCTTGACTTTTCACTACATTCATAAGGGCTAACACGGTACAACACCCTAGTACTACAAATGAGAGAAATAAATAGATCCAATAAACCAAAAAAAAAAGAACAAAAGCAACATTTACAAATGACTCCTATAAACTCAGTGCACTACTGATGCTGAGTCTTGCTTGTGACGGAGAACATAAAGCCAGAAGAAGAACCCAACAGCAGTGACTTCAGAGAGGCCCCGCCTCCAATGGCTCCACCCACAAAGTACAAGGATGAGATACAACATAAATAAAAAATGATAAGCAGAAATGAAAAAAAATAACACAAAAAATTAAAAATAAGTCAATATTAAAAAAAAACACAACAATAAGATAAAATATATACAGAAAACACCCTGGCTGTAACACAACTGTTTAAAGGAGGATTATTTATGAGCTTTTACATTTGCATAAGACTGCAGTTGTTTCACCAGGGAATTGTGTTAGATGTGAGTGCAGCTTCTCAACCTTAGGGCTTGTGAAAAGTCACCTGCGTAAATCTGTAAATTGAAACTTGTTCCTAGAACGATAAACCTGCTAAAGAGCTATATAGCAGTTATGAATACAGATTAATGAAGCAATGAATAATTTAAGCGGTTAGAGCAAATTCTGTACAGCTCCAAAGACATCTGTTTAGTTCCTAGCCCAGCCAAAGCGGTTAGTTGATGTCTTAGTGGGCTTTGTCCTTGTACTTTGATTTCTTTCCATATTTCAAGGTATTTTAGATTAATTGCCAACTATACAGTATATTACACATAGTTGAATAAATGAAATTAACCTTAGAAGACTTTGTGATTCAAGAACGCTAGTGATTTAAAATATAGTAAATAAAAGATAAAAAATACTTAATCTCATAAAAACAAAGCAAAAAAAAATGTATTTTTATATGATTAATTCAGCACAGGGCCAAAGCCACGGGCATGCCTCATCCTGTTTGTCTTTACAAATGATATCATCTGGAATGTCTGCACAGCTCAAATAAATAAATGTCAAGGGACTAAGGAACACATTTGAATTGCTGCCCATATTTTGAATTCTATGACTTACAGTATACTGCTTTTCCTTTTGATCAAAAATATTGCAATACCTAAGCACCTAATTATTTTACTGATTGGCTAAGCCCAAAATAGAACTCTAGAAACATAGAAACTCCTGCATTTCTACAAATGTCTGCACCTAAAGACTAGAGCTGTATTTTTTGTAGCCAAGCATGGCTTTTCTCTCTTAAAATTTTTAAGTGGTCTGTCATGAAGAATGAAAATATGCAATATAATAAGTTGAGGGAGAATCACAAATTGTCTACCATATGACTGACTGCTGTGTACATATGTATTATATAAATTATAAATAATTGCTCATTTTTTATTATTTTAATGTGATATTTTGTACATTAAGGTATAGATTTGGTCTTCATATCATAAAAACAGAAAGGATAAGAGAAAATGAACTTAACCTGTTCAAGGAATGAAGGGTATGGACAATGAAGGAAAATGGATTAAAACGTCTCAGTCTAACCAAAGTGAGACCGAGAGGAGACACACCAGAAGAGTCATGTCTCCTCACAAAGCCTCGATGATAAAATATATCACTAATTCATTTTCCACAAACATTTTAGTATTTAGTGATATGCATCAGTCAAATCCACAGCTTTAGACAGCACATTTGCACATAGAAATATTGTGCTAGTTTAGCAGAAGTTGGCACGTTGGCCCTATGGCAGTGTGAAGTGGACAATTCTCTGTCAGGCCAGAACACTGTAACACAGTGCAAGTGCTGCAATTTGTGTATTTCTCTGGAACAACTGCAACCTAGACCAACCCATACTGTACACTCCTCCCACAGAGATTCAAACAAATGCTGGATTCAAATAAAAATATTAGCATTGTATTAGAAAAGTAAACCGTAATGAATAAAGATATATGGTGCCTATAAAAATATGCAAGGAAATGTTTCACATTGTATTGTTATACAACTAGGGGGCTGTGACCCCTGCTCACTTTGCTCGCCCCCCACCCCAGGGTGCACTGCGCACCAGCCACTTCGCGTCTCTGCCGCTTGCGTTGTGAAGAGGGGGCTGAACACACACTAAGAAGATGTGGTCGGATCAGCTGCTGTTTTGCAGCTGCTGCTGCCGTGCTGCGTTTTCTGCTTGTCGTGCTGCATGTCGATCATTTAAAAGCCTGTGCAGCAGCTGTCCTTTTGTTTTACTGCCTTGTCTTGTGGGTTGTTAAAGTGTCTCTCGTAGGACGTTAAAGTGTCTCTGAGAAAATCACGTATCTTCTCCTTCCAAGATTTTTTTTATACTAGAGAGATATTGAATTACAATGGATTTAATTTGCCTTTTCTGACACTGATCAACAAAAGAAGACTCTTTAATGTTAAATTGAAAACAAATCCTTGCAAAGTGATTTAAAGGAATTACAAATATTAAAAACAAAATAATATTTAAGTCACCATTTAGTAGATGCACCTTTGGCAGCCATGACAGCCTTGATTCTCTTTCAGATTTGCACATCTGTCATTTTTTCCCCATTCGTCTTTGTAGAGATGCTCAAGTGCTGTCAGTTTTTCAAATCCAGCCACAAATTCTCAATTGGACTGAGATCTGGACTCTGACTCTATTGCACATCAACACTGCTGTTTTCAAGTCAGTCCTGTATAGCTATGGCTTTATGGTTGGTGTCACTGTCTTGCTGGAAAACAAATCTCCTAAGGCCCAGGTTTTTGCAGACAGCATTAGGTTTCCCCCCAGCATTTCCTTGTATTCTGCCACAATCATTTTACCCTGTACCCTGAAAAACTTCCAAGGTTTGCTGCAGAGAAGTATCCCCAGAACATAATGCTGCCACTACCCTACTTCACATTAGGGGTGCTATTTTTTTGATAATGTGCAATGTATTGGCTTATGTCTAACATAGTGCTTAGTCTAATGGCCAAAAAAGTTCAATTTTGGTCTCGACAGACCACAGAGCTTTCTTCCAAGTGACTTCAGAGTCTCTCATATGTCATTGATCAAACTACCTGTGCATTTTCCTTCGACAGTGGCTTTCTCTTTGCCACTCTACTATAAAGCTGCAACTTGTGAAGCACCGGGACAAGAGTTGTTGTACCCACAGTCTCTTTAGTCTCATCCACTGTACGTTTGTAACTCCTTCAGAATTATCATAGGTCTGCTAATGGCCTCCCTCACCAGTTTTCTTGCACAATCACTCTTTCCATTCTTCAATGTTTAATTTAACTGCACCCCAAGGAATATTCAGTGACTTGTATTCATCCCCTGACTTATGCTTTTCAATCACCTTTACATGGAGCTGCTTGGAATGTCTTTTTGTCTTCATTATGCAGGTTAGGTCACAATACTGACTCACCATAAGTTGGAACTTCCACTAATAGGTGCATTTATAATACAATCAACTGAAACATCTTGACTACAAATAGGTGATCTCTATTATTTGGCTTCTAAAACCAATTGATTACACTAGTGGTGAATTAAGGTGTGTCATATTAATGGAAGTGAATGTGATTATTTTATGTTATATAGGTGTAATTCATTTAGACGAGTTTGCAGAGATCTGTGCCAAAAAACCAAATTAAATCCATTGTGGTTCAATGCTGTATAACAATAAAATATGAAAATTTCATAGGGGATGAATAGTTTTTATAGGCACTGCATACAATATTTACAAAACACAAATACAATGAAAAACGATAGGCAAGAGAATGATTTACATGCTGTTCTGACATGATAATTAATTACTGATATGTATTCATTCCAAAAAAAATTACTTCAGTTTTACTGTTTCAAAGCCATTGATTGTCTTTTAGGAACAATCTTAGAGTAGAAGTGCTCACATAGGAACTCCAAACAATACAGAAACAAAAAGTAGGACCCAACAGGTAATCCAGGGATGTACTGCAGTCCATTGGAGAAGTTATAAGACTCCTTAAGACAGATACAAAATGACAACAATAGTTACTCTAGTAACTTTCAATCCATGCAATCGCTCAGATTCCCAGCTCAGTTTCAGAGGTGTGGCAGCAGGTTGGCGCAGTCAGGTGACGTAGTCAGTCTTCCCCAAGAGAGGTGGGGAACAGAGGTTGAGTGTGGTCATATGGGGTCAGTTCCTATGCCATTACAAAACATGGAATTTCAGGCACTCTACTCTTTAATTACTGTTTTGCTTAGTTGTTATACAGCATGACATACATTTGGCTATTTTTTGTCTCAAAGATGGATAACATTGATATCTTTCTGTTGAATATACTGCTATACTCTAGAATTCACTGTTCTTGTCATTAAAACAAGTTCTCTGGATTAGAAGGCTACAAAGGAGGTATGTCTTCATAGGAACTATGTAGTCAAGAAGTATTTTTTGTATACAGAACAGTAGATCATTGTTGTCATCGTGTACATCCCTCCTCGGGTGGACGTGGAGACAGCGAGTGACATCATCCATTCTGCTGTTGCTAAGTTACAAACGCAGCACCCTGAGGCACTTGTGCTAATCGCTGGAGACTTTAACCATGTGACGCTGGACAAAACATTACCTGCCTTCTCCCAGTATGTGGACTGTAACACCCGGGGAAATAAGACTATTGATTTACTGTATGCAAACTTTAAAGACGCATACAGCGCCACCACGCTGCCTGCGCTTGGGAAAGCAGATCATAACCTGGTTCTGCTTCAGCCTCACTACAAACCAAAAGAGAGGGTCCTACCTGCAACCACACGATCATTCAGGAAGTGGACCCCGGAGGCTGAGAATGTTCTGAGAGAATGTTTTGGAACTACAGACTGGGATATCCTGCAGGGATCACACAGTGAGAACATTGAGGAAGTTGTTGACTGCACTACTGACTACATCAACTTCTGTATGAACATTGTAGTTCCAGTAAGAACTGTACGCTGCTATGCTAACAACAAGCCATGGATTACAAGTGACATCAAGGGCCTTTTGAACCAAAAGAAAAGGGCTTTTAAAGGCGGTGATCAGCATGAGCTCAAGCGCGTGCAGAAGGAACTCCGAGTCCAACTCAGGGCGGCGAAGGAGCAGTACAGGAGAAAGCTGGAGCAGAAGTTGCAGAATAACAGCATGAAGGAAGTGTGGGATGGGATGAAGATCATCACTGGCTGCAGCTTGAAGCGGGGTACCACCATCGAGAGAGACGTGAAGAGAGCAAACCAAATGAACAATTTCTTTAACAGGTTTGACCACCCTAACCCACTCTCACCTCGGAGTACTACACCCTCCACCCATCCTTCTGCTGATACCAGCATAGCAGAGACATCCCCACCCATAATTACAACAGCGCAAGTGAGCAGAGAGCTGAGGAGACTTCGTGCCAGCAAAGCAGCGGGTCCAGATGGAGTATCGCCATGACTGCTGAAGGTCTGTGCATTGGAGCTGGGGGGTCCTCTACAACGCATCTTCAACCTGAGCCTGGAACAGGGGAGAGTCCCGAGGCTTTGGAAAACATCTTGCATCACCCCAGTCCCAAAGGTATCACGTCCTAGTGAGCTGAATGACTTCCAGCCTGTTGCTCTGACATCACATGTGATGAAGACCATGGAGAGGCTGCTGCTTCACCACCTGAGGCCACAGGTTCAACACGCCCTTGACTCTCTGCAGTTTGCATATCAGGAGAAGGTGGGAGTGAAGGATGCCATCATCTATATGCTACATCGATCCCTCTCTCACTTGGACAGAGGCAGTGGTGCTGTAAGAATTATGTTTCTAGACTTCTCTAGCGCCTTCAACACAATCCAACCTCTGCTCCTTAGGGACAAGCTGACAGAGATGGGATTAGATTCATACCTGATGGCATGGATCGTGGACTTTCTTAAAGACAGACCTCAGTATGTGCGTCTTGGGAACTGCATATCTGACATTGTAGTCAGCAACACAGGGGCGCCACAAGGGACTGTACTTTCTCTGATCCTGTTCAGCCTATATACATCGGACTTCCAACACAACTTGGAGTCCTGCCACATGCAAAAGTTCACTGATGGCACTGCTATCGTGGGCTGCATCAGGAGTGGGCAGGAGGAGGAGTATAGGGACCTAATCAATGACTTTGTTAAATGGTGCGACTCAAACCACCTACACCTGAACACCAGCAAAACCAAGGAGCTGGTGGTGGATTTTAGGAGGCCCAGACCCCTCATGGACCCCGTGATCATCAGAGGTGACTGTGTGCAGATGGTGCAGACCTATAAATATCTGGGAGTGCAGCTGGATGATAAATTAGACTGGACTGCCAATACTGACACTCTGTGTAAGAAAGGACAGAGCCGGTTATACTTCCTTAGAAGGCTGGCGTCCTTCAACATCTGCAATCTGTGGCAGAGCGATGGGCACTCAGCAGGCTCCTATCAATTATGGAGAATCCACTGCATCCACTAAATAGTATCATCTCCAGACAGAGGAGCAGCTTCAGCGACAGACTGCTGTCACTGTCCTGCTCCACTGACAGACTGAGAAGATCTTTCCTCCCCCAAACTATGCGACTCTTCAATTCCACCCGGGGGGGGGGGGGGGGTAAACATTAATATTATATAAAGTTATTGTCTGTTTTTACCTGCATTATTATCAGTCTTTAATTTAATATTGTTTTTTGTATCAGTAAGGTGCTGCTGGAGTATGTGAATTTCCCCTTGGGATTAATAAAGTATCTATCTATCTATCTGTCTATCTAGATCTGTGTAACATGTTTTAGATGTAAGCAGCTTGTTGGGAGCCTTCCAATGCTGACTCAACATTATTTTGGTGAATAGGAAATGACGAGCTTATTATGTTGGCTATTTTTATTTATTTTTCTTGGGCTTTTTAACATCCTCAGCTATGACCCATACATAGTTTTGTTTTTTTCTAGATTAAGGATTCTGAATATCCCATTTTTTAATGCAATGCTTAATTTGAAAGCTGAATATTTATTTTTGTTTACCGCAAACCGTGTCTTGAATCCCAACTGGCGCAGCTATTTTGTGTTGTTCACATCTTCTGTACCCATGGAAACAATCCAAACATTTCATGGGTTATGTAGTACTGATGACATGTGAATTGGCAACGAGGTGAAAGGTTAAACAAAATAATGCTGTGATATCCCGCTTTAGGACCCCAATACACTTTCTTCATCTAGTCCTTTTCATTTAATTTTTTGTGATCTCCCTTTATTTTACCTAATGCTCTCATTTCTTGGTTTCTGATTCTTGTCTTGTGCTATATACTTTTTACGATTTGTTTGGCTCCATCTTCTGGTTTTGACTTCTGCCTGCTTCTGACTACACATCTTTTCCAGCCACTTTTCTTCTCTGAGGCCTTGCCAATAGGACAGACCTATTGTATTTTAGGCTACACATCAAAATTTTAATTATGGTTTTATGGGTTCTATTTTGTCTCTGGCAAAGACACATACTTTTGTGTTAGAGAGATAATTACAAACGATTTAATTTATGGCTGTTATGTATCAATTTTTGTAAATATGTACTTTATGCTTCCTTGTTGTTTTTGATAAATTTGAATGATTTACTGGTGGTTATGTTTATTATTCTGAAATCATATACTATCCCTTTAAATGTGTGTCCATTCCTTGTGTTCTGTGTGTTGAACCCTAGGAGGCGGGTTCACTCTGACATCACACCTGAAGGACCACCCTCCACAGCTTCCTGTAGGTTGTTATTGAAAGTTGTAGGAGTTATTATTATAAGCATTGCTTTATCTTTGGATTCTGAGCATTGGATTATGGTTTGGACTTTTTAGCCTTGGGTTAGCTCTTCAGGCAAATACTTTTTGTCTTTTTTCACATTTTTTCTCATTTTGTGCCTTTATTAGCTTTCTTATAATAAACTTTTAACTTCTAAAGATTCTTGTTCAGGACTTGTCTGTAAAAGCCCGAGGTTGATGGTAATCCTCTCTTTTGTAGGGCAGTTAGAATATTTTTTGGAACTATTAAAGTGTTTTGAACTTTTATAGCCATCTTCTCATTCCCATTTGCCCTGTTAAGCCAAAAGCCTGCCAGTAGTAGTTTGGGATGGCTGCCTGGGGTAAGGCCAGAAAAGGTCTTGGATTGCAGGCTGGACACTAAATAATGTCATCTCCAGACAGAAGAGCAGCTTCAGCGACAGACTGCTGTCACTGTCCTGCTCCACTGACAGACTGAGGAGATCGTTCCTCCCCCAAACTATGCGACTCTTTAATTCCACCAGGGGGGGTAAACGTTAACATTTAACATTATACAAAGTTATTGTCTGGTTTTTTTTTTCACCTGTATTATTATCATTCTTTAATTTAATATTATTTATTGTATCAGTATGCTGCTGCTGAAGAATGTGAATTTCCCATTGGGATTAATAAAGTATCTATCTATCTATCTATCTATCTATCTATCTATCTATCTATCTATCTATCTATCTATCTAAAGCTTCCTGCATGTTAAACTAGGACATCCCGACTTCATAAGAACCAGCACACTTTATATTAAAAAATGAGGTCATATATAATATTTAACTTTGTGCTTTGTTTTGTGATAACAGTTTACATTTGCAATGTCTTGTTTCTTATATCTAGGACTTTAAATATGTTAATCTAGTTTAGGACTTGACATAATACTTAATTCAGAATGGTGTTTCTGGTTTATACCATTTGTATAAAGGTGATTGGTGAAAATGAAAGTATATTGAAATATGTTATGCAAATGAACCTAACTGATTAAAAGAAACTTTGTTAGATTTCTCAAGTCTGCCATGATACTTTGAAGGTGCAAATAAAGGATTACCATTTTGGATTTCACATATAATGATACTCAAGACTCTAATTAGTATTTTCCACAACACCTTACACCCCTTTTTGTCATGTTTGAGACTTCATCACATAACAATGGAAAATTGTGAACAAACAGCATTTGCAAAATAACTTTTCAAAAAAATTTACTGTATTGCATGCTCATTTGTTAATTGTTTTTTGAGTCCATTCTGTTATCCCTAGGATAATAAATCCCTTGCCTGTTGGAATAAACGCATAGCTTTTTTTTTTATTAATGTACTCTTTTCCAGCAATATTTTAGGGTTGGAGAGGTGCCATGGTAGTGATTTCTTATAATAAATGTTTAACACAATACAAAATAAACAGCAGAAACTCAAGCAAGATTCTGCAGTCTTTACTTCCCATGAAAAAAAAAATGATGGATTACTCTTCATCATGTAATCCTTCATCCTGACATTTTTAAAGCAGATGGTGTTTAATTTTCACTCCCCTTTTGTTCAACATTTCATCTCCTAATATGAACCATCTCTTTAGATCTACATCCACCCACACAAGCAAGATGCTAAGCGCCCTGTGTGCTCATCACTGTTGGCTCTCAAAGTAAGTGATGTATGTGCTTTTGGAGTTCCAGCTATATAATGCCACACTAGATACAAGACAATTCTAAAATAAGCAAGTGTTACCGACCTCAGGCCTAGGGGAACCTGTGCCAGGTATAAGCCACTGTTGTAGGGTGTAGCCACAATAGTATGGTGCCAAAAGCATAAAAGAAGGAGATAGCAGTTAGGAGTCTCTGACCATACTTAATTATATTCTAAATTGTCCAGAGGTATATGACTGCTTAAATCTCTGCCTAGATCAACATGACGATTGACTAAACAATGATACATACCACTTTCCTTTGCTTAACAATAGTGTAAATTCATTTTCATTGGTCAAACAATCGTATTGTTGCCAACTATCAAGAAGTTCATATACCACTGTATGCTGATTAGAAATCAATGTCCCCAGAACATTCAAATTTTCAAACCAAGTAAATACAAACATATTCTAAGGAAGCAGACAGTTCTGTTATCACAGTGCTGTATATTGATGAGATACCAATCAAAGCAGTTTGATCTTCAAAGCAGGTGACACTTTTGCGAGACAGGTCCTGTAGACAGCTGCCAACAATAACCTGTAATAGAATTATTCTGGAAATTTGCCTGTGCACTGATCAGCCCAGTGTCAAACAAAATGTGCCTACTGCCCCCTCATTTACTGTACTGGCTTTTACATTTATTATTTACTTGTGTTTTTCCTAAAAGCAACACACAGAAATGTCCTTTTCTTTAAAACGCCATTTCTAGCCTATTACAGCAACACACGAAATACAATGAGCAGTGTTTGTAAATCTATAAGCCTTTGCTTCTCTAATGTATCTTGTTCTAACTGTGAAAACTATAAATATAAAGTAATCAGAAAGCAGTGTTTCAAAGGTTTTGGCTATTATAAATGTCACACTCCTAACTTTACCAATCAGTGCTTTATCTGAACTCAGGTAGGGAAAATCTGTAAAACTCTGAAAATCAACAATTCTTTAGTAGTCTAAAGTGGCTGAAAAAAATCTTACTATAAGTGCATTTTTATCATATTTTACTATCAAAACATGATATTGACATATTCAAGCTGGATGATAGAAATAACCTGTTGACAGATGTTGGAATAAGCAGTAGAGATTTTAGACCTTAAAAAGCAAGTAAGGGAAAGGCATGTTGCTGCTCTTTACACCACATTTACAAGACAAAGCAGAACATTATTCACATGTAAAACAATGATATTCAAAGCCAGCAATCTAATTCTGAAAGAAGTTCAGATTTTATTTTTTGTTGGCACCAAGTATCTAAGTAAAGTTTTCACTTTGTGTGATATAAGCTCAGATGTTGCACGATTCATCTTCTTTATAGTGGGATCGTGCCAATGTCACACAAGGCACAGCCACCATATGATTTTTGGCACCCAGACTGCCCAGTATTATACTTATGACGTCCCCCATAATAAATATCAAAAAGCAAAAAATCACAAAAAGAATACTAACTAATGAATTTGTGACAAGCATTGTCTGTAGGAAATATACTGTACATCCTGCTATGACTATGATCAGGAGGTATTGGGGTCACACTAAAGGGTGTTTAGACATTAGAAACAGTGAAATTCTTTTTTGAATGAAACTGAAAGCATATTCTCTACATGGTTGAGACTGAACAACAGGGAACTAGAGATTATATATACTGTAATGGCGCTGACTGTAGCAGCAGCATGGGGAGTCAAGAAATGAGAACAGCAGTAAAAGGATATACCACAAGGTGCAAACCACTGGTAAACCTCAAGCATAAGATGAACAGATTAGACTTTGCCAGAAAACATTTTTAAAAGCCTGTCCAGTTCTAGAACATTTTTTTTTTTTTGCACAAAAGTAAATAAGATAAATATATTTCAGAATGTTGGAAATAGAAGAGTATGGAGAATAGAAGAAACAGCTCATGATCCAATTAATACCCCATCATCTGTGACACATGGTGGAGGCAGTGTTATGGCAAGGCCATGCCTGACTGTCAATGGAAGTCGATCACTAGTGTTTATTGATGATATGACTGCTGGAAGAAGTAGCAGGCTTAATTTTGAAGTGTATTGGGCTATACTATCTGCTCAGATTCAACCAAATGTTGCAAAACTGATAGGACAACACTTCACAGTACAGATGGACAATGAGCCAAAACATCCTGTGAAAGTAGTGATAGAGCTGCTGCTTTGCAGTAAGGAGACTGTGAAAGATTGTGGTTTCACTTCCCAGTTCCTCCCTGTTTGGATAGCGCTTTGAGTACTGAGAAAAGCGCCATATAAATGTAATTAATTATTATTATTATTAGTTGCTTTTCATGGCAAAGAAGTGGAAAATTCTTCAAAGGTCAAGTCAATCAACTGACTGAACCCAACTGGACATGCATTTCACTTGCTGAAGACAAAAATAATGGCAGAAAGTCCAATCAACAAGGAGCAACTGAAGATAGCTGCAGGAAAGGTCTGGCAACGCATCACTAGGATGGAAAGCCAGCACTTAGAAATGGCTACGGGTTCCACACTTCAGGCAGTCATTGAATGTAAAGGATTTTCAACCAAGTAATGAAAATGATCATTATATTTATGAGTATGTTAGTTTGTCCAAATACTTTTGAGCCCCTGGAAATTGGGGGCTATGCAGAAAAATGGCTGTCATTCCTAAACGGCTCATAGGATATATTTTTGGTAAACCCCTTACATCAAAGCTGAAAGTCTACACTTCAATCACATAATGATTGCTTTATTTCAAATTAATTGTGGTTATGAAAATTGTGTCACCGTCGAAATACTTATGGGCCCAACTGAATATGTGATAATTATGATCCTGTAAGCTGTCAGTGTAAACTGTCTTTAATGCACTGTATCTGTTACAATGGGTGGCATAATATTAAGGTGTATTTGAATATAATCACTCAATATACACAGTCAAATAACATTACGTTAACATTTGGCTGCCATGTTATATTTAACTGCAAAGCCAAAATCTGGTGCACACAATATGTGCAATGTTTCAAATTACATACTATACTTGACACACTATAACAGACTAGTTTGAATACAATTACTCAAAATGCCTGTTTGTTCTTTTTTACATACATGAAAAAAAAAATTCAGCACAGTATCAAAGATGCAGTTATAAACATGATAAATTTGTGATACAGTTGCTGCCTGAAGAGACTCTATAGATTACTGTGTTTGTTTATTTATGTGCTCAGCCTTTAAATGTGTGGATTGCTTCATCAGAGGTTTTAGATTTATTATTTACAAATTAAAAAAGAATTTATTACTGGCTAAAATGCACATTTGTATCATTATCATGATCAAAATCATTTTTCTTTCATTATTTATACAATGACAGCATGTCTCTTTGATTTTCCAGTTCCAATAATGAGGAAACAATGCAGAGCCTTGTGCCTTAAAGAGATTTAGCAAGCAATCATATTCCTCCAGTGGCTGGTATGGCAACACTAGTATAAAAATAAACCTGTTCTATGTATTTCCTTTTCTGGTATGTCTGTCTTCTAATGGGGATTTATTATTCCTGTGGAGCTTCTAATCTTATTAAGTAGTCCCTTGTGCCCGTGTCTGCTCAATGTACAATTCAATTACACGATTTAACTAGTTACTGCTAAAATGAGAACAGGTTATTCAAACAGGAATGGCTTTGGAGAAAGCACTTGAAGAAAACATTTGTTTTCCCAAGATTCACATAAGGAAGCTATGAGTAGACTTACACAACCGTATACTGATAATTCATTAACAAACGTTGAAAAGAATATTCAAATATGGCTGAGTTGATTAACTAAATTGCATTCTGCTAAAATAAAGCTTCCCCATTTTGTAGTATTTTGTAACAGTTGTATCCACGCTGAGAAGCTCGTCACTTGCAATTACATTGAAAAGTATAGTGCAAATGGTTTTTATATTATATGAATTATGATAGTTACACCTACATTTTTAAATTTGATTAATGTGCGTGAAAATGTAACTATTTAAAAAAAATCTGTTAATACAAAACTATAGCAAAAAATCTGAATTAATGTAATCCTTCATAATTTGGGATATTCATAAGAAATATAATGATTTACTTCATCAGCCTTCGGGGAGTGGCTCTTAGAGGGTTAGGACCACCAGTAAAGAATCAAATATCAAAATATATTATATTCATGATCAATAACCTCAAAACAGCATAAAATGGCACTCCACTTGCCTATATTACTGATAAGTTTTCTGAAAAGGAGTAATTTTGACCCCTCACATTCCATTAGTGGGTGAATCCCTGGGGTCGGTTGATATGGCAAGCACAATTTCATGTCCTGATCATTTTTGTGTCTAAAGGGCCAAAAATAGGGAGAAACCCCAAAAAGCTTAACATCTTGCATAATTAGATATCAAGATGAGACGAATAGCATACCATATGTGTGGGTTTTCTTGTACTGAACAAAAAAGAAAACTGAAGTGATTTCAAAGGGTTCATAAGTATTTTTTGTGAACACAATAATAACATACTGTAAACAATTATAGTTAAAACAAAAGAGCAGGAATCAGTTGATATTTTAATGCCAAGATACTAATATTGAAAGTTTTACCTCTTTTGAATATCAGGCATTCATTATTATGTCCTCTTTCTATAGCTTTTTATCATCCATGGAAATATAAATAAAATATAAATTCTCAGATGTATTATCTGTCTTAATAACTGGTTATGATAAGTTTTAGTTAGTAGCTAATTTCAGTTTTCATGTATATAATTAATATGACCCCAAAGCAAGAGAGTATATGAACTTCTGCTTTTCCTTTGATCTGAGTCAGCATGTTATCCAACCACAAACAAGGTTTGTCACTGTGATAAATGTATAAGTTTAATATGTCACTGTGCTCTGTGCAAATATATTTT
The DNA here is from genome assembly GCF_900747795.2 of Erpetoichthys calabaricus. Lineage (NCBI taxonomy): Eukaryota > Metazoa > Chordata > Cladistia > Polypteriformes > Polypteridae > Erpetoichthys > Erpetoichthys calabaricus. Next base: position 226,069,675 of record NC_041397.2, on the reverse strand, counting down.
ATAAATCTACTTTTCTTTCTACTCACATGCACAGCTAACACAAAGCTAGATTTAGCACACAGAAGTTCACCATTTAAGAACTGCTAGGTAAGCATTTTAAGACAAGACAAGTTAGGAGCAACTGCGAAATGGGCAGTCAGACTGATGACCATTATGTACTATTTCTGTGTGTCAAACTCAGCATGAAACTGTATCCTCTTTGCCTTGTTTGGAATGGCGTGATTCACCTAAGTGGGGGCCTGCACATGAAGAAAGAGTATAAAGCCTTGGAACATTGCCCAGCACACCTTTGAAGCTGACGGACGGATGGGAGATAATGTCATCCGATCCTGAAAATCCTTTCAACGCAGCAGCGAAAATGGCAGACTCTATACATCGGGCCCCCACTCCCGAACTGGGTTCTTGCCATTGGCTTCCTTCATCTGTTATGCAGCGTAAGCTGTCATTAAAGAAAGCTAAGTTATTTCTCTTATGTGATTTCTCACCGCCGTATCACTATGGGAGGAGTATCGCCTTTTAATATCATATCTATATACTGTAGATTCAGGTTATGTAACATGCCACAATTACAAAAGAACTCATTCCAACAAGGGAGCTAACGCACCCTGCTGGATACAGTCACATATTAGAATTTGGTCCTATCAAAGTGACTTAGAACCGATTTCAAAATGAATTTCAAATGAATTTGACACCACACCATCTTTCAACAGAGCTAAAAAGGAATGTGCTTTTCACTGGCGGTTTGAAATTTTTGTAGTATTATTAATAGTTATTTGGAATTCTGTACTTTTTTAATGAAATGTAAATAGCCTGAAGACTCTCGTTAACAAAGAATACCGAGAAAAATATAGAAAATTGACTACTCCAACTAATACATCTTTATGAATAGAGCTTCTTTGTTGCCTTTCTGTCTACATGCCAGGGATGTGTGGTAATCCCCACTCGTGTTAGGCAAGTTTTAAATGCTCAACCAACTTAACCAGTATATCTTAGGGCAGCATTTCTCAACCTTTAAGTATGTGCGACCCGAGTTTTCATAACAGTTTTAATTGCGCCCCCTAACGTTTTTTTTGAAACCCTAATAAAATTTATTCCTTTATTTTTTGCTGCTGATACACCGCTACAAGTTTAAAATTTCCCTACGAATGGTGAAATTACGCCGCATATGGCAACATTTGCGCCCCCTTTTTTGAGAACCGCTGTCTTTGGGAATGAAGAAGAGAAACTGGAGTACCCTGAAGAAAACTTCCTCAGACATGGTAAGAATATACCAAGCCCACGTGATGACAATAGCCAGACGCAGGATTTAAAATTTGGATGCCAGATCTGTGAGGCATAATCTCACCATAATGCTATACAAATGTGCTGCCCATTTTATCCAGATATTTTATCCAAACAGATACTTCTTGACGAAGATGCACAGGTGTAAATGGGACAACCAATCGGCCAGTGAGCTGCTGGTTCTTTTTTTCATTTGTGTCTCATTGTTAATTGGTAGCTGGTTAATTAATTATAAATTGTGAATGGAGTGAGTAAACATTCTAAATCTTAATAAGCATGTCATCTAAGATTAAGGCCCCCTTCCAAAAAAAGTTTGCTGCATTGCGGCAATAAGTGGCTTTTAAACCTAAAGTTGCCTGGAATAAAAACCCACAGGACCATGCATCTTTTCAGGACCAAGACTAAGAACTGCATTGCTAAATATAATGCTTCTAGCACACTTTGGGTGTGCCCTTAGGTTCTGTACCAAGTGCACCACATGTGGGAAATACCCAATAGACATTGAAATGACCTTTACAAGCAACTGGGAGAACTACATCATCATATGGCACTACAACATCTAAAAACATTGAACATTAAATTTGATATCCTCTAGGCCTTGACAAGATGTATCTTTGGTTGAATAATACACCCACTTGACTTATAGCAAAGTATGTAATCACAACTCCCAATCTTCAAATACAGCCAAATGAATGCAATGTGGTAGTGGCCCCACCATCCACTTACACTTGTAGTACATTTCACAAGATTTCATAGATACACAGTCCAGTCTATAAAGCACATATAGAAAGGACTGATAACTTCCAAGATTCATCCAAAATCTTAAGAGAACAAAACATGTGTCCACTCTTTGATGAAAAGGATGCAGCCCACATTCTTCCTCCTGAATCTGAGGATCTGCTGTCAGTCCGTCAACATGAGGCTGAGCACTCTGTTAATTCAATTTCTTGTAAAGGAGTTGTAGCGCCTGCTGACTTTACCTGGCAGTTCATGCATTTATATGGGATAGAAGTGACTAAAAACACTTTATATTTTAAAAGTTAGATTAGGAAATAAAATGGATGAGCACCACAAAATTCTGAACCTCCAATGCCTCATGAGAAATAAAACCTTAAAGAGATGCTCTCTTGTGTTTTTATTTGCCCCTTTTGTTGTGCCTAAGATGACACCTACAGTACAGACCCCTCATGGACCCTGTGATCATCAGAGGTGACTGTGTGCAGATGGTGCAGATCTATAAATATCTGGGAGTGCAGCTGGATGATAAATTAGACTGGACTGCCAATACTGATGCGCTGTGCAAGAAAGGACAGAGCCAACTACACTTCCTTAGAAGGCTGGCGTCCTTCAACATCTGCAATAAGATGCTGCAGATGTTCTATCAGACAGTTGTGGCGAGCACCCTCTTCTACGCGGTGGTGTGCTGGGGAGGCAGCATTAAGAGGAAAGACGCCTCACGCCTGGACAAACTGGTGAGGAAGGCAGGCTCTATTGTTGGCATGGAGCTGGACAGTTTAACATCTGTGGCAGAGCGAAGGGTGCTCAGCAGGCTCCTATCAATTATGGAGAATCCACTGCATCCACTAAATAGTATCATCTCCAGACAGAAGAGCGGCTTCAGCGACAGACTGCTGTCAATGTCCTGCTCCACTGACAGACTGAGGAGATCGTTCCTCCCCCAAACTATGCGACTCTTCAATTCCACCCGGGGGTGTAAACGTTAACATTTAACATTATACAAAGTTATTGTCTGTTTTTCACCTGCATTATTATCATTCTTTAATTTAATATTATTTATTGTACCATTATACTGCTGCTGGAGAATGTGAATTTCCCATTGGGATTAATAAAGTATCTATCTATCTATCTATCTATCTATCTATCTATCTATCTATCTATCTATCTATCTATCTATCTATCTATCTATCTATCTATCTATCTATCTATCTATCTATCTATCTATCTATCTATCTATCTATCTATCTATCTATCTATCTATCTATGTAAAGACTGTGTCAGACTTAAGACTTAATGCTGATGAAGATAAGGTGTCTGTAATTATTCTGTTAAATCCGGGTGCTCCTATAGACACCATAGGTCACAGTATTCGTCTCATCATCTAAAACACTGGGTTGGCATTTTTTGGCACTGCTTTAAACTAGTTTTAGTTATGTATAACTGCAAGAAAGTTTAGATGATTGTCATAAAGAAATATAAGATATTGAGTATGGCGTGCCACAAGGTTCAATCCTAGGTTCATTAATTTCAGAAAACAGACGGTTAATGTCCAAAGCTATGCAGATGACACACAGCTATACATGTTATTTGTGCCACATGACTCTGATCTTATTCAAAATGTAGCAATAAGTGTTCCAACCAAAAAGCGAGACTCTGAACAGAGAACTCCAGTTTGATCCACACATCATTGGCTTCCAGTTACGACTGATTGTATATTCCTATTAATTATAGACTTGGCTCTTAACAATTATGAATGCCTTTCAAATATGCCCCAAATAGTTCTCTACTGTCTTCAAGTGTCAGCCTTCCCAATACACATCCACCTTAATAAAAGGACAAATGTCTGTGTGTCTGTTCGGTTGTTATGTCTCTGTGTCTCTGCCGTTCAAAAGATGGCGCATCACAAACATTAGCACTGCTTTTACGAATCCTGTGCCAAATGGTATGTAAAAGAGACATCACAACCAGATGGACACACTTCACTGCAAACATTAGCAATGAAGTCTACTTTGATTACGTAGATAGGTAGCACAGCTGGTAAAGCATAAAAGGACTGGAGAGACAGATATTTGTTTTTATGCATCATAAATCTGGAATGTTTTAGAGTATTTCAAAAAGATCATTATCATTTTTGCATTTTAATAAATATTGTTAACTCTTGTTAAAAAAGATAGGAATAATACATACTGAAATTACATAAGTTGAGTGTTTGATCTGCTGGGTTGGCTGTATACTATGTATATGTTAGCCATTGTGTAATAAAAATTTGTGACTATATTATTATTGGTTATTCAAACTTCTCCTTGGAATCTTTCTGTTGCACTGTGGTTCAGCCATGACCTTCAGTTAATTATATGACCCTGAGTAAGTTGCTTAATCTACTTATTTTCAAATTGGGAAGAATGCAAAGAGCTGTAATATCATTTCACACTAGAAATGTACCATGAATATTGTTTAAAATAAAAAGGTGATTTTTTTTTTCTCAATCTGCTGGACTCACTAACATCCACAGGGGCAATTTAGAATCCCTATTTAGCATGTAAAGTTTTGAGATAAAGATACAAACTGGAGTATCTGGAGAAAAAAAATGAGGACATCTGGAAAAAAAAGTACAGATTTCACAAAGGCATTGACCGAGTCTTGGAGTGTGAGGAAGGAGCAATAACTACTGCTCTGCTGTAGTGCCAGCTGATCTGTGTGATTCCAGTTTGACAGAAGGCCATTAGTCATCCAAGAATAGACCCTGACTTCTACCACGTGGCTGCAATACTGCTTTTACTCAATGACTGACAGTTCAAGGTTATGATAGAATAGCTTCTGGAATTGCTAGAAGTAGTTAATGTTTTATCCACCACAAACAACAGGATAATGCAAACTATACAGGCAAAGAGAACAACCTATAGAGTAAATGTGATAACTGTGTCTTTAATACAGCAAAGCCTTACAGGGAAAGTTCTTGGAGGCTTAGCCAGTAATAATTTTTATTGTGCAATTCAATGCAGAGAGGTGTCTGCTGCAGGGATATCTGCCTCTGCATGTGCTCGTAGAAAACCTTCTCAGCTTCACCTTGAACATGCCAGATTAGGTGTAAGACAGTAGAAAAAAGCCTTCTTCACTTTTTTTGCAAGAGCATCCAGCCCTGTCAAACTAGCAAGTGACCTGTCAAATATGAAAAAGTAGTTTAAGCAATGGAACATATTATGAGCAAAAGGACGATCAACTTGCCTGATACATCCAGAAGGACAAGCAAAGCACAAGCTCCCTCAACAAGCAGCCTGCCGCTCTGTTAATGTAATTTCTTTTACATGAGTTGTATATCCTGCTGACTCTGCCTGGCAGTTCCTGTCTTTATATGGGATAGAAGTGAATAAAAAACTTTACATTTTAAAAGTTAGAATTGAAAATAAAATAGTGTGACAAAAAGGGAGTGCCCCAGAGCGCCAGACACAAGTGCACATACACAGTCAAGGGTACAAATAAAGTGAATTTTGTGGCACAAAGTACCTTTCCCAGGTTCTTTCTCCAAAACAAGCACTCACAAGCAAGATTCCAATAACAATTCACCTCTACTCTCTTTCAGGCAAACCTTATCCTCTAGCTCCTGACTCCTACTTGGGTGGATGAATTGATCGGCTTTTCTGGTACCACATAATTACATCCAGAAAGCACCCTGAAAGCACTTTTGGGTCAGGTGGATCCTACTTAGTGTGTAATTCCTCTCCCCCAAGCACCCTTTGGCACATACATACATACTATGACTGGGCAATCCCTCACAATTACAATTCCCAAGGTGACTTGCAGATGTACAAATGGGTACTCGACCCAAGGGATGCTGCCATCTGATGCACAGCTGAACTAAATTGCCCCAAGAGACAGTCCTTCCCTGTCCTTCAATAACATCTTCCTGGCCAGGCAAGGTACCTGCAACCAATCTGGCCGGGACACCTGTCCATCCAGATCCTTCTCTTAATGCATTCTATATGGGTAAGGAACCACCCCCACTTATGGTCAGGATGCCAGTATATTCACCTTGTCACCTACAAAAGCACCACAAAATTCTGAACCTTCAATTTCTCATGAGAAATAAAACCTTTAGGAGATGTTGTGTCTAAGAAGAACACCTATCTATGTAAACCTTTCTTTCATGTCTCACTGGTTTGTGCAGTAGGTCAGGAACAACTGCTTTCCAGGGCTCAGCAGCAGCTGCAGCACCCCCTGGCAGCACTCATGGATCCCAACAGGGCAGCACCAAACTCCAACTCCCATGAAGCCCTGCAGGAGTCCAAGGCACCACTGCAACCTAGTGGGGCTGCCATCTAGTGTTCCAGGGGAGGTACTGTCCTAACCAGGCTTGCTCCCCTGGTCCTCCCAGAGAAGAGGCATCCTGGCTGGGGTGTGGACTCTTTATTCACCTCTGATTGTGTGGCTAGGCAAAACACAAACTTCATCATTAACTTCATCATTAAAATTGTTATAGTACCATGACTTGGTCACAGACCTCAGAAAGCAGAACACATACCTCACTTCCATCTATATCAGAGAGGATGTAGAGAGAGTGATCAGCTTTAAACATCTTGGAGTGACCATCACTCATGAACTGAAGTGGATAATATACATTTTAGCTCTTGCCAAGAAGGCTCCCCAATGCCTCTGCTTCCTCAAACACCTAAGGAAAGCTCACTTTCTAGTATGACATCTCCTTGGTTCAAGATCATAAAGCACTTCAGAGGGTGATCAAGGCAGCACAAATTATTAATAGCACTTAGCTGCCTTAGAAAGGTAGACAGTATAATTAAAGACCTCAGCCATCCTGTACAACTGCTTTTCTTACTCCTGTGTTTTGGCAAACAGCAAACATTACAGGACAATTTGAACTCGCAGCAGTAGATTCAGATCTATCCACAGATCATAAGATTATTGAACAGGAACCTGAAACAATTATGCCTGGTGTTGAGTGTAGAAACTTATTACAGCAGGTAATGTTTTTGTAACTTTTTTAATGTTCTGCAAGATTTCAGTTCCCACTGAAGACATACAGAAGGCAAAATATTAACAGTTGACCACTGCTATGGTATATACTAATGACTTTGAAGGAATGCTACTAAAGGCAAAAATAATGATACGTCTTCTTTAAAGCAGAGTTCTATGTAGTGTGGTGTAGTCACTAAACCATAGGGGTGTGAGTTCAGTACCTGTTTCTGATTAACTATGTGACCCGAACACATCACTTAACTTCCCTATGTCCTTATGTAACCAATGCACGTAAACTATTGAACCATATCCTTATCTGCAAGTTGCCTTGAATGGAGTATATACAATACTATTTTTTTCAATGATGATTTCAGAATGAACTGCTTTTCAAAGTGAATGAAATACTCACACACTGTAAGAGTTACTTAATATTACACAACCTTATTTTGAATAAAATCATTTTACTAGCTAACACAAGTTGAAAAACAGAGTTTTGTATCTATATTTCACAATAGCCTAGAAAGTCATAAAAAAGAAAAAATCAGCACAGAGGGTTTTTAATAAATATGAACAACCCAGTATCAGCCACTCTTTGGATGCTGATTTTATTCCATTATTATCTATAGTGAATCAATAGTTTGAGTTGCTTAAGTATACTACAGCCACCTTTAATACTCTGCCGTGTGACATTTTCATAAAATGACTGTTTTGTTGACCACAAGACAAAAACTGGAGAGTGGAGGCGGATAGGCGTGCCAAAGTGTGGGCTTTCAGTCACACTAAAGAATTTCACCATAATGAGCAAATGCTGCCAGGTTCCTTTCTCATTCACTTATCAATACTCTGAATAGAGCTCTACCAGCATGCAACCAGCTGTTATATACATTTAAAAGGGTTTGATTAACAGAGATTGCATGCATTTTCCTCATACCCCCGTGCTCATTCTGGCTTTTAGAGTTAATGCAGTGTCTCACAAGAATGACCCTTTACCCTATATTCCTTTTGCTATTACTTTAGTTGTTGTGTTTGTTTTATTTAAAATACAAAACCTGCTACTCCATTCATATTCTTATTGTAGTAGGTAGATAGTCGAACAGAACTCTTCCTATTTTTTGATAGTGTGATACGTGAACATGTAAAATGATGATGGTACAGTGACAGCCTTCTATTTTTACATTTCTATATTTGATTAAAAGAATGTTACAAAAAAAATCTGCTTTTAAATTATGTTTGTAGAAACTAATGCAGTATGACAGTAAATACTGAAGTACTTTGGAAATCTGTAAGAAAATAATGTGATTAGTCTTCATTAGTCTTTTGAGCCACACTCTAAACTTCTGTGGTACAAAAACATCTGGGGCCTCATTTATAAAACTTTGCATGAATTTTAGCATGTAAATGTGCATATGGTAAAAAAAAAAACTGGAAAATACGTATTCCAAAAAAAAAAAAATCGGCTTGCAGCATACACACAATTCTAAGCAATTTACCCTTTGTAAATCACAATCATCTAGTAAATATGCATACATAAGCACATCTGAAACAATCATACATGGACCATGCTAATCAACCTCATATTTATGCATGATGCAGAACTTCATTGGCTGCTAACGCAGCCTCCCACCTGACACATTGAGACACTGCCATCTGCATTCATGGGTATCTGGCTGCACTCTGAAACTTCACCATTGGCATTATGACGCCTCTCCTCTGTGTTCTAGGGGTCAGGGAAAAGTGTTAGACACTGAGTGGGTAGCCACTATCACCTGGCACATGTAATAACATGATTGCTGTTACAATGAATTCTACAGACCATATGAAACACTGAGGGTTCAGCCAATTATCTTACCCATAATCCACTCACCATATATAGTACTGTCATGTCTGACAAAGCTGCTTTACCTTAAAATAAATGAATCATGGATTGAAACAGGCTACTGAGCCACAATGTTTGACAGTCTCATCTTGGCATAACAGATGACTTGTACATTAATGAAATATCACTGCTTATGGTTAACAAAAGCAGCTTCATTCTTGCTAGGTTCCCTTATTTCAATTGGAGTGCAGTAAAGTGCTCTGATTATGTTAGGAGAACCAGAAAATGCTGCAAATTGCCTTTTTTACGTTGGAAAAAAAACTGTTATGTTCACCCATACCATACAAAAACTGGATTAGTGCTTTGCAAGCTGGTTAATGGCTTCCAGCACAGTGGGCATGACAACATGAAGCTTGGCTTAAATATTCCTGAATTGTTGGTCAGTTCCCTGAGAAGTGACAACAGGCAGCAGATATAAACAGATGAATAACCAAAAAAGTTCTTCAGTGTACATATACAGCATTGGTTCTCTTAAGAAGGAACTAAAATAAAATTTTACATCATATTCATTACTTTTGAGGTGAAATATGTCTGTCACTTCAATGTATATTATAATAACAGCTTGGTGATATTTATCATTATGCATGTGAATCGTCTTTTAGCTGGTTTGCCTCTATTTCCCTGCTTGATCAAGGGTGTTGTCATTTCCCACTTTCTCCAAAATGTTGCATACGCATGGGTCAGAGTTACCATAAATATACGCCTGTTTCCTCACCAATTTTTCTTTCATAAATGCCGACATTTGCATGGGAAGTTACATACACACATTTCAAGCTTCTTTTTGTGCATTCACAAGCTTTATAAATGAGGTCCATGGAACCCATGTGCTGCAAAATGCAAAGAAACAACATTTTACAACTATACTGACTCAAGACGAGACAGTAAAAGATTTCAATGAAAAAGAATTTGGAGATGAGATGTAGTCAAGAAATCATCCAAGAGTCGAAATTAGAAAAGATTGCTGACCAGCTGTCAAGTTTAAAATGTTAAGAAAAACATCTAAGACCATTAACCAGAAACATATTACTTCATAAATGGGAATTACAAATCAAAGCAATGTAACACACAGCAACATGGTAGTAGGTAATTCTGGAAAATTTCAGCAAGCCAACAGTTGAAGTGCTACTGTACATGATAAGGCATTCTGATAAGACATTATCAAAATTAACATTGTAAATATTGCCTAATGCAAGAAATTAATGTAAAAAATCATAATCCCTTGGGGTCCAAAATCCCATATTTCATTTGCAACATGTACTTGAACCGCAAGGAAGGCAACAAACATTGTAACAATGACTGGGTAAAAACTATTACTCTGTATTATGTTAACTAGCACATGCAACTAAGAATTTGACTATACTCTGTACTATACTATAATGACCTCTATAAAACAATTACTTTGTATTTTGTGTTATATTTTTGTTTGTTCCGTAAAGTATGAGTGCTTGACAAGACTGAGTATATCTGTCCTTAAAAAGTGCACAGCCTGTTTGGATACTGATTATAACTGAGAGATCCTGATTTATTATTTTCCCTGGCAAAATTTAGGGAGAGATCAGATGACTCCATTGGAAAATCTTTGGTCTAGATTCAAGGAGCAAAAATAATTTGGTGTCCTGATTTTTTTTTTATAAATGAGATTTGTCATGATAATGTACAAAGCAGTACTTTATTTTAACAATGTTCAGATGAGCTCTGTATGTCAAGCTCATCGTTTTATAAAATAACGGAGATGACACAACATGCATTAGCTCCAAGGAATATTCGCCATGCCCCAGGTAACCATTGCAACAATAAAACTGATGTTCTCATCAAAGCAGGCCATTAAACAAACACAATATCTTAATAATAAAAGTAGATAACAAGAAAACACACCACTATACATCTGCGGAACATGGCAGAGTTTGAATGAGTAGATTCAATGATTGTCTTCATTATATCCTTCCAATGTTTTATGAAATAAAACTTAAACTGACAATATGCACTACTTAAATAGAATGCAAAAGAAAGGACAAATGCATAGTAAGGAAATGTTGCTATGTTTTAAAAATTGCTACTGATTAAAAAGGGCACGTGAGCTCAACCGTCAGAACTGGAATCCCAGAACTTGACAGTCCATTAAAGAAAGAACTTGAGAGCAGTAAATCAGTTACAGATGCAATAAAAAGCAATAAAGAATGTTACAACGAAAATGGACAGGGAGAACATGAGGAGAAATGAATTGGAAGAGGCAACCATATAGTTCAGTGGTAAATGTAAAAATGAAATTCGATTGAGGCTGAAAAACAAAAAAGATGTAGGGCAATTTTAACAAAATGATCTCAATAGAAAATGAGTGCATATAAATAAAGTTGATTTAGCTTGCATTTATATTGGTTGGCATGGTAGCACAGTCCTGCTGCGTTTCAGGAAACAGAGAAAGGCAGCTGATACAAAGATATAGTCAATAAATACACTGCAACTGAAATAAAAGCTGACATAAAAAATGAAAACATAAATCCAAAAAGTTATCAAATAAAATATCTTTCATCGTTTACAGGGTACATTAGCATTAGTTTAACAGACTTGTTTATCATTCATTCATATAGAGTCGTGAAAAATTAAGTTTCTTATTTAACATATCTGGATATATCAAGACTTGATCTTCATTTAAACAGTGTCTACAGATAAAGGTGATGATACAGTATAACAAGCAACATGTCACTTTTACATTTTGTAATCCTATGTGTAATCTAAATTAACATATATTAAAATTTTGCACGTGGATGAAGTAAGTACAACTCTATATTTATCACAACCTCAAATACCTAAAATTAGAATCAGGTGCCCCAGATCAGGGACAAATGCTTAAAACACCATTAGAGCAGATCTTTGAGGAACAGGTCTTATTTAAACATCAGACATTTAGTTTGGGTTGCTCTTTGTTGCTGAAGTGTGTGTTATCACCATGCCTACATCAAAAGAGATCTCTGAGTCCTTCAAAAGGAAGGTTGTACAGTAGATATCTGCCTGTGACTTTAGAACTGTATTTAAAAAGATCTCCAAACAATTGGAAGTAAATAATTCCACTTTCTAGAAGATTATTTACAAGTGGAGAAGATTTCAAAGACCTGCCAATTTACCTCATTAAGTTCAGTCGAAGAGCAGAACATTGTTGCTGAAGAACGTCTCTGAGAATCCCAGAATTTCATCATGTACCTACAAGTAGCTTTTGCCACTGTTAATGTCAAAGCGTAGGAGTCTACCATTAGAAAGAGTCTGCACAGTTCAGGCCTATATAGGCGGTGTGCCAGGAGGAAAACTTTGCTTTCCATAGAGAATATCAGAGCAAGGATAAAGTTTGCTCATGAACACCTAGACAAAGACCAGAATTTCCAGAACAATGTGCTCTGGACAAGCAAGACAAAGACATAGTTATTTAACCACGGTACCAGAAGACACGACTGGTAAAAACCAAAGACAGCATTTGACTAGAAGAACTAGTACCAAGTGTAAAGCATAGTGGTAAACATTTTATGGTTCTGGGATGCTTTGCTTCATCAGGGCCTAAGCAGTTCACCATCATAGAATTCACTATGATTTGTCCATTGTACTAGGGGGTGCTTGAAGATAACATAAGAGAATTTGTCAGACAATTGAAGTTTAACCAAATGTGGACTTTGCAACTTGACAATAACCCTAAATACTGCAGTAAATTCAGCAAGCAATGGCTGAGAAGATAGAAATGGAGGTATCTGGAATGGTCAAGTAAAAGTCCAGATCAGAATACTATTGAGATTCTGTTGGGGATTTGAAACAAGCTGTGCACACAAGACACCATGGGGCATCACACAGCTGAAAGAATTCTGCATATAGGAGTGGTAGACAGTTACAAGAAACACCTACTTGAGGTTATTTCTTCCAAAGGGGGCAATACCAGCTATTAGAACCAATGGCGTATCTATTCATTTTCATTGAAATAATTATTGCAAAATTAAAATGTCATTGTGTTTTTCAATTTATATCACTTTTATCTAAACACACTGTTTAAATGAAAGTCAAATCTTAATATGTCCACATATGGTAAAAAAGAAAGGCATTTATGGGATGTACTTACTTTTTTCACATGGCTGTATTTTCCTAATCTACTCATTCCAAGGCAGGATCAAAACAGGACTAAACGAGTCTGACCTGGCAGTATCAGTTACATACAAGTCACTAATTTATTACGGGGCACACTCATTCATACCCTTAACAAAACACCCTCGAAGCCATCATACATGGGGAATGCTCAGATCAACACAAGGAGAAAATGACAAATTTATATTAACAATGACTAGGAAAGTGGATTAAATCCAACTTCCTTCTGGTGCCATCATAGTGCCACACTGAGATAGATAGATAGATAGATAGATAGATAGATAGATAGATAGATAGATAGATAGATAGATAGATAGATAGATAGATAGATAGATAGATAGATAGATAGATAGATAGATAGATAGATAGATAGATAGATAGATAGATAGATAGATTTGCAAACCATTATTTAGCATTCACTGTACCTTAGGTTTAATCCAAGTTTTTTTCCCATTATTTTAGCACTAATACTATATGTTTAACTTACTGGTATGTAGTTGGACTAATGTTGATGCAGCGTGGATGACTTCCAGACTCAAACTTGCTGGCCAGAGTGACATTGTTTCCAAACAAGCAGTATCGAGGCATTTTCACACCCACCACTCCAGCTAAAACAGATCCTGAATGGATTCCAATTCGCAACTAAAAGGAAAAAAAGGAGGCATATTGTCAATATTACCCAAAAAAGCATCAACGGTCCGTTACTGCTTTATTTACTGTACATTCAATATGTATATATTGTTTCAAAGAAATAACAAGTACATTGTAAAAAATATTGTGAAAAAATGGGAAATCATCAGTAAAACAATCTGTTAAAACTTTCTAAGTGACCCCTTACAGCGCAACTCATAACAGAATAATATAATAATTGCATAAATCAAGACATACAGCATTGATCATCTGATCCCTTGAGACAGACCTCTGGGAATAGAAAATGGATTCTTGGATAGGACAAAGGAATAGCATTGAGGTAGTTGAATAAAGATTGACAAGCTATGTTAGATTGAATGGCCTGTTCTTATCACTATTATACTAATGTTCTAAAGACTGCCCTCAGATTCTGGTCTTTGTTCTCTATTTATAGAATTTTTATTTTCTGTCTATGACTATGTGGAGTCTTCTCCAGGTAATCAAGTTTCCCCACCTTCCCAACAAAAGTCATCCATTTTAGAATAATTAGTAACCCTAAAATGGACCTCAATGAGTAATTTTTGCCTCCCTAGTGAGTGTGCCCCATGATAGACTGGCACTCCATCTAAGGGTGTTTTTTTTCATGGGCCTCATGCAGCTAAACACTATTTTCCCTTATGACCCTGAGAGAGACTGAAAATGAATGGGGAGAAAAAAATGTCTACTGTTTATTTATATAAACAATTGTTAAGGTTTTTGATTTCCCCTAGCGTGGAACATGTCCTGGAGAGCTAAAAACCATCATTTTAGGATTGTAGACATCTTACTTGAAGGGTCACAGAAGACTGTTTTGGATGAGCTAGGATAAACCATATTTGAACCTTAGAAAGTTGCACAGAGATGTTCCATACAGAACAGAGCTACGAGATGCTGTTTTAATTCTATGTAATTTTTAAATTTTCCTTTTAATGTTATCTAAGTGTATAAGTCACATTATAATCTTAGGACAGAACAACTTGACAGTTTCTAACCCAAACTCTTGACTTTTCCCAAGGGAACTCTAGATACCACAGATAAACACCTTTAACAAGATAGTGTTTTACACATATTTTAATGAGCAAAGCCTTTCGGCAGATCTGTGTATCACCAGAGCAGTTAGCCAGTTATCTGTGTGTAACATCACAAGGTATACAACCCCAAGTGATTTTTTTTTTATATATAAAGGACAAACTACCCAAGGACTGGACAGAAAGACTCCATTCCATGAGAGAGGCTCTATCCAAATGGACTTAGAGATGTTTTCCATTCATTATCACTAGTGCTGAATCGAAAAGCCATCTAAGACTACGTTTCTCCACTGACATAGATACTTGCTGTGATGCATAACCTGTAAGGGCATGCAAAGGCTAAACTTAGTATATCACGTTCCACTTTTTGACAGTACAGGAAAAAAATATATATTTTAAGCATTGAGTATAATAATTAGAAAGTATAACATCATAATTAATAACTTAAGGGGGAATATCAAATGGAGTGTACTAACAATTGAATATATTAAATTGTTAAGTGTACTTGCTGAAGTATTGTCTCATTAAAGGATCAGAAAATGGTAATCTTTAGTATAACTTGGGGTCAGGTATGAAAGTTCTAAAGTTCTTTGGATATCAATATATTTTTTTCTCCATTTTCTTCCACCATCTTAAAATGGTAATTTAATAGTTGAAGGTATCTATCAGCTCTTGTCTCTTACCTGCAAGCATTACCTTTCTTCGACACTGAAGCTATATTTTGACCATTGCAATAATGACATGCTAATCATTTGCACCAAATTCATACAAATATCAGTTGTCTACTCGGTAACTGTGGCAGAGATGTTTGTTGTATTACAGAATGCAATGTCGCTCCATCAACTGCTTCTTGTTTAGGAAAGAGAAGAGGAGGTGATTGTCGTTTAGAGCAAGGTGAAATGTGATCCTACTTGTCTAGGAAAATATTAATGTGAAACTCTTTCTCCCTGAAAAATTTACTGCAAACACACTTTGAGTTATTACTCATAATTAATCTTCATAATGACAATGTACATTTTTTTCTCCTTTCTTTGATAAGTAAACACAATCATAATATTTTGGCAACCATTTCCTGTCCTCAGTGTGAATTGGAAAGCAATGCACAGATTAACTTTACAAAGCACAACACAACACTCCATTAATTCATTTCAAACTGTGACTACCTCTTCCGCTGGATCTCATGTGTGCTGGGAAGTGCACTTGTCCTATGGCAATGAACGCTCATTGAATTAATGAATGAATGAAATTAAAATTGGGGGAGTAGTGTTTCACTCAGAAACAAACAGTTCTGCTGCCTCCCACCTTAATACACAATCATTATTTTTCAGATAGCATGGAATAAACTTCCAATGCAACAAGACTGATGAAAAATATTCATTTTGTTTTCTTGTTTTTGCGTTCTTCTTCTTGTATCATTTTGGGCCCTGAATTGTTCCAATGATACATTTCTGATGTTTTATCGAAATTCAAGACCATGTTCAACGTTTTTCTTTTTTACCATTTTCTAGAAAAAATAACAATGCCTAAAGTACTGGATGTAGTAAAAATAAACTCTTCCTAGTTATTGTAAGCAGAACTAATTATATGATGTGGAACGAGCCCCAGACACAGACAGGCAGACATGTTTAAACTCACCACCACACGTTTATTAACACTAATATTTACAAGTTAAGTGCACCACAACCCCAATCTTCCCCAAAGTCCAGGCCAAACCACACTGCCTCTTCTTCGGACCACCTCCTTCTCTCTCTTCACCGACCTCGTCTGTCTTCCACCCAACTCCAGCCCCTGAATGAAGGGAGGCGGCCCCTTTTATCTGCACCTAGATGTGCTCCAGGTGTGTTCTGGCAATCTCCCCCGAACACGCCCCAGTGTGGCGGAAGTGCCAGCTGCGTACCCGGAAGCACTCCAGGTGTCCCCACTCGTCTTCCCCCCAGGACTTCCTGATATGGCGGAAGTGCTGGGGTCCAGGGTTCTCCAGGCATGGGGGTGCCCCCTGGCGGTGACCATGGGCCCCTACAGGGTTGAGCTTCCCAGCTCTGTAACCATGGCCCCCAAAGGAACCAGGGCGGTCACCCCCTCGTAGTCTGGAGGAGGCATGAGCCCTCCTCCTGTCTTCCTGGGCATCCCGGCTGGGTGCCACCCCCAGCCGCGTGCCACAATGATTACTTAAAAGTCTTAAAGTCATTTTATGTTATTACTAAATATTTTTCACATGGTCATTGCTCGAAATATTTGCGGTCAAAATGTTTAGTATACAATTTCCTTGGATTTGACTAGATACAGTACAGGTTTTCTGTCTATTTTTTTCTGTCAATTTCAGTGTTAAATAAAGTCTTTCCATCCATCCATCTCCTTTCTGAGATCACTTTGTCTGCTACATCATCACAGGGGGCAGATGTCCATTCTGGCACAATCTGAGACAGGAATTGTAAAAGAGACATCTATATGTCGTTGGGTACTCTCACACATCAACAACAGGTTAATTTATATGCTTTAGATAATCTGATGCATATACAATTATATGCAACATACTAGATACAATATATATTTATAAGTATTTGAATTTATACTGTGTTTATGTTTCAATATGTGTTGTTATGATTGGCTGTTCAGTAACTTAACAGTTTGTGGATAGAAACTCTTCCTGAATCTACTGGTGTGAGAGCCAATGGTCCTGAAAAAAGGAGTGAGAAAAATGACTAGGCAGAATGAGGTCTGTCTCTGTCAGGAGCAGAACACCTTCCATCATATATACAAAACAGAACAAGGTTTTATTTATACAGGTATAAATTCAGAAATCTAAGATGAAAAATATCTCTTACTCCCTTTTTAATACACAATGTTTTTTAGGCACAGTGCTTTAGAAATATATTTTACTTTAAGCACTAAAACAAAGGTTTGTTTTTATCACACAGGTTACTCAAGCACTGCAGTAAGAAAGTCTGCTCAAAATGAAACACAGCTATGACCTTTGCTGTCTTTCTTCTCAAGCGTAGTCTTTAAATAGTGACTGCTTCACATAGATTCTGTGATTATAGTTTCATGCATTTAAGCACAGTTGGTGAAACAGTAGATAAAATTAGACAATCAATAATGGTGCATTAACATTAGGTGTGGAGTTAGGGTCATAATTAAAATGATCCTTTTTTTTAAGGAGGATTTGATTAAATTCCCCCATGTTTTTTTTTACCAATATGATGTTATTTAAATATAGTGCACTTGATTTAACTTACTATACCCAGACAGCTGCATTATATCTAATAAAAAACATGTAATAAACCATTGTGTACAGTATATCACTAAAATTATGCAAAATATACTGTATGTAGAAATTCATATAAACATAATGTATAGAAAAATTGATCCCAGCTAAAAGAAGTGTGAGGGTGCATGCCCTACAATGGATTCACACTTGGTTCAAGGCTGTTTCTCACTTGCAACCAGTGCTGCCAGGATATACAATACAATACAATTTATTTTTGTATAGCCCAAAATCACACAAACAGTGCTGCAACGGGCTTTAACAATCCCTGCCTCTTGACAGCCCCCCAGCCTTGACTCTCTAAGAAGACAAGGAAAAACTCCCAAAAAAAACCCTTGTAGGGAAAAAACCAAAACCTTGGGAAAGGCATATCAAAAAGAGACCCCTTTCCAGGTAGGTTGGGCGTGCAGTGGGTGTCAAAAAGAAGGGGGTCAATACAATATAATACACAGAACAAAAGTACGGACCACAATTTAACAGTAGATGATATCACATAATATGATTTGGATTTGCTTAGAGTCCTGGAGACCTCAGCCATCAAGCTGCCTCCCCCATTTGGCCATTCCACAGTTGGAATATGCTTCGGCTCCTTTGTCTCTGAACTGGATTAAGCAGGTTTAAGAATAATTGCATAGACTTTAATCTGTCTTATAAAAATGTATGTAATACAAGAATAAAGCACAGTGATCCATAGGTCCAGTGTCCAGGATTTACATCACTTGCATTAATGTTGTCTCTGTGGAATTTGTGTGTTCCCCCTAAGTTTGCATGCATTTGCCACTAGGTCCTCCAGTTTTCCTCCCAACATCCTAAACAGACATGCAGGGTAATTTAATTGGCAATTCTAAACAGGTTCTGTATGAGTGGGCTCTGTGATGGACTAACCAATAGGCTATGGTCATCCCAAAACTCAAAACTGGATTAAGAAGGTTTGAGAATCTACTCTTTTACGTGACGATTTTACTGGGTAGTCATGTAAGTATGTCCAGCACGTGTCCATGTCAATTAGATCCTACGTCAGGTCTGGTCTCTGCAGTAGAAGCTGCTATTGAGCCAAACTGATGCCTGTGAGGCAAAAATAAATAAAAAAGAAAAATCTGTTCCTTTACAAGAGAGTTTTACCAAATGTATGTCCAGTATCTCCAGATCAATCAGAATCTACATAAATTCTAAGTGCTAGTTTACTATTGTTTTGCATGCATTATTCACGTTAGATCTGGCATCATGCCTCAACATATGTACTCATGTAGAGAAAGCTCTGCATGAGCTAATGTATTATACATGTATGTGCATTGAAATGAAGCTAAAAGTGGAAAAATTCATTAGAATTAACACTTTGAACATGAGGTAGGAGTAAATTTGTATATCATTTAGCCTATCAACTCGTATCTCAGTATGCAGCCACTATAGACGCAGGCAGCTTGGTGGTGATCATTTCTGCGAGTTACCTACTACAGTGCTGTCATCTAGTGGATAGTCAAATTTTTTTTTTTTTGATGACAACAGCTTGCATAAAATATTGCTATAAATATATATTCCATATTTATGTTGTGTTGAAAAAGTTATAAAGCTGGTGTTTTGAAAAAAGAAGATTTGTTGCAAGATGAATATTTTGATGATAATGACTGTGATCAAGATAGTGACAATCAATTGGATGATGTGGAATCTAAAGGCTCTGGTACTGATGTTGATAACTGCCCCGATGATGTTGCTTTATCTCAAGGAGTCCAACTTCTCATGACCACCATGGACATTCTGACACCCCCTGACTGCAAACTGTCACCAACAACCAAATGTTTTGTGTGCAACAAATGGGACAGAGCAAAGAAACATGATATATTTGGCACACACATGCCCCTGCATGGTGGCATGCTTCTAGACCTCTCATTCAAATGAAGACTTTTAGTCATGTTACTGGTGAAAATAAAGTAATTAGTTTCTTTACAATTTGACAGTTACTGTTGATAAGGAAACCATTGCTTTTTAATACATTGTTTTTACGTTTTTATGAATTTTGATGGAGTTCTTTATTTATCATATATGCATAGGGCTATACTGCAGCATACTGGTAAGAAATTGCCCAGCAGTCAATGTGTTAAATCATCTTGGCTGCTGCCAGGAAATACTGTAGCATAGCTCTGAACAGTTAGTTAGTAGGAATCACACCACACCAGAAAACTCTGGAAGAAGCAATGGTTTTTCCAAACTAACACCTCCATTACTTCAGGTTCATGTCCTCTGCTCTGGGTAATTCTATGGAATTAGCTGACGCCTCTGCAATATACAACTCTAGAATAATCAGGCACTAGTTTTATGTATGCAGAAATAAAATAACATTTCAAATATCTATAACTTAGGTTGGCTGGTATGGGGTTAGAAAAAAAGCAAATTCTAGTATATAATGGACTCCAGAAACTTACTTCATTTATTTATTCTTTACATTAATTTCCATACTCTGTGTGCTTACACAATAACTTAGCTATGTATTTTAATTTAATATATCTTAGTTCTCTTTTAGAAATGCTGTATTGATTGCATTTTGATTGGATGTGTTTTAAATATTGTAGCATGCTGTTTAAGCTCAATTAAATTAACATTAGAAGCACAATAGCTTAGTACATACAAACCATTTGTACATCAGTTACTACATGAGCCAGCAGAAAACGCCAAAGAAAGCCCCAATATTGTCCCTCTTGTCACCAAGGCATCAACTAGTTATTTTACTTTGCTTCACTGGCTGAATGATGCAATTAAAATGTTTGCTCCCAAAAGTCTCTCCTTATGTCTACAATGAAAACCATTAACTGAACATTTTCTGAACATTAAATCTTCTCACTAGGGTACAGTTGCACCATAAAATCTTGTCAGATGATTACAAAAGCGATTCTTTGTCACACATAAAAACCTGTTGAGGGTTTTAGACAAAGGGACAAATAAATTAACCTGCAGCTATTTGAAAGGATGTTTCAGAGTATTACAACAATAGATAGCAACAGAAAAGACACAAAAACACAAACAAACTGTATACTAAATCATAATGACAGAAAAAGAGGTAAATAGTGTAAAAAACGTGTTAATTAATGGGCAAAGGAAAAAACATCAGAACTTGAACCCAATCTCTAAATTCAAATGTATTATTCCCACAGACACTTGCATACCATATTACTTTCAGACTGGAGGTATAATTAAGAAATATGAAAGTTAATCCTGTTTTCTCATTTTTATTTAATGTCTGCAATATTTTAAATGTGATTTATGATATGTAATATATTAATTGAATTTTGTAGGGTATCGGGGGAAATAATGACATTTATAATACGATTTGTAGCTCCAAATCACATTGCATTTAAAAGTGTACCATCCTTAACTGGACCGATTAATGAGTAAGAGAAAAAACTCTGCATGCATCATCAGAGACCGGACAAGCAGTCATCCTCCTGGGCCAAGTGGAAACGTACTCCAGAAGTAGGTCAGGAGTTTAATTTAGATATGTGTGAAATAGGGGGAACAGGCCAGAGGATTGGGTCAGGATGATCAAATGTTTAAAAGGTAATTGAAATATATTCATGAAGCAGTTTTATTGATCTTATATGATAAGCACACAGTCACCTATTAAAAAACCATCAGCACACCACAAAAGCCATATTAAGCTTCTTAGACCAGCTATAACTGATGTCCTTTCAATACAACATTATTAGAAACATTAGATATTTTTTATGTCATGTGGAAATATAAAGATATTATCTTACCTGGCACACCTCGTCCAGATTCCATAAATTTTTCTTCTGTCTGGTAAATGGTGTAGCTCTTTCCAGACTGTAATTATCATATTTCATAACAGTTCTTTTTGCTGGCTGTGAGGTCCGTTAACATAACATCTTGATCATAAGAGTCTTTTGCACTGATATGATGAATGTGTTAGGGTGTTTTTTGTTAAACTGTTGACTTTTGGTGTGTGTGTGTTCTGCCATGAACTTTTCACAGATGGTTTCTAGCTTGCTTTCAGTGAAACTGGGGTAGGCTCTGACCTCCGTGATCCAGAACCTTCTTAAGTGGGTATTCAAAAGTTGGTAGATGATTACTGATATCTCTTTGTTGTTATGTCTGGCATGAAGTTTTATTACCAGTTTTCTTTTGGGAATAAAGTAAATTAAATAATAAAAATTGCACAACTAAGTAAACCTTTAAAAATGTTAAAATTCAGAGCCACTAATTAAAATAAATGACTTTCCTTCTTTAGAGGCATACTTAACACAGTTACTATAAATTTTTAAAAATATACAAATTAAGTTTGTTTTTTCAATAGTCATTAAAAATTATATGTGCATGGCTACCTTAATATATAAAATATGACAACATGAAAATTAATTATAAATTTTAGATTTAGAATTAATGAATGCTAGGATTCTTTTAAGAACATAAAGTTAATATTTGCCATAATAAAACATAATATTTATCAGTGCAGCTCAAAAGACTGCAAGATGATTTTATATATACGTGTGCAAGATGATTTTATATATATGTGTGTGTGTGTGTAAATATATATATATATATATATATATATATATATATATATATATATATATATATATATATATATATATATACACTAGGGGGTTCCTTCACGCTTGTTTTGCTCACCAGCCGCTTCGCGTCTCTGCTGCTTGCGTTGTAAAGAGGGGGGCTAGAGACGCAGACGCTCCTCCCAAAACCCCTCTTAAATGGTGATACAATGGGAAACAAATAGTTTTTTTTTACCTCCTCTTTGCTTGAGCAGCTGCTGGCTTGCTGCTGTTTCCATGCTGCGTGATCTGCATCTTGTGCGGCGCTTCAAACATTTAAAAGCCTGTACAGCAGCTGTTTTACTCTTTGTGTTTTATTTCTGGCCCTGAGCGTGGTTAAATCTTTTGGCACAAAGTCTCATCTCACGAGACGTGAGTTCTTGATATTTTTTAGTTTATAATTTAAAAACAGAATAAGAATCTGAAAATCTAACAAATCACATTAAAGTTCGATAAATTCTGAAAAGAATGATATCAAACATATATATATATACCTACACATGTATAGGTTTTAAAATAAGCCCGATTTAAAGTGTGACTAAAAAACGGTACATTAAACACGTCATTGTTGCACTTCCGTTGCACTGTTAGGCTTAGGATTTTATATATATAGAGTAGATATATGTAGATATGTATATATACTGTATATATATACACCACAAAGTATACTGACTCCTTCACTTTTTACTCATTTAGTGATGTTGCCGGCTTATGCTAAAATTGTTTGATTTTCCACCCTTGAACACAATCGAACACCTCTGGAGAGACCTGAAAATAGCTGTCCACCAAAAGACTCAATCTGACCTGACTGAGCTAGAGACTATCTGACAAAAAAATCCTAAACTCAGGTGTGCAAAGTCTTTCGCATCATACCAAGAAAGTTCCAGACTGTAATCACTGCCAAAGGTGTTTCAAAAATGTACTGAAAGGGTATGAATACTCATGTCAATGTGATATTTCAGTTTTTCATTGAAATCTTTATTTTCATTCCTTGCCACATCAAAAGCTCTCCTGTCCAGACAGTTGGCAACTTTAAATTCCTAGTTGTCCCAATCACTGACTGCTTTTCTTTGTCTGTCAATACCACCTGCATGCTCAAAAGGCTCAGCAAGAGCTCTTTTTCCTGTGGAGTCTGAAAGAGTTTTGGGGTAGGAGCCAAAATACTGATGAACCACTGCACTATTGACCAGATGCATCATAAGCTTATTCAAAGGACTGTGCATGCTGCTTCTTAAATCATTGGACCTAACCTTCCACAGCTTCAAACCATCCACCAGCTGTCTGAGGTGGGCTGAATCCATCATCTCTGATGCTAGCCATCCAGCTCATCCTGTTTTCACTTCTGCCTTCCAATAAATGCTACTGGAGCTTCACCATCTGCTCAGTCAGCTTCAGTGGCAGCTTTTCCCACCAGGCCAATAGGTCACTGAATTTTCAGTAACCTGATCTTACCTGCCCTGTACTATATCCAACTGCTGGTTTATGTGTAATTTTACTGAATGTTACATGTGTACTGCAATCTGCACTTTTTTGTCCCCCTACTGTTTAATACAGAATACAGTATATGCCCTGCAGTTCTGTTCTGAACTAAGTACATTCTGCCATTCTTCTGCTTCTCTAATTTATTGTACTTATTATTTTAAATGTCATCTTATTGTCTTATTGCCTGTATATACTTCCCTGCCACCCCTATCAACCTCCCTCCACTGCAACAAGAATTTGGCACAAGAAGTTTACTGTGAACTTGCAATGTATGTGACAATAAAGATCTAATCTAACCATTCTGGGCTATTGAGAGTTGCTTGACAAGGGAAATGCTCATTTAAATGAATTTAGCATAAGGCTGCACCATAACAAAATATGTAAAAAGTGAATGAGTCTAAATATATATATCCTTATACTGTAAGTGCTTTTGTCGTCAAGTTCTGTCCAGAAAACAATCTCCCCACCCCACCTCAGGCCAGATTTGTAAAACTTGCGTAAGCACAAAAAGAGACTCGAAATATGTGCATGCAACTATCTGGATTTATAAAATAAAACTTAACAAGAGAATTTGCGCATATTTATAGCAATTCTGACAAATCCATATGCAACATTTCGGGACACTGGAAAATAACGACACTCTTGATGAAGTAGGGAAATGCAGCCAAACCAGCCAAATGATAACTCACATGTATAATAATTCACGTCACCAAGCCATTATTAAAATGTGAGTTGACATGACAAACATATTTCACCTCAAAAAGTGATAACTATGATGTAAAAACACTATTTTAGTTTCCTTTTAAGAAGGTCAATGGTGCACATTTGCACTGAAGAACTATAGTATTTTGTTTTTTGTCAGTTTATACCTGCTACCTGTTGTCACTTCTCAGGGAACTGGCTAACAGGTCAGGCAAGCTTCAACTCCATCATGCCTACTGTGCTGGAAGGCATTAACCAACTGGTGAGGTGCTGTATCCAGTTTTCCTAAGGTGTGGTGTACGTACCTAAAACATAACACGTTTTTGCCAACATAAAAAGACAATTTGCAGCAGTGTCTGCTTCTTCTAACGTAATGGGAGCACTTTATTACACTCATATTACAATAAGGGAATCTAGCAAGAATGAAGCTGCTTTTTTTAACTATGAGCAGTTTTTTTACACAAAAGCCATTTGTGATTCCAAGATGAGACTGACAAATGTCATCACTCAGTGACCTGGGTCAACCGGTGACTCATATATTTTAAGGCAAAGTAGATGACATGATAGTATTGTACACGGTGGCTCGCTTGTTGGTAGGGCAACTGGCTGAAACCGCAGTTTCTCATATGACCTGTACTATAGTAATCCCTCCTCCATCGCGGGGGTTGCGTTCCAGAGCCACCTGCGAAATAAAAAAATCCGCGAAGTAGAAACCATATGTTTATATGGTTATTTTTATATTGTCATGCTTGGGTCACAGATTTGCGCAGAAACACAGGAGGTTGTAGAGAGACAGGAACGTTATTCAAACACTGCAAACAAACA
This sequence comes from Erpetoichthys calabaricus, assembly GCF_900747795.2. Taxonomy (NCBI): domain Eukaryota; kingdom Metazoa; phylum Chordata; class Cladistia; order Polypteriformes; family Polypteridae; genus Erpetoichthys; species Erpetoichthys calabaricus. Next base: position 226,044,157 of record NC_041397.2, on the reverse strand, counting down.
TTTGTCTCTTTTTCAAAAGTTTAAACTGTGCTCCATGACAAGACAGAGGTGACAGTTCCGTCTCACAATTAAAAGAATGCAAACATATCTTCCTCTTCAAAGGAGTGAAGCAAACAAATCAATAGTGCTGTTTGGCTTTTAAGTATGCGAAGCACCGCGGCACAAAGCTGTTGAAGGCAGCAGCTCACACCCCCTCCGTCAGGAGCAGGGAGAGAGAGAGAGAGAGAGAGAGAGACAGAGAAAAATCAATACGTGCCCTTTGAGCTTTTAAGTATGCGAAGCACCTTGCAGCATGTCGCTTCACGAAGCAGCTGCACACAGAAGGTAGCAGCGTGAAGATAATCTTTCAGCATTTTTAGACGAGCGTCCATATAGTCTAGGTGTGCGAACATCCCCCCTGCTCACACCCCCTACGTCAGGATCAGAGAGAGTCAGCGCAAGAGAGAGAGAGAAAAGTAAGTTGGGTAGCTTCTCAGCCATCCACCAATAGCGTCCCTTGTATGAAATCAACTGGGCAAACCAACTGAGGAAGCATGTACCAGAAATTAAAAGACCCATTGTCCGCAGAAATCAGCGAACCAGCAAAAAATCCGCGATATATATTTAAATATGCTTACATATAAAATCCGCGATGGAGTGAAGCCGCGAAAGGCGAAGCGCGATATAGCGAGGGTTAGGGTTAGGGTTAGGGTTAGGATTACTGTATTCATTGTAACAGCAATCATATTAGTACATGTGTCAGGTAATAGCGGCTACCTGTACAGATGCTGGCACCTTATGCCTTTCCTTGACCCCCCAGAAAGCAGAGGAGAGGCGCTATAATACCACACATGATATTGTGCGGTCAGTTGCGGAGTGCAGCCAGATACTCTTGAATGCACTTGACAGAGTGTTGATGCGTTAGGAGGGAGGCGACTCTATCAACCAATGACATTCTGTGGCACTGTCATTAAATGTTTATGAAGTTGATTAGCATGGTCCATGTATAGTTGTTTCAGGGCAACAGCCAGGCTGATTTTAAGGTGCTTTCATGTACGTACATTTACAGGATGATTGTGATTTACAAGGGTAAAACGAGTAGAAATGTGAGTATGCTGTGTTTTATAAATCAGATTTTTTTTTTTTGCTGTACGCATTTTCCTGTTTTTTGGCATTCACATATTTTCATGCTCAAATCCATGCAAAGTTTTATAAATGATACCTCAGAAACTGTAATCCTGATTCTACAACTTTAAGAATAAAGTATACTTAGAAAAGGGCTGTTTATATAGCGTTTGCTTGCAGAGGTACCTGGAGCTACAGTTTTGGAATTAAAACATAGCATACAGTCTTCCCCTATACAAAATCTGTGCAAAATCTGGCAAAGACAGGTTCAAAGGTGTTGATATGCATATCAGACAGGCACACATACAAACACACTTTCTGCTTTTAATTTATATATTCGCCACGATACTACTTCAGAAAGGTACAGATACATCAATATCATGATTAGTAATAAAGTCATTTATTTGATGATTTATTTTTTTTATTTTATTACTTTTTAAGATTTTTTTTAATACTTTTTTAATACTTTTTTAAGTATTAAACAAGATAAATTTGGTTGATCCTGGTTACTGAGGCTGAAGATTCCATTGTTGAAGCCAGTGAAGACTGCGAATAGTCTGAACATTTGTACATGCCAATGCTCAGTACAGGAGGTAGAGAGACTGTAGGCTTATAAGTAAAAATTCCACAACCAGATACTACTTTGTGTAGGTAATTACATTTACAGATACCAAAAGCTAATTGAACAACAGTTTAGTGGTGAAAGGCACCGTGCCATTTGCAAGACTACAAGCTAAGAGGCCACGTATGATAACATATCAAAATGAAAAAAAAAAAATCCAGGTCCAACAGCAGAAGTTATAAGTGAAGAATGAAGTCTTACTTTAGTTGTAGATTCAATGATAAAGCATCCACCATGGTCCATCATTTTATTTTAAAAGTTGTCAAAAATGAAAACCTTTAGCTGAAGGTGGAATCAGAATTGAGAACCAGCAGTGAACTGCACATAACAAATGCCACAGCCAAGCAACAAAATAAACTGCCTTGAATAACAGTGCAAATTCTCTCTACTTCATTTGGTGCTGCCTTCCATACTTCTTATTTCATCCTGGCTGCTAGCAGGCATATTGTTCAAAGAAATGCTAAGATAATCCCACAAACTATTTGGATTCCCGAGCAAGCATAAATGAAAGTCCACAAACAGACTAATAATCAGTATTAGTATAGTATTAATCTATAAGATACCAACCAATATTCATTAAGAATGTGCCAGTGTGCTTCTAGCATTCCCTGAACTCTCATAGAAAGTAATTTATTATTTGTATTACTAAACTGAATATGAAACAATCATCCTAGTGCTCTGCTGATGTACTTTGTTGTCAGTGCACTCGGGCATGAAGTAAAGTGCATTCATATTTTTCTTTTAGCTAAGTGAGTCTCTTATTGCTCAGATTAGTGAAAGGTCTACTTCTGAGTACATAAGTTAACTCAATCTACGACAAAGACTCATAGTATATGACTACTGGATGTTGTCAGCAATGTATCCTGAAATGATGGTGTACTGGTTTAAAAAGTTGACTAAAAATATCCTTTTTCCTTTTGGCAATCACTGCATCTAAAGTAAGACATTATTCCACCCTTGTAATGAAGAGTTACATCCGTCTAAGAAAATATTCAAGACCATCTTAAAGTCATTTTACCTACACTCACCAAATCCCTCCTATACCTGCGCCAATCTGGACAACTATCACTATAGAAAAAGAGCAAGAATAGAAGATGTTTGACTAGAGGTCCTAATGATGTAGGACATTTTTGGAATGTGGTGGTAAGCACAGTAGGTGAAACGTGAGATAACACTTTCTGATCTGGCAAAAATGGGAGATTTTGCACAATTCAGAAAGACTGAACAGAAGGCGTGATTTGGTGTTGCCATTCCTCACCTATGTGAATTTACGTCATTTAAGAGGGAAGGTCAGGTACATTCAATAAAGGGCAAACTTGGTGCAGATTTAGTAAATTCTTTTGATATATCTTTCTTTCTTTTGTTCAGTATTTTGTTGTGGTGCTCTATTCATATTACAAGTAGTTTATATAAACTAAAGTCTAATCAATAATTCCTCTGCTCTAGTCAGCATAACCACCTGTGAAATTTAAAGAAGGTCTAGTAATGGTAACCAGTCCTTTGTTCCTTTCACTGACTGAAAAATGACAAAGCACACATACTGAGCATTGCCTCTGCAGATGTATGGAGGATACAGAGCAGTTTTAGTTTTGAACCCACAGCTCTGCTGCTTTATTTTTGTTAGGGGCTGATTTAAGTGTATTATTGTAAATGTTTAAGGAACATTTTACGTATTGATTATATCAGGGGCCCTCCCTGCGTGGAGTTTGCATGTTCTCCCCGTGTCTGCGTGGGTTTCCTCCGGGCACTCCGGTTTCCTCCCACTGTCCAAAGACATGCTGGTTAGGTGGATTGGCGATTCTCAATTGGCCCTAGTGTGTGCTTGGTGTGTGGGTGTGTTTGTGTGTGTCCTGCGGTGGGTTGGCACCCTGCCCGGGATTGGTTCCTGCCTTGTGCCCTGTGTTGGCTGGGATTGGCTCCAGCAGACCCCCGTGACCCTGTGTTCGGATTCAGCGGGTTAGAAAATGGATGGATGGATGGATTACATCAGGAAAGTAGATTTCTATTTTAACCCTTTGTATTTAATTTCTATTTTCTATTTCTATTTTGCATATTCTATTTCTATTTTGAGAACTTTAAATTTCTATTTAAAAACCTTGTTAACTAAGCAATGATGAATATAATCAATTTGGAAGATTATATAAACACCAGTAATGGTGCACTGCACGATAACATGCAGTGAATACACTTGACTTGAGCATTCATAGTTTTCATACTCTTTGATACTCTTAAAAATAAAATGAGGAATAACCTTGGAGGTCAATCACCACCCCAAATGCGGATAGTAGACGTCACGTAGTATATGTGTACCAAATTTCAGGTCAGTAGGTCAAACGGTTTGGGACCTACAGGTGATTTAAACTCCTGGACAGACAAACGAACAGCCATGGTAGCATATTATATATATAAAGAAAAGAGAACTCCTTCACTGTCAAAAATTACTTTAGACACTCAAGCATATCGATTCAAAACAAACACACTGTATTTTGTTTAACACTTTTTGACACTTTTAAAATGAAACATCTCCTCATAAAGTAAGGCTGACCACCTTCATGCATTAACAAATTGCCATTAGTACATTTAGAACCATTCACATACTCATGTATCCATTAGTAAATCCACTTAATGCAGTTCATGGGCTCAGGAGCAGCAAGTGCAATGCAGGAACCAAACCCGGACTGAATTTTGGGACCATATAGCAACATTAGCAAGTAATTTGAAAGAATAAATGGATACCTGAGTTTTATTGGATGGGTTTACATTTTAATAAGACATTAAAACTGTTGTCTATTGAGTGTTGCAAATCACACAAGTAGAAAGAAAACAATAGCTGTGGCACATGCCCACTTCTCCATCTAGTAAAAGTTGCGCTAACCTGCCTCTGTTATATGGAAGCACATCAGTAACAAATAGCCTATAAACAGCCAGGAGCAGTATGAATTGAACCAAAATCTTTATTTCACAAAAATGCAGTTGATTGTCATTTGTTATTGGTGTTAAATCAAGAACAAACAGCTTACCATTCTTCTAATGAAGATATGGCCTACAGGCTTTCCTGCAGTGGAGAGGTCAGTGAAGCAGGGTGACAGAAATCCTTTTCTCATTATTTGTGCTAGCTGCCTTGTAGGACTTGATAACAAAATATGAATCAGTATGGCATTGCTGCTTCAATTTCTGATATAAGGAAAACTGAACATAAATCCTTTCTGTGGTGTCCTTAAAATGATAATTGGTGGGCATACATGTAGTGCAGGGGCCCTATTGGTTCTATTGTTTTCATCTGTTTCTAAATGATCTGCAAAAGGTTGTAGCTTTCAAATTCACAAAAAAATTAATAAGATCCAGAAACAGAAAAAATATCACTTGTGGAACTTGAACTTCTAGCACTTGCTGGACTACAAGACACAATAGGCTGTCTCCATTTTAGAAAGACAGAGCGGGTGTAGAGCTTGGGTGAACAGAGCATTCTTTATCTAAGAGCACTTAAGCCTTATATATAAATGTAAGTTACATGGTATATATTGACAGACACAAATCAAAACTTATGATTGACTTCATGTCAATAGTTTCTTTTCTATAGTAGCCAGCCCATTTGGATTCAGAAAAAAAAATAATCTTGAATCTTAATTACGGACATCTATGAATAAGCATTTATATACAGTATATCTCAATTTAAAATTATTTCTTAAATACACATGTAATGAGTTTTATAGAGAATTTATGGTTATTCATAAATATTTATTTGATCATTAATTCAAAGTGTGCCTCGCAGTTAGGAGACCCGGGTTCGCTTCCCAGGTCCTCCCAGCGTGGAGATTGCATGTTCTCCCCGTGTCTGCGTGGGTTTCCTCCGGGTACTCTGGTTTCCTCCCACAGTCCAAAGACATGCAGGTTAGGTGCATTGGCGATTCTAAATTGTCCCTAGTGTGTGCTTGGTGTGTGGTTGTGTGTGTGTGTGTGCGCGCCCTGTGGTGGGCTGGCATCCTGCCCGGGGTTTGTTTCCTGCCTTGTGCCCTGTGTTGGCTGGGATTGGCTCCAGCAGACCCCCGTGACCCTGTAGTTAGGATATAGCAGGTTGGATAATAGATGGATGGATGGATGGATAATTCAAAGTGAGTATATTCAAGATAAGACAGAAAATACATTTTTTGACACTTCATTTAAAATTCTAAATATACCTTTCTCACATCTTCTGATTAAGACACTTTATGATTGCCCTGTAAAACACACCTAAAATTGATTGTGATAGGTTAAACTTGTTGGTAAGCTCTTCTTTAAGTAATATTTTTACTCTAAATAATGCGAAATTAGATGTATAGTCTGCATGTTCTCCCCATGTCTGCATGTGTTTCCTCTGAGTGCTCTGCTTTCCTCGCACAGTCCAAAGACATGTAGGCTTGACAATACTAAATTGGTCTTTGTGCATGTGTGCGTGTGCGTGTGTTCACCCTGTGAAGCACTAGCGCTTTGTCCAGGGTTGTTCCTGCCTTGCACCCTATACTTGCTAGGTTAGGCTTCGGCCTCCCCATGACCCTGCTCAGAATAAAACAGGTTTGAAAGATGAATAGATGGATGGTTTATACTTCATTGTAATATATTTGCATTTTTAGAATGAAAATGTGTGAAGCTAATCACATTAATAATACAAAATAAAAAACTGCTGCAAAGTAAACCTCACCGGAAGAAACAGACCTTCGGTTCTTTTGTGGACTTTTAGTATATTGCCATTTCAGGTATGTTGTCATAATTTGGAGATGTAAAGGAGCTGTAAATTTTATAATCCTTGTACTTTTATTACTGATTTACTGGTACTGAGGTTTTGAAGCACTGACATTGTTTTCATATGCTAGGTATAATCAGGGAAGCGGCAATTGTCCTGGGCATCTTATTTTCCACTTGGCAATACTGAGACCCCAATACCTAATTTAGAGTAAAAGTGACAGCTGGAAATAACAAATCGAATTTACAAGAAAATGTAACACATGGGAATGTTCGGCAATAACAAACTGAAAATGAATGGTTCTGTTTACCACATAATAGGCAGATGTGGCTCATTTGCCCCAGTGTGTTGCTCTTTTAGTTCTGCTCTTTTTCTGGTTACAAAAGTCATTAATTGCAACTTTTAAAGGAATACACTATTGCTGTGTCCATTATGGTAGGCCAAGACGGGATGTCTTCTGGTTTATGGTTACTGTACTAAGGGTTGCATTATTAACTTTAACAGGCACATATTTAAACAGCATTTCCCAATTGTTCAGCCATCCTCTCAAACATACTGAATTGGATTGGTTTTTGTCTGTCAATAGCTCAGCATTTTCTCATTTGCATATGATGTGCATACAATAAATTTTATTTTAGTGAGGTGTGGAAGGAGTACACACAGTTTGACACAAAATGGCAACTTTATGAACTTAATGAAAAATTTCTGAAAGAAGAAAACATTGTTGAAAAAAATACAAGTAAATACTTAAGGTAATAAGTAATTCCTCATGTTTGACATACAGTAAATGGTAGTGTGAGCATATGAGCATATATAATACATTTTGGATGCTTTGATCTAAAATTATTACACATTTTCTTTTCATTTGAGAAGAAAACTATATTTTTATTTGCTTACATTTTTCCACCACAGGTAGAAACTATATTTATACAAATATCTTAAATCATATTCCTGTGATCTAATAAACCAGGTAAGTAAGTGTTTGTGTTTTTTTAAGATTAAGATTTCACACTTGTATCAAATTTCAAAAAAATCTTCTTGTGTTTCTACCAACTTTGAAAAGGTAACTGTTTCAATGGCCATGTTTTAAATACATGCAATAGAAGACAGCTCTGATTGCATGAACACAGTCTAACAGATCCTGATAGTTTAACAGTTCTCGGTAGTTTGAAGGGGCAGAGTAGGAGATGGGTTGGCCATCGCCACCTAAACACTAGAGTAGTGATGTGAATTATCTGCTCTTTCTGCATCATTTCACACCTCAAAATTATTAAAGCTCCTAAGTGAAAGAGTACTTTCAACAATTAAAAGATTTCAAAACGTGACTGTGTTCTACAAAAATCTGATATAGCACAGGGTCACACCTTTTTGGGGGTCCTCCCTATCAAGTGTCATTGTCTTGTTCACATGACCAAGTATGTAGTGCTTACAGTTACTTTTTTGTGGTTAATTGAACTTTATCAATTATTTTTTTAATAACATTAACATTAAATATCATTAACAAAAAAGAACAGCAATAAATAAACAAAAAAGTCATTTTTAATTAAAAAAAATACTTTCATTGAATGAATAAAGTTTAAAATGTAGCTGCAATTAAGCACAAAAACTGAATAACAGAGCTAAATGCAGCTGCATATTCAAAAGACATTAATTCTTTGCAGGGAGGTGAACAGTGTCTTTCCTTCATTCTTGTTTCGAACACATATCACATACAATAAGTACATCCCTGACATTTTAAAATGTATTGCAGAAGAAATGTCAAGATAAAACAATGTTATAAAGATGGAGTGGGAAAGTACGCTGTAAATCAAGCACATAGAAAATAAAGAAAAATGAACAACCACATATTACTTCCACCCAAAATATGTACAAACAACAGTAAATGTGTCACTACAGATATAAACAAAATTAACCAGCTATCCTTTTGCAACATTTGTGCAGATGTGTTTACTAGCCAGAAGACCAGTCAAAAGATGACCCCTGGTGGTTTATCCAGACAGCCTTTATATTTGGAAAAATGACTTTAAGATGTACAACCAGTGTCACCTTTATGCTAAGATTTACTTCTTCCTACATATATATTTAAACTTTAAATATTCAAGCAAATTTGCCAACCTAAAATGCTTTGCTGCTTGTTAACCTTATACATAAGTTATTCTTTGAACTTTTACTTTACTTCTTTTCACCCAAATTCTCACTATGCTTGTGTTTACTGGCAACCTCTTAAACTCAGAGCACTGTAATTCCTTTCTCCTGCAATGATTTTGAATATGCCTCAGCACTAGGCTAGTATGAATCCAGAGATGCATTAGTAAATCATTTTTAGGCCTCCAAACAATCCATGTGTGGTTTTTGACCTGCTTGCTGTGACTTCATCTTGCCACCACATTATCCCACTTTAAATTGTTTAAACAATGGGTAAGTGACTATTACCACTATAACTATTTATAACTACTGTAATAAGCTATAACAACCAAATAACTCTGTCTCTAAATGTAATTCTGACTCAGCTTATCACAGCGGGAAACAATGAAGTGTTATTAAGTGGATTTGTTCCAATTATTTGTCAACTTTACTGTTATAACATTTTTGATCGTGAATATGAAGATTTCACAGTGAATATTATTTTTGGCTTAAAAGAATAATTTATTATATTGAAACTACTTTCATGTCATTGTCATTGCTGTTTTGATTTGTGTGGTAGTGCCATTATATGTTATGGTCGACACAACGTTGCTAAGACATTTTACTGGAAGTGTGAGGCACATGATGTCAGCAACAAGAATGGTGTTAAGTTGACGCCATACACTTTCTAGTATCCAAGGTCGTGGATAATCTTCTGAAAAGAGTTAGCATGCAGTTATTTAAGTTTTCTCAGGAAACAGATCTTTTGATTTATGTTACTACTTTGGTTTTGGATTTCATTTTGGACTTTTTGTCAGATCATTTAGACTTCCCGCCAATTGAACTTAGCTTTGAAATGTCTCTTCTGATCTCTGCATTCAAAAAATACTACATGTTAAATTACTTAGCAAAACATTAAGAAATTCAAATTCTAGAAAAAGATTTAGATTCTAAAGGGTGTGTTTTAATCAGAAAAAAATAAAAATAGGACAGAACAAAAAAGAGAACCAAAGTAAAAATGAGAAACCTGCCAAAGTTGATTCCTAAATTCTTATAATTTTCTTTTTCCTTCTTTGTTGGTAAGATCATGTAGTAAAGAAAATGTTTTCAAAACTCACATACTCTTCACTTGCAAAGAAAAGATCTGAAAAGCAAGCTTTGTTTGACAACTCATTTTATACAAAATGGCATCCATGACACTAATTTCACAGTATTAACCAAAGCTAAGTGCCGATACAAGGTAGTGGCCCCTAATTTAATTTCAGTCTATCACAAAGCACATGTATACACTGTCACTTGGATGAAAAATTCATCGGTGGTGTCAGGATTGTGCAGGTGACGCATCATCTTTTATTTTGTTTTTTGTTTATATTTTCACATTTACTGTAACAGTGATGTAGTGATTGTGTATATTTGTTTTTAACATTCGTCACCATTGTGGTGTACTTGGTCACTATGATGCTACATGTTATTCGGCATGTGGTGCACGCAATGTTATTTAAGATTCCCTTTTTCCCTTTGTGCAAATAATGAGAAGAATTAAAGGAACACTTTGAAAACACATCAGATCTCAAAAGGGAAAAAATCATGCTGGATATCTCTACTGATATGGACTGGGTAATGTGTAAGGAACGAAAGAATGCCACATCATTTGATGGAAATGAAAATTATCAACCTACAGAGGGCTGAATTCAAAGACCACCCGAAAATCAAAGTGAAAAAATGATGCGGTAGGCTAGTCCATTTTGTCGAAATTTCATTGCAACAACTCCAAATCGTACTCAGTAGTTTGTATGGCCCCCATGTGCTTGTATGCATGCCTGACTATATCGGGGCATACTCCTAATGAGATGATGGATGGTGTCCTGGGGGATCTCCTCCCAGATCTGGACCAGGGCATCACTGAGCTCCTGGACAGTCTAAGGTACAACTTGCTGGCGTTGGATGGACCGAAACATAATGTCCCAGAGGTGTTCTATTGGATTTAGGTCAGGCGAGCGTGGGGGCCAGTCAATGGTATCAGTTCCTTCATCCTCCAGGAACTGCCTGCATACTCTCGCCAAATGAGGCCGGGCATTGTCGTGCACCAGAAGGAACCCATGACCCACTGCACCAGCACAGGGTCTGACAATGGGTCCAAGGAATTCATCCCGATATCTAATGGCAGTCAAGGTGCTGTTGTCTAGCCTGAAGAGGTCTGTGTGTCTCTCCATGAATATGCCTCCCCAGACCATCACTGATCCATTACCAAACTGGTCATGCTGAACGATGTTACGGGCAGCATAATGTTCTCCACGGCTTCTCCAGACCCTTTCACGTCTGTCACATGTGCTCAGGGTGAACCTGCTCTCATCTGTGAAAAGCACAGGGTGCCAGTGGTGGACCTGCCAATTCTGGTATTCTATGGCTAATGCCAATCGAGCTCCACAGTGCCGGGCAGTGAGCACAGGGCCCAATAGAGGATGTCGGGCCCTCAGGCCACCCTCATGAAGTCTGTTTCTGATTGTTTGGTCAGAGACAGTCACACCAATAGCCTACTGGAGGTCGTTTTGTTGGGCTCTGAAGTGCTCATCCTGTTCCTCCTCGCCCAAAGGAGCAGATACTGGTCCAGCTGATGGGTTAAGGACCTTCATCGGCCCTGTCCAGCTCTCCTAGAGTAACTGCCTGTCTCCTGGAATCTCCTCCATGTCCTTGAGACTGTGCTGGGAGACACAGCAAACCTTCTGGCAATGACACATATTGATGTGCCATCCTGGAGAAGTTGGACTACCTGTGCAACCTCTTTAGGTTCCATGTATTGCCTCATGCTACCAGTAGTGACACTGACCGTAGCCAAATGCAAAACTAGTGAAGAAACAGTCAGAAAAGATAAGGAGGGAAAACTGTCAGTGGCCTGTTTTGGGGGTCGTCTCATTGTTGCCCCTCTAGTGCACCTGTTGTTAATTTCATTAATACCAAAGCAGCTGAAACTGATTAACAACCCCCTCTGCTACTTAACTGACCAGATCAATAGCCCAGAAGTTTAATTGACTAGATGCTATTCTCTGATTAAAAAGTGTTCCTTTAATTTTTTTGAGCAGTTTATAAAATGTTTTTAATTACTCTTTTCTTTTCCAAACTCACTTATTTCAACATTGTTTTTAGGAAGTTATAACCTATCCTAGCAATATTTATCAAAAAATATTAACAAATTTTGAATCAGGTGACAGTCCATATCAATCAACCCAACTAAAAGTCTTTGAAATGTAGAGGAAACCTGTGTTCCTAGAGATAACCTCCACAGGGATTTGAAGGTTTTGAAGCTAGTTTTCTGAAGGTGTGAGACAACAACACTAAGAAATGTGCCACTGTGCCACTATCAAAATGTTTTGACTAATCTATTTAATATGGGTGGGAATAAACCTGGAAATACTGTATGTCTTACAGTTCACATCCCTAACCATTGCCAGGATACTTGCAATACAGGAAACAATCAGTTATGTGCAAAATTAATTTTATTATGACACATTCAAGTCACATGTAGACTATATGTTATTAATGAAAGAACTGCAGTGCAAATAGTAAATAAATGGAACACAGGGGAGCTCATTTCAGATGGAAAATGTGTAATTCAGGGACTCACAGACTCCAGAAAGAAGGTAAAACAAACTTAGAATTACCTCAACTGCAAAATGTCCATTGTGTCTAACTTTAACATTTTTATTTGACACAATAAATTCATGTAAGACAAAATGGTACTGTACTTTAATACATGTAAATAAAATTGGAACTGAAAAAGGAAGTTTCACTAAATGAAATTTGGACAATGGCTCAATTAACAGTGAATAGCAATTAGAAAATGTAAGATAAGATGCAGCACAGGACTTTGGAACAATATAAGCCTTTTCTTTTTAGAAACAAGATTCTACTTAACCTTGTAGAATTTAAAAGAGCAGACATTAATAGCAATGAGAACAATAATGTTGATAGCCCTTCAGCTGAGTAAAGAGCATTCTGCCATCTGCTGCACTTCTAAGACAACAAAAAGACTTTGTCTTCTACATAATAATTATTAAACTCTTGTCACCTTACAAATTGTTTGCATATAAATTAGTTTTATTTTTAAAAATCTGCTATACACAAAAGGCACTCTGGACTCCATTTGCTTGGAAATAGTTTTAAATGTGTTAGAACTTGCTAGACATTTCTTGCTTGACAGAAAACATTTTCTGTAACTATTTTTATGACCAAAATAAACATGTCTCTTATTTAATTTTAATTATTTTATAACCTGATTGTCAATATAGGTAAGAATATTCCACATTACAACAGAGTACTTGATGGAGTACTAGCACATATGTTAACTAATTATATTTTCACTATAATCTCATAGGAACTGTATTTCTATAATGCTAACATTGCATTGTTCTTTGTACTAGCATTACACTGTATTTACTGAAACCTATGATAAAATCTGATAAGAAATGCTTTTGGTATTACCAAATATTCAGCTATTTGTGATGAAATACTATTTTTAAAAATAGTTTGAATATAGTTAGATGGGGGTTTTCATAACAGCAAATGTCATACAATGTGAAAAGCTTTGTTATTCATCCCATGAAAGTGGCAGACAAGAAACACTGGGCAATCTATTTTTTTTATTTTTGTTAACCTGACACAAGATGGTTATTAGCTCTTTCAAACCAAGTACATAACCAGGTTAACTGCTTGAGCACTTAAATCCTCATTAACTTGGAGCCGCCTTGCCGGCTCTCTGAGCTTCATGCTGTAGTAGCCTCGCACTTCCAGGCCAGACAGACAGACAGACACACTTCCATGTGTGACGTTTGGTTTTCTGTTTCCTCGGAGGTGGAGCCCTTACCCCGACTTCACCTCTCACTTCTGGGCCGGACAGATACACACACTTCCACTCGTAGACATTTGTATATAAGATTATATATATATATATATATATATATATATATATATATATACACACACACACACACACACACACACACACACACACACACACATATATATATATACATATATACAGTACTGTGCAAAAGTTTTAGGCAGGTGTGAAAAAATGCTGTAAACAAAGAATGCTTTCAAAAATGGAAGTGTTAATCATTTATTTTCATCAATCAACAAAATGCAGTGAATGAACAAAAGAGAAATCTAAATCAAATCAATATTTGGTGTGACCACCCTTTGCCTTCAAAACAGCATCAATTCTTCTAGGTACACTTGCACACAGTTTTTGAAGGAACCTGGCTGGTAGGTTGTTCCAAACATCTTGGAGAACTAACCACAGATCTTCTGTGGATGTAGGCTTCCTCACATCCTTCTGTCTCTTCATGTAATCCCAGACACACTCGATGATGTTGAGATCAGGGCTCTGTGGGGGCCATACCATCACTTCCAGGACTTCTTGTTCTTCTTTACGCTGAAGATAGTTCTTAATGACTTTGGCTGTATGTTTGGGGTCGTTGTCCTGCTGCAGAATAAATTTGGGGCCAATCATACGCCTCCCTGATGGTATTGCATGATGGATAATTATCTGCCTGAATTTCTCAGCATTGAGAACACCATTAATCCTGACCAAATCTCCAACTCCATTTGCAGAAATGCAGTCCCAAACGTTCAAGGAACCTCCACCACGCTTCACTGTTGCCTGCAGACACTCATTATTGTACCGCTCTCCAGCCCTTCGATGAACAAACTGCCTTCTGCTACAGCCAAATATTTCAAATTTTGACCCATCAGTCCAGAGCACCTGCTGCCATTTTTCTGCACCCCAGTTCCTATGTTTTCGTGCATACTTGAGTCACTTGGCCTTGTTTCCACGTCGGAGGTATGGCATTTTGGCAGCAACTCTTCCATGAAGACCACTTCTAGCCAGACTTTTCCGGACAGTAGATGGGTGTACCTGGGTCCCACTGGTATGTGCCAGTTCTGAGCTGATTGCACTGCTGGACATCTTCCGATTTTGAAGGGTGATAAGCTTGATGTGTCTTTTATCTGCTGCACTAAGTTTCCTTGGCCGACCACTGCGTCTATGATCCTCAACGTTGCCCGTTTCTTTGTGCTTCTTCAAAAGACCTTGAACAACACATCTTAAAACCCCAGTCTGCTTTGAAATCTTTGTCTGGGAGAGACCTTGCTGATGCGGTATAACTATCTTGTGTCTTGTTGCTGTGCTCAATCTTGCCATGACATGAAAGTGTCTTCCACAACCTCACCTTGATAGCAGAGTTTGGCTGTTCCTCACCCAGTTTTAAGCCTCCTACACAGCTGTTTCTGTTTCAGTTAATGACTGTGTTTCAACCTACATGTGACATTAATGATCATTAGCACCTGTTTGGTATAATTGGTTGATCATACACCTGACTATAATCCTACAAAATCCCTGACTTTGTGCAAGTGTACCTATAAGAATTGAGGCTGGTTTAAAGGCAAAAGGTAGTAACACCAAATATTGATTTGATTTAGATTTTTCTTTTGTTCGCTCACCTTGCATTTTCTAAATTGATAGCAATAAACAATCATTATTTATTATTTATATTTCTGAAAGCATTCTTTGTTTTACAGCATTTTTTCACACCTGCCTAAAACTTTTGCACAGTACTGTATATATTGTGGTGGTCGGCTGGGGCTCATCAGGCATACACACTCACTGCACCCCCTCTCGGGGATCGAACCTCGGACATCAGCGCCACAGCATTATTTGACAGTAAACTCTGCAACATTGTATGATCTGCTTCTCGCAACTGAAGAGGGCACCGTGGCGGATGTTTGCCGACTTGCAGACCTACCACAAGCGTTACCTGATAGGTAACCACCCATACAATCAGATTGTGATTCAGACTGCTAATGTCATGAATGTAATTACCCCGATCTACATGCTGTCAAATAAACAAACCACATGCCATGGCGCAACGTAAAGAGGCTTCGCCTCTAACGCTGATGTCCGAGGATCAATCCCCGAGAGGGGGTGCAGTGAGTGTGTATGCCTGATGATCCCAAACAAGGACGAAACACGTGTTGCATACTCTTTGCATTATTCAACAGTAAACTATGCAACATTCCATCTGCTTCTCGCAACTGAAGAGGGCACCGTGGCGAATGTTTGCCGACTTGCAGACCAACCACAAACGTTACCTGGTAGGTAATCACCCATACAATCAGATTATGATTCAGACTATGAATGTCATGAATATATATATACACACACGGACACACACATAAATACATACATACATATACTACATACATAGTCAAACATGAAGTTGTACAGTTATATGACAATAAATAACTTCATTTTATTTTATAGAAACACATAGATTAGTAACTGGAAGATCTTTTCCACAGGGTTTTTCAGATTTCAGGCTTTGTCTGCTAGCTTCTTTTGCTGACTGATATTTTTTCCCACCATTGTTGCTACTCACTCTTCCCAGTGATTGAAACTGCTTTAAAAAGTTATTAAATTTTTATAACTTTGTTTATTAATTTTAAATTCATTCTGTCAAATATAAGCATGTTTCCTATTTAATAAGTTTTTATCTCTCTCTGTCTCTGCTGTTCAGCCACAATCATGCCTTAATCTCACATAACTATTTTAAAGGGATTTGACTATTTTTACAATCAGTCAAGTACTTGTTCAGTATATTTACACATGTATGGATATGGTAGTTCTCCTATAATCATCTGGAAAAACATAGATAATAATCTTGATTATACAATCTTGATTGTGATGGTCTACTATTACATTATACAAATTTGACTGGATTTATTCCATCATTAATTTTTGTTGTTATGCAAAGATTCAGAAAAGAGGAAGTGGAGAGGAAGTGGAAAGAACGTAGAGGGCTTTGGAAAAGGAATGGATGAAGATAAATAGGAAGAATACAGGAAATATGAGGTTTAGGGATGATCAGGATTAAGAAGTTAGCCTGCAGGAAAAACTATTGAAGATAGTGAATAAATTTAAATACCTAGGATCAATGGTAGCCCACGATGGAGAATTAGATTCAAAGGTAACCCACAGAGTGCAGTGTGGATGGAACAATTGAAAGAAAGTATCAGGAGTATTGTGTGATTGTAGAATTAAGGTGAAGTGTAAAGGTAACCTTTTTAAGATGGTGGGTAAAACCAGCAATGATGCATGGGCAGATATGGGCAGTAAAGGAAGCACAGGAGAAGAAGTTTGATACGGAAGAAATGAGAATGTTGAGATGGATGTGTGGAGTTACAAAAAAAGACTGAATAAGAACTGACACAATCAGGTACAACATAACTGGGAAAGATATCTAAGGAAGACAGAAAAATAGACTGAAATGGTATGAACATGTGATGCAGAGAGACAATGAATATGTGGGCAAAAGAGTTTTGGGAATGGAAGTGCAGGGGAAGAGAAAGTGATGGTTGCCAAAGCAGAGGCGGATGGATGAAGTAAAAGACCTGAAGGAAAAGAATCTGGTTGTGGAGGAGGTACAGGACCATCTGTTTGGAGAAGGTTGATCAAGCACATTGACCCCACATGGAAATGGGAAACATGAAGAAAAAGAAGGTGTATTGCTGCATAAAAACTAAAATAGCAATGTTCCTATATTGCTGTTCACATAGCTGAAACTGTTATAATCATTTGAATTATTTCTAATAATAGTTCCTTATTTCTTACTAATTATTACGTTTATTATTTTTAATTTACTATGATAAAATTTTGATATTTTACAGGAGTTGATTTGCATTGTTCGATGTGTGATGTCCTACTGCTGCTTCAGTTTTTTGGATATCTAAATGGATTTGGGCTTTTTCATAATTTTTTTTTTCAATTTCAGACTTTTTTTATCCTTTAGCTACATTTTTGATTTTTGGTGCAGTAGGTTCACAGACATTTCCAGATACAGTGTTGGTTCATCTTTGTGCATGTTTTTCTGGATAATTATAACTGATTGAGCAAAATAATGATACAGAAGACAGAATACTTTCAGCAATCAAACTCAGTCTGGAGGAATGGCATCACTGGCTGGCAGGGGCTACATTTCTATTCACCATAATTTCTTTTATTCCCATTTATTGAATTTATTAAAAGCATATAACATTCCATACAATCAAGTCAAACTTAACAAAATTAAATTTAAATCAACCCCCACCAATGAGAACGAGAGGAAGGCCAACAGCCAGAGTAAAAATGTTGAGAGTAGTAAAGAGAGAAAGGAGTCTTTTCCTCCAATATACAGTAAATGCTTATTCTAAAATATTATTGATTAGGTCCTGCTAGGTTTTCAAAA
Source organism: Erpetoichthys calabaricus (assembly GCF_900747795.2). Classification (NCBI taxonomy): domain Eukaryota; kingdom Metazoa; phylum Chordata; class Cladistia; order Polypteriformes; family Polypteridae; genus Erpetoichthys; species Erpetoichthys calabaricus. The sequence continues at coordinate 226,026,309 of NC_041397.2, read as the reverse complement.
AGTTTTGAACAAATCCTCTAGGTGAGAATTGGACTTTTTCTAATTTCAAATAGTATATAACATCAGTTACCAACTGACTTAAAAGAGGTGAGTTAGGATTCTTCTAGTTGAGTCTACGTGCTAGTAGTGAAGTAAAGGCAATTACCTAATGAGTTTGTTTGTCTTGTTTTGCCTTCTCCACTTTAAGCTCATCTGGGAGTACACCAAACACAGCTGTTAATGGGTTAGGAGTGATTGTGACACCAAGGCTGCCTGATAGGCACTTAAAAATTTTTGTCCATAAAAATGTTAATCTGGTACACGCCCAAAACATGTGGCCTATTGAAGCTGGAGCTCGATTGCAACATTTGCAGGTTGGATCTTGCCCTGGGAACATTTTGGACAATTATAAGCGAGATAGATGTGCTCGATAAAAGATTTTAAGTTGAATTGAATGCTTTGCACATATGGAGCTAGAGTGAATTCTGTGTGTGGTTGCCTTACACTCTGTTTCTGAAATGCTAAGTAAGAGATCCTCTTCCCACTGTACTCTGGGATCTCTATAAGGAAAGGACTTTAAAATGTTTTTATATAAATGCTGTCTGAATCCCCAATACTGATCAGTATCTCTTCTGGAATAGAAACAGGAGGGAGGTGAGGAAAATTGGGAAGATTTCATTTAGCAAAGTTTCTAATTTGGAGATAGTGGAAAAATTGTGTTGATGGGAGTGTAATTTTTCATAGGATGCGAAGATATTATTTATATACAAATCTCTAAATGATTTAATCCCATTCATTTTCCAAACATTAAAAACTATGTAAATTTGAGAGGGTGGAAAAAGGTGGCTATCATGTACAGGTGCCACAGATAAAATATTCTCTAACTTGAAGTGCTTTTGGGTTGTTAGTATATTGACAATAACTTGTATTTACTGGTGTACAAAGCAAGGAATATAAAGAAGTACTGCAGGATTTCATTTTTATTGCAGACCAATCTAGTGTGTGTTCATCTGTTTATGTCAATGTCCAAGTTTTTATAGTTTGTATGTTTGCCGCCCAGTAATAAAACTGAAAATTAGGTAGAGCCATGCCTCCATCTGATTTAGGTCGTTGTAGGGGTTACCTTTTGAATGCATGGGTTTTTTCGAAATTCCAAATAAATGAGGTCATAATTGAATCTTATTTCTCTATTATAAAAAAAAATCTTGGAAAGGAAAACCAGGGAGACGAGACGTGATCTTCTCAGAGGACACTTAAAAGACCTGTGAGATGAAAGAGATTAGCCACGGAGCGTCTTGCGGGGACCGTAAACATGAGACTTGGTGCCAAAAGATTTTCCCAGGACCATCTCAAGGTGATGTGGAACATAAGATTCTTGCAAGACATGCCCTATTTACAACCAATATCAAATAAGACCACGGGCAGCAAAACACTCAGTTGTGTCAAGGCATGTAGCAGACACAGATCCTGTGCTCTCAGCTCATATAAAGTGTATAAGGACAATACGTTCTAGATGAAACATCAACTACTAAGTGAAGAAGAAAGAGCAGCGTGGAGAAAAGAGACTCAAAAGCATTGGAGAGAAAAAATAAGATAATAAATTGTGAAAGCAGTGGAATTCGAAAGGCTAAAAAAAAAACGATGGTGCAATACACATGCAGAGAAAGGTAAAGAATATGAAAGTAGTAAAATTCGAAAGTATTGTAGCATCCCAGCCAGGTGGAAGCCTTTTTTTTTTGAGTGACTGTTAGGTCCGATTGAAGGAGGGCGGAGTACAGCATGGAAGACTGACAGCGGGGTATTGATTGATGCGGTAAGGGGTGGGAGGGGACCCGGAACAGGAGGAGGGGTTGGAGAGTGTGCTAGAAGATTGTGTTTGGGGTTACGAAGTCAGCGTTCTTTTTCTTGATTGTTCAAGTAAAACTTTTGTGAAACTTTACTACTATCTATGCACGTCTTTTTGTCCATGCAAACAGCAACATTTTCTTGAAAAAGAGCTTTATATTTACTTGTGATGTTGATCCCTATGCATTTAAACTGATCTGCAATGATAAAATTGAAGGTTTACAATCTAATATTGTTTGCTAGAGAATTCACTGGAAAAGCACACTTTGTTCAAATTTTGAGTCCAGATATCTTTTTAAATTCTGCTAGTACATTTAGGGCTGTAAGCACAGCATTTTGTGGGTCTGATATATACAGTACCATATCATCTGCATATAATGATATTTTCTGTTTAAGTCCTTCTTTGAAAATCCCCTTTATCTTTGATTCATTTCAAAAGTGAACAGCCAAAGGCTCAATGGAGACTGCAAATAGTAGTGGTGACAAGGGGCATCCTTGTCAAGTACTGTTTTCTAGTTTGAAGTAGTCTGAAATAATGTTGTTAATACAAACTGAAGCTTCTGGAATGGTATACAGCAGTTTGATCCATGCACATATGTTTGGGCTAAACCTAAATTTATGCAAAGTGGTGAACAAGTAATCCCATTCAGCTATATCAAATGCTTTTTCTGCATCCAAAGATAATATGATCTCCAGAGTATTAGACTTTAGGGGTGAATATATTATATTAAATAAGTATTGAAGATTAGATGCCATAATAAATCCGGTTTGGTCTTGTGATACTAGTGAAGGGAGCATTTCTCAATCCTTCTAGCTAGGACTTTGGAGAGTATCTTAACATCATTATTCAAAAGTGAGATTGGTCTGTATGATGCATATTGTAATAAGTCCTTATTTTTCTTAGGAAAAATGGTAATTAATGCTTGGCGAAAAGTTTAAGGTAGAATTTTTTTGTCTCTGGCTTCTATAAATGTTACTAATAAGTGGGAAGCTAACTTAACTGAAAACTTTTAATAAAATTCAGCAGGGTAGCCATCAGGACCTGCTGCTTTCCCACTCTGAAGTGATTGCATTGCGAACTTCCTGTTTATGGATTTGTTGTGCTAAGATCTTGTTAGCCTTCTCTCTGTGTTCATAGTAATGATGTTGTGATTTAAAACTGAGTTGTTCTGTTTCTTTTGTTGTCAAGAGGTTGAGTTCTGATTGCAAAGCCTGTCTTTTCCTAAAAAGTGCATCATTTGGAGATCTGGGATGTTCTTCATCTATTCTGATAATTTCACTGATTAACTCCAAGGCTTTCTTGGTTTTCGATTTATTTTTGTGGGAAAGATAGGAGATAATCTGTCCTCTTAAAAATGCCTTTAGAGTTTTCCAGAGTATTCCTGCAGAAACCTCAGAGAATGCATTTATCTCTAAAAAAATGTATTTGCTTGGATATAAATTCTGTACAGTTCTCGTCAGCTAATAACAGGGGTTTTAAGACGGCAGCTGCAAGAGTATAGATAGATAGATAGATAGATACTTTATTAATCCCCAACGTGAAATTCACATACTCCAGCAGCAGCATACTGATAAAAAACAATATTAAATTAAAGAGTGATAAAAATGCAGGTATAACAGACAGTAACTTTGTATAATGTTAACGTTTACTCCCCCGGGTGGAATTGAAGAGTCGCATAGTGTGGAGGAGGAACGACAATTTCACAACAATTTTGGCAGTAGTCAACTGTTTTTCTAGGGCTGCTCATATCATTCCTTCTAAAAAAAACTAACTTGGATGACATTTTTTCTCAAGGAAATTGTTCATCTACATGGTTTTCCATCATCCATAATATCTGATCATGGTTCTCAATTCATTTTATGGAACTGGCAGTTTTTCTGCAATAAACTGGGTTGTAAGATTAATTTGACATCAGGTTACTATCCAGAAGCTAATGGCCAGACAGAAAGAGTCAATCAAGACAATTTAACTGTTGTACTGTCAATTGTTGTCAACGTGATTGAAAAGCTCTTCAACGGATGGCTACATTGTTCACAATATGTTGTATCATTCTGTTAGTAAAATGTAACAATTTGAATGTCTTCATAGGTTTAAATCTCCTTTGTTTGATTTACATTCTGTATCTTTATCAGTACTTAATGTCGCAGAGTACCTTGCTAGACTTCCTTCAGTGTGACAACAGAAGCTGAAGAAAGTGGAATCTTTTGCAAAATGGATTGTGGACTGTAGAATAGCTCCTGAGTTTCAGGCTGAGCAGAAGGTGTCACTTGCTATGTGAGACATCAGCCTGAGGGTTCCATCTAGTAAGCTAGCACCTTGTTTTATTGAACCCTATTTCATATGGAAGAAAGTTAACATGGTTAATCTACACATTAATGCATCCTTCATATTTCAAAATTCATTCAGCTTTTCATGTGTCATGTCTTAAATCAATACATTTTAGTTCTTATTATAAGCATTTTAAATCACCTCCTCCGATTCATTCAGATGGGTTGGAGGAATTTGAAGTACAAAAAATTATACAGTAGACTCTTGTCATTTGGTTTATTGGCATGTTTATGGTCCAGAAGATCATTCTTGGGTTAGTTTTAGATCATGTTCATACTCATGAATTGCTAGCTTGATTTTATGCTCATTTAAATCTCAAATCCAATAGGTGTATCTGAAGATTATTCTTCTGGTTGTCATTTAATTTTTTTCTCGTTCTGATCTTTTTATTCTTTTTGGAGGCCCAGATTCAATTTTTGAAGTTGTTTTAATTTAGTCGCAAAGTGTTCACGCTTGTTTGTAATAGTATTTTGTTTTTTCATTAGAGCCACCATTTTGTAGGTTCTTTCTAACTTCACTAAAGGTAAATTGCTCCATGATTTGCCCTTCCCACTGTAACCACTGTGAAATAACCAGAGGTCACAACCTGTGACGTAATCAGCTCAACAGTATAATGCTTAGCACCATGCACATACTGTTCATCCAAGATGGTGGATTTCACAAAAGAACTCTTTGTATGTGTTTTGTTGCTTAAGAATTCCCAGTTTAGATCCTTTTGCTTTGTTTTCTCTAATGTGTTTAGGGCTTAGACTTTTGGCTTCATTATTTGGTTTAAATGCCTTCCTGGTTTGGATTTTGGTTTGTTGTTCTTGTCATTCTGGTCCCAGACCAAATCCAAACTACCTCCTGGTTTACCTAGGCAGGGCAGGTTTTGCTGTAAATTATTTTTTATCCTATTGACAACCTCCTGTCTGTCTTTTGAGTACTCTTTTGCCTAACCTATTTGACCCTGATCTTTCTTAACTGTCTTTTTAGGGCAAGTCTATTTTTTCACTCCAGGTACAACAGAAACACTCAACAGGCATGTATTGATATCCACAATGAATGTTCCAATTTAATTCAATCAGTTTATCGTTTGTTTGCACCCGTTGTTTTTTCTGGTGACAATGGTATGAAGAAAGTGAAGCGTACAATACGTTGCAAAGAACCTGCCAAAAAACAATTAGTATTGCATGAATTTTAATGCATATCGTATACTGTGAATAATTTTTGTCATTCTCTATTACTTTATTAAACTGTTTGCAGCCAACTGTTCAAAATTAAAATGACAGCTATATGGATTAATATTATTACACACTTAATAGTTGGGTGCATATATCAATTTTTTTAAATTACATTTTGTAGCATCATATTAATCATGGAGAATCTGTGCAGTTAGCAAGGCAGCTGTAATATTACTGAGCATACATGTCATCTGAACTCCCTTGATATTGCACCTGAGATACAGTATGTTCTTCAAATTATTACTTATGTTATGGTATTTCTTGCAATGAAAGCTTTGCTGAAAGAAAACAATTCTGTGATTTGCCCTGTGCACTGCGGCCTTCAGAGGTGTACTATCCACCAAAGACATAATGTACTGTACATGTGAAGGAAAGATGATGCTAGCCCTTGGTCAATCAGTTTTTGTTTCTGTACTGATGTCTCCACAATTGCAGCACAATTTCTTTCATGTAATGCTTTATCAACCACTTTGTCATTGAACATATCTCAGATGACTGGTCTCAAGACACTGTCAAAACCTGAGTGATCTTCCAACACAATGGCAGGATAGCTTTGCCTTAGTTTGTAAAGTTAAAGCTGTAAGTTGCATATGTCTGATACAAGGAAAGCACACAGAAGCTCTGTAGCATATTTTTTTTATCCTGTAGCTTCCTTCTCTACTTTTACTTTACTGTTATGTTCAATGCTTCACACTCTTTTGTTGATAAACACTTTACTGATTATGTTCAAAATATTGTGTCATAATTTGTACATTTTCAGCATTTATGGTTTAATTTTCATGTGTGTTTTGTACTTAGAAATCTGCTTAATTTTTCAGTATGTTTATAACATTTTTACTCTGCCATTTATATTCTGATTTGGATTGTGGTCACTAGCCATGGTCGTTTGTTCTTAGTAACAGCATGATGTGGAGCTGGCTAGGATACTATTTAAAACATTTGCTTGCTATGTAATTTGATCACATTTGTGGACTAAAAACAAAACTTTACAGTATAAGCAGCTAGTAATTAAAGTCTTCAAAGAAGTTAGAACTTGCATGTTATTTTGACTATACATTTTGGTTAACATTTTGGTTTTGTACTTTTTTTTTTTTTTAATTTTTGGTTTTAGACCTTCTGCACATTTCAGACCACTGGCCTCATGTATAGAATTCACAGTAAAACATGGTGTACGGACAAAAGTCGAAATGTGTGTTGTGAAAGATTGAGGTCTCCGTGACCCCTTGAACCCTCTGAGCAGACGTCAGACACCATATAAAAGTCCAAATATTACTTTTATTTAGACCAATATGTGCACCAAGCACCCTATACTCTACAACACTCATATAACTAATCAATAAACAATAATCCATACACAATAACCACCACTCCCAGACACGTCGCCACCCTACCTCCCAGCTCAGCTCGGCGTACTGGGCTTTCCCATAATCCTTTATACTCCCTGACCCGGAAGTGGTTCCTGGCACAACCCACAAGTCCTTATTCCTCCCGGGTCAGGGTAAACAGTCCTTTTCTTCAACCCGGAAGTACACCGTTTTCTCCTGTCCTGGGATTATGACGTACTTCCGGGTTATAGGGCATATAAGAGTCCACGGGCTTCCCTACAGTGACTCCTGGTGGTCTCCAAGGCATCCAGCAGGGCTGTGCATAAAAACTACATAGTCTATGAGTCCCTGCTGGAACTCGGGGCATGTCCATGCTGCAGGGAAAGCTCCACCTGGCGGCCTGGGGGTATTGGCCGGAATGAAAAGCCGGCCACATATCACAGTGTACACACAAAAAAATTCAACTTCCACACCTTCTGCTACATAAATCCCGGTCAACGTGAAATGTAATGCTCATGCACGGGCCTGCCACCCCTCCCAGACTCCTCCCAGGATTATGCCTCTTTGAATATGCAAATCAATATAAATATTCCCTTAAGTTCAGTGTTCTGTGAAAAGACAATGGCAAAAGCACGGGCTAAAAAGAAGAATATCAACAAATGCCAAGTGGAGGTAATGAAAAACATACTACTTGTTGGTTTAAACAGTTGTATAAACAACAAAAGGAAGCTGATCGAAAGTTCAAGTTCAGAATGTTGCACTGTGCCCGAAATAAAAAAGAAGTTGTCAGACATCAAAGTCGATGTGAAAAGGCAAGTCGTAGCCCACCATCTGAGTGTCATATGGAAGCTTATTAGGGTACAGAGAAAAGAACAAAATAGGGATACAGTGGGGAAAAAAGCTCGAAATGTCAACTTTAATCACGAGATTTCCACTTTAATCACATAGTTTATTTTGTCATTACAGTAGAACATCATAAACTTAATCTTAAAATCTTTTAATTTACTAGTCTCAAATCCCATCGTAGCTAAAGTAGCACGTTAAATGCTTCATATTCTGTGTGCTCTTCTATGTACTCTATGCATGTGAATCACTACTTACTTCTTAAACGGGCTTTCTCTTATGCCGACAGGACACAGAATACATTACATTCATAATATTACAGATCTCTGAACAATTTAAATACTAAGATGTATACTTGATGTAATTTTCATGATGAAATTAATTAAAGCATGTATTAAACATAGGGCCACAGTGGCGCAATGTTAGCCACGAGCTGGCATCCCCTCCAGAGACCCTTGATAAAATAATTTATTGCAGCAGTACTGTCTCTTTCAAACATACTAACCTCCAATTCCTGTCCTTCCTTTTCTTAATCCAAGTAACCAATCGCCACACAATCACCTCTTTAAGAAATGTTAAGCCATCTGTAGGCTTAGAGTGGTGATTCTTCAAAACTTTTAAAGAACACTTAAATATATTCGCAGTACATGTTTAATTATTCCATCCATCTATCCATCCAAGGTCTCACCAATCCTAGAAAGCATACAGCACGAGGCAGGAACAATCCCTGAACGGGGCACCAGTTCATTGCTACCACTGTCCACCGTGTCCGCACTTTTAACACTAGAATTACCAGAGCCTACGAAAAAACTCGAAGATCTGGCCCACCTTAAATCCGTTCGCACCTCTCCGTCAGCGTCTTTTGTCCTGTAAATGTGCCGATAAAGACAAAGACAAAATGTTGGTATAAACTATATAATGTGTGAAGTCATTCAACATTTTGTCATTTACTACTAAAATATGAAAAACGTTTACACAGATTATTATGGGAATGGAATACACATGAAATGCATGTGTTCCAAATAACAATCTATTATTTCCACTCTAAAACTCCAGCACTTCACTCCCAGATATATCAATCAAGGCATGAGCTGGGAGAACTTTGTGCACATTCTGTAGCTGTGGGGGGATGGAATAGTAGGCTGCTTGCTGTTTGTCTTTATTAGCACATTTACAGGACAAAAGACGCTGACGGAGAGGTGCGAATGGATTTAAGGTGGGCTGGATCTATGAGTTTTTTCATAGGCTCTGGTAATTCTATTGTTAATAACAGTATACATTATTTAAATGAAGTTAAAAATGTAAATGTATAATGTAATATATATATGTATATATACTTTATAGAATTTCATCTGAAAAATGATATCAAGAGATCTAAGAAGATAGCGCCTGGAAATCTAAATCGACTTAGAAGCCAGTCATCATCATCTGTAAATTCGTGCTCTCTTCTATTGAATTGAATTGAATTTAATTTAATTCCTTTATTGTTATTGTATGGTACAATGAGATTCAATATGCAGATCCTCCATAAACTTATTTTCCTATAAAATGGAAAAATAACAACAAAAACAACAACAATAATAATAATAATATAATAAAAAAATTAAAAATATGCAATATGAAAGCATAAGTCTCAGGCTGAGCAATATTAAAACTGTAATGCAAGTTTACAGTGAGGCAATTGTACTTATAAGAACAAACAGTTCTACCAGGAGCACTTGATGGACTGATTCAGTGCGTTTATATCTCTTGGGATGAAACTGTTTCTGAACCGCAATGTTTGTGCAGGAAAGGCTCTGAAGCGTTTGCCGAATCAGAAAAGTTCAAATAGACTGCACACATGGCTGAGGCAGCGTGTGCTAGAAGCTGTACCCCGATAATCCTCTCTGATCTTGACACAATCTGCTGTAGAGCTTTCCGATCAGCTGCTGTAAAGCTGTGATTCCATACTCAGATGCAGTGGGTTAAAACACTCATAGTATTTGGAATAGTTTGGCCATTTTGTGTACCATTATATGGATATGGGTTGATTACAATCGGATGCCTTAAACCAAAAAACAATATGTGGTTAATGTCAGTGTATTTGATAAAGATGCGTCAGGGATGAGAATCCAAAAAATAAAGGGAAGCCACGCAGGGACAGTAGCACTGCTTTGACCCTGGGTTACGCCAGTTTGCAAAACTGAGCAGAAAACTTGCATACGCTATGGTTTGAGCTGCCATGAGAATGTGCGTGGCTTTACACCAAGTTTAATTTTTATACATCGCGATGTGAGCGTGTAAACAGGCGTACACAACATTTTTGTGCGTATGCACCATTTATACATGAGGCCCCAGGTGTTTTACTTCATATCCTGGACCTTGCTTTGCAGAAAATTCCCATTGTGCCTTTTGTTCATTTAGGCAAAATATATAATATTTAATTATATTCACTCACATTCTCTGCCACTAATGGATTCCTTAATCAAAGAAAAAAATGGAAAAGAAGATCTCAGGTTTTATTTAACAAAAAAATATAAAAAATTGTTCACTTAAAGCGGAAAATATTGGTGCCCTGTGATATAGGTGCCAGACATTTTGGATATCTTAGTTCCCAGCTAAACTAACAAGCTTTATGGACTGAACGGTTTCCTCTTGGTGGTCAAATATCTTATGGTATTTCATAAATGCATTATTTCACAGTTAAACATTTATTTAACTGTATAACTTTTTGTTATTTCACCCTGTGATGGACTAGCACCCTGTCCAGGGGATTGTTCCTGCCTTGCACCCTATGCTAGATGGGATAGGCACCCTTCACGACTCTGTTCATGACTAAGAGGGTTAGAAAATGACTAAATGACTTTTTTATTTAGATACTAAGAACTAAAAAAACAGCACCTTGCACATAATCAATACTTTTAATGCCTAGTTACTTTTCTGGATGCATTAGTGGTGCTCAGTTAGTATTTTCACTTTAAGTTATGCACACAGTAGCTAAATCCTAATGTTCAATATATTATGTCATACAGTTGGGTTATCACTGTGAAAGCAACCCAAGAATTCAGAACCAGACAGCCTCCTTTCTGATATCCTGGTTGCACAGTAGAATATGGTATTTGGTTTCCACATTCCCCTTGTATTTGCAAGGATATTTTAAAGGTACTTTGATGCGTGCTCACATCACAAACATGCTTGTGTTACATTAATTGAAAATTGTAAATACTGTAATTCCACTGTGCATATCTGTGGCCTATCGTGGGCTGGTGTTCTATCCAGGACTGGCTCCTACATTTCTCAAACATCAATGGAAAAAGCAGCATCAGATGGAAGGGAGGTTGGCAAGTATATTGTGCTTTACTATAATCTTATTTTATTGATGTTTTAATGTAACTTGTTTTAACTTACAACTACCTTTCAATTGTTTTAGCCCCATAATGATTGCTTATTAAAGGCTTGAATAATCATAGTATCAAGGCAGTAGAAGCCTGTTACTGTAACAAAAGTCACAATGCAGGAGTGAGTCTCGGAAAAGACAGCAGGGTGAATACTATACACATATCATTCATTCTCTCACTAGGTCACTTTAGAGAAGTGTGTCATTGGACTGTACAGAAAATGTGTAGCCCCCAGATAAAAACAACATGAATAAAGAAGTGATCGCAAAAAAAGTTTACATTTATAAAAAAAAAAAATCTATAAGCAAAAAATACTACAGAACAAGTAATCCATCTGAAGCTAAGCATGTTTGGACCCTGTCAGTACTTGCATGGGAGGCCAACCAGAAAAGTTTAGGTTGCTGCCGAAAGAAGTGCTAGTAACTGTGGTCTCAGTGTGAATACCAATGCCCCAGTGCAGCGCTAGAAAAATGGTACCGTTCTTCAGACAAGATGAAAAAACTGAGGTCTTGAATCTCTGTGACCAATAAGGATCCTTTGAAAAGAGTTGGGTGTTCCCAGATATCCTGGCTAGATTACACATCACGGCCTCTTATCTCGTCTCTAACTGTCTCTCTCTCACCCTTTCACCACCAAGTAGCTAATGTGTGGTGAGCAAACTGGCACAATAATGGTTGCCATCGCAACTGCACATTAGTGACGGTTGAAATATCTCCCCATTGTCTATGTGAAAAGCACTTTAAAGTGCTAGAAAAGCACATATAAATGTAATTATTTATATTTATTATAATTGTAAAGCTAACCTAGCCACTACTGCATAGTAAGATATACTGTGATGTAGTACATTGCTGACTGAAGGATACCAGGGAAAAAAGCATCCCTAGGGAGGCACAAGGCTAAGTAAATTTACACAGAAATACCTAATGGTAAAAGAGAAACTCAAACTGCTGCAGAAAGAGATCTTGGGTGTGCCAGTGTGTGCACACAATGGTGGGTAAGGCACAGAAGACCCTGCTATGAAGGATGTCTTGGAAGTAAAATGGGAAGGCACACTAAAAGAGAATGGTATGACAATAATTTTCCAAAGCACTATAATAGGCAATCCTACCATAAGGTGGCAGCTGACAGTCAATGACTTGAAGGCCTTAGCATGTGTTGTCCCTTTAAGGGAAAGAGCTGCTATGGAGAACTGGCCTTTTATGGAATACTGCGCTCAGTGGTAAAGAGATACTAGGGGCCATTTGGAAGAGTTTCACTCTTGAGTCTCTGCAGCCAAATAAGGACCACTTTAACCCCGCAAGAAATCAAGGACGTGATCATAAGTGACCCCAGGAGGGGCTTTAAGGCTGTCTCAGGTCGGATGTCACTTCAGTCTAGAGTCAGAGAGAGGGGTGTAGTGAAGGCTCATTTGTAGCAGAAGAAGATGGGGGTAATAAAGGACATAGGAGGTTAGAAAGATGTCCTTTGATGTGGCATGTCAGGGGTGGGCAAGTGGTTGAGATTTTTTGAATGTCCAGACAGGCAGCAGATTTGTATCTTGTAGTTTTGTAGTTTGTATTCTAATTGTGCTGTGCTGTTTTGATATTTGTATTTTCTTTTGTGTGTGTGGGCATTATCAGGTTTGACTAACCTCTTTTTTGGCTCCACTACTCACCTGTGTTTTGTCTTAACAGACAAAATAATTCTAGAAAAAATAAAACTTGCTTTGTTGAAATTCTCTTTTTTTTTTGCCTTTTGATTGTCTTCTTTTAAAAAAAATCCTTTCAAAATATCCCCTCACATTGATTTTATTTTTAAAATGCTTTGCACATGCTGTTTTGTCTGCTTGCCCAGTCGACCTATTCCATCTGGTAATGGCAATTCTGATAAAATCTACTTTATGTTTCTTGCTTATTGGATTTTACAAAGCAATTTGTTTTGTTTGAGGCCATGAAAAGGCGGCGAGGATTTGATTTTATAATCAATGATCTCTTACAGACTTGCCTTCCATTTTAATTAGCAACAATTTGGCTAAGTCTTGGAATTTGCGCCCTTCAGTTCACATTCCTCCTTTGTAGCCAGCTATGTTGCTGAGCTGTATGCTTGGTGATGCTGTTTAAGCATATAGTGATGTGCAGCAATGGTAAGTGTATCTTGCTTTTCCACATTTTAAAGGTGCCCTTCATTTTTACATTAACATTTTTTATATTTTCAGCAAAAGAGTCACTTTAGCCATAAGAAAAAATTGACTGGCTGGGCTCAGTCTCAGTTTACTCATTTTTCAGATTCTTGGTTATCTGATTGTTCATTTTTTATTAAGCTTGCTTTTAGTTATTTGTTTCATTATTAAACATATACTAGGGCAGATGGTGATATTAATTGGTTTCTATAGAACAGGTTGATGGACACGGAATCATTTTTATGTTATTTTCTTTTTCACCATTAGGTTTAATGTCCATGTACTATTGGCTAAGCTCTTAATTCCCTGTAAGAACTGTTCTACTCATGATCTCAAACCACTGTTGCACACCAATGCCTTTAGTTTTAAATGGGCATGGAGGACCTGCCTGAGCATTTGGAAGTGAAGGTTTTTAGTGGTGCTATTTAATTAACCATCACAAATAGTAACACCGACAGCTGGAGATAACTGAAACATCATGAGACCAATAAGGCAAACAATTGATCTGTGCAAGGATATAATCAAATCAGCGTGAATAAAAACACAAGTTTAGGCAAAAACAAAAGCAAGACAGGAAAGTAAAAATCAAGAATCAAAAACAAAGTTAAAGCTAAAAATTAGAATGGCATGAAAAATAAAGCTGTCATTTTGTTATCTTGAGTAATTGTCTTTTTCAAGGTGTGACTATTTACCTATTCTGCTTGCTTTAGCAGGAATCAGCTCTCCACAGCATACCAACCAAGCATGGAAGACACTCACCCTTATTGGACTAGTGCAAAATTGTCAGTTAACCAAACACGAAAATCTTTGGAATATTAGATGAAACCATAGCACCATAGCAAAAACCACCTAATTTGAGCTTGTCCACAGCCAACTTCACAACGCAGAACAACTTCCCCAAGCAGGACTTTCTGTAACAACAGAAGCCGCGGTATCACTTGTAAATATGTTGCCAGTAATACAATTTAACATTACACAATGAAACTCATGTAAGTCCACTTGCTACATTTTCTGCAAAAAGCATCCAGCCTTCCACATAATTAAAACAGTAGAACTCCTAGAAGATGATTTCAGAGATCATGTGTGAGCTATTAGGATCAAAACTTTACCAAGCATATTGGACATTTCATATCTCTTGATCACAGCTAAACTGATCTGTTTGTTTGTGCACTTTCACAAGGCTTCAAGTATAAGTTTCAAAGAAAAGCAGAAGAATCTAAGCTCTTTCTCAGGCTTGATTCACACATTTCTTCAGAAACCGACTAACACTTTAATCTCTTCTGTCATGTTCTCTAATGGTCACTTTTCACACCCACTCTTGTTTTTCACTCCTTTGATCTCCACAGCTTTGTTCCCGCTTCCCCTCTTATATACTGTGGATGTAACTTGCTTTTTCTCTTTCTGTCACACAACAGATGAAGGCTGAAATGATGCGTATCTGAGCTTCTTTTGTTTGTTTTTCACCATGAGAACAGCCTTTTGCTATTTTGCATCATCTTTGGTTTACTGCAATTCAAAGAAGACAAAGTGGGTAAACTACTGCAATAGGTGCTGAAGGCAAAACCCTCAGACATGCAGGTCTAGCTTTACTTTGTCTCTTTTTTGCTTTGCTACTTTGTTTTACCTTCTTTGTCAGTATATTTTGAACATTTGCCTCTTCTTGTTCTGGGCTTTTGTTTTGTAAGTGATATCATGCTGTTATTCTAGCAGACCCTAGTAGGATCATGGGGTTTTAAACCATATCCTCACAACAATGAACAAAAGTTCAAAACCAGCTTCAGAAGAGATTGCTCAGAAGAGATTGCTATCTATCGTAGGGCATTCTCATTCACAATGTGCCAGTTTAAAGTAACCAATTAACCAACTATGCAAGCCTTTGTGATGTGGGAGGACACCAAAGCAAGAGAAAAATGTGCAGAATCAGCACAGACATTGACACCACTGGAATCAGGAGTGGTGAAGTTGCTGTGTTAATCTCTGTGTTACCGTACAACCCAATATGGTTAGCATTGGGGGTTTGGTGCCTTACAAGTCTAAAGTCCAGGGTTCAAAGCTCAGTCCACACTGACTGATGAAAATTTTCTCTGGGTACTCCAGTTGTACTCCCTGTGGATTAATTACTATGGATGGATGGATGTTTAATAGCGCAGAAGATAGACCATTTCAAAATTAATAATACAAAAGTTAATATGTTACAGAATGAAATGATAGATTCCATTATAATTATCAAAAGGCAGAGATGAGGGGAAAAGCAGAAAGTAATCCCTCTGTGGGCTTAAGCCCAGTGCACTCTGCTATAACGTGTTAAGGCAGTCACATGGTAAGTTAAGTTATTGAACATGGGCATCATCTCTGTAGTCTAATGGTTAAAGATACAGACTGGAGTCATGGTGCTGTCATTAAAACTGTTTGCCTTCTGGGTTGCCCATCTTGAATTTAGTTATAGCATTATTGTTTGGTCTTGCATTGATGCAAAAGTAAAAAATTAAATAGTTTATGACTAGAGAAGCTGACGATCAATGTTGTCTCCTTGATAGTATTTCAGGATTCACTCCTTTTGAATGAAATACAATAAAACCTCGATTATTCATCAGGGGTTTGGGTCTGTAGACGGATAACAGAACAGCTATTTTAAAAATGATATACAGTAGATTAGTTTAGTGAATAGTCATGTTTATTTACAAAACAAAACTATATTAAAAAAATATAATATAGTGTTAAAAATTTATTAATCCATAGAATATTGTAACATCAAGAATAATAAGCAAATACAACTCAGAGGTACTGTAGTTTTCTATGAGTCTTTGTTCCGTAACAAACGGTGTCCTGTGTTATAGTCTGGATTACGGAACACACTTCCAAAACATTAAAAGAAAGCTATCCCTACCAATCAGTTTATCTCCTGCCACTTATGTTCTTTTTTTCTGTATTCCGCAAACACTCCTGCTTATTGTCTTCTGACTCAAAACCTCCTTCTGCCGCACCTTCCTTTTTCTCTTAACTTCTCCTGTCACTCATCTCCTAGGAGGCGTGTCCGTCCCTTACAGAACAGAAGCCCTTCACCCAGGCCCGTCACTTATAGCATTCATTCCACCCTTTCTACTCCCCTACTGCACATCACAAACTGCCTGCACATCATAATATATTAACAAAACATAATATAATAGAGTTTAAAAAGAAACATACTGAAAAACATTAATACAGAATAACAATCGTCAGTGGTTTCCATTTTCAACAAGTTTTTCAATTTTGTTGGCATCACGCTTTATATTGTTCACTGTTGTTCTTCCTACTCCTAATTGAAGCAATACTTGAAGCAATTTTCCATTTCATAAACGTTTAATAATTTCAATTTTTTGTGACAAATCAACACCATACACATACATTTATCAGCCATAACAATGCATAGTAGATTAATTATAACAAAAGAGAAAAACTGAAAAATGCTATTAAAACTGAAGGTAAGTAACTGACACTGTCATTTAAAAATGCGGCATGACATATGGTGCTGGGGAAGAACACTATGCGCTAACATGAAGGAGAGTTGTTCCAATGTGCAGAGCTCACAGCATATTGTACAACAGGTTTTACTATACCTAGTTTAAAATAAGCACAAGACATATATACAAGAACACACCACTGTCGTGAACACACAAAGGTACTGTATATACAAATGAAAAAAACAGCACTATAACCAATAATCACTAGAAGCTACTATGCATATTTACCACAGTGCCTAGACTGATTCATTAGTAAACTCATTTAAGAAAGAAAGAAAGAAAGAAAGAAAGAAAGAAAGAAAGAAAGAAAGAAAGAAAGAAAGAAAGAAAGAAAGAAAGAAAGAAAGAAATGATACACCACATTACAGATTTGTGCATGGTATTTTTTTTCTTAGTTTTTGACTGTATGCACTTTTACAGGGAAACCATATTGATTATAACTTTGATGAGAAATTATAACAGTAAATAACACATTTACTGTTGTACAGTATTTACATCATAAAATAACCTATTGATTCTTGTCTGCATCTATTAAAGTATATAAACCAAAGTATCAGCTTGTGTGTGGCCTCCCAGCATTTCAGAAGACTACTGTATGTCATTTAGTCTGTGAGATTTCTTTGGTTTCCACTTTCAGCTCCAAACAAAAAAAAGCACACAGATTGAATTAATATTTTATTATTTTCTTATCTGTTTTAGTCTTAATGCAATCTACATTTCACTTTTTTGCCCCCTGGAGATTAACCCTCAAGGCTACGGGTTTAATTTTCATATGTAATTTGTGTGACCCTGAGTAAGCCATACCTTTCCTATGGTCAAGATGTAAAAAAAAAAATCTATGTAAAACATTGCAAGGCATGCTAATCTTGTGAACCACCTTGGATTCACATGGCAAGCAAATCTACATAGTACTGCGTATAACAAATGCTGTATATATAGTACCTTACTACTGTAAAGTACAGGAATGTAGGTTGAAGTGGTATGAACATGTAATAAGGAGAGACAATGAATGTGTGGGCAAAAGAGTGATAGTAATGAAAGTACAGGGGAAGAGAACGCCAGGAAGGCTGAAGCAGAGGTGGATGGATAAAGTAAAAGAAGATCTGAAAGAAAAGGGCTTGACTGGCAAGAAGCTGCAAGACCAAGCTGTTTGGACAAGGCTGATCAAGCACATCAACCCCACACAGAAGTAGGAAAAGATGAAAAGGATTAAGAAGAAGAAGAACTTGTAGTAATACAACAATAACTTTTATCAATTTAGTTCTAGAGAGGAATTGGACAGCAACCTGTCCCACTGAACCTGTCCTATTCCTTTTGTGAAATTTTAATTGAGAGATCCCTTTCTCATCATTCCATAAAATCAGATAGGGGATAGATAGATAGATAGATAGATAGATAGATAGATAGATAGATAGATAGATAGATAGATAGATAGATAGATAGATAGATAGATAGATAGATAGATAGATAGATAGATAGATAGATAGATAGATAGATAGATAGATAGATAGATAGATAGATACTTTATTAATCCCAAGAGGAAATTCACATACTCCAGCAGCAGCATACTGATACAAAAAAACAATATTAAATTAAAGAGTAATAAAAATGCAGGTAAAAACAGATAATAACTTTGAATAATGTTAACGTTTAAGGGGTGGAATTGAAGAGTCGCATAGTTTGGGGGAGGAACGATCTTCTCAGTCTGTCAGTGGAGCAGGACAGTGACAGCAGTCTGTAGCTGAAGCTGCTCTTCTGTCTGGAGATGACACTGTTTAGTGGATGCAGTGGATTCTCCATAATTGATAGGAGCCTGCTGAGCGCCCGTCGCTCTGCCACAGATGTCAAGCTGTCCAGCTCCATGCCAACAACAGAGCCTGCCTTCCTCACCAAAAAAATTAAAGGAACACTTTGAAAACACATCAGATTTCAATGGGGAAAAAAATCCTGCTGGATATCTATACTGATATGGACTGGGTAATGTGTAAGGAATGAAATGATGCCACATCGTTAGATGGAAATGAAAATCATCAATCTACAGAGGGCTGAATTCAAAGACACCCCGAAAATCAAAGTGAAAAAATGATGTGGCAGGCTAGTCCATTTTGTCGAAATTTTATTGCAGCAACTCCAAACCTTACTCAGTAGTTTGTATGGCCCCCACGTGCTTGTATGCATGCCTGACAACATCAGAGCATGCTCCTAATGAGACAACGGATGGTGTCCTGGGGGGTCTCCTCCCAGATCTGGACCACAGCATCACTGAGCTACTGGACAGTCTGAGGTGCAACCTGGCGGTGTCAGATGCAATGTCCCAGAGGTGTTCTATTGGATTTAGGTCAGGTGAGCATGGGGGCCAGTTAATGGTATCAATTCCTTCATCCTCCAGGAACTGCCTGCATACTCTTGCCACATGAGGCCAGGCATTGTCATGCACCAGGAGGAATCCAGGACCCACTGCACCAGCATAGGTTCTGACAATGGGTCCAAGGATTTCATCCCGATATTTAATGGCAGTTTTTGTATAGGTTGTATAGGCTGTAGAGGTCTGTGCGTCCCTCCATGGATATGCCTCCCCACACCATCACTGACCCACCACTCAAACTGGTCATGCTGAACAATGTTACAGGCAGCATAACGTTCTCCACGGCTTCTCCAGACCTTTTCTCATCTGTCACATGTGCTCAGGGTGAACCTGCTCTCATCTGTGAAAAGCATAGGGCTCCAGTGGTGGACCTGCCAATTCTGATATTCTATGGCAAATGCCAATTGAGCTCCACGGTGCCGGGCAGTGAGCACAAGGTCCACTGGAGGACGTCGGGCCCTCAGGCCACCCTCATGAAGTCTGTTTTTGATTGTTTGTCAGAGACATTCACACCAGTAGCCTACTGGAGGTCATTTTGTAGGGCTCTGGCAGTGCTCATCCTGTTCCTCTTTGCCCAAAGGAACAGATAACGGTCCTGCTGATGGGTTAACTACCTTCTACGGCCCTGTCCAGCTCTCCTAGAGTAACTGCCTGTCTCCTGGAATCTCCTCCATGTCCTTGAGACTGTGCTGGGAGACACAGCAAACCTTCTGGCAATGGCATGTATTGAAGTCCCACCCTGGAGAAGTTGGACTTTCTGTGCAACCTCTGTAGGGTCCAGGTATCGCCTCATGCTACCAGTAGTGACACTGACCGTAGCCAAATGCAAAACTAGTGAAAAAACAGTCAGAAAAGATGAGGAGGGAAAAATGTCAGTGGCCTCCACCTGATAAACCATTCCTGTTTTGGGGGTTGTCTCATTGTTGTCCCTCTAGTGCACCTGTTGTTAATTTCATTAACACCAAAGCAGCTGAAACTGATTAACAACCCGCTCTGCTACTTAACTGACCAGATCAAAATCCCAGACGTTTCATTGACTTGATGCTATATTCTGATTAAAAAGTGTTCCTTTATTTTTTTTGAACAGTAAATTTATGGTTGCATTGTCATTGTCTTTTATTGCATTTCAAACTTCCTATTTATATGTTTGTTGTGTTAAAATCTTTTTTGCCTTTTCTCCATGTTCTTAATGATAGTGGTGTGACTTAAGACAAGTTGATCCGACTCTTTTGTAATCAAAAGATTAAATTCAGATTGTAGAGCCAACCTTTTTCTATAGAGTGCCTCATTTAGTGATCTAGCATATTGCTTATATTTCTAAAAAACTAAGGCCTTACTAGTCTGCAATTTATTTTTATGTGAAACATATATGATAATTTGTCCTCTTGAAACTACCTTTAGTGTTTCCCAAAGTGTTCCAGTAGAAATCTCTGGAGAAGCATTGGCCTTTAAGAAAATCTCAATTTGCATGAATATGATTTTTATAAAGTCCTCACCAGAGGATTGAGTTGTAAGTTGGATGTTAAGGGCATTTGCGCTCCAAAATAAGATGAATCTGGTCAGAGATAACAATAGCTTCATAGCTGCAAGATTTAACAGATGGTAGTAACTTATTATTGAAAAAAAGTAAACAATGTTTGAGTAACTATAATGTACTGATGAGAAGAAATAATACTCTGTTGAATTTACATCTAGAAATCTCCATAGATCAGAGAGATTATGATCTGTAATAAGCTGTAATTGCCATCTTATTTTTAGATGTTATAGTTGCAGTCGCTGAGGACCTGTCTAAGTCTAAATTTAATGCAGAATTAAAGTCTTCAGCCATTATAAGTTTATGAGTCCTCATATTGGGATTAATAAAGTATCTATCTATCTATCTATCTATCTATCTATCTATCTATCTATCTATCTATCTATCTATCTATCTATCTATCTATCTATCTATCTATCTGGAACTAATGCAAATACTTTCTTTTTTGTTATCCATGATCAGTGTGTATAGATTAGCCAAAACTAATTTAGATTTGGTTACAATACCCACTACCATATTATCTGTCAGAATAGAGTATTACGTCAGTGACTACAGTGGAATTGTTTTGGGGATTAAAATTTTGACACCTCTGGTTTTCTTATCAAATTTAGAATGAAAACTCTGAACAACCCAGTCTCTTTTCATCCCAAAATGAAGTAAATGTTAAGAAAAAAGTTGAAACAAGTATGTACTGCATGTATTATTACATATTGTGCTCTTTGTTTATACAGTACTGTAGTATATATCTTCAATATCTTCAATGTGATAATACTAATAACTAATGATATAAATTATTTATAATATCTACATATTTACATATTATACATACATATGTTCTGTATATTCTACTGCATATTCTTGATATGCTATAATTTTTATTACTAATACAGAAAAAAAAATCTTAACATTAATCATAAGTCATTTAATCATTTAGTCAAAATGTCTTACATTACTAATGCCATTCTTTTCATTCTCCTAACTGGAGTGTCCAACATTGACTGGCCATTTGCAATCTTGTTCCTGTCCTTAATAAGAAATGTTCATGTATTAGAAATTGTGAAATTATGCTTAAATTGTGCTCCGAAAACTGTCATGTTGCGACTGACAGGAAACAATGGCTGATGTTAGCTTTGTGCGAGCATTGCTTAATGATATAAACTGCAGCCGTTTTTCTAGCTGTTGTGGCAGAGACCTCTGGAAATACATATAGACCTGTTTCCACAGAAAATCTCTGTCTTCAGTTTGATAAGAAATATCATGTTTTGTTTGTTTGATACTTTATCAAATCTAACCATAAAGCATTAGGGGAAGTGATTTCAAAAATAAGCACCATAATTTTAATGTCTGCCTTACAGTTCTGATTCAGGATTTTAGGAAAAAAATGAAAACTTTAAATCAGTCCATCCTGTACATTTGGAATTTGGGAGAAAGCTGAAAAACCTTGAAGAAACACAGACAGAAAAAGTATAAACTCTTCTGACTCAATACCCGGGATGGAACTTGAACCCAGGACTCAGGGTCTGTTATGAGAGTGGCACGGGTGACCAAGTTATAGTTTTTCAGTAAATCTGTTTGCATCAAAATGACCATGGGTATGGGAATTACCATGGTGTATTTTATTACTTGCTGCAGATGTACACCAACCCCTCACTATTTGTAATTTTTCCATCTGAAGATTTGCTGTTACAACACTTGAGAATATGTATCCAAATCAAAAACTGATATTCCAACTCTGCATCCAAAAAAACTTCAAACCACACACAAACAAATTGCCACCAGCACAAGAAGTGCATATACAATGCTTCATACCAATATCACAGCTGTTCATAGGATCATATCTTATGCTTTTATTATTTTTGCCCCATTTTTAATTGAAAATGGCAACAAAGAAAGTTAAGAAAAGAGTGTAACTACCACTCCATTTCCACTGTCTTTTCCCTCCTCTCACCACTTAAACACTCTTTAATTGGTAAGCATCCAATGTTTAACAATTAACTTTTTGTTTTAATGTTTCTAAGTGTTAAATTCAATCATTATAACTGTTTATTTCAGTGTAGAAGGAAAGCACAATTGGTTTTTCCAGAACTATGTACTGTTTACTGACGTATTCACACAAGTATACACTCCAATGAGTCTATTAAATGTTAAAGCAGTGGTTCTCAGTCTTAATTCTTCCAAGATCCCCAAGTGTACCACAAGAATACATGTGAACCCCCCAACACAGGCCGTGAGATTTACCCTCTTGTACTTTTGCTGCAGTCTTGATAAAGCTGCTTGATTTTGAACTTACATTTACTAACAAAATCAGATTTGCTTCTAGGGCAATTACACTACCTATGTGTTTCAAAGCATAATAGAAAATCAACAGGTCATTTCAAAAACAGACTACATGTTTTTATTAAATAGGCTATTTTTTAGTAGTACCTGAATTTTTAGGTATAAACAATACCAATAATTACAAAAATACTGTAGAGAAATTGTCACTGTAGATATTTTTGATAACAACAAAAGCAGCTTACCACTCACTGGGTTTAAGTATTACTTTTTAATTAAGCATAAAATTCATATTTCTGAAAATGAAAAATCAAAAGTAATTATTAAAATGCAGAATAAGTAGTTGCAGACATTTGTTTTGTAAGTTACAGAAGATAATTCTTTAATCTCTGAATTCAGTATGTTTACATCTGCAATAGCCATATTTAACACAAATGGAAATACAAATTTGTTTTCTCTCCACACAAAACAATCAAGTCAGCAGAAAAGACAAACATATCGTGTAAGATGGTGGCAACAACCAGATAAGCTGTGGAAAGGTGGCCAGCACTGACACCTGTGCAACTTTAAAACGTTGGAGCAGTGATGGCAGCAGAATGTATGAAGTTGACCTTCCAACTCCTTAATGAAACTATAGAATCTTTGCTGCAATGCTAAAAATTAAAGTTATGACAGTGTGGCATGTCTTTCTTTTCACTTTTTCTTGTTGAGCATCCTGTTCACATTCTAACTACAGGTTAGTAGCTGTGGTGCTCTAAGCTGCACAGATGAGCGACCACTAAACCCTGATTTGCTATGCACATGTGGGGAATCCATCTGATCTCTATTTGGACACGATGTAGACACTCATGACAAATTTTAATTCTTCTTCTTCTTTCGGCTGCTCCCATTAGGGATTGCCACAGTGGATCATCTTCTTCCATATCTTTCAGTCCTTTGCATCTTGTTCTGTTACACCCATCACCTGCATGTCCTCTCTCACCACATCCATAAACCTTCGCTTAGGCCTTCCTATTTTCCTCTTCCCTGGCAGCTCTATCCTTAGCATTCTTCTCCCAATATACCCAGTATCTCTCCTCTGCACATGTCCAAACAAATGCAATCTCGCCTCTCTGACTTTGTCTCCCAACCGTCCAACTTGAGCTGACCCTCTAATGTACTCATTTCTAATCCTGTCCATCCTCGTCACACCCAGTGCAAATCTTAGCATCTTTAACTCATGACAAATGTTAATGCCATGTATAAATGTAATCCAGTAAACTTTATACGAATACTACCTATATAAGAAACATGCTTTAAAGGGGGCTTTGAGAACACTAACAGTTACTGTGGACTGAATGCAACAAGTTTTCAAAACTGATGAAGCAGACTGCTTTAAAAAGATCCCTGGATCCCAACCATTGACATTAGGTTTGACACAACTGCTGCAGCGTGTTTTTTAAAATACCAAGTTCCTGGGAATCCAGATCATGGACTTCCTTCAAGTCTGGCAATGTCTACTTTTTGCGGTGACTGATGAGAGTGAACTTACCCCCCCAATCCTTACCACATTCTATAGGTGTACTGCTGAAAGTCTGCTCTCTAGCTGCATCATTGTCTGGTACGAGAACTGTAATGTTTTGGACTGCAAAACACTTGTTTTAGCCATTCTAGACTGGAGATCATGTGACTGTGGCAGGCTTACTGTTTTTATGGGCTCTCCTGCAGGTAGTACTGAAGCTGCTCATTTCAGCAATGGGATGCCAGCTCATACTGCTGCTGTTTCAATGCTTATGTGTTCCACAGTTGATGCAAGAGTCAGTGCAATTACAACATGTGAATCTCCATAAGTGTCTTAGTTTTATTTGGAGATACAGGTTGAGGGGCTTGGGATGACCTAGGAACATATTATTATTTTTCAAAAAGAAAATGCTAGAATATATTCTTTTGCTATCTGAAAATTCCCTATCAGACACATTTTCAAGAGCAGGTCAATTTCAGATCGTAAAGAACAGCTTTATTAGGGTGGTATGACACTGCATGGCTTCCAGCTGGAGAGCATGCCAGTTGCTGAATCTTGTTGCTTCTGGTCAGTCAGGAATTTCCGAAGATGACTGATTACAAAAGTCCCTAACAAATTTTCAGCACAGCTTCAAAGAGACCTTAATTTCAATGGAGTCGACAGCTAGAAGCATTGAATCACAGCATGATATCTTTCCTATAGCTATGCACTGCAGTGGCATATTGTGGAGGTTTCTACATCGCTGAGATGATATGTCCAGATTATTGGAGCAACTTTCTAAAATAAAGGGCTCCATACTTTTCTTTAAACAATTTATTTTAATGGTAGTGGTAAGAGAAATGCAAATATTAATTTTCAGCAACTTTGTGTCATTTGCCTGATGCAATCAATACAGTGAATGCAACATTAGTAACCATATGTTAAGTTTTAAACAGTTTAAGAGCTTAGGAATATAGTTTAATTATTGAGAGATTAATGTTTCTGTCTGTTCACACGTGTAGCTTTATTCCCAAATAATTTACCAGAAACAACTATGAGTAAGCATGAGTCAAAAAGTCAGATAAATATAATCCAATGCTGCAGTGGGCTGCAAGTATGAAAGGGGAAATCAGCTAGCACTACTGAAAAAGGTAACCTGGCAATGGTGTGACATTTATATGTGGAAGGGGCTTAAATAACAAGTCACACAACAGCTTCCTCATTCTCAGTGTGTGTATGAACACTTATGTGCTGGGTGAATAACTGACTTCTGAAGCCATGAAAATGTCCCCAAACTTGTTCTAAGCAAAATGAAATGCCATGGACACTATCCTCTACCATTTTAGATGACTTTTGCACATGTAAATGTCTTATTGTGGACTTGGTGAAGTATACTGATCGTTTTCCTAGTATTTGACAAACTTCTTCTTGCTTTAACATTACCTGTATCAGCTAGCAGAGTGGAAAAGTAATTGTATATAATGACAAGCAGGAAAAGTATCTCAGATGTACATTTACAGTATATGATCTATGCATGATGAGTGTCCATTGAGCTAAGATTCTTAAGCGCTGAGAACAAATGCCCGAGCCGGTGTGGTTCCCTGTTTACCTGACGAGGTAAGAAGGTCGTATCGTGGCAGCAGAGCCAGCGCTAAGATAAAAGCCAAGCGTCTAGAGAGAACGTGGCGATACAAACCTTCGGTGCCTTCTGTGATCCTGTGAAATGTGAACTCGCTACTAAATAAGATCGACGAACTGGCTGCGCTGGTGAAAAATGTCAGGACCTACAGAGAATGCAGTTTGTTGTATTTTACTGAAACGTGGCTAACAACTAACATCCCAGATGCTAACGTGGAGCTTCCCGGGTTTAGCACAGTTAGAGCGGACAGAGACGCAAGTACCTGCGGGAAGCACAAAGGAGGTGGACTCACACTCTATGTCAATACAAGATGGTGCAACTCTGGACATGTAAACGTTAAAATCTCCTCTTGCTGCAGGGACATCGAACTGTTGGCTGTAAGTTTGCGTCCCTATTACTTGCCCAGAGAGTTTGGAAACATCATTGTTGTTACTGTTTACATCCCTCCTCGGGAGGATGTGGAGATAGTGACATCATCCACTCAGCTGTTGCTAAACTGCAAATGCAGCACCCCGAGGCACTTGTGCTAATTGCTGGAGAATTTAACCATGTGACGCTGGACAAAACATTATCTGCCTTCTCCCAGTATGTGGATTGTAACACCCGGGGAAATAGGACTATTGACCTACTTTATGCAAACGTTAAAGATGCATACAGCGCCACCCCGCTGCCTGCGCTTGGGAAAGCAGATCATAACCTAGTTCTGAAGAGTGAGGGTCCTACCTACAACCACATGCTCATTCAGGAAGTGGTCCCCTGAGGCAGAGCAGGCTCTGAGAGAATGCTTTGGAACTACGGACTGGGATATCCTGCAGGGGTCACATACTGAGAACATTGAGGAGGTTGTTGACTGCACTACTGACTACATCAACTTCTGTATGGACATAGTAGTTCCAGTAAGAACAGTACGCTGCTATGCTAACAACAAGCCATGGATTACAAGTGACATCAAGGGCCTTTTGAACCAGAAGAAAAGGGCTTTTAAAGGTGGTGATCAGCATGAGCTCAAGCATGTGCAGAAGGAACTCCGAGTCCAGCTCAGGGCAGCGAAGGAGCAGTACAGGAGAAAGCTGGAGCAGAAGTTGCAGAACAACAGCATGAAGGAAGTGTGGGATGGGATGAAGATCATCACTGGCTGCAGCTCGAAGTGGGGTGCCACCATCGAGAGAGATGTGGAGAGAGCAAACCAGATGAACAACTTTTTTAACAGGTTTGACCACCCTAACCCACTCTCACCTCAGAGTACTGCACCCTCCAACCATCCTTCTGCTGATACCAGCATAGGAGAGAGTTTCCCCCAACCCACAATTACAGCAGCGCAGGTGAGCAGAGAGCTGAGGAGACTTTGTGCCAGCAAAGCAGTGGGTCCAGATGGAGTATCGCCACGACTGCTGAAGGCCTGTGCACTGGAGCTGGGGAGTCCTCTACAGCGCATCTTCAACCTGAGCCTGGAACAGGGGAGAGTCCCGAGGCTTTGGAAAACATCTTGCATCACCCCCGTCCCAAAGATATCACGTCCTAGTGAGCTGAACGACTTCCGGCCTGTCGCTCTGACGTCACATATGATAAAGACCATGGAGCGACTGCTGCTTCACCACCTAAGGCCACAGGTCCACCACGCCCTCGACCCTCTGCAGTTCGCATACTAGGAGAAGGTGGGAGCGGAGGATGCTATCATCTACATGCTACACCGATCTCTCTCCCACTTGGACAGAGGCAGTGGTGCTGTAAGAATTATGTTTCTAGACTTCTCCAACGCCTTCAACACCATCCAACCTATGCTCCTTAGGGACAAGCTGACAGAGATGGGAGTAGATTCATACCTGGGGGCATGGATCGTGGACTATCTTACACACAGAACTCAGTATGTGCGTCTTGGGAACTGCAGGTCTGACATTGTGGTCAGCAGCACAGGAGCGCCGCAGGGGACTGTACTTTCTCCGGTCCTGTTCAGCCTATATACATCGGACTTCCAATACAACTCAGAGTCCTGCCACGTGCAAAAGTTCGCTGACGAAACTGCTATCGTGGGCTGCATCAGAAATGGGCAGGAAGAGGAGTATAGGAACCTAATCAAAGACTTTGTTAAACAGTGTGACTCAAACCACCTACAACTGAACACCAGCAAAACCAAGGAGCTGGTGGTGGATTTTAGGAGGACCAGGCCCCTCATGGACCCCGTGATCATCAGAGGTGACTGTGTGCAGAGGGTGCAAACCTATAAATACATGGGAGTGCAGCTGGATGATAAATTGGACTGGACTGCCAATACTGATGCTCTGTGTAAGAAAGGACAGAGCCGACTATACTTCCTTAGAAGGCTGGAATTAATAAAGTATCTATCTATCTATCTATCTATCTATCTATCTATCTATCTATCTATCTATCTATCTATCTATCTATCTATCTATCTATCTATCTATCTATCTATCTATCTATCTATCTATCTATCTATCTATCTATCTATCTATCAACACATTTGGACAAGATGAGTGCCGAGTACAATTGCTATTTAAACAACAGAACTTGAAGCCCCATATATACACAGACACACACATATGAACACCATTCCTAATTATATTTTCTGTCGGGTCACTTTTGGATTGTCTCTCCCTTTAGTATGTAGTGTGTAACCCAATTTTGTATAAGTAGTATCTGCAGCATTGTTCTTTTGTATTACATCATATGTTGCAAGAGCTGTAATTTGACATAGCACAGATAAAGTCATTTTTTAAAATCATCTTAATTCATGTAGGCTTCACCTTCCCATGGCTTCCATAATGGAGAGATAGATGGATCTTCCCCCTTGGCCACTGATGTGCTGTCCACTTTATTTGTTTATTTTACTGTTTCTACTATTAATTACCTTTATGTCATGCATTGTATGCCTTATGATATTTTTTACTTACTATAGAAAACCATCTCCTAATATCATAGTTGATTAATGCGTCTACTATAGCAAACCTTTTTTGCTTTCGTATTAGTAGTAAGAGACCATAATGTTTGACAATATGGGATTATATGTCATAGTTTGTATGATGAGGCCTGGCAAACTAAGTAAATATCTGCCACAAATAATGCTGAGCTATCTTTGATGGCTGACATTTGGCAAACTTTCTTTGTCTTTGATGTTTTTTGGTTTAGGAAGGATACACTTTCCAATATATTGAGTAGTTTGTACATTTTTATGAGTATCTTGGAGACCGAGGAGACATTACTTAATATAATTTTCCAAGAATACCATTTAATACTTTTGGATTGGTAGAGCAGTTCAATTCTTTTAATTCAAAAATGTGTAACAGTGAAAAGCAATTTAAATAAGAGAAGACAAAGCTCCTTTTTGAAGATTTTATTCCTGACAAAACTGCACACCCATTCCACCTTGTGTTTTTTCCTGCCAGAGATAAAACTGAAAGGTTTCACATGCTGAAGTTATTTGAATGCATTTATATTCTATTTATAACAAGTTTTGATTGTTTCATGTGTTTGTTTTAGTTTCTGTTTTCCCATTTGCTCCCAGCCTTCTGTGGTGTCGTGCAGCTGATGTCATTTGACTGTGAATATGGTAATACAAAATACACTCAGTAATGCGGCTTGCTCTGGTTGTAAATCATCAGTGCATACATTTTACGCATGTTTGGTCACTCACATGTGCTCAGAGGTTGAAAAAAATAAATACATATATTGCATCAGCAAGTTAAAAAAAATTAAATATCTGAGCAGCAAGCCAACATCAGATTTTGCCAGCATTTCCATCATTTGACGACTGAATCACTTCAGAAGTTACAGAAGGCACACAGTGACCAAACACTTAGTTGTTTTGCTTTTATCTGGCACTGAATGCTGCTGCATGACAAAGAACCTGTGTACCACTCTGTATCATGATTTAGCTACAAGACACCCAGGCTCAATTGTTAAAAAACCCTCCTAAGATCTAATATAGTAAAAAAAAAAATATATATATATATAAAGATATAATAATAATTGATCTGGTCAGTTAAGTAGCAGAGGGGTTTGTTAATCAATTTCAACTACTTTAGTGTTAATGAAATTAACAACAGGTGCACTAGAGGAGCAAAAATGAGATGACACCCTGTGTGACTGATGCTGCTCCAAGGCTTCGAAGATGACTGAAGTACTGGGAGTAGCTTGACTGCTTTCAAGTTCTGCACTGTTCCTCATGGTATAAAAGGAGATTTGAAACTCCTCTCATATTTTACACTGAGAAGATAATGAAATAAATAAGTTGTCCAGAAGTGTTTAATACTGGAAGCTATAATGTGTATTAATACTCTAGATCAGGGGTTCCCAAACTTTTGGACGTCAAGTACCACCTGAGGTTAAGTGAGTTGCGTTGCGTACCACCCGAATCTTTAACAAAAAAATTAAAAAGCAAGTACTGCAATTAATGATTAATTCTTAATTAGATAATACAGCAAATTCACGACACTGACTACAACCGCCCCGAAATCAGAATAAAAGTTAAAGAATTGGAAGAAATGATGCATAAAATTAATGAAAAAATTTGTGCATGTACATAAATTAATAAATTCTGCCCCGAAACTAAATCCTGCCTTCGGCCTGTATGTGACGAAGTTACCGAAGACGAATTGGTATTGGCTTTGTGCTTAGATCTAGTGACTGCAATGCGATACAGTGGCAGTGCA
The DNA here is from genome assembly GCF_900747795.2 of Erpetoichthys calabaricus. NCBI lineage: Eukaryota > Metazoa > Chordata > Cladistia > Polypteriformes > Polypteridae > Erpetoichthys > Erpetoichthys calabaricus. The sequence goes on along the minus strand of NC_041397.2, from coordinate 225,995,771 downwards.
CGTAAAACAACAAACGCGAGCGGTTTCTGTGAGGCAGAGTTACCGAAGACTAAATAGTGTCGGCATTGTGCTTTCATCTAGTGACCAAAAGCTCAAACAGTGAAGAAGTAGAAGTTGACTTCCGCGAAACGGAATTATGGTAGCGTTAAATGAACTAAATACTGATTCGAATAATAGGTTTTATTTATTCAGATGACGAAATTTCACACCACACTAAATTTGGGAATCCACATATTATTGTATTTAAACAGTTTCATTGGTTTTTGCTCACAACAGGCTTGTCATAAAGGGTTTTGCACAGATAAATTAAATTTCAAGGACCGCGATGCGTACCACCTGAAAAGGCTCCGCGTACCACCAGTCGTACGTGTACCACAGTTTGGGAACCGCTGCTCTAGATTACTGTAAGCACATTCTCTATATCCTGTTTTTTGTGCCCAGTAACTTAAGCACATTCCCTAAACCCTTATATAATTCTCTTTGCCCATTGGTGCAATTATTCTCCAAACACAGATGGAAAAATGCCATTCTTTCACACTGCCTCAGAGAAAACATCCCTTCACATGAAAAAGTTGTCACATAATTATGGATCATTGGTGGCTTATAATGAATTGCAATGTTGCACTGGTGCTCATGGGCTCTGAGTGCTGATAGATTCTTACTGTTTACATTGTTGTTTTAATTAGCATTGTCAAGTTGCATCAGCCTGGGGATGAGCCATTAAGAGAATAAACATAAACCAAGGATGACTCACCAACAGAATAAGATGGCATTCCATCATGGAATAGGCAGCTTCAGTGCCAGCTGCAAGGAATCCTAGGAAAAACAGTAAGCCTTTCAAAGCCGCAAAAAACAACTAGTGTAGCAACAGCGAGAAGTCCTTCTAAGAACAGTGACCTACCTAAAATCGTTACTCAGTGTAAATGAGCATTGGTACGATGCTACAATATTCATAGTGTTTGCTGTAATGGCTATAAATTACATCTTTAAGACAACAAATTTCAACATTATTTTACTGTAGGACATGTATATTTACTGCAGCTAATGTTATAATCATGAGATCAAAATGATCACAAAGAGCATCCATAAGCTTTTAGTGCTTCTGTCCATTTTAAGCCATGCAATCAGCAATGATTTGTTTGTGTGTCTTCTCTGCGGGCTATGTTGCTATGGTTTTTGTAAACCAACAGATGTCACTATTATCAAGCTTCGGATATTTTTCCAGCAAATGTCAGGGAGAAGCCTCAAAAGCTTAAAGGGTTTTTTTCTGCCAGTCACTAGTGGCAACTCTTGTCTTACTGTATATAGTCCTCATTAGCCAATTGCCTAAGATGAGAAGAGTGGTACTGATAGCAGCTGTACCCCTAATGAAGTTAAGACAACATTCGGAATCTGGTATTGTAAGAACATGGAAGACATAAGAAAATGTAAATAGGGCAGCTTTCAAGGAAAAAAAACAAACAAAAAAAGGGAAACAAATATGAGATGATATTACAATCGAGTGTTTGTTTTATAGTGCAATGATTCCCTGGAACAGGTTTACTACTGGCTGGCATTTGTTTTTGACTTGGGGTCACCTTTTAGAGATATTGTGCTAATAAACAATTAAAATAAGAGTGCCAATAAATAGTGAAATTATTTAAGAAGAGTAACATCTATTTATTTTGGGGGCAAGTGGATCACATTGTTGCTCAGAGTTAGATTTATATCTCGAAACCACTTGGAATGACTTTTAAACTGAAGGAAAGTCACATTTAAGTAAGCAGTTCCTAAAATCTTGCCATTCCCCAGTTGCTGGTGTTGTCACCACAAGTTAATCACAGTGTGTGATTAATTACAAATTTCTTGGATTACCAAGTTTTTGGACTACTGGGTGAGTAATTCAGATTACTGGGTGCCTGCCCATTAAATTCAGTGGCAGATGAAACATAGGTGTTTTTCTTTTTTGCTTAATTGTGCAACATTCTCCTAACTTCCTTCCCTGTTCACATCTTTGTATTATTTATAGTTTTATTCTGGTGCCTTTCCTTGTAATTATGCACTTTACATTATGACTTACTACACATGAAATAGCACAAAAATGAGGAAACAGGCTTTTAAATTTCAAAATGTCCTTAAAGTTCCAAGTTCTTTTAGGATACCTCTTAATGAAGAGAATCCATGAAAACTCTGGTTTGAGAGAAAATCTGTGTCATGATTCTTAAATATTGAAAATATCTATAAAAATAAAATAAATAATTACAAAAAAGGAGTTGCCTGAAAAGCAATCCAAATGTGAACAAGTCCTAAAGCACAATCTGTAACATAAATGCAAAAATCAGAACAAAACGATAAACCAAACAAGAAAACAACAAGTCTGATAGAAATTACATTAAAATATAAATAATAAATACAATCTCTATATATATAAAATCCAACATCTGTCTGTCTATCTGTCTGTATGTCTGTCTGCTTTTCACGACAGAACTACTTGACGGATTTAGATCGTTTTTTTTTCTATAATTTGCCTGAATATTCCGGTTGATTTTGTGACTTCTGTCATTGCGCTAAGTATCATAGTTCACTTGTGGTACCGATTTATTTCTGCAAATCTGAGAGAGCGGCGGCAGGCTGAGGGGAGGGTGGCGTGGCCCTCCTCACTCACGTGCCAGCCTTGGAGCGCACTTAACCTCCGCTTAGCTAGCGAAAGAGAGAACTATTTAACGGAGTTAGATCAGGTATTTTTCTATAATTTGCTCAAACATTCTAGTTGATTTTGCAACTTTTCGCATTGTGCTAAGAATCATAGTTCACTTGCAGGAGCGATATATTTACACTAAGTGAGATAGGGGCTGCGGGCTAAGGGGAGCAGGAAGTGTGACATCAAGAGTGGGGAGCCGGGCAGGGCCCTCCTCACTCATGCGCCAGTCTCCGTTCGAGTCGGTGAACCTCTGCATTTTGGAGTGTACGTTGCCTCTGCTTAGCTAGTGATTCCTGTTTGTTTATTGATTTTTGAAGTTTGTCCTGTTTCACTACTACGTAGGAGGAGCCGATGGAGCTGGCTATCCATCCATCCATTTTCCAACCCGCTGAATCCGAACACATGGTCACGGGGGTCTGCTGGAGCCAATCCCAGCCAACACAGGGCACAAGCCAGGAACCAATCCCGGGCAGGGTGCCAACCCACCGCAGGACACACACAAACACACCCACACACCAAGCACACACAATTTAGAATCGCCAATCCACCTAACCTGCATGTCTTTGGACTGTGGGAGGAAACCGGAGCGCCCGGAGGAAACCCATGCAGACACGGGGAGAACATGCAAACTCCACGCAGGGAGCACCCGGGAAGCGAACCCAGGTCTCCTAACTGCGAGGCAGCAGCGCTACCCACTGTGCCACCGTGCCGCCTGGAGCCGGCTAGTTGATAATAAAACAGAAAATAAATATAAGCCAAGGAATAAACCCTGGCTGTTATCAGGTATTATCTGAAAGCCGTATTTTAGGCACCTGATCCCTTAGCCTCACTACTGAAGCATTCATTTTCCTTGCTTTTGTTCTTTGGCTCCCTTTTTGTGGTTCTCTTTCCTCTTTGTCTTTTGGTCTTTGAATTTTGAATTTTTCTGGTTTTGATTTTAGCTATTTTTCTCAGGTTTTGCTTGTGAATTTGCAGACTTATTTTAGTTACTGTTGGTTAAATTTTTCATATTTTTAATATAATATTTACTTTATTTTTTAAATCTAGTCTTTGTTTATGACTTATTTTTGACCTTGTAAATCTTTGAAATTTTAGAAAATTATTTGTTGGATTTTTTTTTTGTATGGATTAAGCCTGACATCATAACAGGTGAGGCATTGCTGCTATTCTGGTACTCTGTGCTTGTACAGCCTGAACTGGGAAAAGATGGACAACTAATACTGCTACATTGAGAATACTTTATAGAGCTTTTGCCCTGTGACTTTTGGACATCTCCTTATCTCAAAGATACATTTAATGGTTGTCATTTTGGCAGAACTGAAAACATCATTGTGGTTTTCAAAGTCACTCTATGCATTTCTGCAAAAAATAATTTCAAGACCTGCTTCCATGATTTATGTGAGAGGCTGCAGAAGTGCATTGTAGTAGAGGGGAACTTCTTTGAAGCGAGACATGAACATTATTTCACTTTCATATTGCCACTGATCCATCTTAGAACTTAAGCTTTTAGTGCACTTTGCTGGGGTGGATGTTGCTATTAGCACTGTATACGTATTGGTGTGTCATATCTTCATATACGCCTTTTAGCATACAAGCCGGTCAGTCATGCTGCGTCAGAACTGCTACCATTGTAGAGGACAATTCCTCGCTCATTTTTTGCTTCAGAATTTTTTTTCCATTTGTTTATAATGTGACTAACCTGCTCCAATGGATTGCGTAGTCTCACCAGAAAAAATCTATTGTAAACATTTTTTCTTCATTCTGTCAAGTAAAGACACTGTTTCATGTATTTTTTTGGCTGATTTTCTTCTGAAATTTGCAGCCACGCCATTTGTTTGAAACCTATTGTCATGGTACTCATCCCTACCTGTTTTTGACCATTTTGCTTAGTTTCATGAATGCATTTTTCTCCCTCTCTGTATCTTGAGGAAAAAAAACTACCAATTCAGTGTCAGATATAGAAATAAATGACTGAATGACTGACAATTTTAGAAAATGAGCAGATGAATGTAAACATGTTCACAAGTAACAAATTCGTGTGACACTGTAGTGACATTGTACAATTACTTCACCTTAATTTCTTTTGGCTGATATCTTTGCTATGTCATAGACTACTATCAAGAATGAGCTACTGTATACCATTTCAGGATTGATATGGCTTTAAAAACAGAATAGCATATTAAGCAATTTTGTGGCCATTTCTTCCCAAATTCAGGTTATCTGTAATAACTGCCCTTAAGTGTAATGAAAAGAAAGAAGACCGCTGACATCCACAGCCACTGTAGTTCTCATAGGATTTTTCCAAATACCTGTAAAATGGACTGAAGACTTACCTACCTGTAGAAGCCTGGAAGCTTTAAGCATTAAGATTATCACAACAAAATCATTTATATAATTTTCCAGGATGTCAGGTCTTGCATTCTGTGCTATTAACTATTATTCTAACCTTTCTCCCCTATGTATCATGAGCTGAATTAAAATGTTCTATTTAATCTTCATTAATTAAATCTCCAGCAAGTCTCTGTATACTGCTTTGCGATTTGATTGAATCTTTAATCAAGTAAGTTTTTAACTTTAAAAGTACTGTATGCAAAAAGTAAGGAGTGCCGTAACTGATATCATAGATAGCCTACTGAAAAAAAGGCTTAAAAAATACAATAGCAACAACATACTTTTAAATAGCACTCTTTATATTATTATCTGGACTAAAGCAACATCATCAAAACAAAAATAAATACTCACAAAAAGAGCAAGATATTACACATTACATGTCAATGACCAAAGGTTTATTGGTGATAAAGAGGCAGTAAAAAAAAATCCATCTCTGTTAATTCAAAACTGTACCGTGAAAGTAAATTTCAAAACAGTATAAAGGAAAATAATCGATCAATCTCTCAAGCCACTTATCAAGTTTGGGGTCACAGTGATCTGGTGCCTATCTCAGCAGCACAAGGCACAGCCCTGGAATCAAACCTGGACAGTGTGCCAGTCCATTATAGAACACACCAAAATTACACTTGCCACTTAAATTAATAAGCAAATGTTTCAGAAGAGGAAAGGATACTGGAGGAACCTACAAAGACAAAGGGAGAGCATGCAGACTTCACACAGTCACTGACTAGACTGGGATGCAAACCCAGTGTCTAAGAGCTGTGGGATAGCAGAACTAAAAACTGCACCATTTTGCATTCCAGAATTAATAATAATTCATTACATTTATATAGCGCTTTTCTCAGTACTCAAAGCGCTATCCACACAGGGAGGAACCGGGAAGCGAACCCACAATCTTCCACAGTCTCCTTACTGCAAAGCAGCAGCACTACCACCGCGCCACCTGTGAGGATTACATTTTCTCTAACTTGACACTCTCTGCTCAGAAAATATATTAGTCAAGTTTAAAATAAATTCAAACTAATACTCAAAATAGTAAATAAAATAAACCAATAAAAATTCACTATGAAAGCCAATGACTGAACTACCATGGAGATTCTGACCTTGATGTTCTATTTTCACATTTACAACAAAGTTGTCACATTAAATGTATGTCATCTTTAGTATTGCCAGTGATGCCTCTGGACACAAACTTGACCTCTTCTTATTAGAGTCTTGATTCTCCAAGGTGCTCTCTTTCTCTCTCTGTAAAGTGGATAAACCTAGAAACATACATATAAGGTTTACTTCTGACAAACTATGATGATGGCTTCAAGTATTTTATCGACTTATACAAGGAAAGAGAAATAGAAGCGTGAAGGGCATTCATTTTTAAGCATTACTTTATAAACAGTATAGATAGATATCATCTTCGATGTATATTTATACTCATAAACCACAAATAAAGGATTTTCCTTAGCCTCATGTATTACATGGCATAGACTGAACCGTGTAATAAGTTGTGCACTTGAAGTTTCTAACTCTTCTAGTAACTTCCCACAGTCTAAGGTGCTTTACTACTTGTTAGCTGTCCTTTCTATTCATGTCTATATAAGCAATCTTGATTGCTATATCTGGCAATCTTTTTATCAAGTTAGAGGGCTTAAAATAGAATGGAGAGTTCACTTGCCACTCTCCAACGAATCTATGACATTAAAATAAATATACTATATATACACCAAACCCTTTACAGTGTGACTTCAGAACATTTATTTAAAAGTGCTGTAATCCATAACATAAGCAACTGAACAACTAGCACGTCGTCTCAGTGGATGAGTAAGCAGATAAGAAATACATTACTGAGGAAATGACAGCTCAACAATGAATGTAATATAAATAATACCAGTGTTAACTATATGAACACTTGAGAGCAGCATTTGTATGAAAAATTAGAAATGTCAAAATGCTGCTAGAGTAGATTATCACTAATAATTCAAAATATAATCTTCAGAAGTTGTTAGAATATTTTGTCAGAAAAACAATGATCGCAGAGCTGTTGAGGTTTCTTAAGAACAGCAAAAGAAAAATTGAATAGAAAAGAAATATGCACATACTCTTAATTCAAATTAGGGATGTGAATATTACAATTTTAAACATTTAGACACTTTGAAAATAGGAACCCTTCAGGAAATAGACTTTTTTGCCACCGAAACCCTTCTTCAACAGTACAATGAGAAATTCTAAATACATGGAAGAAATGGAAACATGCATGGGAGCAACAGTGAGGTTATAATGAAACAGTCAGCAAAAGTGAGAGAAACAGTATTTTAGCGAGACTGAGTTATTGGAGTGTAAGCATACTATGAAAATAAATGTCAGAACTTTCTCAGACTCAGGACACAATATGATGAGTACAATAAGCAGTGTTTATCATATGTAATAGTTGTGTTCTTTCCCCACTATCAGCATCGATGGGGTTGCTTGGGGCAGAGCTGCTTTTTCTGCTTACTAGCATGAATGTTAGTAGGCTAGTGCTTCACAAACTGGTATGATGTTCAACCCTTTAGTTTTTGTAGAAGCAAAATTATTCAAATATTGCATCTAAAGTCTGAAACTTTTGAGCTCTTAGAGTTTGCCTCTTTTTGCTCCTACTGGAGAGGTGCCAGGGTTGCAGCTCTCAGCTATACGCATCCAAGAGTTCCCACGGCCTAAAGTTAAACCGAAAAGCCTGACCTCCGGTGAGAAGAACCTGTGCGCTAAATTTCAACTCTATAGTTTGAAAGACAAAGTTGTGCATAAAGAACAAAAAATAACCAAAATGGTGCTTTACAGGTTAAGAGATAAAGAAGATTTTAGTTTATTGATAACACAAAACTAGGTGAATAAGCTGATACCCTCACGGTCCTATACAAAACAGGGATATGTGCAGATGTGTGGAAAATGAAATTTGGTGAAAAAAAATAATTGTTTTCTAAATAGAAGATAGTTTCCTCCCACAGTCCAAAGACATGCAGGTTAGGTGGATTGGTGATTCTAAATTGGCCCTAGTGTGTGCTTGGTGTGTGGGTGTGTTTGTGTGTGTCCTGCAGTGGGTTGGCACCCTGCCCGGGATTGGTTCCCTGCCTTGTGCCCTGTGTTGGCTGGGATTGGCTCCAGCAGACCCCCGTGACCCTGTGTTCGGATTCAGCGGGTTGGAAAATGGATGGATGGATGGATAAATAGAAGATAAATATCCATCATCCCTTTTTTAAATTGTTAATCTAGTTCAGGGTCATGAGCAGGTAATGCAAATAGGATTTTTTTGCATTTTCTGAGAATAACATATAATGAGAAACTGAGGCAATGTAAATTGTTGTACATTTACATTGTTGAGAAATTGCCTTTAAGAGAAAAATGTTTATGTCCTCAAGGACTCAAACAGACAATGACATGAAACGATTAAAAAGTCTAACAGGACATTAGATTAGCATGCTGTGTGGAATACAGATCAAGGGTAACTATGTTTGAGCTGTTAAGTGCCTTTTCATGGTACAATGTCAAATATTGTCTGTAGTTTTCAATCATTAGAGTAAGTCAAGAGAACATCTACACTCATTTCAGGACTGTGGGTTATGAGTTGGGAGTAATGACAGAAGGAATTGAAACCTGTCAAATTTATCATATAGGCAATTGGTAGATAACATAACATATATGAAGTATGAAGTGGATGTTAGATATTTGATAAAAGCATGGGGACACAGATAGAAACTGTTAAGGGGAAATACAGGACTATTGACAGACAGACCAATTTACTGTTATATTATAGCCTGAATTCATTTTGTTTTATTGTTATTTTACTTACTTTTGAATTATTTTTATATTTTTGTGTTCTGTTGATGTTGTTTATAATTGGTTAATTATATACTGTCTTTTTAAGTTTGCCTTTGTTCCATGTTCTTTTTGGGTGATTCCCCAAGAGGCGGGGCCACTCAGATGTCCACACTCCTGAGCTCACCTTCTAGCTATTTAAACTCACCCATAGGAATGAATAATCAAAAAAAGAGATCTCCTTAATATCTTTTTGGTTTCTCCTAGACAAAAATGAAGTCAGAAAGATATAAAATGGAGACATTTTCTTTTGTATCATGCTTCTCAGATTTCTCTTTTGAGAAAAAAAATACCCCAGTATTTTCACAAGTGTCTCCTCCTGAGTTTCAGCAGAGATCTCAGCTAAGTCAAATAATGGGCTCAGATTTTCCAAGTAGTGTCTTGACAGATTTTTTAAAGTATTTACTTTGTGTTCTCACTAATAAATGGTGAAACGTATGGACAGTTGTTTGTGGTAATAAAACACTTTACTATGATTACGGAATTGTAGTCCTTGCTTCTGATTAATACTATTAGTTGCTCTAATTTATATTGCTGTGCTCCATTTAGATGTCCTCACAGGTGGTGCAGTGGTAGTGCTGCTGCTTGCAGTAAGGAGACTGTGGAAGATTGTGGGTTCGCTTCCCGGTTCCTCCCTGTGTGGATAGCGCTTTGAGTACTGAGAAAAGCGCTATATAAATGTAATGAATTATTATTATTATTATTATTATTATTATTATTATTATTATTATTATTATCATAGTCATTCTGGACAAAGAGGTAGGTTAATGTGGCATACATAGTAGTTAATAATTTGAACTCTTTGTATCCTGAGGATGTGGGTTAAAATCCTGATACTGATAATGTGTGACCATGAGCAAGTCACTTGACCTGCCTGTGCTCCAACTGGAAAACAAAAAGAAATGGAACCAATCATACCTCAAAGGTTGTAAGTCACCTTGGATAAATACACTAGTCCAATGATAAGTAACAAATATGAAGTCTTGAACGAGAATAAAATAAGAGTAGAAAGAGATCGCATAAAATATAATGTGCTTTTGAAAAAAAAAAATTTCAATTTTCACTCCTTTCACCTGAGTTATATCTCATGCCTCCTTTCTGTCTAATGCTGTTTTTCCTAAGGAATTTTAGGAGAAACTTCTGTGACAAACTTAATTTTAAATTAAACATAAATGATAATCTCTTTTAAGCCTCATGAGTCATCAAAGATCAACCAGTAAAATTTTCCTATGGAAGCGAAAAGGACCTCAGGCAGCCAAACACTGCTGTTCACTGGAAGGAGTTAAGGTATTGTGTTTGTATCGGTTTTGTTGGTTATTGCTTGATTTCTTCTTAAGACTTGATTGCCTTAGAACTGCCTTTCAGGCAAATCCTCTGCTCTTTTGAGCACTTTTTTACCATTCTTTTGTTTATAAATAAATATATACATTTCTAAAAATGCTCTGAATTAGGTTGTCTGCACAAAATGTAGCTTTTAACAGTTCATTGCTCTTATGATGCATTTCTGGTATTTCAAGACTCTAAACCATTTTTAAACTTTAAAAGCCTGTTTCCCCATTTTGAGCCTAGCTTAGGTTGACACTTCAGCTAGTAGCTGGGGACAGCTAGGTTGATGTGAGTTTCTTCTAAGCTGTCCAGTGAAGGTTCTGGACTGCTTTAGTGGTTTCATTGCCCCTTTCATCATGTTCCCGTCTCCTTCTCACAATATTTACCAAGTAGTATACAGTCAGACTTTGGAAACCTTTAAATATCACCTAAATTACATAAAAAGCTGTGCTGGAACAAATATCCTGTTCCTAATTAAACCGTCTTATTTTTGTAATTGTCTAGTGTACTCTTGTTAGTATCCCTACCCAATTGAAATACAAATTAAGGATGATACAGTCGAACCTCGGTTCACGACCATAATTCATTTCAAAACTCTGGTCGTAAACCGAGTTGGTCGTGAACCGAAGCAATTTCTCCCATAGGATTGTATGTAAATACAATTAATCCGTTCCAGACCGTACGAACTGTATGTATATAAATATATTTTTTAGTTTTCAAGCACAAATACAGTTAATTATACCATAGAATGCACAGCGTAATGGTAAAATAAATGTAAAAACATTGAATAACACTGAGAAAACCTTTAACAACAGAGAAAACTAACACTGCAATAGTTCGCACTATAGTGCTAGGAACTGTTCGCTAAAAAAACTTTTTTTTAATGAGTTTTAAGCACAGGGGAAAAAATGAACATTTGAAAAATCCGTAATTTAATAAACCACCAAGAAAAGTAACATTGCAACAATGCAGGCTACGAACCAATCACTGTAAATAGAACTGAAAACAAAAACAAGCCTTCTCTACCTTATGCGTCCCTCGCTTGCTCTCTCTCGCGCCTGTGTGTGTGTGCGTGCGTCTCTCTTTTGCAAGCCTGGAGCGCCTGTGTGTGTGTCTCTCTAGAGCGCTCCTGTGTGTGTGCGCGCGTGCGCTCCTGTGTGTGTGTGTGCGCACGCGGCTCTCTCTGTCTCGTGGCTGCCTGTGTGTGTGCCTCTGTCTCTCGCGCTGCCTCTGTGTGTGTGTGTGTCACTCTCTCGCTGTCTCTCTTGCTCGCTGCACAGGAAATGCACAGGGAGAGACTGAACATGTACAAACCGAAAGGGAACCTGGCTTGTTCGTATACCAAGTGTATGGTCGTGAACCGAGGCAAAAGTTTGGCGAAGTTTTTGATCGTAAACCGAGTTGTACGTGTACCGAGATGTTCGAGAACCAAGGTTCCACTGTATATAAGTGCAGCGTTAGGTCAAGGGGCTATTTGCTTCAACAGGTTGGATGTTCATATATGAAAGGAAAAAATCACTTCTATTGCTTAAAGTGTGTACAGGGTGCTTTTATAAAACCTCTTACAATAGTCAATCATGTTTAGTTTAGCAGATAACATAGTGACTTGTGGCATTTTCATGATTAGATTCATGAATTATACATGCAATGGTCTTTGTCTCAAGCGACAACATTCTACCCAAAAACAGAAGGAAACCATCATAACTTTGATAATTCACCATAAGCTAGAGCTAGAGCAATATTGCACCTTGTTTTATTCCTCTGGTAGCAAATAATGAGTTCCAATTGTTAATATCAACCATGCCCCCACCATTAATGATCAATATAAACATTTCCTAACACAATTCTGGGACCTCAGTACTGTTGAACTTTGTAAGTAGGAGCTGGAAGTGAAAAACAACAGAAAGATAATATGTGTGGTGGCCCATAACAAGAGCATGTATGAAGAAAAAGAGAAAGAAGGAAATGTAAGTTACCCCTTAAAACAGTGAGAAACTCTCACATGCACACAAATCCGGATACTCAGAATACATACTTTTTTACTCTGTGTTTGCACTTTACAAAATCTGTCTTTCATTTTCCTTTATGGTCTTCTCTGAACCTGCATTGAATTAAAAGTAGAGCACTCATACAATACCACCTATGGAGAATGAATCTGTCACACTTGGGATAACAAATCATGGGGCATGGCAGTAGTAATTGAAATACAGTAAAAACAGTCAGGGCAGAAATGTCACTCGTAACTGTTAGCTGTGCTTGTTGCCCCGGAAAAAGTGATTTCATTAATCATTGAACAAATTAAAGGATAAAAATGCAAAGTTTTCTGCCGAGCTCATCATTGACTTTTTTTTTTTGCTCACAAAATTGTGAAAATGCTATGTAGTTCACATAATTAGCAATGAGTTATGGCAGAAAGTTCAAGTTTTTGTTTAAATTATTAGAGAACAGACCACATTGGTACTTACAAAGGTACTTACAAAGGAAAAAGCTTCAGACCAGATTTAATTTTGAAAGCACTGCTCCTTAATTTCACCAGGGACTTGACAAGGCCTGGTAAGTCTCTGTTTGGAGTCTGCACTCTCTCTGTGTGAGCTGTACCTTAGATACTCTAGCTTCCTCATGAGGATTACAGGTTAGGTTTTTTTGGTTACTCATCATTGGAGTTTGTGTGTAAATGTGAGCATTCTCTTTGATAGACATATGTTGCAAGCTCAATTCCTATCCTACATCTGGTTCTGTTCAAATAGGCTTATATTCTCCACAATCCCATAACATGAACTGAAGAATGAACAGACATGTAACTTTAATTTTGGTTTAAATCTCAAACTGCACCAATGAAACACCTGTACCCAATATGGTCCCTATTGGCATCAGGTGTATCTTCTTTGTCTTGGGCTGAAGCTGAAGCATATATGCAATTAGCTGTTCACAACTGGCAGTATACACACAACTACATTTTAAGGAGGTCATATACCGTACATGATTACTATACTTCTGTATTGCATTGATTTTTTGATTTTTCTCCTATTTATTGGTTCCAGTCAAGCAATACTAGTCTGCCACCTGGCAATCTCTGCTTTGCATTGCATTCTTAAGGGGAATAGATGCCATGCCCCAGAGCAGCAAATCCATGCTTTTGCTCTGCCTCTGAAGAAACAGCATTACATGCCCTCAGATTAGCAATTAGAATCTGTGATGTGCGCTGCTTCTGTAGAAAATGTGATTTTTGCTTTTGCTAGAGTCTGTTATTTGAAAATGACACATCCCTCAATGTTACATGTGCACCAAGTACAGTAACATATGCCTGAAGTGATATATCTATGTTCTGTTTTTCATATTTTCAAATTAACATACCATTAATGATTAGTTCCTGCCTTGCACTCCCTGCAGATGAGTTAGTTTTCAACAGTCAATTTCCCTGCAATACAAAAAAAGACTTCTGGAAAGGAATTGATAGTTATTTGTGTACTGCACCTATGCTATATCATTCACATTTTATCAACCTGCAGTGGAAGGTTGATGAGTTTCTCATCATTGTTTCTCAATCAGACCAAATTTTGGTTAATAATCGATAAGGTCCATTGATTAATAGTATTCACATAATGGCTGTTATGCTGTGTCACAATGATAACTTTGAAAGTTGGCTTCCTTCCAAATGAGATATTTCTTGAGCTTTTCTCTGATGTTGTATTCTGTATTTTTGTTGGAAAAATAGCAAAAAAATGCAATAATGTGCAACTCTTATGAAATTTTCCTTCAATATTGATTTACATCGCCATATCTTGGACTTGTGATGAGATTTTTATTTTTTCAATCCTGAGGCCTCTGTAAAGTCAAGACAATTAGTGGTATTCACTTAAATCATCCATGTCGATTCAAATAAGCTTTTGTAGTTGAATTAACAAAGGTTTCCTCTTAAGTCTGACTAGAGTCGGATCCAGTAAGAGGTTATGTGAAGTTCAGCAATACATTTTTGCAATTTGACATTTAAAGAGGGAGTTGACAGGTGTACAGGAAGTTAAATAATAGAGTTTAATGGTTGATTATATGCTGAGTGGGGTGAAATAATTCAATTGCAAGGTGTGTGGACTTCATCTGAACTCAGCAATTCAGTTACATGGTTGCTTTCTCCGTTCAGCTCTCTATCAGAGTTTGTATTATAAACAAATAGTTATTATCGTAGCATGCTATGTGATAATTTGCTATCACTTGAAGAAAGAAACAAATCAAAGCGATCCAATATTAAGAAGCAAGGAGAGAAACTTCCTGTGAGTAAAATTCCTGATGCAGCCTCCAGTTTATCCCTCTGCACAGATCACAGATCGAAAAATCTTTAAATAGTGTTTGATAGTAAGCTCACAGGCATTACCATGTGTAGCACGCACAAGACGTACATTATATTATATATATACAGTTAGGTCCATAAATATTTGGACAGAGACAACTTTTTTCTAATTTTGGTTCTGTACATTACCACAATGAATTTTAAATGAAACAACTCAGATGCAGTTGAAGTGCAGACTTTCAGCTTTAATTCAGTGGGGTGAACAAAACGATTGCATAAAAATGTGAGTCAACTAAAGCATTTTTTAACACAATCCCTTCATTTCAGGTGCTCAAAAGTAATTGGACAATTGACTCAAAGGCTATTTCATGGGCAGGTGTGGGCAAGTCCGTCGTTATGTCATTATCAATTAAGCAGATAAAAGGCCTGGAGTTGATTTGAGGTGTGGTGCTTGCATGTGGAAGATTTTGCTTTGAACGGACAACATGCGGTCAAAGGAGCTCTCCATGCAGGTGAAAGAAGCCATCCTTAAGCTGCGAAAACAGAAAAAACCCATTCGAGAAATTGCTACAATATTACGAATGGCAAAATCTACAGTTTGGTACATCCTGGTGAACTCAGCAACGCAAAAAGACCTGGACATCCACAGAAGACAACAGTGGTGGATGATCGCAGAATCATTTCCATGGTGAAGAGAAACCCCTTCACAACAGCCAACCAAGTGAACAACACTCTCCAGGGGGTAGGTGTATCGATATCCAAGTCTACCATAAAGAGAAGACTGCATGCAAGTAAATACAGAGGGTGCACTGCAAGGTGCAAGCCACTCATAAGCCTCAAGAATAGAAAGACTAGATTGGACTTTGCTAAAGAACATCTAAAAAAGCCAGCACAGTTCTGGAAAAAACATTCTTTGGACAGATGAAACCAAGATCAACCTCTACCAGAATGATGGCAAGAAAAAAGTATGGAGAAAGTGTGGAACAGCTCATTATCCAAAGCATACCACATCATCTGTAAAACACGGTGGAGGCAGTGTGATGGCTTGGGCATGCATGGCTGCCAGTGGCACTGGGACACTAGTGTTTATTGATGATGTGACACAGGACAGAAGCAGCCAAATGAATTCTGAGGTGTTCAGAGACATACTGTCTGCTCAAATCCAGCTAAATGCAGTCAAATTGATTGGGCGGCGTTTCATGATACAGATGGACAATGACCCAAAACATACAGCCAAAGCGACCCAGGAGTTTATTAAAGCAAAGAAGTGGAAAATTCTTGAATGGCCAAGTCAGTCACCTGATCTGAACCCAATTGAGCATGCATTTAACTTGAAGACTAAACTTCGGACAGAAAGGTCCACAAACAAACAGCAACTGAAAGCCGCTGCAGTAAAGGCCTGGCAGAGCATTAAAAAGGAAGAAACCCAGCATCTGGTGATGTCCATGAGTTCAAGACTTCAGGCTGTCATTGCCAGCAAAGGGTTTTCAACCAAGTATTAGAAATTAACATTTTATTTCCAGTTATTTAATTTGTCCAATTACTTTTGAGCCCCTGAAATGAAGGGAGGTAGTTGCCTCATATTTTTATGCAATCGTTTTGTTCACCCCACTGAATTAAAGATGAAAGTCTGCACTTCAACTGCATCTGAGTTGTTTCATTTAAAATTCATTGTGGTAATGTACAGAACCAAAATTAGAAAAAAGTTGTCTCTGTCCAAATATTTATAGACCTAACTGTATATATGAAAGTGAAGGTCTGTGATACAGTTTGCATATTTGTAGCTAGAAATCCACAAAGGGAGAAAATGAGTCACATATTCTAAAATAGTTTTTTATTCCTAAGCTTTCGACAACCTACCAGGTGTCATCATCAGAGGAAAAATGATTAGACATACAGGGATCAAAGCCAATATATAGCAAATGGGAAGGGGGATTGATGTAAGGGGGGATAGATTAATAAGGTGGGGTTCAGAGGGTATTGGTCATAAAGTCATTTTTATTATTTGGGTGTTTTTCTTTTTAAGCCTGCATATGCTGGATTCATGTCCAAGCCTCTGTTAATGGCATTTTCATGTGATAGCCATGATTCAGCTAGCGCTCTGGCACTTTTAGTATTAGCCCTGAATCTTACTTTCACTGCGGCCCGGTTAAACGTGTGTCCGGTTGAATTGGTATGAGCGTTTATCAGAGGTCAAGGGTCATTCCTTGTGATATCATTGTGATGTTCCTGTATACATGTTGCAAGTATTTTACATGCTGGTCCCATGTATACAGCTGGGCCTGCACTGCATGCTATACTGTGTTTCATGTTTCTCATGCAGATTTCTAGCTTTTGACATTAAAAAGGCCTGTCTGCCGAGTGTTTGCCAGTTTCTGCACTATTTTGATGCCTGATCTGGAGAGGATGCATGCTGTACTTTCAGATACACTACAGGGATAAAGAAGGCTGTGCCGGGTAGAATGGGTGGCCTGGTTGGAGTCAATTGTTTGCTGAGGTCTGGGGCATCTCCTATGTAGGCAGTGTTTGATAAATGTTTTCGTCTGATGTGAACGGAAGGAACAGATAATGCTCCTGTATGTCTAATCATTTTTCCTCAGATGATGACACCTGATCGGTTGTCGAAAGCTTAGGAATAATAATTCACATCAAACGGCTACCATTGCCATTTTCAGACCTTACATTGGTGCAGCGGGCCCCTAGGTTCCTACTAGTTCAGGACAATTCCCGGCCTCATGTGGTCAGAGTGTGTAGGCTGATCCTGTTTGATGAAGGCACTGATGCCATTGACTGGCCTGCATGTTCTCCAGATCTGAATCCAACTGAGAACCTCTGGGATGTTATGTATCAGTACATGTAAAGCCACCAAGTAGCACCACAGACTGTACAGGAGCTCACTAATGCTCTGATTCAAGCCCGGGAGGAGATCCCCTAGGACACTTTCTGTCTCATCAGGAGTATGCCTAGATGTTGTCGGGAGTGCAAACAGGCACATACACACTGAGTTGTATGAGTTATTGTGATGAAATTCATGCAAGTTGGATCAGCCTGTGATTTCAATATTTGACTTTGATTTTCGGTGTGATGCTGAATTTAGCCCTCAATGGGTGGGAATTTTTGGTTTCTATTGACTGTTGTTGCATCATATTGTTCTCTATTAAAATACACAGAATTGCTCAGTAAAGATTTTCCACTTGATACATATAGAAGCTACATCAATATTACTTGCATATGTCTTTTTAGACTTGATAATTGGGCATGTTTAGAATCACATAGAAAGTCAGTATTGATCATCAGCAATGTGGTTCAAACTCAGAATGTTAGGCAATACACTACATATTTGTGATTAGGCCAATAATTTAGCCTAGCAAAATAATATTCAGGAATACTGTGAGCTGGATGCTACAATCAGGATGTTTTGGCACTTGCTAAAATAGATACAGCCTTAGAATCTGATGACAGAAGCAAAATGTTAACAATAGATGATTTGCCTAATTTGAGGTCATCCTGGACAGTTGATGGCCCATACCATACCATTTTTGACTGGTTAATTCACATGATGCTAAAAAAATAGTTGAAAGAGGCTGCATGGGCTTTTATTAACTAGATTTTGAGAGTTTTTAAACAAACATCTTTGCGTAGTTCACTTTCCATGCACATTTAATGTTGTAATCTACTGTTACAGGATGATTACCTTAGGAGCTGCTTTAAGTCACAAGTGAAAACTGTTCTGATCGCTTAATCTGTGCTTATCAGAATGTTTAATATTACATCTAGACTGATTTATACACATTGGGTTCTACTATAATTTTTTGGTTTTTGAATTTAATATTTTAAAAATTCAATACTGTTCTTTAGTGGTAATAATATTTGCATCCTATTATAGATTTTAAAGCATAATTTAGAGTAATTTATTTTTATACACTATGGGCATAACAGACAATACTGTACAGCAATTTCTCCTGTACATACACAGTAATATGATGACTCATCTGAAAGTGTTAGACTGTTGTGTAATTAAAATGTAGGCTGCCATTGTAAAGTAATGCAGTGCATCATTAAGTGATTGGTACCCCTGTGGTAAGTGCTGCTGCCTCACTGCTCAAGGAGACTGAGCTCTAGTCCTGGTCTGGTCATTGTCATGCTTGACATTTGTACATTCTTTCTGTTTATGTGGGCTTTTCTCCAGATGGTTGCATTTTGTCCCCACAACTCAAAGATATTCCTGGTAAGTGGTGACTCTATATTGGCACCATTTGAGTAACTGTGCTAGTGTGCATTAGTGAAGTCTGCAAAGCACTGGAGCCATATCCAGAGATTTCTAAACTAGATGGATGGATTCATTATTAAGCAATGTGATTTGAGCTTACTCCAGAAGCTCTGCAAAATATTTTCAACATGACAACATGCCGTCGTCCATTGCGTTTCAGCTGATTAGATCACTTAGACAGCTTGCATCAAATGACTTAAGAAATAAGACATCCAGGTTGTATACAATTTTATAATTTTAAATGCATTCTGCTTTTAACAGAAATACTCTGTTTTATAGCTTTTACAGCTGAGAGTAATCATGTGCTATTTCAATATGAAGCTCTTCTAATGCAATATCACCAGGTACTTTTTCAAGCCTTTGGCATGAATGGTATGGAGGAAGAATTAATCCATCAATACTTACATTTTAAGTCTATTTATAACAAGTTTAGAGAATCATGAGGGTGATGAGGCCAACAAAATAAAAATATCAATTCATATTATTTATTGTGGCTACAGACACAGTCATTTATCTTGCCACAGTAGTATAATAAATCGTATGTGGAAATATAGCTACAAAAGTGAGCTTCTTCAGGCTCAGATTAGTTGCACAGATTTGGTTTTGTTTCATTTGCAGTGCATTTCCCTAAAGCAATATTATTTATTATAGTCACACAGTTCCACTGCTGCTGCCTTCTATTTTTTCCCATTTGTTCAGATAGCAGTTTTTATTCTGCCCCAGTGGCAGCTACAAAAGTGCTGAAGAGGTCTGATCTATAAGAGAAGCAGGTGCATAAACAGAACAAAGATGATAATTTAAAACTAATAATATTCATTGGCTGCAAAAGTAAACTTCAAACTAAAGTATGCTACCAACAATTTCTTCTTCTACTACTTCTTCCTTGTCATTATCCTTTTGTTAGGAGTCTGCTGCCTTGATAAATTCCCTCCATTGCTTATATGCCACATGGTCCACCCAACCCACTCTCCTACACAGCTGAACCCAAACTTCTGAGCCTCTGTGTCCCCCTGGAACTTCTCCCTTCTTCAGACAGTCTTAATCATCTCCTCCACATTTTTCCATACCACATGCTCATACTATCTCAATGTAGCTTCTCTGATATTCTTACTGATGTTTAGCACTCTTGCCCCTCTAACATCCTCGTTTCTCAGTTTCTTCCTGAGTGTGACCCCTAAAGCCCACCTCAGCATTCTCTTTTCAGTTTTTTAAAAGTTTTTCTTCCTCTGTTTTCTTTACTGCCCATGTCATAGCACTGTACATTAACATTGGCCTTTAAATAGATCTTTAACCTTATTTATTTTACTTTTTATCCTTTTATCACATAACACCTCTGACTCCCCACCATTTAATCCTTTGCCTTTTTCCACTTCACAGTGCTCCTCTCAAGTTATAATTGTCCTCACATATTTTACTTTTACTTTCTTAAGACCTAAACCAGCACATAACTTGTGTTAACAACTTGTCTCCTCACAACCTGCTACCAACAATGTCTTAAATGATTCTAACACTTACTTTCAACTTTCCCTATTCCAAGGCCCTCTACCATTTAGCTGCTCTTCTCTGCAACTCTGTCTCTGGTTCTTCTATGATCACAAGATCAGCATCAGCATATAACAGCTCCTATAATTCACCACTCCTAATACCCTAACTAAACACATCCACCATAAAGGCAAATATTAAAAGGCTGAGAGCTGAGTCCTAATGTAAGCCCACTTTCCCATGAACTGTTATTATTATTCCCTCTTACACCATTTCTGTCAGTCTTACCAGCTTTTCTAGAACTTTCCTCTTTCTTAGACACCAAAGCAATACTGTTATGACTAGCAAAATGTAAAAGTTTTTGCACATTTGTCTGCATGGAATACAATGATTAGCGTATCATTTTGAGTGATTTTAGGGCCCAAGAATTTTGGTTCTTACATGTTTTTTTGGCAAAAGATGCAATTTAACAAAGCTGACATTTTATTATCGTTTTACAGCAAATCCATCTTTGTTTTCTCAAGGGCATCACCATTTTCTGACATTTGTGTCAGCAGTCTCCTTGGCAACATCTCCCAGAATTCCCAAGGTAACAAAATAATTCTGACGTCATAGAGGTGACAGTATAAAGGTCAACCCTGGGGTATTTAAATTTGCAGATAAAAATCTACTCCTTGCAATATCCTAAAGACCTTTTCTGACTTTGAATTCACAGTTTGAGGCACGGCAAAACAGTGAGGTGCATTTTTTTTTTTTTTTTTTTAAATAATAGTGCAACTAAGGTTTGTGTGTATGAAAGACGAACAGCCACAGAGCACTTAAATGGGATGCTTAGTTGTTTATGAGCGAGAGAGTGATCATCACGGCCATCCCTCATTAGCAGCTCTGTGGACCATTTAGTTCAATCAGTGCCCTGCAATCAGGGTGTAAAGGTCTGAGCAAAGGTCAGAAATGGAGGAAGTCAAATTAGAGGAAATGAAAGGAAAGACAGAGTCAGAAATCGTTGTGCATCCAGTGAGAGAGAAAAGAGAGAAAGAAAGTGGACCGGTCTGGAGAATCTTCAGAGAGTAAGTGAGGAATGCCATTCCAGGGGAAGTCGATGCAAACCTGCAGAGAAGAGGTGATTAAGGGCTCTGGAAGTCTCACTGTACAAACCAATAGGGATGAGAGAGAAAGAGCCGGACTTCAGGAACTCTCTGTGAATACCAGCTGAAGTGGTCGAGAGGAAGTCATGAAGACCATGTGTTTTGGCATCTTGTATCTGTTGATTAGACTTAAAATGAGAGCAGGGAGATGAGGGAGAAGGACACTGGTACAAGGCACTGTAAGAAGACCAATTCTGATTTTAATTTCTGGTTTTAACCATTTACTGTACTTTGGTTGTTTTTTCCTCACAGCACTATTACTGATTTATTTATTGAAAACTGCTTATTGAAGAATTTTAACTGCACAACACAATGATGCTGTTTTTATTTTGCTGTTTAAATGAGACACACTACACTTTTGGGCCTTAACTTGTTGTAGCCTCCTCACTTGACCTAGCCCATCTCAGTACATAAACTATAAGATTCTCAGACTGCGGATGGTGCCCTTGGGCTGTGGGCATGGAGCATCACATGACGCTCTTACTCTGGACTTTCATTTTTGGCTAGTGTTTTGGTTCATGGTTCTGACCCTCACTTATTCTCTGAATATGCATGTCATCTTCATCAAAACTAACTGCCTCTCATAAGTCAGTACAAATATGTGCTTCTGAAGTTATTACACAATAAATAAATGCACTTCCAGCAAACAATCTCAGTTAAATCAATTAATTTGTTTCAAGGGCATAACCAAATTAATATTACAACATAATATTTAGCATTCTTACTTTATTATATTTATGTTCAGTCCAATCGATCTGCAACTGCAAATAAATCAGGTATTGCTTAGTTTGGAAATTATCAGTACACTTTCATTGCACAGTAATAAAAGCATAGTAGGTGTCATTGGGGTGTACTGACAGTGTAACACGACTATCAGCACTAATAATATAAAAAATACAGCCTCACACTGAGATTATTTAAGGTAGCTAAACATAATTATAATTAAAATAAACAAGAAGGAGCTTCAACATATACAGGCTGAAAATGACTGTATTAACAAAGTGGCAAAACAAAACACTCAAGTCAACCAACAACACAAGTGAAACACCTGCAATTACTTCAAATTTATTGTTTCCTCAGAGAAAAAAAAATAACGTGCAAAAAGTAGCTTCCCTTTCTGAAAAGTTTAAATAGGCTTTAAATTGCAGCACTCACCCCAAAAAAAGAGGGTTTTCATGATGTGAGTTGGAAGACACATGCTGTACATGCACAGTAATGGCAGCCACATCCAAAGCAATTACTTGAACTAATAAAAGCCTGTGATGTCCTAGTTTCACAAAAATAGATTCATAAGTGTAAAAAACAATGATAATAAGTATTGCACCAAAATAAAAATAATGCAAAGCTAGTGCTAATAATGTCCACATGCTGACAAATGCACATTTTCACTATACCTAGTAAAATTGTGCACTTGGTTATTCTCTTCTCAAGCTAAACAGCAAGGACACACTTAGTTACACTTCATTTAGGCAGAATATTACAGAATAATTACAGTGTAAATCAAAGAATATACCTGCTGATCAGAAGGCAACTGATGATAATGTCTCTGCCATAAATTTCAATACTAAGACCCCACTCACATCTACTGCAACAAAATCCTTTCTTAATGATTTTTTTATTCAGTTTAGTTCGTATTAAGTGCTAAATTTTGAAATCATTTATGCAATAATATCTCTGAAATCCAACTAAGATGGGTTGAAATCTAAGTAATCAACATAGACCTCAGCATTAATGTTTGCAGTACACCATCTACTGGAATGTGTTTTGTAATGCATATAGTAATACAAATGTTTGTGACGTGCCATCTGTTGGAAGGACAAATGCAATGCATATTCCTCTATTATATGCCATTTGGTATGGGATTCATAAAAGCAATGTTCTTATGTGTGATGCACCATCTCTTGAAATAACAAATGCAATCCATTTTAATATAACAAATGTGTGTGATATAACATTTGTTGAAATGACATAGCTATAGCAATGGGGTGGACACCCAGACACTTGTCATTTTATTAAGGTGCACAACTTGAGTGTTGAGAGGATAAACGATGGTGAAAAGGAAACCCATAAATGTATATCAGAGTTTTATGATGCAACTAGATGTCCAAAATTAAACTTTAAAATTATACTTTCATTTTCCAGATCCCCTTATTTAAGTACAGGAGTGACACTTTTTCCTAGCAGAATTAACTGCAAAGCTGGAATCAAAATATGAGATACCTGCCCATTCAAGGGCTCAATCACTTGTGTGCGACATTAGTTAATAATAATAATAAATTTTATTTATATTGCACTTTATATTTTAGCAATCCCAAAGTGCTACAGAGTAAAAATAGAATAATAAAATAAAAAAGAACAGAAGAGTCTATAAAATACTTTAACAAAATGACTTTCTAAAAAGATGAGTTTTTAGGTTTCGCTTAAAGGCCTCAGTCGACTGTGGGGCTCTCAGGTAATCAGGGAGGGCATTCCACAGCCTCGGCGCCACCGATGAAAACGCCCTGTCACCCATGCTGCTGAGTTTAGTTCTGGGGACTTGAAGAGTGTTAGTGAGTACAGAGCGGAGGGAACGTAAGGAGTTATGGGGGGTAAGAAGTTCCTGTAGATAAAGAGGGGCATGTCCATAAATGCACTGATGGGTAAGAAGGGAGACCTTGTACTCTATTCTGAATGAAACAGGAAGCCAGTGAAGGGTTTTCAGGAAGCCATCATTCTACTTAACATTCATGTCTTTCTTTTTTTTTTTTTTGTTCTTTATTTTGCCTTATACAATTTCTTGTATTAGAAATTTGTTAGTTTTCGCATACCCCTTGGGGTCAGCGAGCAGGGTCAGCCATTGTACAGCGCCCCTGAAGCAATTACAGGCTAAGGGTCAAGGGCCCAGCAGAGTACAATCTCTCTTGGCAGTGACGGGGATTTGAACCGGCAACCTTACCAGCACAGATCCTTAGCCTCAGAGCCACAACTCTGCCCTAAATCTTTTAGATGCAAGAAGAAACCAAAATACACCCCACACAAAAATAAAGAAAAAGATCCTTGCTGGTGGTATTCAGACCAGGATTGGGACCCAGTTCTTTGGAGCGGCAAGATGAATATTCACTTCATCATTATGCTTCCATCTGTGTTAAATAATTGTGAGATTGCTAAATCTATTCTTTGCCAGGTGCGTATTAATTTTCTGTTATGCACTCTTTTTTAAATAAATGTTTTGGACAGTTGAGCTAAGTACTATTATATAAAATGCCATTCCATACTTTATAACTCCACAAACATAGGTATCTTTAATCTAACTAGAAAATTAGCATATGTTAAAGAGTCTTGTAGAGATGACAGTGATGAATGGTCTTGTTAATTTTCTTGCAAACATCATTAATCAAAAATATAAAAAGAGGACGTGTGTAATCTTGCTTACAAGATTTAATAAAACACAGACATCTGTTTTATATTTATGACCACATACTAGTTAGTTTCTGACCATCAGTTATTCAAATTACTCCACATTTTATTTATAAATACCACGTTCCACATTGTACATGGACACACAAAACAGTGGACACTTTATTGATACATATATCTAGAATCAGACCTGAATCTTTGTTTTCCTCAAGAAAAGCCTTCATTCTTTATGTCACAGGTTCAACAAGGTTAGAAAGCATTCCTTAGAAGTGTTGATCTATGCAGGTTTGATTGCATCACACAGCTGCTGCAGATTTTCTGACTAAACATTTCCTACAACATCCCAATGGAGTTCTTTTGTATTGAGATCTGAGAGCCATGCAGGCCACTGCAGTAAAGTGAAGTCACTGTCATGCTTGTGCAATCATCTTATGATGAGGCATACTTTGTGATATGATACATTACACTGCTGAAAATCTCTCAATTATAAAAAAAAATCTTGGGAGGGAGACGAGACATGATCTTCTCAGAAGACAATTTAACATCACGCGATACAAGGCAGTGAGACAACATTTAAAACAAGTTCACGGACATCTAACGTAGCAGTTGTTGGAATGCTTTTGACAGACACACTTCATGTGCTCTCAGCTCTTAAAACAATGACAAGCGACACGCAGAACATGCAGCTCGCCAGCAGCAGCAAGCCAGCAGATGATCCAACCGCTTCTCCTTAGCTTGTGTTCAGCCCCCATCCCCCTTTACAACGCGAGCGGCAGAGACGCAAAGTGGCAAAAGGACAGCTGCTGTACAGGCTTTTAAATGATCGACACGCAGTGCGACAAGCAGCAGCAAGCCAGCAGATGATCGACCGCTTCTCCTTAGCATGCGTTTAGCCCATCCCACCCCCCCCCCCCCCCACTTCAGACCCCCCACTTGACAACATAAGCGGCACAGACACGAAGTGGCAAAAGGACAGCTGCTGTACAGGCTTTTAAATGATCGATGTGCAGCGCAACAAACAGAACATGCAGCTTGCCAGCAGCAGCAAGACAACATGATCTGACAGAATCTCCTTAGCGTGCATTCAGCTGCCCCCCCTTCACAGCGCAAGCAGCGTTATACGTCCTGCGAGAAAGAGATTTAACCATGCCCGGGGCCGGAAATAAAGGACAAGTACTGTTTTTACAAACGTTTTAAAGTAAAAGTGTAAATAATGCATATGTAACAATTCCCATGAAAATAATAATCTCTTTAAATTGTATATCCGGTAAACCAAAACTGGGGGTGGGCGAGCGAAGCAAGCAGGGGGCAGAGCACCCTAATATTCATTAAAAAAAAAAAAACAGCCAGCGGAACACACAAGGTCAGAAAACAATGCTTAAGGTTTGCTGTGGCTTTCAAAGGATATTCAGTTTAGTGCTAATGTGTGCCAAGCTGGCCTAATGTGTGCCAAAAACGTTCTTCACACCATTGCCCTACCTTCACAACTTTGTAGCATTAACACAGGGCAGAACGGAACCATTAGTTTTGTATTGTTTATGCCATTTTTGACCCTACCATCTAAATATTGCAGAAAATAAATTGAGATTTGTCAGAAAAGACATTTTTCTGTCCAGCTTTCATGGTCTCATGCCCATTGTAGCCTTATTTTCATGTTCTTAGTTGACATAAGTGAATTCCAGTATAGTCTTCTGGTTCTGTGATCCATCTGCATCAAGGACAGATACGTTGTAAGATCAGAGATGCTCTTCTGCGCATTGCTATTACAAAGAGCTATTATTTGAATATTTGTGCATTCTCATTAACAAACACAGTTGTCTAGTTTTTGTTAATTACAATATATATATAAATAATAAAGTTGCTGGCAATGTCTGTTAGATTGAGCATGACATCACCAGCAGTATGAGCTGGCATTCCATCATGCATATGAGTAGCATCATAGCCAGCTGCAGGGGAGCCTAGAAAAATGGCAAGTCTGCCACAGTCATATGAATTCCAACCAGCATGGCATCATTCAATCATCCATCTAAAGAGAACACTACCTAACATAGTGATGTAAAGAGCAAGAATCAATTTAGTTATCACTGGCCATACGACTGCATCAGCACAGCGCTACTATATATAAAATATATTGCACATTGCATACTAAATATAAAATATATTAGGTTACATCCACATGCTTAGCTGTTTGGAGGAGGAGCATAGCTGTTTGATTAGCATATGTTTCTAATAAAGTGTCCACCAAATACATCATACAGCACTACATATGAATTTAAGTATTTGCAGTGCTCGTTATAAAGCCTGGCCAACAGGCAATGCCATTGGATGTCATAGCATATCTTATTTTTCCTCCACATTATGAAATTGGGTTTACATAGGAGCAACAATTTTGGCAATTGTTTATCTGTTAAAATCAAATTTACTACTTTGTCAGCTTTTTGAAGGTAAGAAAGTAGTAATAGTAGAAGGTAGCTGGCATAAATCCCACTGTTTTTTTTACAATTTTTTCACTAACAAATATTAAACAACACTAATATTTATATATTATGATTGTATGTGATACAAATTATTTTTGTATTTTTGCTTGAAGTTTGCATGTTCTCCCCGTGTCTACGTGGGTTTCCTGTGGGTGCTCTGGTTTCCTCCCACAGTCCAAAGACATGCAGGTTAGGTGTATTGGCGATCCTAAATTGTCCCTAGTGTGTGCTTGTGTGTGTGTGCCCTGCAGTGAGCTGGTGCCCTGCCCGGGGTTTGTTTCCTGCCTTGCGCCCTGTGTTGGCTGGGATTGGCTCCAGCAGACCCCTGTGACCCTGTAGTTAGGATATAGCGGGTTGAATGATGGATGCATTGTCTGCAATCCTTTGGTTAGCTTCATAAATATTCCCATTTAATTGTTCATGGCCAACATGCAAATAACCAAAACAGTGAATGTCAGATTTGGAAATACGGAGGGGCAACTGTATACTCTTCGGGCTATAACTCTTCATGATTAGATAGCATTCCAACTTTCTTTATCTGGTCCTACAGTACTCTCCAGACTGCATGTATATTTAATTGAGTTTCTCATCTGAAAATATAAATGCAGATTGTAATCACATTCATGATTATTTCAAATACACATAAACAACTAACATTCCTTTATGTGCAGTTTGAAAACATGGTATAAGGCTACAATGGCAATTCACCATTTAATAATTTTGCCTATACTGTAATTCAACATTACTTAACTTCTGGTCCAGCTTACTGTACTTACAACAGTTAAAATTTCCCATGCATTTCAACATGTTTACAGAGGTTTCTTGTTTTTAATTGTCATTATTTTTTCCAGAGCATAACTATGACTGTTGCTCTCTAATTAGCTTAATTATTGTTATTTTCAGGTTTAATTGGTGTGGGGAACCTCTGAAATCCCTGCTAGCAGTCAAACTAATTTGCAAGGAGACAAAATCTTGTAAGGGATGAAAATTACAAGAAGATTACAAAAGCACTACATGGACAAATAAAAGCTTTTAAATACCTAGAACACTTTAAACACATTTGAGCATTATTTAATGGACTAAGACAGATCACAAATATGTAAAGTGCATATGTAAAGTACATTTTTAGAAAGGCTATACACTATATAAGCTACATACAGTAACAGTATTAAGATGGGTATTTAGGAATGAATAAAAAAGACAGATGCACGCTGTCATTGTAAAATAAGTTCTTACACTTAAGATTTATTGTCATGTGTATATACTGTACATTGTAAAAAAAATGTCTTACTTACACAACTCTCTCTCTTTCAGAGTATTAACAGGATAGACTCCACTGTGCACTTATTGAAGTTGCTGAACATAGATTAAGACATCTAAGGATGCAAAGGTGTTGGTGATCTTCCTTGACAATATTTAAGCTATGCTGAGCCTACTGCAGGTTGTTGATAAAGGCCATTACAAATTTTTAAAGCTTCTGACCCTCTCTATGGCATCCCCTCAGATGCACATGGAAGTTTGGTTTATCTCCTTCTGCTCTTTAGTTTTGGTGACATTAGGTATAGATTGTTGAACTGTCACCACTGTATCGGAAGGTGCATCTATTCCCTGCAAGTCATCTTAACACCAATAACAGTGGTGTCAACTAGAGATGTGTTTGGCCACACAGTCATAGGTGAACAAGGAGTACAAAGGGAGGTTCAGGACACTACCCTGTGGGGTGCATGTGTTGAAATTACTGTGAAGGAAGTGATACAGCCAATCTACACATTCTGGACTCTGCCACTTAGGAAGTCCAACATCCATCTGCAGAGGGCAACCTGACGTCCTAAGTCTAGGAGTTTGGTGGTTAGCTTTGATAGTATAAAAAAATGTTAAATCCTGAGCTGTAGTCTTACAGAGGCATAGTGGGTTTTATTACTCAGCTGTGCCTAGATAGTAATGAAGTGCAAAGGGTACGGAGTCTAGATGACCAATTGTCATGTTTAATGTTTTCTAGCACAGCGACCACAGCTAGATTACAAAATGGCTACAACAGCAGCATAAAATCTACTGAACATGGGACTGCCAAAACGTTTAATAAACAAGGAGAAGTCTATGTATAAATATTCCAAAAATGAAACTACAAGATTCAACAAAGATGTATGATAATGAACGAGAGAAATTGATGAAAATAACTGACCTGAAACAGAAAGAGAAAGGAAAAAGAACTGTATATCTACACACTTCACCGATTTGGTTACTTTTAACATGAGCTCCACAGAAGAGTAGAACAGTTGACAAAGTACCTTATGTTTTGTTACAACCTCTCAACATCTACAAAAGAAACAGCAACAAAGATGTCTTCACAAATCTTTTGCATCCTCTTAATGTATTCCTGACACAGGCAGAGGTAGAATTATAATAAGGCTTGTAGTTCAGCCAGTACTGCAACAAGGATACTGGAGAGTCCTGCTCAGAAGTTTGGGGGCCAATAAAGGGGGGAATAAAAAAGGAATTCACATTTAGGGGAATTCAACTAACACATACATGGCTCAATTGTCAAAAGAACTGTTAATTGTAATCTCTCTTTATGATTCTTTTACCTAAAATATAGGGTGGCTGCAGGGTGGTTTTAAATGTAATCCAATCATACTGTAAGATTAGATCCATCAGCCCCCAAGAAGTGATTTAATTAGATTAGTTTAGTAGCTTAAAAAAATCATGGTTTGAATATTCCTGCCTCAGCAGGTTTTGGATCATAACTCAGGAAATGATGAATCTTGGTTAGTATCTATGCTGTATTTACAGTACCTTTTTAATGCAGAGACTTCCTCTTTAAAAGCTGAACATTTTCTTCTATAGATCAGTTTGTAGCAGTAAAAAATATTAAACAATTCATTGATTGATATAGGATTCTTAGGACATTTTCTTGCAGTCATCTTGGAATGATGTTACTACACACCTTAGCATGAATTTAAGAGAAATATCATATGGCAGAATCTTTTACATGGTTTGATTTATGGTTAATGGATATTGCATTTAACTTAAACAGAAGGAAAGGGATCAAATATCGCACAGGGTTTTGGGGAGTGATGTGGTGTGGAGTTGGGTTAGGTTAGATCACCTTATTTTATTACAGTTTATACAGTTGTCGACTTCTGCATGTGTGTATAATATTGCAGGATGACTGGAAGGGGGGGGGGGGGGGGGTTTATAAGTCACAGTCAGCAGAACTATAACATGTTACAGAGCTGAAATAACATTTGGCAGAACGTAAAGACCAAGGGTGAATGTGGACTATCAAATGAGCAAAGCAACAGAAGCATCAGGCTGGCAGGGCTCTGAGCACATTAAAACAACAAAACTATTATTTGAAATTGGAAAAAATCAAATTCTCACTTAAAGGATCTGTGCAGAACTTTTTCAAAACCTGGCAGGATCTAATCAATAATATTTTAGAATAAGCTCTTAAAAATAAAAAAAAACAACAAAACTCTACTAGTATGTGTGCACTGAGGAAAGGCGAGATAGTGACCCTGGTCACCAACCACATGACGAGTAAAGAAGTTAATTCCACAGACAATGTGGTGTTGCCCATGACACTATCTAACAAAACGGTGGCAGTCATAGAAAATATTAGACAAATAAAGATGACGCAAAAATAGCAACAAAAATTAATAAAAATGAAAATAACAATACTAGTACATCTAAACATTACAAAATAAATCCAAAGGATGATAGACATGATATTAACATTAAATTCATGACAGTTATAAAGTATCAAAGACCGTTAAATGAAGTTTTTACTTTCCTTTCCTCCATTGTCTGCCAGTCATATTCAGAAATCTGTGTATGCACTGTGAGTCTTAGAAGAGTACTATAATAGAAAAAACTCAACTTAGCTGAATTTGAATAGTCCTAAAGTTATTTTGTGGTGTAGAGTGTTTCTTTCTTTTTTTCTATTTCAAAATGTACTAAAGGAAATTTTAGCAGTATGTCACACTGTTAAATAAGGAAACATCAATAGAATATCACAGATCTGGGAGTACTTAAGAGAGCAAGATTGGCTGGTGATAATGTTAGAGGACTGGATTCATATTCACGGGACTGCTGGAAAGAGAGCAAGGAGCTGTGACCAGAAAGATCAATACAAATAGATAATGTGGAAGGCACAGGCTAAAATATAGATATCAAGATCAAAATCCATATCCGCTAAACACAATAAAATCGTTTGGCAAGTGTCGTCAAAGAACATAGAAAAGGTTAAAAAACACTGTAATACATGAACAAAAAGGGGCACAGAACTGAGCCATAAGTGATGATAGAGATTATGTTTCAATACACCATCACATCAGCAAAGTGCCTCCTGAGTAAATGCATTTGTGAGGCAGCTGACAGTGTAAGGCAAGCCCAGAGGCACTCTTTATGCTGTGATAATGGATGTGACATGATATGACACAAAAAGCCAAAAATAGTGAATTTCCTTTGTATGCACAAATTGAGAGTGTAAAACTAACTTAAATCAAATTCTCTTCTATCTCATCCTTGACTTTATAGTACATTCATGAGCAATCCTGTGTTTCCTTTGCTTCTATAGTTCTGTCTGTTTCTTTCTTCAATTATCAAAATGCTTAAATTAACAGCATAGCAAGAGATGAGAGTTCTTCTCAAATTAAGCCTACAATAATTTGCAAATCTGGAAGAAACTAAATTAGATTAAACATGGATTGAACCAGGAGGACTAAAGCTTTTTTCACTGAATTATGCCCCATTGATGCCCTCTACATAGTGCATTAACAGAGAAGATGAAAAATGCACTAATTTTGATATATTGCCATCTATTATTAAAGTGAATTTGTTGAAAACCTTCCGAAAAGGAAACTTTAAGCACAGAAATCCAAAATAAAAAAACTTCCAGTATAGCACATAACTAATTACAGTAACTAACTTCCAGTATAGCACCTGTGTCTTGTTTCCTAATTAGTGGCCTTCCTCCACCACCATGAAAAATAATTAAATAATTAATTACATAATTAACAGAAAACCCTTGAGGGGAATAAGTAAGCTAACACAGAGGATTAACCAAAACGATTTAACAAATATAAAACGATTAAAAAAAAAAGGAAAGCAAATGAAAATACAAAAGAAATAAAAATGAAATCTGGAGAGCAACCCATGGCAAACCTTCTTAGAATGTCCTCTGTCATTAACTCAGGAGTACCTTAGTATAAAGTAGCATAGCAGCTCCACAGGTGGAAGGATCTGTCCACCCTCAGTTTATAAAAACATAAATGGCAAAAGGAAAATCTTTATTAAAAATAATAATAATTGCACAAGAATGTTCTGGAGCACAAGGAAGCTCAGATGAGCACAAAAGGCAAAGAAGGAGTTGCATTCAATCAAGCTGCAAACATGTCCCAGTACACAAATCCAGAGAGTTTAAAACACAGAGCAAGAGGTCAAAAATCTAGGAAATCCACAAAACACAATAATAATAATCAAGAACTCATCAAAGCCAATGCATACAATGTACCACAAGGGACTATGGCGCTCCTCAGCCTTTATCACGCTTAATCCAGTCACATGGCTGTGATGGGTAGGTGGTTCCACCCATAAAAGGTAAGTAAGAAAATTTACTTTAAATAGCACTTTTAAAGACCAAATGTTACACGGTGCTTTACAAACACACTAACCAGACACTAACACAAAAGTGGGTTAATAAATTAAAACCAGGAGTGAAATGCATACACAGTACATGCACAATAAAACTTAGTAACACAAAAACAAGCTTAAAAAATTAAAACAAAGAATCTGCATATACATAAATAATAAAACTTGATAACACACAAAAGCAAGCTTGAACAAATTAAGACAAAGAAAAACACATGGAACATAATAGAAGATGCATAGACACATAGAAACGAAATGATCAACAATGCCGACAAACAATACAAAATTATAAACATGAACAACAATATTAACATAAATAACAGAATCAAAAATGAACAAAAAAGACATAAAAAAAGAATTTGAACACCAGCCATGGGAGGAACCCTGGCTGAAACATAATAGTCCACAATTACAAACTTATACACGGTACATATGGATTTGTTAATTAGTATTTCCTTTCCCCAAGCACCTTTCTTATTTTATTTTGCCTACACATTAAATAAAGAAAAAAAGCCTTTGCCAAGGCTTTCCAAATAATTGCTATCTCTGAAATATGCATTTACCCTTTCTGTGATTTAAAATTTTATTTATTTTATGCACTAATTACAGTTATTTCAGTCTAACATTTACTATAAATAATCAAATCTCCACGATCAAATGGAAGATGTATAGTATGACAAATAAAGAAATATATAACAGTAATATTCTCCATCTTTTACAAATAAGTTCCACCCTTAGGCCAAGTCCTGTCACGTAGTCTTAGCATCTTCTAAGCAGACAGAACCCCAATTCAATCACAATGGCTCAAATGATATCACACTACAATATGCAGTCACACTAATGGCTGTCAAATCATTTCAATGAAAAGATGCTTGAAAACAGCACACTTTCCTGTGCAATGTTGTATTAACATAAGCAACAGAAAATTTCCTTTTCTAAAAAAGTGGAAAGGCTTAGTGAGCCACCAAGAAATACAACTTAATAGCTTCAATATTACCTTGATGGGTTTCCCATCTGGTGTCAGTACTTCCTCAGAGAGTTCCATCATTTTCAGGGCCATCAGGGCAATAGGTTTGGCATGACTGTCACTCTTCTTGTGTAGACCACCTGCCACGCAATATGCATCACCAATTGTCTCTATCTATGTAAAAAAAAGATAAACACGAAACACGAAGCTTGTTAGCTAATTCTTGATCTGTGCAAAAGTAAGAGATAAATTTGAAGTGCTACTTTATATTCAGTATACCAAAAGGAGTTTCAAGCTGTTTTTGGCTTAATCTATTAGTAATTCATTTCTGATTCGTATTTTCACATGGCACTTTGAGTGAAATAGCATGGCCGTTAGCATCATTGCTGCCTGAAGTAATAGTGTAGTCTCTGCTCTGCCAATGGGTCATATGGTCTTATTTTTCAGTGTAATATCTAGTTTTCATAATTTCAAGATTATAATGTTGTTGCATAATTACATTTCCTAAACATAATGAACTCTACGTTGTGGGATACAGCTGACTTTTGAGATCTTTTGTCATTCAACAACTTCAGTCATATTTGACAGAAACATAAGCAACAGAATGAGAAGACTGCAAAACAATTTTAATTTCTTTGTAAATGCTGTTAAAGAAGTCAAAGGGGCTAAACACATATGACATATTGTGTGTCAAAGATTACATTAAAATGTTTAGACCTTTAGAAATATTTTTTTCTTCTTCCTAACAATGGGGGATATGAATTGTGTTTTTGATAGAGTATACATTTTTTACAAGGAAGCTAAAGGGAAAGTGACAGCTAGTTTCAGTCAGCCAAATGCCGCATACTTCCTTAAATCAAGAAGACCATTTGTCATGGGCTCGCATCCCCATCTTGTATTTGTCAAGGCAGTCCATTACCACCTGTAACCTCAAGTACAGTCATTCACAAATATTATTTGAAATGTCATCCATCAGTTTAATGATTTTTTTTTTGCAATTTACTTTTTCCATTATAGGTTAGCAGGGAGCCAGAGGCCATCAAAGGAACACTGGACACAAGGCACAAATCATCCCACACCTCTACATAGTAAGATTAGGGTGAGATTAAATTACCGTGACATTTCAGTATATCTGTCCAAGTTCAGGTTTCTCAATTTATTCTTTAAAAAGCTTTTTTTGTCTGTTATTTTAGATAGTGGATGTTTTAAAATTACAGGATAATACACATGTTTTTGAATAGAGTACCTTACTAGTAGTACATTAATGAATAATGTTTAATGACTGATACCATCAGCTCTATTCAAAACAGAGAGGATCCAACCAGTCAGATGTCCTGTGATTGTGTTTGTGTCAAACCTGCTCTCTAGCAAGAGAAACACAGCCATAACATTAGAGACAGAGAGAGAATAATGTGTATCTAGTACCTCCAACTAGCTATGCAAGAACATTTTTCATTCAATTGTTTGATTTTTTAAGTGCTTAGCATCCTTTCCCATTTTTTACTCTTATTGTTGGTTTGACATGAACTATATCCTATCTAGAGTGACCCAGCAATGTAGTTTCTGTGATTAGAGTTGCACTGTTGACTCTCCGAGTTCTTTGAAATTGTTATATTCTGAAAGATGTTAATGTGTCAGTATGTATCACTATAGCAGAGAATTCAAATACATAAAAAATTGTAATTAGATGTACAACTCATTATTTTATTTTATTTTGCTCCTTCCTCGGTGAGAAAAAAAGGTGAGTCCTGCAGCGCTTTTGTTTCTGCTTTTTGGGATTTTGATCTGGAGGCCTTCTAAACATCACCACAGGGATATCTGGGTTGTGGTATATAACATTTACATTTCGGGATTTATGTGCTTTCAAACATTAGCTTTAGAATTAGTGAAAACATTTTTATTTTTAAAGTAGCTTATAAACCTTTATTTATATGTCAGTATAAAGGCTGCTCTTTGCTTGCAAGCAGCCTGTCTTTCTTTCTTGCTGCTAAGTTTAAAACTTCAGTGAGATAATAAAAGGTCAAGGACACTGTGTACTCTGAGAGAGCTGAACAGCCCATTGCCTCAAAAATATAGATGCTGAGACATTAACCTTAAGAGAACTAAACAGGCTACTATTTTGGAAAATACATGTATAGAGAATTTAAATCTATGTATTAATACTTTCTTATATTAATACTTTTAATTGAGTTAAAGTAAAATGTGTTATATTATCTAGCTTTAAGTCATATAGAAGTTCATTATTAATAGCTTATGTCTATTTCTTCCAAGCAACTGCCTGTTGCTTATCCACTGATACTGTCTGCCTGCTGACAGTAGCATGAGATGATGATAAGCCAAGGATAGTGTGAACTTAGCACTATTGCCTTAAGAGATGTAGCTGTCTAAACCTGTAGCCTCGAGGGATGATTGTGCAAGAAGAAGTAATTCATTCGAGTGACCTAGTATCTTATTTGCGAGTCCTCCTGATTCCGACTTAATGGTGGGAACTGATCGATTAACAAGTCTCAGTTGCCTGAACAGGGTAAGGAGTAGTCTATGCAAGTTTGGTCAGATGATGGACATAAGGCCAGGTGATCGGCATTAGGTAATGGTGAGCTTGGACATTAGGTAATGTGGGAAGAACTAGAAGGGGGAGAGTATTTTGCATAGATGATAAGAATATAAACCGATGCACGTAAGCACTTGCTCAGTGGTCATGTCTGTTTGTTATATTGCTGGACTCCAAGGCTACCTTCTTTAAAGGAAAGAGAGAGTTTTTCTCCACAATAGTGACAGCCAAGTGTTTGTAGCAAATTGCTTTTTGATTGGCTTCTTCTATCATTTTTTAATTAAAATTCACAGAGCAGTGGAGTGTTTCTTCACTAGCAAAGAAATTGAGCTGGAGTTCACTGCCCTGATACATGTTAGCTTTAACATTCCGGGGATGTCTTGTTCACAGATTGACCCAAAAGTTCATTATCTTCTAGTCACATTTTTCAATCCAGTCAAATCTTCTCAAATCTAAACCCCCTGTTGTTTGTAATAGAGCTCTCCCATTAAAGCATATACTGATGACATTCCTGGAAAAATGAAAATGAAAAGAGGACCCCTGAAGCATTAGGATCTCCAAAGAGCACCCATGAATGCTTGTCAAGGCTGTTCCCTCAACAATGAACAAGGTATTTTATAGAAGAACCCCCCCTTCAGAGAAGAATCTAAAATGAATTGATGATGATGATCCACTTTATTAACCCACGAGGGGAAATAGTCTTTTGCATGACCTTTGAGTGCAGGGTCAGCCATTGTGCAGCTTACCAGGAGCAATTTTCAGGTTAAGGGCCTTGCTCAAGGGCCCAGCCGAGTAGGATCCCTTCTAGCACTAAACTCAACCTTAACTCTTTTAGGGCAGATGTCGACTTTTGTCGACAGGAGGGGTTGAGGGCGAATGTCGACAAAAGTCGACATCCAGGGATAGAGGGCGACAATCAGCTGTTAATGGCGACAAAACTCACTGTCACGTCGCAGGCATTCCCTCTGTGCTTGGAGGAATGCTAGACTTGTTGACTCAGCAACTAATCCTTGCGTGTGCATGAGTTGCGAAATGTAAACAATGGCAAGATGGCATCGACATGTCACAAGGGAGCGAAGCGAGTGCAGAAAAGAAAACACTCGGCAGACAATGTTTTGCACATTATCGCGGAGTCGGACTCTGATTTTTCAGAATCGGATTTTATTGACAGTGATCAGGAGATCGAACAAGAGAGTGAGAATCCGGCATCAGCTGATCGGACACCAGCCGATGCCGCGCCAGCTGATCTGCTGCCAGCTGAACGCATTTGCACAGCCAATGCATCTACGGCAAGGTTTGCATGGGAGGAATACACAGACATTGATCCGTGGGCTACCAGACTTCACAAGACGGCATGGCTTGCTGTTGGACATGACAGATCACCAGCTGCTGAACTACTTCAGGCTACTCTCTCCTGATGCTGTTTTTCAGCTACTGTCAGACGAGACAAACAGGTAGGCAGAGAAATTTTTTGAATCGCGGGCTGCGCTTGCATCACATTCTCATTTTTTGAAGTGGAAACCCACAACAAAAGACGAGATGAAGCGCGCTGTGGCATTACAAATAGAGATGGGACAGAACTGGTGATATAACTTCAGAGAGCATTGGTCCAAACGTGCTTTGTCCCCTGGTGGCTTTGGACAGGTTATGCAGCGTGATGATAGGTACGTGATGCTGCAAAGTTTTATTCAGAAAACTTGGTGGCAATGGCATGGCACGATGGCAAATGGGTGACTTGTCTCTCTACAGTACACACTAACAATATATGTGAGAAAGTGCAGCAACAGACAATTGAAAAGTAGGCACCAAAGCAACACATATTGTAAGCAGTGCAATGTGGCAATGACTGAAATTGCTGCTTTGAGCGAGATCAGGCTTTGCAGGACTTTGCTGTGTAAAATGTATGTGATATGTATGTGAAATCATAGAGTATGCAGGCTCATACAACATGCAAGACAGTAACATTTGTCAAAAGTAAATATTTTTTGTTGATTTCAATTGCTTTGTGTTCTTTTTTTAAAAAAAGTTAGTTTTTGGAAAAATATTCAGCCCTGGGAGAAAAGAAACACAAAAAAGAATTAGCCCTAAAAGAGTTAAATTCAGCTTCTCCATCTACATGAACTGGAGGTTGAGTTGAGATAGACCGAAAATAGGGACAGGAATGAATCAGCTTCATATGAGAAACATAGAAAACTAGATGGATCTTGATGTGACCTTTACTTCAACACCCCTAACAAAGGACAACTAGAGCCAAAAATGGTGCTACCCACTAAAAAACAAGAGGGCATTGTGGTAAACAAAATATATGATGGTAAAATAAAGGTAAATGTCCTAAAACTAAAATTAACAACACAACAAAATTTAGATAGTAGGTATTTAAACACAGCTAAATCAGTACAATATCAAAAGTAAATTTTAAACACGGTTTCATTATAAGCTCCCACCTTACCAACCTTGACATAGGCTGAGCACAGCACTACCCCTGTACCTTAGGTCTACTTGCTACAACATGGCAAGCATTCCACAGTAAAAGTAGAAACTTTCTGTGGTCCACCTTTGATGGTCTTTGGTGATGATACTAATCTTTTCTAGCTCCATAGTTTCAACCACATCTTTTCTTGAAAAATCTTAGTGGATGTCCCCTTTGCTGTCCATGTCTATGTCCTTTCCATTATACATGTTCCCATTTTTAAACAGAGCCAAAACTAGTACTTCCTTCAGTGCTTCACCCATAATTTGGCTGGCCAGCTCATCCTTTGTTTCTTAAACAGGGCAACCAAAGCATTCTCTTTCCAACTTACTTCTACTGTGATAATTTAACAGATGAATACATAAACACGTATGCTACTATTGCCTTGTCTGAGTTCAAGTAATCAATGTACTGCTGCTTCTGTTTGCACCAGTAAATCATTTTTATTAGTGTAATTTTTCTCAAATCCCCTCAATAAACACTTCTAATAAATAGCAACTTGAATGATTTGAATCATATCATGCAAGACATTTATCATTAATGACATATGCAGTCTTAGCCCTATCTGAACTTTAGATTTGGGTCTGCAAATTAAAAAACTTTGAAGCACTGTTTTAAGAAGCCGTATGCTTTTCTATTTTCAAAAAAATCAAAAATGAATATGGGATCTGAGGCTCCTTCGTCATACTGAATGTATAACTCTCCCTGTCCCCAAATTTCTTGTTAAATGCAATTAATTCCTGTAACCATTTGTTGAAATGATGATGCCAAATCCCAACCACTAATTGCTCTGGTAACACTTTAGTTTACATACTGAAAAATGCATCTGTTACACATTTACTATTATGTAATAAGATCTTAGCAAACACTTCTTTGGGTCTTCATTCATCTCTGCAATGTGACCTACTACTACAGACCTACTGGTGTTGTCTGAGCTGGCTTAACTGATGCACATTTCTCTTGATATTACATATTTAGTATCAGACCTTCATATCAACAAGTCATTTTACCATCATGTTAATATGCCACATTGCACAGAGATGAATAACCTTTCTACTATTTATGCTTTATAAGTGTTATGAAGACCAAAAGAAGCCTTTGCTAAGGTATTGCTACTAAAGAGTAAATAAGCATTAAATGCATTTTTGTAGCACCTAAAACTAAAGTTCTACCATTGTTCCTTTGTTTCTCATTTCCTTTGCTCTCTACAGCCACATTTCATTTAGAGTCACTCATTTTAATTTTATCCAAAATTTTGTTGCAAATGTTGTAGATCATTTCTGTTGAAGTAGAAAGTACAGGAATTGTAAACTGGAAAACATATAGGGTCAAAATCTGTAATATTGAAAGATCCAAACACAGCTAGTCCTAAACGTGAAACAAAGAGAAGCACTAAGACAAGGTTATTAATCAGAGTATACCCTTTGAGAAGAATGAGAAGGTTTTTGATGACAACCCACAGTCTTAGACATTGAATAACATATGGTGCAATGTTATAAACTGTTGTGTTGAACATTGGAACATTAGAACAGACGAGAACAGGCCATTCAACCCAACAAAGCTTGCCAGTCCTGTCCACTTAATTCTTCTAAAAAAACATTGTCTAGTTTTGAAAGTCCCTAAAGTCTTTGTATCTACCACGCTACTTGGTAGCTTATTCCAAGTGTCTGTGGTTTTCTGTGTAAAGAAAAACTTCCTAATGTTTGTGTGAAATTTACCCTTAACACGTTTTCAACTGTGTCACCATGTTCTTGATGAACTCATTTTTAAATAACAGTCTTGATCCACTGTAACCCAGCCATAGGGGATGCACAAACCAGTGTGTTTCTTCGTGCCAGTCCCAAGCCCAGAAAAATGGGGAGGGTTACATCAAGAAGGGCATCCGGTGTAAAATTTTGCCAAATCAATATGCGGACAACAATACAAATTTCCATACTGGATCGGTTGAGCCCCGGGTAAATAACAACGGCCACCAGTACTGTACTACTGTACATCCACTGTACTAATTCCCTTCATAATTTTAAATATTTCAATCATGTCACCTTCTTAATCTGCTTTTGAAGATTGAAAAGGCTCTGCTCTTTTAATCTTTCTTCATAATTCCTCCCCTGTAGCCCTGGAATGAGCCTAGTCAATCTTCTCAGGACCTTTTCTAGCACTACTATGTCCCTTTTGTAGCCTGGTGACCAGAACTACACACAGTACTCCAGATGAAACCTCATCAATGCATTATAAAGCTTGAGCATAACCTCTTTGGACTTGTCTTCTACTCTGTCACTGTCTGGAAGTTGATAGTGACAAGTCCACTATGACTCTTAAATCCTTCTCATAATGTGTACTCTTGTAAGCTTTCTGAAGTTTTTTTTTTTTGTTTGTTTTTTCTGTCCACCCTGGCCATCGGACCTTACTCCTTTTCTATGTTAACTAATGTTGCCTTATTTTAATTTCTTATTTTGTCTTTTATTTTTCTTTTCTTCATTATGTAAAGCACTTTCAGCTACTTTTTGTATGAAAATGTGCTATATAAATAAATGTTGTTGTTGTTGTTGATTTTCAAACCTCCCATTATGTATTCATACCTAAAATTTTTACTCCCTATGTGTAATAATTTACATTTACTGACATTAATAAGCTGTCCAAATCCTTCTATAATGATTTAACAGATTCCAAATTATCTGCCAGTCCACCTTTCTTGGTATCATCTGCAAACCTAACCAGCTTATTACTTATATTCCTATCTGTTTTGTCTTGGTAGAGTAATAATTAGTCTACTTTCCCCTTTTGTATTATTAATATGTAGCCTTTGCCACAAATCTCCCAGACTTACCACTGTTTCTAAGGTATTGTACCATATAACTTCTCCCACCCTTCCCTTCTACGTCTATAACCTCAGACAATTAGGTGTAATAAAAGACAAGCAGGAGTTAAGTTACAATTTAAACAATGTATCCATATTACTAACCGAGAATAAACCGGATATGGATGCAGGGACACGGCGATGGGACCATGAGACGTACTGCGCAGGCGCGCATCTCATAAACAGCAAGCGAAGTCGTATCCACCGCGAACGAAGGAGTCACGGCCCAAGAACAAAAGAGCTCAACTAACATGAATGAGAAATGAAGCAACAACGCACCCATAGCTACCACTAACGACACAACCACACAAAAAAGAGGATTTTGCGCTGCACCCCAGAGTCAAATGTGAGAGGCTATGGAGGCCCCACAGGTCCACAAAGATAGTATGAAAGGCGCAGGCGTCACCGCCATATTGTGAGTGGCACTACTGCGGAGTGAAGGCGCAGGCGTCACCGCCATATTGTGAGTGGCACTACTGCGGAGTGAAGTTAGGAATAATGTGCTGCTTGGGATTATACAAACCGCTGAACGCTTTACACCAAATTCAAACACAATACAGCTCAACGATACAAACATGAGCCCACCTGGATAAGATCAATGAACGCAGGCGCCTACAACGCGCGTCTGAAACTGCGGAAGCAAAGCAGGCACGGGTTCAAAACGAAAGACCACAACTGACGGAGATAAATAATCTCTTTCAAATCTATTTCGGGTTACCCAAGACCAGGGGTTGGCGAGCAAAGCGAGCAGGGGGCAGAGCCCCCTAGTTATTGATAATATTCATAAATAATAACAATATGCAAAGTACATTTGAATATTGGCAACCATACAACCTGATAAATGGTGATATGTAGTTTCAGGCGGCACACAGACTTGTTAGTTACTTAAAATGTCTCTAGTTAAGGCATCATTTTTGGTCAGCTTTCTTCAGAACAGGTCGCATGCCTGTCTCAATATGG
This sequence comes from Erpetoichthys calabaricus, assembly GCF_900747795.2. Taxonomy (NCBI): domain Eukaryota; kingdom Metazoa; phylum Chordata; class Cladistia; order Polypteriformes; family Polypteridae; genus Erpetoichthys; species Erpetoichthys calabaricus. The sequence continues at coordinate 225,953,016 of NC_041397.2, read as the reverse complement.
CTGCCGAGCTGTGCTCTTCATTGTGTTATCCTTTACAGTTCATGGTGTGTGATGGTCTTTCATCATTTGGTAAGAGAGAGAGAGCTGGGTAAAGCAAGCAAATTTATAGATTTCCTGTCCAACCCCTACAGCCAATAGGGTGTCATAGTATTTAAAAGCTTTTGATACAAGCCAGTTCCAAACAGCCATACTTCACACCAATGGGGGGATAAAACACCTTCACACTTGCCCTCCAAACCATATGTTAAGGTAAAGCTTGGCAGTTAGACGGCCTGGCTTTCCTATGGGGGTTGAGAGACTTCAGAGAAACACTCACCAAACTTGTTTGAGGCACTTCCCCCAACTCTGTTGTAGAATTCACTTTCCTGACTTAGTCCTGGGTGGGACAGGAATGCTTCTCACTAATGTAACACTAATATTACATTGCTTTGCCTATGTTACAAATAAAGACATACAAAATATTTATCAACTTGTATGCAAAATTTCACATCACAACACTATCTGATTCATTTATATATATTAACAATAGCAGCGGTCCTAACACTGATCCCTGCAGAACGCCACTCTTAACCTCAGCCAATTCTGATAAGGTTCCTTGCACCATAACCCTCATGCTTCATGTGTCTGAGCCAATTCTGTCATAAAGATATCATTATGTGAATTTCCCCTTGGGATTAATAAAGTATCTATCTATCTATCTATCTATCTATCTATCTATCTATCTATCTATCTATCTATCTATCTATCTATCTATCTATCTATCTATCTATCTATCTATCTATCTATCTATCTATCTATCTATCTATCTATCAAGCACAATTTCTGGAAATGTACCAACAGAAACATCACAACAAACCCAGAAAAAGATGGCATCCACAAGAAACAAAAGAGGGATACTTGAAATTTCAAAACATGACAATAATAGAAACAAGTTAAGTTCCAACAAAATATCCAATACAAACAAAAATAAAATTTGAATTCTCTGATGTTTAAAACTTCAATGAAAATATTCAGTATCTGAGTTTTTGAAATAAATGCATTTAACTAAAAAAAGTAAGAAGATTTGACATATCCTAATATTGGTACTGGGGCTTCAAGAATCTGTATGTCAGGAATATTAGGTTTTTGACAGGTTTCATCCCATTTTTGGATGCTTTCCTAGTCATTGTTGAAGTTATATTTTAACAGTGACATAATCATCTCTGCGCCATTTTAATTGTAATTGCTTTTGCCATAGCAGAAGCAATAATGTGCATAGCAACAGCACTCAATGCCAGTCACATGACTGTGTGTTAAAATGGTGGGGTGCATGGTTTGGTGTCCTAGTATTGATGCCTTTCTTTCTTGTTTAGTGTATAAAGTTGCTAAAGGGTGCTACCAAGATGACTTAGTGTTAGAATTTTCTGCCTATTTTTTGTGACTTTGTTTCTGATGTAGATACTGAGGTTTGACAATTGATTTTCATTCTGTCTTTCTGGCTGTCTGCCTGGTTCTGACTATGCCGCAGTTCATTCTTTAAAGTATGTTCACCTCTTGGTATTATTTTCTGTGCACATACTCTGTGATTTTACTGCAAACTGAGTTCTAACACTCATCACGATTAGTAAGGTGCAAAGGTGGTCAAATTAAAGTGAGAAAGACCAGCATCTTATTGGAAAGTGAATCCAAGCAAATGTAGGCAGAACTTGCAATATCCAAAAAAGAAAAGAATGGGCTGGAAATTAATGCAAATGCCCGAAGGACATTCACAGTGACTGACGAAGAAATTTAAAATAGTATATTTTTTTAATACTACAAAATAATAGTATATATTTTAATTTGCTATATTGGGAAAAGATGTGAACAATAACTGATTTACCATGGAGTTCACTTAAAGAAGAATGAAAGCCTATTATCATAGGAAAGTTTGAAACTTGACATGAAGGCTGCAACTAAAAGATAAAAGAAGACCAGATGCATGAACAACCACAGGGATCACAAAAGAAAATTGTAATTATGTTTAACTTATGGTGTAATCATTAATTAAATGCAATATGTGTTTTTACTGCGGCACATGATCATCAAACTCCATTCTACTGTGGTAAATTTCAGTTTTGCTTGAAACAATTAGAAGTCATTTATGATAAATTCCTTGGCAGATTTAGTAAAGGATGAAACACTATAGAAATAAATGAGTTTATGCATTCAGTAACATAGTAAATCTAACTGAAAATGAAATGGCTAGAAAAGACTTGAATAAGTTGGATGTTAATTTATGCAATAAAATGACATTTTTTTAGATTCACACTAAAATATTTATTAAATACCACCAACGTCAGCACTCTGTTTCTTTGCTCTGTTTCCAAAGCTATTTTGAAGACCTGCAGTTATGTGCTAATTATGTAGGAGGAAGATATCCTTTATTGCCATGGTAACCATCCCCAATATCATAAATCTATCTTGTATATTATGTTTTGTGTTGTATTTATTCAAGAAAAAACGTTTTATCATGACACATTAAGTAGTTGCAAATGTAAGTTACTATTTTAATTCTGAATCTGTCTCAGGTTGCTTTTACTCCAGTATTTAATCTTTTGAACTGGATAAAGAATATGCAGTAAAGAGCCCAATGGCTTCCTAAGGTCCTAGTCAAGTTTTGACTGGGGCCTGGCAAAAAGCAGTTTGGCAGGTAAAGCAAAAGCTCTGTTTTAAAGATGAAATCCCTTTGAAAGGGAAGCAGATAAGATGTCTCCATTCTCAAATAAGAATCCATAATCTATACAGATTAGGTGGTATTAGTGTCCTCCTTGTTTCCTTCCCTTTGTGAAAAATTATACTCACAGACATCTTTCATCCCTTCCTCGAGCCGCCACCTTATCGTGGTGGAGGGGTTTGTGTGTCCCAATGATCCTAGGAGCTCTGTTGTCGGGGGCTTTATGCCCCTGGTAGGGTCACCCAAGGCAAACTGGTCCTAGGCGAGGGACATAACAAAGAGCGGTTCAGAAAACCTCCTATGATGCATACAAACATTGGATTCTGTTTTCCCTCGCTCGGATTCGGGTCACCATGGTCCCCCTCTGGAGCCAGGCCTGGAGGTTGGGCTCGATGGCGAGCGCCTGGTGGCCGGGCCTGCACCCATGGGGCTCAGCCAGGCACAGCCCGAAGAGGCAATGTGGGTCCCCTTTCCCATGTGCTCACCACCTGCAGGAGGGGCCAAGGAGGTTGGGTGCAGTGTGAGTCAGATGGTGGCTGAAGGCAGGGACCTTGGTGGTCTGATCCTCTGCTACAGAAGCTAGCTCTTGGGACGTGGAATGTCACCTCTTTGAAGGGGATGGCACCTGAGCTAGTGCGCAAGGTTGACAGGTTCCGGCTAGATATAGTCGGGCTTACCTCGACGCACAGTGTGGACTCTGGAACCAGTCTTCTTGAGAGGAGCTGGACTCTCTACCACTCTGGAGTTGCCCCCGGTGAGAGGCGCCGAGCGGGTGTGAGCATACTTATACATACGATATGCGCCAGACAGCAGTCTGAAGTACCCACCCTTGTTGGAGGGGGTGCCAGAGGGCGCACCTGCTGGGGACTCCCTCGTTCTGCTGGGAGACTTCAATGCTCACGTGGGCAATGACAGTGAGACCTGGAAGGGCGTAATTGGGAGGAATGCCCCCCCCCCAATCTGAACCCAAGTGGTGTTTTGTTATTGGACTTCTGTGCTCATCACGGATTGTCCATAACGAACACCATGTTCAGGCATAGGGGTGTCCATATGTGCACCTGGCACTAGGACACCCTAGGCCTCAGTTCGAATGATCGACTTCGTGGTTGTGTCATCGGACTTGTGGCCACATGTCCTGGACACTCGGTCGAAGAGAAGGGCAGAGCTGTCAACTGATCACCACCTAGTGGTGAGTTGGCTTCGATGGTGAGGGAGGATACGGGTCAGGCCTGGTAGGCCCAAATGTATTGTGAGGGTCTGCTGGGAACGTCTGGCAGAGTTCCCTGTCAGAAGTAGCTTCAACTCCCACCTCCGGCATAACTTCGACCACGTCCCGAGGGGGGGTGGGGGACATTGAGTCTGAATGGGCCATGTTCCGTGCCTCTATTGTTGAGGCTGTTTTGCTGTTTTTGTTGTCTGTATTTTTTTACTGACCAGAGCTGTGGCCGTAAGGTGGTCGGTGCCTGTCGTGGTGGCAATCCCCAAACCCGCTGGTGGACACCGGCGGTGAGGGATGCCATCAAGCTGAAGAAGGAGTCCTACAGGACCCTTTTATTCTGTGGGACTCCAGAGGCAGCTAACAGGTACTGGCAGGCCAAGCAAAATGCGGCTTCGGTGGTTGCTGAGGCAAAAACTCGGGTGTGGGAGGAGTTTGGGGAGGCCATGGAGAACGACTTACGGACAGCTTCGAGGAGATTCTGGTCCACCATCCGGAGTCTCAGGAGGGGGAAGCAGTGCAGTGTCAACACTGCATATGGTGGGGATGGTGCGCTGCTGATTTCGACTCGGGACGTTGTGGGTCGGTGGGGGGAGTACTTCGAAGACCTCCTCAATCCCACTAACATGTCTTCCAATGAGGAATCAGAGCCTGGGGACTCAGTGGTGGGCTCTCCCATCTTTAGGACTGAGGTCGCCAAGGCGGTCAAAAAACTCCTTGGTGGCAGGGCCACGGGGGTGGATGAGATACGCCCAGAGTTCCTCAAGGCTCTGGATGTTGTAGGACTGTCTTGGTTGACACGCCTCTGCAACATCACATGGACATCGGGGACAGTGCCTCTGGATTAGCAGACTGGGGTGGTGGTCCCATTCTTTAAGAAGTGTGTTCTAACTACAGAGGGATCACACTCCTCAGCCTACCTGGAAAAGTCTATTCGGGGGTCCTGGAGAGGAGGGTCCGTCAGATAGTCTAACCTTGGATTTAGGAGGAACAGTGTGGTTTTCGTCCTAGTCGTGGAACAGTGGACCAGCTCTACACCCTTGGCAGAGTCCTAGAGGGTGCATGGGAGTTTGCCCAACCAGTCTACATGTGTTTTGTGGACTTGGAAAAGGCATTCGACCGTGTCCCTCGGGGAATCCTGTGGTGGGTGCTCCGGGAGTATGGGGTACTGGACCCCTGATAAGGGCTGTTCGGTCCCTGTACAACCGGTGTCAGAGCTTGGTCCGCATTGCCGGCAGTAAGTCGAACCTGTTTCCGGTTAGAGTCGGACTCTGACAGGGCTGCCTTTTGTCACCGATTCTGTTCATAACTTTTATGGACAGAATTTTTAGGCACAGCCAGGGTGTTGAGGGGGTCCGTTTTGGTGGGCTCAAGATTGGGTCACTGCTTTTGCAAATGATGTTGTCCTATTTGCATTATCAGGCCATGATCTTCAGCTCTCTCTCGATCGGTTCGCAGCCGAGTGTGATGCAGCTGGGATGGGAATCAGCACCTCCAAATCCGAGACCATGGTTCTCAGCCGGAAATGAGTTACCTCTGCAGGGTGTCTGGGCTTTCCCTTAAAGATAGCGTGAGAAGCTCGGTCATCCGGGAGGAGCTCAGAGTAGAGCCACTGCTCCTCCGCATCCCTGGTGAGGTGTTCTGGGCACGTCTAACCGGGAGGAGGCCCCGGGGAAGACCCAGGACACACTGGAGGGACTACGTCTCTCGGCTGGCCTGGGAATGCCTAGGAATTCCCCCAGAAGAGCTAGTAGAAGTGGCCGGGAAGGGGGAAGTCTGAGCATCTCTGCTCAAGCTGCTGCCCCCGCGACCCAATCTCGGATAAATGGAAGAGGATGGGTGGATGGATGGATGGACATCTTTCATCAAGGAAAAATTCACATGATGTCTATACAGTGTGATGACTTCAACCCAGGGTTGGTTCCTGTACCCCTTATACCTAAGCAGGATTAAGCAAGTTGGATAAGGAAAGCATGGATGGATGACACCAATGCATCAGTCTATGACAATTGTCAGGAATGTTCCTCATCTGAAGTCTTTAGTGTAAAGACTCCATTACACTAAAGGAAACTTATAGCAAAATGACCCTGTTTTAATAAAAAAATTCTATCACTTTCATTCCGGAACTTTGTTGTTTTAAATGTAGCTATTGTGTCTTGATAACTGTTTTTTGTAATTCTGTGCCCATGTGGCTTTTTTATAGTACAGCACTTTCTTCCCACATCCCAAAGAGGTGCAGGTCAAGATATATGGACAGATTGTTGATTGTGCACTGTTATTGACTGGCATTCATTCCAGAACAGGTTCCTGCCTTGCCTAGGGTGGTGCTGGGAGATGTGGTGTTGTGGGTCCACAGCTCTCCCAGCAAAGGCCAGTTTGTCTTAAATGAATAATTACTGCGCTCGCGGCGTAGCAAGGGCGTGGTAGTGTGGCTGAAGTGGTTTCCGGGAGGATTTTTGTGCTGCGGGCGTTTCTCACCTAAGTGCACAGGTGAGGGATGGTCCGCAGCATAATTGATACCAGGAACTGTTGATTGCCACAGCTGCCACGTCCATTATATATAGAGAAGCCTGAGATGGTTAAGGGAAGAGAAAAGAGAACGATGAAGAAATAAAGAAAGACGGAGGTTGCAGGAGGAAGCAGCGAGCGAGCAAGCAAGTAGGTGCGGGTGAGTGAACGTGAGCAGGCTTGTGGCAGCTGAGCAGGCAGCCTGGGTGTTTGGCCGACACCCAGGTAAGTAGTAGAGGTGGTCACTCCATAGAGTTTAGTCTGAAGGGCGGAAGTGACCGGGAGACGAGTGACTCTCTGCTTAAGGCCTCGGAAGGCAGCGGGAGTCGGGACTTGGGACATGGTGTCTCCAGCGTGGGAGCCTTGGTTGTTGGGGAATCCCAAGTCACTGTCAGGGGGAGCCGACCGGACCCAAGGATCGGTAAGGTGACTGACAGTAGCAGAAGTAGGCAAAAGAAGGTCAGCTGCAGAGAGAGCGTCTCTCCTGCTGCAGGGCCCTAACGGGAGAAGCAGGTGAGACGCTAATTTAAAAGAAGCACCTGGCTTGGCATTTGTTTTTTAAAAGACTGCTTCCTGAACAACGTTTTAACCTCGTTTTAAAGGATTGTTTTTTTTGCATTGTTTTTAACCTCCACATTTCTTTTATGGATTATTTATTTAATGAAAACTTTGAATGCACTGCATTTGATTTGAACACTTGTTTTAATTTATTGTAATAAAAGCACTTTTGCACATTTTTACATCATCCCCTTGCTGTATTATTGCCTCAATGTCTAGCTCACCTCGGTTATAACTATTGACGGTGTAGGGTTCAAGGGCTCCCTAACAGTGGATGGGAGCACGGAACTGAACCCGCATCGTCACAGGAGAGACTGCAGCTACCTAACACCTACCAATGTGGAGAAGTGAGTTTGGAATATGAACAAAGATTCATTTAATTAACAAATCATAATTTATAATTTTTGGCATAAGACGATCAAGCAACACCCAGTGACATAAGTGTTTTTCTGCATACAGTGGAACCTCGGTTCACGAACGTCTCAGTACACGTACAAATTGGTTTACGACCAAGAAGTTCGCCAAACTTTTGCATCTGTCATGACCACACACTCGGTATACGAACAAGCCAGTTTCCCTTTCAGTTTGTACGTGTTCAGTCTCTCCCTGTGCATTTCCTGTGCAGCAAGCAAGAGAGAGAGAGCGAGAGAGCACCACACACACGAGAGAGAGAGAGAGACACACACACACAGGCATGCGAGAGAGAGACACATACACACACACACACAGGCGTGCGAGAGAAAGAGACACACACACACACAGGTGCACGCCAGAGAGCGAGAGACACACACACAGAGGCGCACGAGAGAGAGACACACAGGCAGTGCGAGAGAGACAGCTGGACGCATAAGGTAGGAAGGCAGTTAAAGAATGCACTGGGCTTGTTTTTATTTTCACTTCTGTTTACAGCGATCGGTTTGTAGCGTGCATTGTTGCAATGTTACTTTTCTTGGTGGTTTATTAAATTATGGATTTTTTCAAATGCTCATTTTTTTCCCTGTGCTTAAAACTCATTAAAAAAAAATGTTTTTAGCCAGTGGTTGGTAGCGCTATAGCTCGAACTATTGCAGTGTTAGTTTTCTCTGTTGTTCAAGGTTTTCTCAGTGTTATTCAATGTTTTTACATTTAGTTTACTATTATGCTGTGCATTCTATGGTTTAATTAACTATATTTGTGCTTAAAAACTTAAAAAAAAAATACTATATTTAAATACAGTTCGTATGGTCTGGAACGGATTAATTGTATTTACATACAATCCTATGGGGGGAAATTGCTTCGGTTCACGACCAAATCGGGGTACGACAAGAGTTTTGGAACGAATTTTGGTTGTGAACCAAGGTTCCACTGTATTTACCATTCTTACCAGGGTAAAATAAGTTCATGCAGACTTACAGTATCTTTGTGTTTTTTAATTGAGCAATAACAGGGGTAAACAGATTAGGGGTAAACATTGTTAAGGTATACCCAGTTTAGCAGCTAGCATTTTCCTACCTTCTCTATTTGTACCCCATGCATTCCTTCCCATGTGTGCTTGTGTGTGTGTAATGGCTCACAATGAGAAATTCTGTGAGGTTTGGGCATTTTCTCTTCATCGTGTGTTTTGGGGATGTCACACCTTTATGCTGCTACTACTACTGCTACTATTAGTGCCTTGCAAAAACTGCTCAATTTTACATTTTTAACTACATATACATTCTCTGACGCAAATGTGCTAATCAAAATGTTGAACTGAGTATTTTTATGAATGAAAGAAGTTAAATGTCGTTCATGATTGTAGAGAAAATTAAAAACAAACATGTCAGTTGCACAGAATAAACATTCACCATCCTGAGGCAATACTTGCTGGAACCGTGCATAACAGCAATTACTGCCACAGGCCATTTGGGATACATTGTTTCCAGCTTTGCACTCTGGGATTTTTGCAATTTCAGTAAATTTGATCAAAATGTCAGGTTTGCTGCAGGTTATTAATGAATAGCAATTTTCCAGTCATGTTAAAACGTTTCATTTTAAAATCCAGTGTAGTTTTATTTGATGCTGTAAGCCACCGTCCTGCAGAAAGTATGATTTTTTAGAAGACTTGTGTTTAAATAATCTGTTTATTTCCTCAGTCATAAAATGATGTAAGAATGGCAATTTGGTGTTGCTGTTGATCCACAATATTCAGATTTGATTCAACTATATTCAACCATCACACCACATGTCGGCAATATCATATACGTGTACTGATTCCAGATTCCAAAATTCCATGCAGGACAGGAGAAGTGAAATTCTGTCTGTGTGCTGCCCCACCAACCTCCTATTTTGATGGCACTTGTCGTACATTTATCTAAGCCACCACTCATTTTTAGCTTAGGGATTAATCACATACTGGATGATAACCTACATTCTGAGTACTTTGTAATTTTCCTTACAAATTTGTCTTAATATAAATTACATGACATTTCATACAAAACCACCACCAAAAACTATGCTATGCACTACTGCCTAACTATAGTAAAGGAAACTGTGAAAACAATAATATTGAAATAAAAATGACTGGTGCACAAAGCAATCAGCTGGATGCATCATAATGTATGCATCACATTAAATAAATGAAACTAGAAAATGAAATGGAATTGCATTGATTAATCGATTATTCACAATGAAATGCTTATTTCAGGCTGATAAATAGTGGATGTGTTATTTTGGAAAAACTGCAGCTTCTTCCAGAATGTATTGTTGCGGTGTAATTAGTGCTAACTAGTGACTAACAGTCCTGAGCTGTGCTCATTTTCGGAAGAAACCAAGTTGAATTAATGCAGATTAATTTTTCTGCACTAACATTCGCTTCAATGCGCGTACATAAAGCATCTGCTTGCACAGAGCTCACTCTACCTGAATACACAGGTTGAAGCATCATTCAAGACATAACATGAATAATGCACACCAAGCAGTATTAAGCTAACACTTAAAGCATAAAGTACTGTAAGTACCAGACATGCATACTTACCTACCTACCCACCTAGTAAAACTCTCGCGTACACATATGGACATTCCCATTAAAGATCTCAATAACAGCTTCTTAATTAGGTTATTAATAAATTAATGGTTTAATTTTAAGGACAAATCAAGATTTCTTCTGAACACATTATTTTTCTTTTCATTTAAAATGATGGGAAATAATTTTTGTATATCCATTTTTTTATTTTCAAATGTACTTAGACAAACTAATTAGAATTGGAAAACAAGGAATTACTGTATTACAGATTTGAAAGGTTTTGAGGATATTGTTGACTCACAGTAATTGTTTACTTATTAGAGACATTAAGTCTAAGGTACTAGCAAAGTGTTAACCATATTTTAGTATGCGAAACCACTTTCTTTCTTGTGTAACTAGTCAGTTGTAAAGAGCACACTGATTAAGGTATGGGGAGCTATAGAAATCGGGTGTTTTCTTGCAATTTAAATAAACAAATACAAATTTTACAATGAGGCCATTTAGCAGACCACATTACTTGGGATGAACTGATATTATTGTGTAGGTAAAGTTGAATTATGAGTGAGTACAATCCTTATCTTTAACTGTTGATGCTCCCACATCCTGGAACTAGATAAGCAGGTAAGAAAATGGATAGATGGATTTTCTTTTACATTTTTCAGAGTTCTTTCTGTCTACTCTTAGGATTCTTTGGCTTGTCAGTATATATTAACATAATGTAAATTCTGACATTTTTGAGATATATATGATATTAGGTTCAAGTGGTGCAGTGGTTGCTCTGCTGCCTTACAATAAGGAGACCAGCATTCACGTCCCGGGTCCTCCCTGCATGGGATTTGCATGTTCTTCCCGTGTCTGAATGGGTTTTCTCTGGGTGCTCTGGTTTCCTCCCACTGACCTAAGACATGCAGGTTAGGTGAATTGGCCCGGGTGTGTGTATGATGTGTGTATGTCTGTGTGTTCGCTATGCGATGGACTGGAGCCCAATCCAGGTTTTGTTCCTGCCTTCTACCCTCTGATAGCAGACCCTGTTCAGGACTAAGCAGGTAAGATAATGACATGAAGTCCCATAGGGGAAACAGCTTAAAATTCTCAAAAGAGGCTTCTGACTATATATTGTGCACCTATGTGCCTACTTTGAGGACAAGTTAGGTAAGGTTGGGGAGCATGCACTGGTATAGTGCCACAAGCACCACACAAAAAAACAGCTCGGGATCCTGATTGACAAACTCCCAGGCAGACACTTGGTCAAGTCCGACCTCCCCAAATATATCCATGTCTCACAACCATATAACAAAACAGGAAGCACCAGGACTCTAAAGACTTGGACCTCCATGCTTATGCAAATATACCACCACACACCCCTTTCCAGTGACCTCCTGAGCCCCCATGCTCTCCCAAACCATCTACTGACTTCATAGGAAAAGTCACCAAAAACATGAGAGTTGCTGCTGAGGTAAGTAAACCTCTTGGCGAGGTCGACATTCTCTCTGCAGGCACACTGCTGACGGCAGTGCTCTAGGGGTCATTAAAGGCCTAGATGTTGGTTTTTATCCAGGACACTCACAATCCCAGATACTCAGACTCCTTGCTAAGTCTCTCAAGAGCCCCAATCAAAGCCTCCACAAAGATCACAGCATCGTCAGCAAAGTCAAGATGAGTGAATCTTTCTTAACCAACAGATGCTCCACAGCTGCTGGACCCCACGACCCTGCCCAACACCCAGACTACACAAGCATTGAACTGAGTAGGTGCAAGAACACACTTTTGACGAACCCCAGAATCACCTGAGAAAAACGCAGAGGTTCTGCCTCCACTCTGTATAGCACTTGCAGTACCAGTGTACAGGCTGGTCATGATATTCAGCAACTTCTCGGGGAGATCCTGCAAAGTCTCAGGATGTCCCACAGGGCAGCTCGATCAACTGAATCGAACACTTAATGAAAATTGACAAAGTCTGCAAAGAAATTCTGCCGATATTCGAATTTGCGCTCCATAAGAACCCTCAGTGCCAGGATGAGATCTACCATCTACTGTGAGAAGGTGATTAAATGTGCAAACTTAGAATGCTGCCATTTTAAATAATTGTTTGGATTTTTTTTACCATTTCAAAAAAAAATGTTTTATTATGACTCTGTTTTGGTCTGTCCTTCGTTGCCAATGTAGTATTTTATTAAAGACACGCTTAATTGGATTCTTTCTCTTTGCTTTGTTATTATTGGAAAACATAATGGATTACAGTTTCTCCTGTCAGAAAACTATATACAAGTCATCCCTTTCATTTTTTATGAAAAATGCACATGCAAGCCACAGCAGCTCCACTGACATCATAATCAAATTGTGTATTTATATACTGTACTGTTCTATAATGTCTTATGTTGTATTTGTCTCTATTTTTTATAATCCTCGCTTATAGCTTTCATGGAGATTGTATTTTTAAAACAAATAAAGGATTGATATTCCTTGAACAGCATATCTGAGAAATTAGATTTACATGTCATACATCAATGAAAAATGCGAACTGTAAATATGCTTCCTCAATATAAACTTTTGAATAAGGCTATAAAACATGTCTTACTCCACAGAAATACGAATTCACTTAAGGCAACACAATGCCTTATGAAGTATTTAGTATTAATTTACATTTTCTTGCCTCAGATTTAAAAACAGAAGTGAATGAAATAACATTTTTTTCCCTTGCGATCTATGTTGTTTTGAGCAGTTGATTAATGCAGAAAAATAATCAAAACTTTCAACAACTTACACAAAATGAAAATCATCACATTAAAAAGCATTCCCCCCTTTGTAATTGGTAGCCTAAATTTGTTCAGTCAAGTCTGATTATGGAGATGTAGTACAAGGCTGGGGAAGGGTGCAAAATCATTCAAAATGATTTCAACATCCTTCAAAGCTCAGAAGTCCATGTAACAGAAGTGGACAAATATTGAACTCTACACTGTCAAGATCTGGCTAAGATCAAGATCTTCCCTAAGATGTGATTGACTGTCACGTCTTAGGGAAGTTACTGCAAAACAGATTGGGACAGAGTTATGGAAGTCAGCAGCCTGCAATTAAAACTGAAGTTCATACATTTATTCAGTCTCCCAGTCATTTCATAAGTATGACTGTGAAGAGTGAGTAGCAAGGAAGAAGCACTGGTTGAAAAATGAAATCCTTACCAACAAAGCTGTGGTCAGAACAGCAATGCTAAGAGAGAGAGAGAGAGCCTGGCACGGTGTATTATGATACGTTTGCAGCTCCATTTGAAGTCAGAACCCTGCTTACTCACTTGTTGAGAAGGAATTCCTTTTAATTTATCTGAATACCTTACTCACAGTCCCCAGGTAGGCGACACAGTCGTCCATTCCATTGCAGCATGCAAAACAGAGAGGAGTGAGCCTGGAGCAGTTTCTCCTCAGAGATAAATGCATTAGTAAAATGTTACCAATGGGTGTCACATATGTACAGTATACTGGATACATATTCTTGATATTAATATGATTGAATTGAATCTTTTTGTTCAGAATACAAAGGGATGCATTTGGCAAAAAACAAATATGGCATGCAATCCCAGTTGAAGTATTGTGATGATAGCACCATGTTTCAGGGATACTTTATAGCAGCATGGACTGATAATCTTGACACAATTAACATAAAGTTAGGTAGAGGACATTACTGGGAAATATAAGGTAAAGGTAAATCCTGCATATCTCTGCCAGAAAAATGAAACTTTTAGAAACTCTTGTGCTACAATAGAACAATGATATAAATCACAATGCAGTAGCTTAAAAGGAATAAGATATAGGTGTTGGAATGGCTATGACCATAATCCAGTGTGATGGACAACATGCATAGCTTGGCATCCAGGCCAGGAAAGAGGACAGGGGGAGATAACCCGTCAGGACTACGGTCTTCTCCGACAGAATAGCAGGCAGTTTCTCTAGGAAACTGAACCTGTGCAGATCCCTGCAAGGCACACTGGATATTATAGTCAGGGATAAAAGAAGCTGCTTGACCTCATCCAGGTGAGTCAGAGTCAGGTGGAAGTGAACAAAGCTCGCCTAGGAGGTGTAGAGGAACAGACAGAAAAGATATAATGTGAAGAGATTTCTGTCTACTATACTTCTGGAACCTTGGTGGAAGGGAGTTGTGGAAATAAAACATCTTTATTTTAACGGGCTTGTGTATGTGAAGTTGTGCCTGGGGTTGGGCTCTAGGGTCCACACCAGGAAAGATGAATCTGTGGCCAGACCTCAAAACGTGCTGTCCATTACCATTCTCCAGTTAACTTGACACAGCTGCAAAGGTAACAGAAACTTCCCAATAAAGATTACTAGAGGTTGGCTCTTATTGCTGTTAGAAGTGGTTTAGCAAATTCCTGGTCAATGGAAAAGTACGCTTAAACCATGATGACATCTTCCATCCATCCATTTTCCAACCCACTGAATCCAAACACAGGGTCACGGGGGCCTTAGCTTTTAAAATTATTTTATTTCATAGAGCATGGGGGCTCATGAGATCACTGGAAAGGGGTGTGTGGCAGTATCTTTGCATAAGGACGAAGGTCCAAGTCTTTAGAGTCCTGGTGCTTCCTGTCTTGCTATATGGTTGTGAGACATGGACGCTATCCAGTGACCTGAGACGAAGACTGAACTCCTTCGGTACTATGTCTCTTCGGAGAATCCTTGGGTACCTCTGGTTTGACTTTGTGTCAAACGAGCAGTTGCTCATGGAGTCCAGAATGAGGGATATTACCTGCGTTGTGAGGGAACTTCAGTTAACAGAGCTACGGCCATGTGGCACGATTCCCCGAGTCTGATCCGGCTTGTAGCATCCTCATTGTTAACGACCCAAGTGGCTGGACCAGGCCAAGGGGACATTCACGTAACATGGTCATTTCCGGAGTGTGAGACTGGACCCCGTGTCTGGGGGGTTGCCAACCGGGAACCCGAGCTGTTTCGTTGTGTGGTGGGTGTGGCACTGCACTGTACCAGTGCATACTCCCCAACCTAATCTAAGCTGACCTCATCTCATATTTACTGTTTTCGTTCTTTTTCATAAAGAATGTTGTTGTATGAAAAAAATGGTAATTCATAAATAATATTTGCCCAAATAAAGCATCAACATGCTAAACTTTAAAACTCCTAAATGTTAAAGCAATGGATGAAAATTGAATGCATTTTCAAGGCAATGAAGACTTCAGAAATCATAATCAGATTATCAGGAATGCATGAAAAACTCAGCAGTGTATATTTTTTCTCCATCAGCTTATAAACATGACACTGTTTTTAATCAGTGCTGGTTCAGATTTATAGTCATTGAAAGCATCCTCACTTTGTCCAATACTCTCTCGTATGCAGTGCATCTGCTTACTTGAAATATGAACTATAGCATGCGATTCAGACAATAGAAAAGATTGTAGGCCTGAAACTTGACTCTGCTGAGGTCTGTATACAGTACATCATGGGTTAGGAAACATACCAGAAATATAATTAAAGACTAGACTTACCCAGGTAACCATTTCTTTCAGTTGTTACTATCACAGAAACATTATAGGTCACTAAATGCAAGAACTACTAGACACATAAAGAGTTTCATTCCTATTACAGTCATTCTGGTTAAGCACGGTGTCTTGTTTATATCTCTTTGTTCCTGATTCAAAATTAAATTGACTGTATAAAGCATTACAATATATTACTGAGCATTCTGCATTGTTAAATTATTTCATGTGTTTGTGTTTTTGTGTAATATATGATTATTCTCTAGAGCTCTGTATGATGTTGGAATGTTGTCATGCATTATACTGTAAATTGAACTGCTAACTGTATGTAACTCCAGGAAAAATTCCTACCAACTACATTGCCTGGTTCAAATTCAATTCAATGTACAATATTTTTGTGGTTGCTTAGTTTTGCAGTGTGGAGTGGTGGCTCTGAGGCTAGGGATTTGCTATGGCGATCACAAGGTTGCTAGTTCGAATCCCGTAAACACCAAAATTCACTCTACTCTCTCGGGCCCCTGAGCAAGGCCCTTAACCTGCAGCTGCTTCATCCTGGGTATGACGTTAATCTGCATCCAGCCTTGCAAGCAGGTATAAGGATTATAAGCAGGAATCCATAAGGATTTTATGAATTATTACATTTTGTGAAAGTGTGTCTATTATTGTCTTTTAATGTATATGTGTTTATTGTTGGATGGCATGGTGGTGAAACTATTAACAATGCTGTGGCGACATCATTGCTTCTTATGGGCACGGCCATGTTGAAATGGAGTGGTCAGTAGTGCTGTGTCACAGATTCAGAGCCCTAGGCTTGAATGTTGCATGTTTGCTGGATGGTGAACTCTATATTCATGCCAGTGAGAGTGAATATGGTTATGTATGTGTGCCATGTGATGGGCTGGTGCCCTATCCAAGGTTGATTCCTGACTAGCGCCCAGTTTTGCTTGACAGATACCAACCCTCAGACTGAATTGGATTAAGGGGATTTGAGATATGCATGTGTTTGTATTTATGTACATGATTGTTGTTTTTTATTACAGGGGGAAAGAAGTTAAAGCACAGCTCCTCCAGCAGCAGGTGTTGTTTGAGTTTTGGGTCAAGGGCCAACTTTAAGTTAAATTTTGATGTGCTGTTTATTTTGTTTAAGATCAGTCCTGCTCAACTTGAAATAAGGAGGTGTGTGATATTTTGAAGCCCCACTTCGACACAATGCAGCTATGAGTCAAGATGATTACATTGACTGTTGCAAAATATATTTTGCTTTTCCTTGGCCAGATGAAACTTCCAAGTATATGTTACATTTTCCTTTGCACGATTTTTGACATCACCCTATTCCATGCAATTTTTCCCATGCTTCTTTCATGTCGTAGAAGGTGTACTAACCTTATAAACATCAAGAATTCCACACTGATAATCGAAGCGTGTATAAAGTTCATTCAGCATACTGATCACTTGCATGGGAGTGCACTGAGCACAGACTGCAGTAAAGCCCACAATGTCTGAAAACAGCATAGTAACATCATCAAACTTGCGAGCTTGCACAGTTTTTTCCTGCCATAGCTGCTGTGCCACATCTCCAGGGAAGATTGAGTACAGGAGATCCACTGTCTTTTTTTTCTCTTCTTCCAGAGCTTGATGGGTCTTTTCAAGTGTGGCCTTGAGCTTGTCCATACGTTTCTTTAAGCCATCCTGAGCCCTAGCCTGCTCACCAACGAGGATGACATCTCTGGTCATATCATGAATGGGAATGTCTGAAAGATGCAAACCACGACCCATCAGTTCTTCCAGTTTGTCTACACATGGGGATCCCAAGAAAAGGATTGAACTGGATTCAGGAACATGTATCATCTGTCCTTTGATTTCCATCACCTGGATAAAAGAAAAAGAAAAGAAAAGGGAAATGTCAGATAGAGAAAAGAACACTTTGATGCATTCAATACTAAATAGGCTTAGTTAAAATGATGATTTATGATGAATATGTGGAGTTTATTACTTTTGTCACATTTTTTAGCATCAAGAAGGCTGCAGTTATGTCTGTACAAATGTCTCACTCTCATAAATTATTTCAACCTCTATTATGTCACTTTGCAAAATATGAATATAAATAGATATTCTAGGGATTACATTGTGAAGTTTAGGATGCATTTACACCCTAAATCGAAATACACCAGCAGCTTTGTACATCCAGGCTAGCACACATTTTAAATAAATCAATGTTAAGTTTAACAATGTGTTAATATATGGTATTAAAATGTCTGGTAGACATGTTTGACATTGATGTCTGTGAGCAATTCAGACCAAACTGGCAAGTTATTGTTTATTAGCCAAAGAGTCATTGTATCTGAATACATTATGCAATTTAACCCAAAATGGTACATCAGAGCCAGAAGTAAATTCAGAAAAATACTTCAGCACAATTAGGGAGAGACACAGAGAGCCCAAAGAACTAGTGAAATCCTAACCACAATACTTGCTGTTCTATTTCTACAACTTTACTGTGCATTGACACTCACCAAATATCTGTCATCAATGGTTCATCACCCTCGTCACTATAGCATTGCCAACTGTTTGCACTTTTTCATCTCATCCATTTTCAGTCCCTGTCACTCCA
This sequence comes from Erpetoichthys calabaricus, assembly GCF_900747795.2. Classification (NCBI taxonomy): domain Eukaryota; kingdom Metazoa; phylum Chordata; class Cladistia; order Polypteriformes; family Polypteridae; genus Erpetoichthys; species Erpetoichthys calabaricus. Next base: position 225,934,951 of record NC_041397.2, on the reverse strand, counting down.
GTACACCCACTAACCAGCATTGTAATACTGCATAATATCAAAGCACCTTACTCAATTACAAGAGAATTAGTTAATATAAATCCCCCAGACAGATAGGATTTGGAAAAAGATTACATGCAAAGATGCACCATGTTAACGTTTAGCTTCTATATAAGAAGTAATATTAATTTAAAATTCATCACATAGTTTTGTTTCCAACTATTCAAACAAGAGCTACTAGCAACAAACCTAGCAAAGTAATTCTGTAAATGTGGTAGCAAAAATACAATTCATTTTAAATTCCAGTGTTTCTTTATTGATTTGCTGCCTGCATTCTCTCAGCTTATATAGGTTTTGGAAACTGTGCAGTAGTTAAATCCATCCATCCATCTATTATCCAACCCGCTATATCCTAACTACAGGGTCACGGGGGTCTGCTGGAGCCAATCCCAGCCAACACAGGGCGCAAGGCAGGAAACAAACCCCAGGCAGGGCGCCAGCCGACCGCAGGGTGCACACACACACACCCACACACCAAGCACACACTTGGGACAATGCACCTAACCTGCATGTTTTTGGACTGTGGGAGGAAACCAGAGCACCTGGAGGAAACCCACGCAGAAACGGGGAGAACATGCAAACTCCACGCAGGGAGGATTGCAGTATTTATCATTTCAACAGCATGTATAAACCTATATTTGTGAAATACAAGCAAAATTAAATAGTAATCTGGAATAAAACCTCCACTGAGAAAGCGGGGTTACAAGTGAAGTGTGAAAGGATCTTAAGAAATAAGAAACCATTCCTGCTTCCAGGACAACATTAATTAGGAACTCAGCCCTTTCCTTGACAAGATACGGCTACACGTATTACCTTCACTTTTTAACTTACTTAATCAGGACTTATTGATATTAGTCTGCCTTAAAAAACTCAAAAATACTTATGTTGAAATAAAATTCTTCTACACAAATTATGAATACGCAACATAAAATAGCCAATAAGTATTCACCTCCTTTGCTGTGAAATGTCTATATAGCCTCTGCTGCACCGAAATGTCATTACAGTTGTCATGCACGCGCGCTTAGGGAGCCGCGGAAGGACCCAAGACGTAACATGCAACCTCATGCCAAGCGGGAATGGCGGAGCACTAATCTCTCTCTTTGTTTTCCCAGAAAGAAGGGTCTCTGACCCTGCCTTGCCACTTACGCCCAGCCTTCCCCTCTGATGACATCATGGCTCCCAGCATCCAGTTCACCAACATTTCCCAGCATTCCTCTGGCACTTCCGGTCCCTCCTCTATAAATACCCCAGTTTGCCATTTGTTTGGGGTCTTTTGTTGAATGTGTTTGAATTCACTGGACCTAAGTGTAACTATTGTGCAGACTGTACAGTATACGGGGCCGGAAAACCCCAAACCTTTTTACGTTTCCTTTGTCATCCCTTACACAGTAGAGATCATATAATTAACTGACTGTGACCAGCGAGGGTGAAATTTCCTGCAGTTAAACAAATCTGTCTCTGGAAGTTTCAGCTTCTAGACAAAACTACTTTATGAAACATGAATATCATTCACTGTTATCTGGCATAACGTTATTGAGAAGAATCAACCAGAAAAAGTCTATTAAGAACTGCTAAAGCAATGAAAAATCAAAGAAAGCATAATAAAATTAACCAGAATACGTGATATATTTTTGTGTTTGCTTTAGTTTTGTCATGCTGTTTATGTTTATTTTACATTTTCATCGTAAAATAATTTCTCAATTCACTCTAGCTAAAAAAAAACATGGATTCCTATGGGTTTTTAGATGGCAAAAGAAAAAATTGTCTTCCTGATCCCTGTTCTTGTGAGACCACCGCTGTCATAAATGATTTAGGATAGACAGAAAACTGTTACAAGTATTAGCAAGAATGGGGGCGGTACTGATAAACTTCCATACAGATTTATTCAATTATTGCATTTTCTGAAAGTATGTCTAATAGTATTTATTTGTAATATATGTGGGATCATATTTGCACTACCACCACCTGATCAAGGCACCATGCAGCCACATGTGTTGCTGGAATGAAGGTAGGTGCCTCAGCTGTCCACGATACCAACTGCATCTACTGTAATCCTCTCGGACGAAGCCTGGAAACAATGATGATTTAAGTTCATTATGTCTGGTTGAATGCCAAGTGGGGTCTGGGTGGTCTTTTGGCCTTGGAACTGCTGCATATTTTGTTTTTTTCTCAGCTTAACTGGATTTTTTTTTGTCTTCCCCGCCATTTGACCCGTTATGTTGTGCAAAATCTGCAGATTTTTGTCTAAATTTTCATTATATTTTGCTCAAGACAGCACTAGATGAACTTAAATACAGGACACATCAAAGCTACTCACTTACTCTACTCACATGCACAGAGCCAGATTTAGCATAGGAGCTCATCACTTAGAACTGCTAGGCAAAGCATAAGACAAGACAGATAAAGACAGCTGGGGAAACATGCACTATTTTTTGTCTGTCAGAGTTAGCATGAAATTGTATCCTCTTTGCCTTGTTTGGAATTGTATTGTTCACCTAAGTGGGGGCCTGCACATGAAGAAAGAGTATAAAGCCTGGGTTCTTGCCATTGGCTTCCTTCATCTGTAATGCAGTGTAAGCCGTCATTAAAAAAAGTGAAGTTATTTCTCCTATGTGATTTATTACCACCGTATCACTAAGGGAGGGGTATCACCTTTTAATATCATATCTATATAGATTCGGGTTATGTAACACGCCACAATTACAAAAGAACTCATTCCAACAAGGAAGCTAATGCCCCCTGCTGGATACACAAGCAAATATTTTTTTCAAATCACAGGACTACTTCTGTGTACTCTTTGTATTGATTTTAATTAAGATTCTCAAAACTTTTGCTTACACTTTGATGCTTTAAAGTTTGTTGCTGTTATGTATGTGTGAAAGGAATGATAAAGAACAGGAAAATTAGATTAGATCCCTTATACCTTAAACTGTGTTTTAGCTCTTCCCCAGACACAATATCTAATTCTGTTTCTAAGAATTACCCAAGAGAAACATCAGCAAATCACTCCGTATTTCAACAGAAGTCACCTGGAGACACAACTCCAAAAGACACCTGGGTCATCCATCCCATTAACCTTATGGAAGCATCACCACTTCTCTACCTGGAGCAACAAGGAACTTTTTCTGTGCCTGGGAAATGTCGACCTCAGGTAGAACTCTACTAACATTGTAACTGTAGGGTTTTTGAACATTTAGACCTCTTTTTCAAGAAACTATAAAAATAAAACTTGGAGTGAGGCATGAGGGAAAACAAGAACTTGGCCTGCAATTTAATTTTCTTTACTCATGCACCCCTGACTCGGTCCACCAAATCCTCTGTCTTTTTGTGTGCTCCTTGGGCTCCACTATGCAGTTGCCATTTCAGTGAGATGTAAATAAAAACATACAAAATAGAACATGGTGTTACTGTAAGAAAGGTTCCCTAATGTCTGAAAAAAGAGGTAAAACACTGACTTTATCACAGAGCTGACAAATGACCGCTTTGATCAACTGCCTGTTTATTATCAGACATGAGTTCCTGTTTAGCTCCTAAAGTGTACAAACAATGCACTCTGATGCTGGAAAAAAACACAAGGATTAAATGGCTTCCTTGAAGTTCATGAAGTCTGACTATCCTACCAAACTGTTGTGTCCACTTTAATTGAAAATACCCAAATGATATCAGGCTCCTAAGTATGTGGGCACACGTCAAAGCTCACTGCATTTTACAGCCAAAGGAGATCAAACTGCTTTACATTTAAATAGCTTCTGCATTAAGTTCAAAATGTGATTGTGGGTAAGTGCACTTCATGACATTTTCATTTACTTAAGTAAATGTAGGGGACATAACTATGTTTATGTGGCAGTAGAACTACCAAGTACAATTTTGTATACATGACAATAAATGTAACTGACTAAATCCTTTTTACATATGGATCAGTTATTTGCAGACTCCAAGGTAACAAAATGTTATGGTATGTCTGAGCACGGGAACTATGTTCTAGCAAAAACAGCTGCCTCAAAAATTTCTTTACTTCCAGTGCTTTTGCAAAAGAAAAAAAAAAACACTTCACAACCAGGGGGTTTAAATATATATATTTCCTTTTGGCAATGTTATTTTCAGGATGTTTATTTATACTGGCACTTACAATATTTTGTCTCCTAGGGAAGGGATACGGAAAAGCTAGAAGGCACTGTAGTCTGAGATTGTGTTCCAGTGACACCCAGGATCCCTTGCAAAATAAAATTGTGGCATATCTGGAGCAGTGTCTGACTCATACAGACGATGCCACTTTGTTTCAGCTATTGCACAGAGTCAGAGCGTCTGTGTCTCCTTTGTGTTGTATCTCTTCAGCCTCTGGCAGCATATAATGAGGTGGTAGGAAGATGACTTCCTCTGTTTCTGACCTAAGTGTGCAATAGTAATAATAATAATAATAATAATAGTAGTAGTACCTACTGTACAAAATCAAGGAACCTTAGAGGACGGGCAGTTACAGAAATCCTGAAAAACTGATTATGCATTGGGTCACAAACCACAGAAATTACAAAGTGTATTAGATTTAACCATGCAACTGTGCCCCCCATATGAACAGCATAAATGATGCAGTAGACCTCAAACATATTAAGGAGGCACACTAGAATGCTGCAGGCAGCCGTGTGTCCTGTATTAAATAAGTGCACTGATATGGAAGTATTAGCCTTTAAAAAATAAACTTAAGCTTTTGATTTCCCTGTATTTTCAGTAATGTAATCCATGCAAATAAAGCTATGTATTTCCTACAAAATACCTGCTAGATGCAAAAGCAACAATTTTATGGATAAATGGAGCAGGTAACAGAATAACATTATTGTCTGCACAGGTCAGTGGGCTGTGGTTCATTTTCCATAATGTATGTATTTTCAAGTATTTTGAATTTAGCCAAATCTTCTCTTGGAAATAGGAGCACTTTGTTGGGTTCTAAAATGTGCTTTAGAGATACTAATAAATATCCTGGAGTATCTTTAAAGCACATGCAAACACAACAACCTACATGAGGGTTAAAAAGTGTTCCTTTACAAAAGTGATTGGCAGACCCTCTGTAACTTAGAATACCCTGTGATTTTAGAATGACAACTTAAACATATCAGCATACCATTAAAGTTACATTGCTTGTGTGTATACTCCAGTGATCCTTTGTCAGGTTTCTGTATCTCCAGAATGAACAATAGGCATCATATTAAGAAACTCTGTAAATCCAATTTTTTCCTCACAGAACGGACACCTTATTAAGAAAATCTGAAAATCCATTTGATGTTGATTTACTAGACTGCACTTGCATGTCGTATCTGCATTTGCGATGGCTTGCAGTTAGCTTGTACTCTTTACACTGAATTTGGGAGGACAGACTGAGTGTTTCATGAATATGTGTGTGTGTGTGCGCGCGCGTGTGTGTGTGTGTGTGAGTGAGTGAGTGAGTGAGTGAGAGATGGTGTCACACCACATTGGAGGGAGCTGAAAAGCTAATTGTCAGGTTGGCAGCACTTAAGCAGCATCTCCTGCCTCATTTCTCCACTTCAATTAAAAAGTGCTGTCCACAAGCCAATCTACAAACAACTGGAGTAATAAAACGCTGGGTTTCATAACATGCTGTATGATGAACAAGTCAAAAATTAATTCATAAACTGTATAACACACATGTAAATGCAGCATATGGAATACTTGTGGAATTAATTTTCATACTGCAAGGATTTACCATAATAACACTAAAAAAATTGGCACTAAATTATGCAGTACTATGAGGTATGAACTATGAGGAAAGACACCTCAAGCAAAAACATATTCAAAAGAAAGGTAATAGAAGTGTTTAACATTATGAATAGAATAAATAAGACAGATTGTCAGCTTAAAATTATGTACAACTTTCTCTCAAATAAATGTTTTCAATACATTTTGTTTACTTTAGGTGTAGTAAAACCACATTTCTACACTGCCTGAAGAAATGACATTCTTATATTAAAACTGTTCATCTGCAAACATAAATCAAAATATGTGAAAGATATGTGAAAGGCTGTCAATTAAATTAAATAGCACTTCTACTCAGTGATCATAAGATGAGAACTTCCCACAAGATTGCAGATTAAAGGACATGCCAATTATTTCAAGAAGAAGAAAATGAGCTAAAATATTATCTAGAAGCTGTTAGTACAATGCAATGGCAGGTCTTTCTTTAAAGATACTTTGGCAATGAATCTGCCACAAAGGGATGCACAACAAGACAGTACAGATCAGTGTTCTTATTTCCAGAGATCACATTGGCCTTAATTGCATGGTGTTAGAAAGCTGATTAATTTTGCTGAAGAATCTTCCTGCTTTTGTGTCATCAAGGTGCACAAAGCCCTCAGTAATACAGCTGCCTGTTTATCTGAAAAAATAAAATAGAGAGGCAGCTCTTCGAGAACAGTGCTGGGTCCATGTGCAAGTGGAATATTTAGAGCTAACACTTGTAATGTCTCACCTTCCCACTCCGATACGTTCTCATGAACATCTGGTCAAGGTTGTGAGAGAAACACCAGGTAGCTGTTGATATGCTACTCGGTCTTCCCAGAAAGCAATTAAGGATTTGATTTTTTAAAATTTATTATGTAAATTAAACAGATTAAGCATTTATTACATTCTTTCAAATACAAAGTTACCACAAAATGCCATTTCTGGACAAACCTAGTTATTATTTCTTTGCTTTACAGTACTGCATGATGTGAAAGACCAATGTTGCCTAATTTGGGTAGCACTCCAAATTCTTCCTTTGGGTGCTACCACTTTATTCACATGAAATCTCCAAATTTGAAAGTTTCATTTCCTGTCTGTGGTATTGTATGTATACTGAATGGCAGTATACTGTTTTGTTTTGCACACATACTGTATATATCCATCACCTATGTAACAGGCTAGATACACCTACATATAGGAGTACTAGGTAGGAGGCAACACGCCTTAAGTATCTACGACAAATGTAACAGAAGGAAAGCACCCACACCAGATTATTCTTCAAAAAATAAATCACTTGTTGTGCCCAATTTCATTGACAACGTAACAATAAAAATTCAGATTTAGATGTATCAGTTTTTAATGACAAATTAAATTTACTTTTTTTAGCTGAGATTTTGCAAATCAAAGTAAATTTACATTTTCACAGTTGGAGCATGTCTTTTTAAATTACTCTCTTGGGGTTGCACAGTGAGTAAGTGACGGAGACTATGCCAGCAAAGTTATAGTATCATGCTACATGTCTATATGTATATTGGAAGCCATAATACAGGAACATTAAAATAGGATAAAAAACAAAAGTGCTTCTTAATTTGAAGGTTAAGTGGGACAACAGTTATTACAGGAGAATTTTCGATTCCCTAAACTGCAATATAACATTCTCAAATCCTCTTGATCTAATTCAGTGAGGCAAAGAATGAGTCAATCTCAGCAGCATCATTTGGAAGGCATGAATCATCTCTGGTCATGGTGCCACTCCATCAAAGGGTCCACTGATGCACACACAAACACAGGGCCAGTCTGGAACTCTCAATCATAAATTTGGAATTATACCAATTAACACACATATACTGAAGCTATAGGGATGAGAGAAGAAAAACCACACTGACATGGAGGAAACCTGCAAACTCCATAAAGATAATAATCAGACACAGGTTTCAAAAACAGGACAACAGATCCATGAGACAGCAGCAGAACTCGCTGCACCACCATGCTATGCATCTCCTAAAATACAGCTACTGCCCATTTAAATAGATGATATTGAATGTATCCTTTACAGTGCATATTGATCCTCTCATGAAATCTTATGACAAACACCAGATTGTTGAAAACAATACCATAGACTTTTGCAGGTAAGCCTACTTTCTTCTCCTATAGCCCTTTCTGCAATTTCTCCCTCTCCAAATCAACAAACCTCAGGATCCCTGTGATCTGTTTTTCTAATGTCAGTGGCTATTACTGTGCTCTCCTACCACTCTGTCTCTTTCTGTATGTTGATAAGTATCTCTGGATCTTTTCTCCCTTGTCTCCTCCTACTGAAGTGCTCAACATCCATGCATTGCAAATCCAGCTGACTGTTTTATTTCTCCTTGAAGTTTTTTGTGGACACTGGGTTGAAGTGTCTGCATTGAGGTGCATCTTCTCATTGTTTGTCTAGTAGATGTAGCACCGTTGTTAGTCTTAGAAAATAAAAAGACAGCATTACTCATTGCTCAAGAGACTGAAAAAATGTTGTTTCACAATTCCTTTTGTGATTTACACAATAAAATCTAAGTAAAAGATGAACACAAGGAAATATACAATATGCCTGATAGATATTCCATTGCTATCCATTTAGGACCTAGAAAAAAATTCATAAGCTTCCCTCTCTTACTTCCCCTAATTAGCCATACTATATACTGTATAATGAACAATGCAGAGCTCTGCAGTCACCAGCGTGATTGGCAATTACAGCACCATTGTTTACTTTCATCACTTAAATGATGGACTTTCAGATTAGGCAACATTTACTATGTTATTTGTTGATTTAAGCAGGTGCAAATTCATTTTGCTTATTTAAATCAGAGCCTAGTAAAATGGACAATTTATAATGTAATTCATACTCCTACAACTGAGTCTCTAAGCTAATGCTGTATAATAGCAGATACTTGAGATTGTTATTATCATTACTAGGGGAGTGAAAGGGAAGGGCTTCAACTTTCATCAACTAAAGAAGGAACAATACCACAGAAGGAAATAAAATCATTTGAGTGCAAAATAATGCTTTTGTTTATTAGTCACTCACTTTTCATTTTATAGAGCACATGCCATAGTGAGCACTTTTACAATGCTTCTTATGAAGCAGTTCTTGACAAAAAAGTAAATGAAAAATTGAATGTAGCTGAAATACTACAGTAAATCCTAAAAGACAGTAAAAAAAATTAAGGCATACAGTCATATCTGGAGGATTGATGAATACAGGATTTTGGTTCTGAATGTCATACATAAATGGTCAGTTTTGCCAGACACTTGAACATTAAATCAAATAAGCATTGTCAGGGGAGAGGTGCCACAGAGTTAAATGAGCATGTAATAAGAATGGGGTAGGAATGCTTCAGGATGAAACGCCAATTTCAAAGGCTTCAGAGTTAACCCATCATCCATTTTCACACAAGTTGAGCAAGTGTTCTTGAATGTTTGATTTCACAACTGTCAAGGGTTTTTAGCAGAGTGTCAGAGAGTGAGGCTGTCTCTGGATGAGGCGCTGTGTATTCAAGCATCACCTTTGTTTTTCTTATTGCTGTAAGTGTTACTTTTGCTATCAATAGGATACAATACTTCAGTATTTCGAAACTGTATATAAAAGGAATATATATTTTCCAAAAATCTCAATAGAGAAGAGATGAAATTGACAATAAGCAAAAGCGCAATTTTTAGATTATTTAATAAGAACAAATATGCAGCAGAACAGCATAGAAATTACCCTAGACAAAGGTATGTATGCAAAATGTTGAAAGATATGTCGCGCTGAAGCACTGGACTAGTAAAACAGAATTATTCAACCAATGAAACATTAATGTGGCACATGTAGAATTTAGATGAGATTTTTAAACTATGAGAATACGAATAAAAGCTAAACAAAGGAAACAGGCAATGGAACCAAAGAAAAACATTCCATAATGTAGCTATTAGTACCTATTGTTTCAGTCCAAAAAATGCATATGGATGTTTGTTCAAGAAAAATACTTTAATTCTTAGAAAGGGATTAAATGAAAAATGAATAAAGGTATTCGATATTAAGAGGTTTTCAAAGTTAAAATTAAAATACACATAGTGATTAAAAATAAATGAACTATATCCATCCATTTTCCAAGCCCCACTTATCTATCAGACAGACAGACAGACAGACAGACAGACAGACAGACAGACAGACAGACAGACAGACAGACAGACAGACAGATAGATAGATAGATAGATAGATAGATAGATAGATAGATAGATAGATAGATAGATAGATAGATAGATAGATAGATCTGAATGTCTACAGTGAGCAAAGTGCAACAGCAAATCACCTCCTCCACATCTGGCATCACAATCTTTATGGTGCAACTAATAGCAGACCCCGTTAAAGAGGAGAGGTTGGGAGCATGCACTGATTCTGCATGTTGCTTCACCCACCACATGACAAACCACCTCAGGATCCCAAGTGCAGCTGTGCAACAGGTGACACCTCAGCAGCACACTACAGTAGTTCAAATGGAACAGTGTGAGGATTTTTACGGTGGCTAGAGTGCCAGTCCTGCCACAAACCCCCAAATTTGCCCTTTCAAGTTGGAGGACCTACTTGCAGGGCTGGATGCAGGTTAATGTCATACCCAGGATGGAGAAATTGCAGGTTAAGGACCTTGCTCAAGGGCCCAATGGAGTGGCATCACTTCTGGCATTTATGGTATTTGAACCGGTGATCTTCCAATTGCCAGCACTAATCCCTAGCCTCAGAGCCACCACTCTGCCTGCAGCCAATTAAAGGAGACATGTAATGCTCTATTGATTATTTAGTGTAGGTTCATAACTAAGAGGCCTAAATGATTTAGCAGAAATACTGTACAAATATATATGATTAAAACATAATTGTATTCAATGATCACAATGTAACATTTACAAACTGCTTAATTCAGTTTAGGTTCTCAGTAAGCCAGGGCTTATGTTAGCAGCATTGTTTGAAAGGCAGAATACATCTCTTAGTAGGAAGCCGGTCTATTGCTTGACCAACTAGCGCATACAATGTACACTTCTTTACCCCTGCACCAATCAAAAATCCACACAGATTCTGGGAGAATGTACATACACCACAAAGACAGTGTCCAGGCATGGGATTTGAAGCCAAAACACTTGATCCAGAAGCCAGCATGTGCTGCATTGTTAAATTGTTGTATTTTAAAGGAAGTTAGTCTAGACTGTATTTTGCCTTTCCTTTCTTTTACCTTGTGTTAGCATTTTTATGAAGTAACAGGTGTCACACACACGCGACTAGGGGACAGCCAAATGGCCCGATCACGTGTGAAACCACAAGAAACAGGAATTCGGAATACACACTAATGCTCTCTTCTCCTTTACACCCACAGGAACACAATAGAATAAAAAGTCTTACCACAAGAAACGGCTCAGATCTTCCCCCGAACTATAATGCCATATTGCTCCATTAAGTTCATCGCACCTCCAGCTTACTCCTGACATCATTTTCGTCCAGTCTCCAACCCCCGTCATTTCCGTCAGTGTATTTCCTTTATTCATTAAGCCTCCTTTATAAAAGCTCCAAGAACTCATACTCTGCTGTCAAATGTGTATTTATTGTACAACTTTGACTCTGGCAAACTTGAACTGGAACCTACGGCCAGTATATGGGGAGGATCCCCAACTCTTTACCTGTCCTGTGTCTCTTGATTTTGTGAAGAGGGGGGCTGAACGCACCCCTAGAAAACATGGTCGCTCCTCCGAAACCCCCTCTTAAACGGTGATACAACGGGAAACAAATAGTTTTTTAACTCCTCTTTGCTCGATTAGCTGCTGGCTTGCGGCTGCTACTGCTGTGCTACGTGATCTGCATCTTGCGCGGCGCTTCAAACACTTAAAAGCCTGTACTGCAGTTGTCCCTTTGTCTTATTGCTTTGTCTCTTTTCTTCCCGCAGACATCCTCTGCTTTATTCTTTATGCTTTATTATGCTGTTTACGAATAAAGTTTATGTTTCTTGAAAACCCTTAATGAATCTGTGCAACTGTATAACCCAAGCGTGACAATTTATTACACAGGTGAATGAAGATTTGGAAAGGCCTCAGTGTGGTCATCACCTCAACTCAGCTTGAGTAAAGGAATCACTCTTACCATACAGCAGTACCAACCCAAACAGCTGGCCACTCCACTGACTGACCATCTACAGCGTGTGTCACTCAATTAAATTAATTCTGACCCAGTTAATAGATCACCAATGTGGAATTTAACATATTCTTTTTCTATAACACACACACACACACACACACACACACATACACACCCACACACACATGCACAGCACAAATCCTTTTCATTAGGTATACCATATTGCTTCTGTCCTTATACTATTTGTGCTCATCTGTGTTGAGCACAAGAGCAATTTTTGTACTCTCTAGCTGCTGTCAAAAAAATTATTCCGCCCTATGAATACACTACAACTTCATGAATTTCTGGATTATTTATAGAAAACCCTGGGGTACTGCATAACAAATAAAACCTATATTTCAAAGAGGAAAGCAAAGATGTAATAGACTAGATACACATATGCTGTAAGTGGTTTCTGCAATAAATTGTTAAATAATTGAAGAAATAAATAAATAGCGCACAATGGAAGCAATACATAAATTGGTATGTACAATTATCAACGAAGTGAAGGTTAACTGTACATACACCCTTGATGTAAGATGATGAGAGAGACATCTATTTTTAAACACTTCAAGACATCCACAGCTACTCAGTACTGAAAATAAAGACCAATCAGAAATACCCATGCATTCAACCTCTTTCATCAGAGCATCAATACTAATTACCACATTAAACAAATATTCTGAGCACACAGATGAAAATATAGGCATTACAAAGAGAGCTGTCATATCAATATTAGTCTTATTTCAAAATACACATGGCAAAGAGATAGAATCAAAAACAAAAAACTGCATAGAATGTGCTCCAGCTTTTCACTTTTCCTAAGCTATGACACTCTTTATTGTGTACAAGAGGTACACTAGAAATGTGTTTGTTTTTTAATAAAATTACACTTTTTCATTCATACTGATAGGAGACAATTCTATTTAGTTTCTGCTCTAGACACGTTGTGATAAATGTCATCTACAGAGAACACACAAGGGGAAAAATAACCAGGAGATGGAAAGAAACAAAATCAGCTATAGAGGCCAAGTCAAATAAAAATAGAGAGGTCAGAAAAGCAATTCAGACTAAAATGTTTACAACATAAAACCAAAGTCATAGTCAGAAAAATGATGCAAAAGTCCTCACATTCCCTTGTTTTGTACACTCTAATTGTTTTGATTGTGAATCCGAAATATTGGATGCTCTATACTGTGCGCCATCATCTTATATAGGAGTTGTGTGATTAAGTTACATGACCAGCAACAGACATCGTTGTTGTGTACAATATGGCTACACATAGCAGAAAATGGCCACTGTGACATCACTGTCAAAACAATACAAAATCTGTACATAGGGAAACCATAAAAAAAAATGAAAAGAATACAATCTTATAAGGCCAAAACCAGATTCATAACAGTTTCTTGATGATTTCATTCATGTAGTATTTTACTGAATTTTTAAAAAAATAAACACACAGTACTTATAGTATATACAGTTGTGCATTAGTGTCTTCTTTTAAATATTTATTTTCTTCCTCTCTCCCTCCTTATCTTTAGGTTTATGTGAATTTCCCCTTGAGATTAATAAAGTATCTATCTATCTATCTATCTATCTATCTATCTATCTATCTATCTATCTATCTATCTATCTATCTATCTATCTATCTATCTATCTATCTATCTATCTATCTATCTATCTATCTATCTATCTATCTATCTATCTTATCATCCACACTAAGATAGCAAAATAAGTGTTTTCTGTTTTCATGTAATGCTGAATAATCTTAGGCTAGAGTGAAAAAAAGAAAAAATTGGATTATGCTTGAAACAGACAGCATACTAACCAAGCTGAAGAGCTACTACATTACAGTAACAGTAAAGCAAAGAAATTTCATCTAACCCCACTCCAAAGAAGGGGCAATGAGTGTCAGAGGGTCTACTCAGACACCAAAAAATAAAAAAAAAGATTAAAAATAATATACTGTAAGAGGATTCAAGCTAGGGGTAGACACAAAAGCTAGTGTTCTCTTTCATCTTACTCAAGGTTGGTCTTATTCCTGTTGTTTTTATGATAGTCTAAGTTTGGAAAAATAACTGAAATGAACAAGTGTAAATTGTATTGCAGTAACTAATGTTTTTGAATCTTTAAAGAACTGCTTCCCTCTCAACTTATGAGAATGAGTTAGTGAAAAACAGCTCCTAGTGTTGCATGATGAAATTGTAAAGAATGCAATAGTTTTAATACTTAAATGGTGCTCTAAGAGTATCTGCACAGAAACAATGGAGGTAGAAGAAGACATTGAGACATATTACACTGCTAAGATATCTGTCATGTAAATAGTTGGAAAAGAGTTTTTACTGCAAGTAATATTCATGAGAAAGATGTAAGAGTGCCCTAAATAGAAACCTCTAACCAGAGTCAGGCCTCCACAAAGTTAACCACAAAAATATATTTCATTTTTGCAAGAAGAAAAAATATATTGTACATTTTAAGAATAAACAAAACTGAGAAAATCTGGTAAGTTGCATCACATGACATTACAGGCAACAGATGGGTGAAAGAGAAAATCTGCACAAGTTAGTTAGTAGACAATGAAGAGATCCATCATGATAAGAAAAAGAAAATAACTAAGCAGTACCCAAATCAAGCAACTGACACAAAAGGCTATTGCAAAACTGCTAAAGATAACATGTATAATTAAAGCATTAGTGAAATGGTGCCAGAGTCATAAATGCAACAGATTACTGTAGATCAGATGAACTGCGAATTGTGGCAAATGTAACAGAAAAGACTTCTTCTGCTCACCATCCTTCCCCACGTCTTCCCATTGCAGACGACCACAAACTTATTCATAACAATGTTCCGAGCAACCTAATAACCTGATACCCAGGTAGAAATATGTACTGTATATGCAGTATGTGAACAGAAATAAGTAAATAATTATATTTGATCTCAAAATGTTTCATTGTTATACATTAAAGCCACAGTAGGTTTCCCCTGTACTGCAACAAACTGGCCAGGCACAGCACCATTTTAATTTAGGCCTGAAACGTTTGTTTGAATAGTTTCTGAGCTTCAGCCCAATCAAGTTTGAAATGCAAGACAGCACCCTTGTAGCGTTTTTCTAGGGGAAAGTGGGAAAAAAGTGTTAAACACAGTAAATTGTCAATTTGATTTTTTAGAGAAGTCTGATTAGCAAAAAATGTTACGGAATCAAATTGTTCAGAAAGTATCCGTAACATATACACCGCTCTCATAACTTGAAAATAGTAATGAACCTAATATGGAGAATCCTGTTTAAGTGCATCTAGAATTATGTTTGACACTTCTTTTTAATACTAGTTTAGGTTTTATTACTATTAATACAGTTTATCATGACTTTTGTGACACTACTGTGTAATCATCTTGTGGTGTCTTTTCTTTGTGAGTACCACCATTTTCTATATTACTTACATTGCTGCAGCCATACTGTTGTTAGTAACAATGTCTATTGCCAGTGGTGTGTTGGCTTTGTTATTTATGATTTTTGACCTAAATCTTAAAAATAACAACCCTTTTTTTCCTGGTCATCTGCTTAGGAAAAACTCTCACTGTCACTATATTATTATCTAGCCATGGTTTCTCCCCTAGGTGGAGTTCAAAATCTTCTTTAACTCTTTCATGGCTGATGTTGACTATTGTTGAATTTCGGCGGTAGAGGATGGCAATCGGCTGTAAACTGCGACAAAACTCTCCCTTACTTTTTAGTTTGACTCTCTTTGCTTGAAGGAAAGTTATGTAGCTTTGTTGATTTGACCTCAATTCTCTGCACGTACATGAGTAATGAAGAGCAAACAGCCTCTAAAATGGCATCAAATTCCGGCAAAACTAAAGCAAATGTGCAAAGCAAAATACTCCATAGACGTTTTACATATTATCGCTGAATCGCACTCTGACTTTTTGTACTCTGAGTTTGATGTAAGTGATCTGGAGATGGATATCGAAAATGAAAGTGAAGTACCAGCATCAGCCTATTGGTTCCCAGCTGATTGTGGTGCTGAACACATTCTTGTAGATGATACGCTTACAGCAGCGTTCACCTAGGAGGACTACCACTTATGATGACGAGAGGTACAAACCATATTGCGTCACACTGCGACTGCCACCGTCGCACACCTGCTGTGCAAAGACAGAGAGGTAGCCGGCCCGCCGTGCATTCCTGCTCGCAATCAGGTGGGTGCCAGGAGGTGGGGTGACCTGCCAGTTACTGCCAGGAAATGCCCTACACCCTAAAAATCCTTTAAGAGACTATTAAAGCTTTGTTTGAATAAATCCTTCAAAGCTTTGCGATAGAGAAACCTACATACATAAATTATTTGAGGTAGCAAATGAAAGCTTTCTAAATTTAGACCTACTATAAGTGCAGGGTTATTCAGAGAGAGCTACTGCACATACAATGCATTTCCTCAGAGTTATCTTGATCTATAAATCTTTATTATCTGAAAAATGTGATGAACTGATAACAATGCATCAGAGATACAGTATGGAATAGCATGTCATCTTCTTGAAAGGAATGAAACTCACCGCTACCACTATCACAGTACATGGACAGGTAAAAGGGGTCGATATTGGGGAAAAAACGAGCCAAAATGGCAGCCTTGCCCTGTGCCAAGGCCAAATGCAAAAACCTCAAGTTTAAATTATTTTTAATAATTGAGGCTTCAGGACTAGAATTCTGAAGTTTAATCCACACAATGAATAAGGGACCAGATGCAAATTTGCTAAGTGTGGTAAATGAGTAGTCCCACAACCTACTGTATGATGATTTGACTCATTCTGATGTGAGGACTCACTCACTTTAAAAGTGTACAGATGGGGAAACCTGTGAAAAATACAGGCTTAATCATAATTTGACCTTCAAAAATGAAATTGAAATATTTTTTAAACATGTTGCCAAGCATTTACAAACCCAAAGCTTGTGCCAAGATTCCTTCTGAGGTTGGAACGTAAATAATAAACCCAATTCGATGCTACTTTGCCTGAGCACAAAAAGCAGCAAGAAATATTAAATATTTATATAACTCTGTGCCTGTTAGAATAATCTCAAAGAACAAGACTATATATCCTATTTTCAACCTTTGGCGTGTTTGATCATGCAAACATAAGCTATAGTACACTTTCACATGGTGTGGTCATTTTGCACGAGTGAGTGTGTTTATTAGATTTGCTTATGTTGACAGATGAGTTTGCTTTTGGAAGAAATGGTTGTGGAGTTTTTGTGGAAGAGAATCTTTGTGTAAACTGGTTCTTCTTGAGTAGGGGGTTGAATAGAAATGGTCTCCTAGGAAACACTTAGAGACATGTGTTGTTGTTTCTGAGCTGTGAGAAATAAGACATATCCTGCAGCGACTTCACAGCACAACATTTGCACAGCTCTGCCATTTACAATAACCCCCCTCCTTCCTCATATGCCAGCAGCATCATCACAACTGAATACACACGCATCAGACCAGTTGCTGTACAGGGACTGAGAGGTAAAAAAATGATAATGTAAACCCAGTGGCTACTAAGGTAGTGCAAACCAAAGGAAACATTTAGTATATAATATAAATAAAAGTAGAGGGCTTATTCTAAATAGATCAAGTTTATAAAATATTTCATTCTTCACTTTTAAATTTAATAGTAATCTATGCGTTCATTTATCCTTTTATTTTCAGAGCCTGCTTTTTCTCTTTCAGGTTTGTAGGAAAACCTTAAATACATCCTGTCAATTATGGGCAATACACAGAAACCAACACGGTCACACCGGACCTATTTAGAGATATATAACCTTCAGATATGAAACTGTAGAACCCAGAGAACCCCTGTAAGGAGAACAGACAAATTTCAAACAGAAAGTGGTCAGACTGGGAACTGAACTCATGTCTCTGCAGTTTAGAGATGATAGGGCTAACCACTGTTGAGCCTTTAAAGTAACATGGCACAAAGATTTAATTAAATAGGAATCAGGAGATCAAGCTTTGTTAGAGAGTGAGTCAAAGTTCATAACCAAGAGTCAGTCCTATTATTTGGGAAAGCCTTAGTCAGAAACCAAAAGTCATAGTAAAAAAAATAAATAAAGAGAGAGGTCTTTACATCAGAAGTCAAAGAATAAAATAAAGTAAATCACACACTCAGTTGGGAACCTACTGTTACGCAATGAGGCCTGGGTAACCACTGTTATCTTCTTCAATGGGGTTGTTCCATGACAGAGCACCACAAATCTTTAAATAATTTAACCACTACATGTCAGATTTTGATTAAAACTACTTTAATAGTGAAATACACTATATTATTAATATTATTTTTTAAACAACCCATCTCATGCAGTAGACACCAAGAATTTTTAAGCAATGTGGACTAAGGTCATGTGAATAGGCAATTTCCTCTTGGGGATTAATACAGTGTATCAAATACCAAAAAAATTCCAATAAAGTCACTTCTCGCACCCCTCCAGGATTAGGGGCCCTGAAGCTTAAGTTTCATTACTTTCATAGTAGATCCATCCTGTACACACTAAAATAAACTCAGTTCAATTTTGGATGACCCAAGAGTGCATTGTGGTGACCTTTTATGCCATCGTACAGGATAATAAACACCTACACGGTCAGTAACCATGATATCAAGAAACACAAGGACCACAAATATACAAAATAATACACCATCAAAACCGAAAGGTGAAAAAGAGGTTTAAAAAAAGATACATTAAAAGATCAGGAAAGTTTAAAAAGGGAGAAAATCATAACAACCACACAACCACCTACTGGTCGAAAGCTAAAAAATAAATTAATAAAAAGTAACGCACGATTAATGAGAAAAGCATGGTGTTGTAATAGGGTAGCAATGGTGCCACACAGTACTCCAAACCTGATTTAGTATCCACTGAGGTGCTCTTATCATTGATTTTCTCATTTGTCCCTTGTATTTGTGCATTATTTAGTATGATTATTTCTGTTAAGTCCTCTGTGGACTTTATTTTCAAATACGCTCATATAGTTTGATTAAATTGTGAATTCTGATGCATTCTGAATTCTGTTAAAGATGAAGACAAAGAATTAAACTGGATTCAGATAATATATTGAATGAGTTAAACAGCAACAGGAGTCAAGCTTAAACATGCAAAACTGCAAAAAGTGAATTTCTCTGTTAAAGAATTACAGCTCATGAGAATACGAATTACACAGCTGACCTCTCTTTTGATGCATGTGTTCAATAAAAAGAATTAACGTGCTGAAACTCATAAAATACAGTCATCCAGTAAAATAAAACAAATGCATTAAAAACACTTTGGTGGCTGACAACTTAACAATACAGGATCATCTCCTATGCAAAACGTACAGATCCCCAGCAGTCAAATATTTAAGATTGTTTGATCATTTCAAATAAACAGGAGAAATATGATTCTCTTTTGACAGGCCTTGCTGCAAAAACAATGGCAATAAATTGCAACAGCAGGGGCCTCCCTTGCTATGCTTATCAGTAAACCCCAGTCAGACATGGGAAGAAAAATAAATATTTGTGTATGCAGGAGGGAATAACCAGTTATTGTTGTTAAAGGCCACACACTTCAGTCAGGTCAATTGATATCAGTTTGCTTTATGTGTCAGCCACTACTGCGAATAAACCACTTACATTACTTTAATGATGGTTGGCAGCAAGAAGCCACCAGAGATTCTCTGCATTCTATGGGTTTTCTATAAAGGTACAGTATGTTCAGTACTTTTTGTCCTCATTTTTACATATCAGAACTGTAACATTTTACAAGGCCAAACTATATACTAAAATGCAAAGAGATGTAATTTTAGGGTATGTTTGGGTACTTACTGTACACTTACGAAATTGGCCCTACTGTGTGCTTGGTGTGTGGGTGTGTTTGTGTGTGTCCTGCAGTGGGTTGGCACCCTGCCCAGGATTATTTCCTGCCTTGTGCCCTGTGTTGGCTGGGCTTGGCTCCAGCAGACTCCCGTGACCCTGTGTTCGGGTTGGAAAATGGATGGATGGATGGATAATCATTCTTTTAAATTCTCTTTTATGTATATGAAAAGCTTGTGTGTCTTTTCTACATAATATCTATACATTTATGTTCAAGATACCATGCTATTTTAAAAATTCTGAAATTGTGCAGAAAAGTATCAAAACTGCATTGCCTTCAAATTAAGTTAATTATTACAATAAAATATGCTTTAAGCATGACTCCATGTTCCATGTACCAGTGAATGTGAAAATGACAATACATAAATAACAACAACAAAGTAGGGTCGGTAATAGGACAAATACAAGAGGTACTAGATTTTCACGAGGAGTATATAGGTGATTACAACACAAGTAAAGCCAACGTTATTTGTGATTCACATCAAATATGCCTGAGAGTGCATACGCAACACACTACAGTAAATAGAACAGCACAATGCAAGGGGAAATATATGCAATGTAACAAGCCTATTGCAGGTTGTATCAATCAGACACGTCAGGTGGAACCTTTTTGCTCTTCATTTGCTTTTTTATCACTAGTTACAAATTAATTTCTAATTTTAATCCTTCGATTTAATGAGTTCCTAACTAGCACAACCAGTGCCAAATACTTTCCATACATTACATTCTGAGTTCTTCTCTAGTCACATCTTCTCTCATGTTGTTGGGCAAAACTCAAACACATTTATTGCGATACTAAAAAGATTGTTGCGGGAAAAGCTCTCACCAGATTCTCAGCCGTTTTTAATTATAATTTTAAATTGAACTTAGAATTTTGTGAAGTATTCACTAGTGGATAAGTCAGGGTCCAATAAGACTTCAAAAGAAAGAGAACATACATTTGCATTAGTGATACACGGTGACATGCAGGTGCAGGGCAAAGAAACAATGCAGTATGGGATGTACAGAATCAGGTGACTTAGAAGATACCTAAAAAGGCTTGGTTGAGGTCAGAACACTTTCTAACTGATACAAGGCACCACATGTTCCTAGGTCGATATATATGGGAGCATGTTACCTTTTAAAACGTTAGGGCTGAAAAGGGGCTAGTTATGTATTTTTAGGTGGAGAAAGAATGAGGTCACTTTGTTCTTTAAAGTAAGCCCTTTGACTGACTAACAAAATTGGCTCTGCTCAAAAGTGACCCCAGGAGGGAGTTTAAAGACACCTAACAGTCAAGGGTCCACTGAGATAATAGATGAGTTAGGGTGAGGAATTATAATCAGGAGGAGGAAGAGAGACCTGGCTAGAGAAAGAAATGTCATTTGAGTGAGAGAGGTTGTAGAGTTTTTTATTCATGGAGTGTGTGCTATCTGGACTAGCTACTACATCTAATTCATAAGGATAAACACCTACTGAGGTAATGCTATGATCACTAATGATCTAAATAAGGTGGTGAAATCAGGAGATAAATGTACAGGCTGGACAGGCAAAAACAGAGAATGACAAGAAACACATTCAATAATAAAGTCTTCTTATCAGTTCCTTACAGGTTCTTCTATGCTAAAATAAAAGAAAATGCTTAAGAGGCAGACCAGAGCAGCAACTAGGCCTGAGACAAACCGGGAGTATAGAAATGCCCAAAGTCAGAAAGAGAATCAAACAACAAAACCAAAATGCTAAGCAAAAATCAAGTTCAAGAAACCTGATTAAAACAGGTAGGCCAAGCGAGTCTATAGTATTTGTATTTTTACTGGTTATCTTGTACTTTTTGTTGTCCCATTTGCCATTCCTCTTTTGTTTCTCATTTTAATTGTTAATACAAGTACAATTTTTTAGAGAATGGAACACAACTAGCTCTTTCAATATTTTAATACTGATAAAGAACAAGGGATTGACTTTGGACTAATGCAGTAATGTAAACTCTGGAAATCTGGAAGCTTCCAAAAGATAAATTCATTGTAAATACAAAGGTATTGAATGTAAGATATGCTGTAGTAACAACTCTTCATACTACATGATTTTCATTTTACTGTATTTCTCAAAATTTACTCATCATGCCCCCATAATGCGCACCTCTTCTGAAGCATATATTTGTATGATGTATATTACAGAAGGAGGTCTCTAGAGTAAACATGGCACATTCTGGCTCACTGGCTCAAACTCAAACCTGCTCTGCAGTAAAGAACTACACTACATGAACAATGCAAAAACAGAGAACTAAGCACAGGGCTGAGGGTCCACACTGCCCAAGTGAATCAGTCTTAGTTATCAGGGTGGTGGCTGATACATCTGTGGACCATGGAAAGTATACAATATCCCGGTGTGCAACAACTCTCATCCCTAGATTTCATTATATTAGGGAGACTGCTTATCCATGGATAAATATACAAGTTTACAATAAGAAGCCAGGAGTATGACATGGTGTGATATCAAGTGCACGTGTAGAAAAGCAAAAAGTACCTGGCCAGAAATAGCTTAAATCTAGCTGTCAATCCGAAACATTAGAAAAATTAAATGCAACCTCCACTGATGATGAGAAAATCAGGAAGAGAGGAAGATATATATATATATATATATGAACTCGGAAGACCATTTGCTCTGGTGAGGTTCAAACTATTTATGCTAAAAGAATATAATTTGTTTTTTAGGAGTTAGACAGGTTATTGAGTGTAAAAGTCAATGTGCACAAAAACAAAAACAAAATAAACTTGTAATCCATGAAAAGGAAGGAAAATAGGAGTTGCCATATATGTCATTTGGCTTCATTTTATAAGCATCAAGTTTTAGTGCTTTAATAATAGAAATCATGCTAAATCCAAGAGATGGAGAGGAGAATGTTATAAATGTATAGATATTATGTAGAAAAGACACACAAGCTTTTCATATACATAAAAGAGAATTTAAAAGAATGATTATATCAAATGGTATTAAAATATGCAAGTAAAATACATTGGTTAATACAGAAATCATCAAAATTAAAGCCTCAACATTGGATATGTTACAGAGCTACAAAATTTGTCTCTTCCAGGCTGGATTACTGTAATGCACTCCTCATTGGGATTCCTGGCAAGAGTATCCAGAGACTCCAGTATATTCAGAACAGCGCTGCCAGGATCCTGATGAGGGTGCGAAAGTATGATCACATCACCCCAATCCTGAAAACCCTTCACTGGCTCCCTGTTTCATTCAGAATAGAGTACAAGGTCTCCCTTCTTACCCATCAGTGCATTTATGGACATGCCCCTCTTTATCTACAGGAACTCCTTACCCCCCATAACTCCTTACGTTCCCTCCGCTCTGTACTCACTAACACTCTTCAAGTCCCCAGAACTAAGCTCAGCAGCATGGGTGACAGGGCGTTTTCATCGGTGGCGCCGAGGCTGTGGAATGCCCTCCCTGATTACCTGAGAGCCCCACAGTCGACTGAGGCCTTTAAGCGAAACCTAAAAACTCATCTTTTTAGAAAGTCATTTTGTTAAAGTATTTTATAGACTCTTCTGTTCTTTTTTTTTTTTATTTTATTATTCTATTTTTACTCTGTAGCACTTTGGGATTGCTAAAATATAAAGTGCAATATAAATAAAATTTATTATTATTATTATTAAAAACCCCTTGCTATTTCTGTGCAGCATCAATGGATTAACTTTTCATATGGATCTAGGCAACAAGCTTTTTGCTGACCCAATACACCAACATGACAAACACTCAACTATTAATCATGGATAATGCGGTCCTATGAAAATGAAAAAGCAGCCACAACCTCCAGCTTAGAGGAAACAAATACTGTATATCTATACATATTCACTTATCAGTATGAACACTAAGAACCACAGACCTTACAGAAACTAAACCTTCCAGCCAATTACAGTAACAAAATACAAACAAATGCTCAATTTAAAAAGTAAGCTAAATAAAATATTTTTTAGCACTAATGCTCATTATTTATTTATTTTTTTTACTTTGGCTTCAACTTCTCCACATGTGATGCTCAGTCATTTCAATAATATTTGCCTCCATTAATTTACCCAGCAGCCTTACCACATGCACTTCAGAACAGGCCATCCACCTGAAACTAAGTATGTTTGGGATCGGTCAGTACTTGGATGGAAGACCAGCTAGGAAAAGCTTGGATTGCTGCTGGAAGAGGTGTTTGAGAGGCTAACAGGAGGATACTTACCCTGGGGTCTGAATGTGGATCCCAATGCCCCAGTGCAGTGACAGAGCTTCGCATGCGATGTAAAACCAAGGTCCTGCCTGCACATTGGTGATGTGTAAAGTGGTTGCCCACTCACTATGTAAAGCACTTTGAGTAGTGAGAAAAGTGCTATGTACGGTAAATCTAAAGAAATATCATTATTGTTATTGCCCATGATGTGTTCCATCACAATCTACTAATGTGATTTACTATATGAATCAAAATAACAATTAATCAAATAAATACCATATTAATTATGAAAATTCTGTATATAATACCTTTATAAACAGTAAAACATTTATTTTTCTGTAGTTAGTGAATTTAATGCTTTCCCTGAAT
The DNA here is from genome assembly GCF_900747795.2 of Erpetoichthys calabaricus. Classification (NCBI taxonomy): domain Eukaryota; kingdom Metazoa; phylum Chordata; class Cladistia; order Polypteriformes; family Polypteridae; genus Erpetoichthys; species Erpetoichthys calabaricus. The sequence goes on along the minus strand of NC_041397.2, from coordinate 225,910,559 downwards.
TTTAAGACCAATCAGAAACTGCTGCTGAATTATCCAAATCCCTTACCCAAACAAGAGGAGCCATTCTGATTAGGACTACAATTACTAGCAGTATCTGTTTCAGAGCAGTTGTTGCAGTGTAACTGCACTTACTAATGGCCATGTATGTGGCAACTGTTATGAAGTTACAGATTTTTAAAATTACTAGCCACAGTACCTGTCAAAGACAGATAATAGTATAATTCAGAAATATTTTCTATCTTTTGTCCTGTGCCTTTCCTTTGCATTGGCGTGTGTGAATGTCTCTTCTCTGGTGCACCCTCTTCTGAGCGTGTTCCTGTAGAACCTGCTTCTCAGATTCTGTCATTATTTTCGAGAAGCATTTCTCACCTCCTGTCTGTTTTTAAACTTTCATTCTCAGAAGGCGACTCTTTCAACTTATGCCATTATTCGCCTTTTATTTGTCGTGACACCAAAGCCAAACTGATCAATCAGCTTGCTCTGAGGGACTTGATACACAGAACCTAGTGTTTTATTACTGTATATAGTAGATGTTCTAGACTTCACTGAGTTTTGTACACATTTTTTCTTTTGGAAATGATGTTTTTTCCTATAAAGTATGTTATGGCTTAGGTTCAGTAGTTTTTCTCTGTGCAGAAGTGTAAGGTTAATCTTATTTTGTTATGGACACTATTCACCGCATTGCCATTTTTTATTGATGTGCATTTCCATTTTGTGAACTGTTCCCAAAACATTAGTCCCAGTTGCTCGGGATGGGGATTTACATAACATGACATACTGAATGACTTCATTAGCGCAACATTCTCTATACTGCAGTGACGTATCTTTTGTTATCCATGATTTGGAAAATCTTCTTAAATAAAGAATAATAACCATTCATTTTCCCTCTGGTTCTGTGCTTTTAAAATTCCTTGCATGTCTTTCTTTAATAGAAGCTTTTTTGACATTTTTCAGCTTTTTAAATTTTGCTCACTCTGTACTCCCAGTAAGGATTCTCACCATGATTTTCACTTTGTTTCATTTCCTGTATTCTATTCTCAATATTTTGCCTGCTCAGCCCTGAACACATCAACTTTTTATATAAACACATAGGACTAAATGATGTGATGGGCGGCCAGGTTCCATACCCAACTGGGACGCCCCTTCAACACTGGATCCGGGGGAGCAGCCATGGGATGCACTCTATGTCCCCCGGAACGCAAGGTGGCAGCCCTCCTGGGTTACATCAGGGCCACAGGTGTGGGAGTTCAGGACTTGGACCTGTTGGGCTCCGTGGCCACCACCCGAAGGAGCTGCATGGCTTAACGAGCCTCTGTTGGCTGGAATGCAGCCAAACCCGGAAGTGCAGCCTAATTAGGCCAATTACCACCTGGAGCACTTCCGGGAGGGCTACAAAAAGAGCCTGCAGGCAGTACTCAAGGGGCCAGAGTCGGGAGGAGAGGACGAAGCTCCAAGGGATGAGTGGCGGTGCCAGAAGGACGTGTTTGAGTTGGGACTGTGTATTGCCTGTGGGTCATGGGGAAGACGTGTGCTCACAGGTGGAGAAAAATAAAATGGTTTATTTTATTTTATATGTGCCTCCAAGTGTAATCTGTACTGGGTCGGGCGCTATTCAGGGCCGGATTAAGACGAAATTGGGCCTGATGCTGCAGCGCAAAAAAGGCCTATTTTTTCTCGCCATCATTGCTGCATGTGCATTTGACACTCACTCGTCTGTTTTCATCTGGGCCTATTTCAGGAATGGGCCTAATGCTGCAGCATCAATAGCACCCACCTTAATCCGGCCCTGGTGCTATGGCTAAAATGGGTAAAGAATGAACATTCAGATCAAATATGGCTAGGAAAAAAAATCAATTCACATGAAGATTGCAGAAGAAAGGACTATAAACCCATGTTAAAGCAACAGATGATTGACAGCAATGCATAAAAGGCTTGGCATGGGATGAGATCCTTCCATCTAAACTTTTGACTTGCAGTCAGGCTATAAATATGACATTATGATTAGCTATAATTTATTCAGCTGCAAGAATACTATCCAGTAGTGTGTTCCTAATTTCTATTCTGTTTAATTATACGTTTTCACAAACAAGACCGTAGAATCACGCTAGAAAGTTATAAACAGCAGTATTAAGCAAATACTTCCTCAAGTAACTGAATTCTGCCATGGTCTGCTGTAGGTCCTTCTCAGAAGCATATTATCTGCGTTTTCATTTTTGTTTTCTCAGATTTTTCTGCAATGTTTTTATTAGTTTAATTTTTGTTTTTTGCTTCAGCATTGTTAATTATTTTTCTACGTATCTTTTATTATCTGTGGCAATCCATTTTGAATGGGATTAATATGTTATTTCTTTTATGATCAGTATATGTTGGTCAAGACCCCAAATTAGTTAATTACCCTCAGGCACTGTGATTAAGTTTAACAGCAATACTTGTGGGCTATATTAAACACCAGTTGCCACAGGCTAGTTGCAGTGGCATTAACCTTGTTTTGTTTTTATGTGATCCCTTTAGCATTCATATATGTGGGTAATTTTGCAGTCCTTTGACAATTTAGTCTGTTTTTTTTATTCTGGATTTCAGATTTGCATTTTTGGATTAGTTATTTAAATATATTTTCTTTAAACTTTTGCCTTTTGCTTCCTTCTAGGAGAGGATTCCAACTGCAAGAATCATCATTTTAAGAATCACTGTCCATGTTGAGAGAATCAAACAAAACCTACAACAAAATATTAGCTCCAAAAACCTGGTTGAGGACCTTCTCCAAGAGAAAGACATCAGCTTCATCCCTAGCTGGTACCTGTTTTGGGAAAGACTGTGATTCTTCAGATGGGATGGTCTGCATCCCAGTAAATGCAGGTAAGTTATATTTACCACATAAAACTATCATAAATTCATTAAAAAGTACAGGCAAACCAGTGCCATATAACACAAATAATTGAATTGGCATCTCAGATTGTCCAAAACATCAATGCAGTCATGTTCTGTATCAGAACTTTAACTAGCAAGCTGTTTTATATAAATGTATCTTTTCGCTGATAAGTAAATAAACTGTCAAACTTTGTGTAAAATGTGACTCAGCAGTGACTGTGCTGTAGTGTTAACTGAAGCAGCCCTTTTGTTTATTCAGTTTCTTCAAGGAAACAGAGGCAGTGGTTTGTAGATTATTTTCTCAAGATGTAAAAATACACTTTTTTGTCTTTCAAATTATTATGCTGCAATTGTTCAGAGTATATTATTCTCTCTTACTGATCATTTATCATTCTCCAAAATATAAATAATCTGTCATTAATGAATTCTCAGATTTATATTCTATAATAATTAATTATGATAGGTTGTAGTACTAGGGTGTTGTACCATGTTAGCCATTATGGATATAGTAAGAAGTCAAACAAAATGACCCCTTTTATTGGCTAACCAAAAAGATTACAATATGCAAGCTTTCGAGGCAAATAAGTTTGCTTATAAGTTTATTATATTCTTGCATTTAATAAAATGCCTTCTTTTAATGCCTTGTTGTGGCCAGGATTTTTACAATCGTATCTCTCCCCACATGTGCGAACCATTGCAATTACATTTACAAATTCAATAGAATTGAAAACATAACCCTCTTGAATGAAATTGTTCAGCGTTACTCCCTCTTAAACAAAACACAGAAAAAAAAATATTTTGCACCCTTTTTATCAGCAACTGTGGATGCTTATTAGGATAAGAAAAAACAAGGACATCACAAAATAGAAGGCATTTTTTAAATCAGGTATGCAAATATTTGGAAACTTCAGCATCTGCAGACTTGCCATTGGTTTGTAACACCCTTCTGGCAAATCAGTTAACAAAGAAGCTACAAGGTTTACTTTCCCTCTGCAGATAAGCAGCTACTTATAGAGCAGAAATGTAACTGATGTTCAGGCCATCTAGTGTCATCCTTGCTATTCACCTCGTATGACTTGCAAATAATAAAGAAAAGAACTAAACATAGAAAACTGATTTATTCTACAACTGGTTTAGCAATAATGTAATGCTTTAATGCATACAAATGTATACATTGATTTTAGAAATAAATGTGTCAAACCTGTTTTACATCTAATAGTAAAAGCAACTGATGTTGAAATAGTCAATGAATACAGCTTTGGCACAAGTATTGATCACAAACTGACAAGGACATCCAATACTGAAGCACAACAATGATAATACTGTACATATTTTTGCTTGAATATCATGGCATCATTATTTTTGCATTTACAGTTCCCTTCTAGATTATTCCATTATGATTTGTTTAATATGTGTTGATGGTTCAGTTATTGGATGTTGTACCACTGTTGTTGATTTTATTCAATTCTGCTGTGTAATTCCCATAAAGGCAAAAAAAGTTTTCACTCTTTCAGAACATTACAGAAATTTGACAAGACAGAATAAGGATGCAATATGACCCAGTTCTGTCTTATTCATTACAATATAAAGTCTTATCTGTTTGTTATCAGTGTTCCTCCTATTTGTGAATATGTTGATTTTAAGACTAAAGTAAAAAAGGCTATTTTCATTCACTTTTTAATTGTCTGCTTGTCTATGTACACTGGAGTGCACAGTGTAGTGCCCTAGACAGGTGAGCAGAAGGACAAATGAATTAGGAGAGAAAGACATAGTCATGTGTTTGTTTTTTTTTTTTGTGACTGACACAACAGAAATCTCAGACCTAAACATGGGTGACCCTTAGATGAAGCTTGCATTTGTTGTGAATATTAAGTAGGCGATGGCCTCGAAAAAGACCTACAAACCAAGCCAGAATCTTCATTATCCTGCCTAATGGTAGACCTCAGCCCAGGCAGCCAGATCCTAAAGTCTACATGCAGGATTTGATCTCCAAAGGCCCAAAATGGGAGCCTGGCTTTAAAAGATCAAAAGACTTTCCCATAAAAAATACAAAAGTGCCTCACACGAGAAAGGAAACCATTAAACCACTGACTTGAAAGACGAATTCAATAAAGAATCTTTATAAATGTAAAAATTAACAAAAGATGAACAAACATGCCATAAAAGGCAAAAATTAAGCAAAAAGCACACCTAAATGCTAATTTGTAATCCAGAAATCATAATCAAAAAAGAGAAACAAAATAATCAGAAACCAGAAAAAGATAATACAAAAATGCACTCTTCAACAATCAATCACAATGAATCACAGAAGGACCTACTCCTCAGCCTGAACTATATAGCCTAAGGGCAGTTTCTTCAGTGCTGATGTCAGTGTGACCCTACCTCTTTGGGTTCAACCCAAAAAACACAAGAAAAATATGCTTAGCTACTAAAATAAACAGAACAATATTAACAAAATTTACATTATTATAATAAAAGTGAAAAATCATATTTTGGAAAAAACAATGAAGACACAAAAAAGGAAAATAAACATAAGCCAGGTAAAGCACCCTGGCAGTAATGTCACAGTGTTTACAGACCAGAGGCAAACTCAGAAAGATGTTGGAGAAAAAAAGAATATTCAAAATAACCTAACTCACAGCTATGCTAATCTTTACCCAAATATCTTTCGTCTTTAAAATAAGAACTGAAGTGTAATCAGCTAGTGTACTAAGGCTTATTTTCAATAGCTATTCATTTGTTGTTTTATTCTATGTACTGTACCTTGTTATGCGGATAAATGCAATACCAAGAGAAATTCCTAGCATCTATGTTGCCAGGCAATAAACTTCAAAGTTTAAGTTCATTTATCCTTTTTCTTACATTCTGAATAAACCTCACATACCTACATTATAAATGCTGCAAAATTGCACAATAAATTTAAAAAACTAAATTCAATTTTTTTATATTACAGTAATCTGCAATTAATATTAACACATGTAATCAACCTATAAAACTACAGTAAAACAAAATTAAGCAGGAGGGATTATCGAAATAACTGTTAATGTCAGGCGGCACGGTGGCGCAGTGGGTAGCGCTGCTGCCTCGCAGTTAAGAGACCTGGGTTTGCTTCCCGGGTCCTCCCTACGTGGAGTTTGCATGTTCACCCCATGTTTGTGAGTGTTTCCTCTGGGTGCATTGGGGATTCTAAATTGTCCCTAGTGTGTGCGTGTGTGTGTGTGTGTGTGTGTGTGCGTGCGCACACGCGCCCTGAGGTGGGCTAGCACCCTGCCCGGGGTTTGTTTCCTGCCTTGCGCCTTGTGTTGGCTGGGATTGGCTCCAGCAGACCCCTGTGACCCTGTAGTTAGGATATAGCAGGTTGGATAATGGATGGATGGATGTTTAATGTCAATGGAAAGAAAGAGTGGAAATCAACATAAGTGCAAGGAGATACATTTTCATCTAGTAGTAGGCATAATTAGTACTTGAGAACTAGAAAAGTATTTAAGGATCTACATTTTTCCGAAACTACAAAAAGACCAAAAAAAAAAAATCTAGGCAAAACTAGTACTGAAAAAAGCAGCAATGCCCGCACCTATTCTTGTTAAAAACGCACTTCCAAGGAGTTCAGAGTAAAGAGAAGGTCACTCAGACAAGACTGAAATGTATGCTTTTCCAGGCAGTCTCTTTCAACTGATGCATTAAATGGACTGTCATCCAACACCCCACCCTGTGAGGCTACACATATGAAAACTGTCAGTAACAGCACATCTCACTGAAAATGTGGAGCGCTTGGGCAGCAATGTCAGAATCCTAGATCTTGATTCAGCAGATCTCCATCAAACCCGGTCAATTCTTATAATACTTCACATGTGAAAATATTGTACATTCACTTTCAAAGAGAAAGAATCTGAATTAGCATAAGCCACCCTAATTCAGGGTGTTCATAAGAAATGTAATTATTTACTTCATGAGGTAGAAGTACAAAATGAGTAATAGTGTGTCAAATATTTGATATATCAAAATGTGTGCTTCATTTTAAATATTTAAAGTCTAAATATTTTTGATAGTAATATAAAAAAAATCTAAAATATCATATTTTAATCACTGACCTTAAAATAGTTTAAAACAATACCCCACATACTTATGTTTAAAATTTGTCATTTTTAACCTTCTGGAAGTGGCTCTTAGAGGGCCAGGACCACCGGTAAAAAAATCAAATATCAAAACTGTTATCATATTTGTGATCAGCAACCTTGAAATAGCATAAAACAACACTTTAATTGCCTATACTGTATAACAGATCTCCATTCTTCTGAAGTTTGGTGAAAAGGAGAAACTTTGACCCCTCATATCCCATTAGGGGGTGAACCCCTGGGACCAGTTGATGTGGCCTCGACAACTTCAAGCCTTTCTGGTAATTTCTGATGAAGACACCTATTGGTTTACTCTTTATCATCATGGTGTAATTTTCTGTACAAAATATAGTCCCAAAATGGCCTACAAATGAGGGTTTTTCAGGTATGGAAGACCAGAAATAGGGGGGAACCTGCATAACTAGACATCAAGACAAGTCAAATGGTATATCACATTTGGAGGTTTTCTGGTATGGGTGAATCAGAAGGCACCAAACAAAAAAAAAAAGCAGAACTGATTTCATAAACAAAGAATGAATTTACACAGGTTCCATATTAAGCATGGCAATATGGATGTTCCTGTAGCAGCTCACTTCAGCAGCACTAGACACTGAGAAGGACTTTAAAGTCACAGTGCTTATGGGCAACATCAAGACACAAGATGGAAAGGAATGGGAAGTTAAAATGATGCTAGAATTTAACACATTACAACATGGTTTAAATTGAGACAAGAGCTTTATGACCAGATAAGAGGATTATTTACATCTCTCTGACTGACCCAAACAATTTAACTACAGGGGTATACAGTATTATGTTTTTACACTGAAGATGGCCCACGTAAAGGTTTAACAATGCTGACTCTGTCCTAGGGTCTATATAAACAACGGAACTCTAGTTTCTTTATTACAAGTTGCCTGAAGAAGGGGCCCGAGTTGCCTTGAAAGCTTGCATGTTGTAATCTATTCAGTTAGCCAATAAAAGGTCATTTTACTTGACTTCTCATTGCATCCATTATGTACAACACCTTACTACTACAAAGCATTCATAAATAATTCTTATGAACACAATAAATGAAAGTAATGACAGCTTTAATAAAATGACTCCAGGAGATCATACTTATGCTAAGGTAGTCAAAGGATTAAAGAAAGAACATCACAAAGCACTGATATAGCTGACAGATACTCTGCTGCAAACTCCCTCCTACCCAAATTATGTAACATCCTGAATCAAATAATGTTGTTGGACATACCATCCTTTATAACATTGCCTGTTTTACATGCAGCAGAGATCATGTATCAACAGTATGCTGAGCACATTTCTCACATCACAAGGAGCAGACAAGCACAATCAGTTTAGCGGGTTTGTGAATATTATATTATGTAGTACAAAAATGATAGAGAAACACAGTCTAGCTACAGGACATGTTGGAATATCTAATAGCAACTGATAAAAATGCCCCTGATAGTACTCCCAGAGCACTGTGCTAGAATCAGAAATGTGTACCACAGGCTGATCACAGTGTCATGCAGAGGATGCAGCGCATTGTTCATTCTACCCAGTAGCTCAGTCAACATTCTTTCTGCTACTTCTTCCAAAGTGTTCAGGCTACTGCCCAGAACAGAGCCAGCATTCCTAAATAATTTATTAAGTCTGTCTGTTTCCACTGTTCCCATGCCAAATATAAAAAAAGCATATCTGGAGCCAATAAATATTAGAAGTGTTGATCCCTTGCCTAAGGACCTTAGCCCCCTCTCTGTAAATAGAACTGTCTCTGTCCTTTTTGTGCACCATATCTATTTTTGCAGTCCAAGCCAGATTTCTGTCTAGGTGGACCCCAAGGAGAGATGTTTGGATTGGACAGCCAGTAGTGAAGTCATATACAATATGTTCAAGGCTGATAATTTTTAAACAGACAGAAATAAACACCAAAACACAGATTTATAATTAGCAAAAAAAAGCATAATTCCAGGATATGAGGAAGAACCTGGAAAACACAGGATATAAAATGAACAATACACAAAAACAGTTTAATGTCAAGGAAATTCTTATTCATGCACAAATTATACCTTAAAAAGAAATAAAATGAAGCAACAAAGAAATTCACTATTTTCAACTTAAAAAGAAAAGTAAAAAAGGCAATTAACAGACCTATAGGAAGCTGCAATTAGGGATCAAAAAAGCGTAAGAATTAAAGAACACACGGCAAAAATGTTTTCAGTACTAGGCCAATACATAAAACTACACAGGAAAAAAATAAACATTAAAAAGACTTATGATGCACAAGAAAAAAATCATGGAAATGATAAAAAATAGCAAATAAGCCCAGTAAATCTTTAGTCAACAAATATCAGCAATTAGGTGATGTATTGTATGAGCAGCACCTGATTGCTTGAAAATTATCAATAATGGTGACGAAATATATCCTGACAATTATAAACAAACTAGCAAAATACCCGCGCTTTGCAGCGGAGAAGTAGTGTGTTAAAGAGGTTATGAAAAAGTAAAGGAAACATTTTAAAAATAACGTAACATGATTGTCAATGTAATTGTGTTGTCATTCTTATGAGTGTTGCTGTCATATATATATACATATACACATATACACACACATATACACACATATACACACATATACAGATATATTATATATACATATACACATATTTTTTATATATATATTTTTTATATATATATATATATATATATATATATATATATATATATATATATATATATATATATACACATACATACATACATACATATAAACACATAGATGCACTTACAATAACATAGAAATCAATATAAACAACATTAACATCATTATCATATGAGAATATGAAGTAATATATAAGAAGCACATTTCATATAAATATAAATTATTAAACAGTAAAATCTTCTTCTATAATTTGCTACCGTGGCTTTTCGTTGGTCTGTCCAGGATTTTAAATCACCTGTAGCTTGCAAACCGTTTCACCTATTGACTTGAAATCTGGTACACATATAATACGTCACGTCTGCTATCCGCTTTATGGGTGATGATTGTATTACTCTTTTTATGTTTATTTTATTTTAGAATCTACTCCTATCTGTGCACACCAGGGCGGCCGTGGGCAGATGCGTATGGTGTATTCACTCCATGTTATCGTGCATTGCGCTGTCACTGGTATTTTGATAAAAGAATTTGAACAATATATAAGAAGCGTATAAATTATTAAACAGTAAAAGATTAACATTTAAGAAGTAAAGTTACATTGAGTACTACTGCAGTGCCTTCGGGTATACCTCATTTTTTGTTTGCCCATTACATGCTTAAATGTATACATTTTTTGGTGTACCTACCCGAGAACACGCGACATATAACCGAGTGTGGGAGAAGCATGGATTTTAAACACGTGTTGAGTTCATCTGCTGGTCTCCCTCGTGGAATAACTGGTAATGTTTGACTAAAATGTACAGCGAGTAAAACGACATTACCTCCTTTTTTTTTTTTACGATCTCTGAGATCTTGCTTTTTTCGGTTCAAGGCTTCATAAGCTCTTTTATGTGCCATGGTGTACTTAATAAGTACTAATTATCCCAAACCATCATCTTTGAATGTTGCAAGACTTTCGCCTTGTATGTAGATCGGGGTAATTACATTCATTGCATTCCTAGTCTGAATCACAATCTGATTGTATGGGTGGTTACCTGGCACTGTAGGGTTGCCACCCGTCCTTTAAAATACGGAATCGTGCCGCGTTTGAGAATGAAATTGCGCGTCCCGTTTTGAATCAATACTGGACGGGATTTATCCCGTATTTTTTTTATCATTTTTTTTTTTAAAGCAGCGTGTCATGCAAATCATCCCACACGCATTTTATGAAGATGCCTCCTTTCCTACTTTTGATTGGGTAATACTTGATGTCATCGTTAGTTTGATTGGTGTTTTTAACTGTCCAGTGAGGAGGGCGTGTCTTTTAAGTAGAGTCTGCAAAGTGTTGGCACTGAGATGTGGCGTCAGCGCCATAGTTGAAGCCCCTAACGTTGCGGTCAGCAAGTCGGCTAACATCCGCCATGTGCCGTCTTTCAGTTGCGAGAAGCAGATCATAGAATGGTTGAAACTGTTGCCCCTAACGTTGCGCCACGGCGTGTGGTTCGTTTATACCTCGTGTCTTCTCATTAAACTTTTATTCGCGAATATGTTATTGCAATCCGCAGCGGGAGCGTTTCTATAAACTTAATTTAAACTTACGTTTTACACCGTGCTTTGTTTCCCTTATGAACATGCTTGTATGCTTCACTCGCTCCGTTCTCAATTGTTTAATTAATTTTTTGCTCTTCGCTGTTTCCGGCTGTTCCTCCATTTCCCCCTACTTCGTTCTTTTATCTCGCGAATATGTTATTGCAATCCTTAACGGGAGCGTTTCAATAAACTGATTGAAAATAGTTTTGCATTTACCTTTTTAGTAAAAGGCGAGCTTTTAAGCCTGAGAAATCACCCCGTAAATGCACACGTTTAATTGCACATGTGTTAATATGTATGGTTACACAGTGTTAAAAGACAGTGAACAACGTCAGTTACCTTTGTTCCCGCGTTTGATAAAAGGTGAGCTTTTAAGCCTGAGAAATCACCCCGTAAATGCACACGTTTAATTGCACATGTGTTAATATGTATGCTTACACAGTATTAAAAGACAGTCAAAAATTAACGTCATTTACCTTCGTTCCCGCGTGTGACTCGTGCTGTAAATCTCTTCCTTGTTTTTAGTTCACGTGATTACGTAGGAGGCGTGATGACGTGATACGTGACTCCGCCTCCTCCATTACAGTGTATGGACAAAAAATATGTTCCAGTTATGACCATTACGCTTTGAATTTCGAAATGAAACCTGCCTAACTTTTGTAAGTAAGCTGTAAGGAATGAGCCTGCCAAATTTCAGCCTTCCACCTACACGAGAAGTTGGAGAATTAGTGATGAGTCAGTCAGTCAGTGAGTGAGTCAGTCAGTGAGGGCTTTGCCTTTTATTATTATAGATAAGCAATCCATGGTTGCATAGTTAACTTGTAGTAGTCTGTTATATCATGCTATTAGATGCACTTAACACAAAAGGCATCAACTAATCTCTTAAGTTCTTTTCTTAATGGAGATAAGAAGAAATTTCAAAGGCAGCTGTGCAACTGTTACCTGTAACCTTCTACCTGTCTCATTGTCCTCATTGTTCCCTGCCTATTTTACCCTAGGGATCTCTAATAGCAGGCTCCTTTGCAAATTGGGACTGTCTTTACTTTCAAATCTTTACTTCAGCCCTGTTAAGCACCAATATAAGTCTTCACAATAGCATGTACTGATGTCTTTAATGGGACACAGCTAAGCAAGGAAATACAATCTAAGCTTTTTGGCTTGCTAATAGCAATCGGACAAAGACACTGATTCAAGCTTTTTTCTTGGTTATGCAGTCTTCATTTCATCAAGATGCTCCAGATGGTCCAGTTTCTTAGTTACAGATTATACAGTATGTCCTTAGCTGAAAAATGGAAAGAAAAGGATTTCTTGCCAGACACACAGCTCCTTTCCAAATGTCCAGCAGCTAAACAGATATAAAGCTGTGTCTGTTTCATCTACAGAAAGGCCCCTTGCATAAATGTCAAAAAAGAAACTGGAGGCTCTATTTTTGCAACAAGCAGCAACTGAAGTCTTTGCAAAAAGTCTAATTAAAGGCAGACACTCTCTTTCCTCCTGTTCTTGCAAAATAAGTGCACAATCCTGGCTTTATTTCGGCTAGCAGGGAAGTTTAAAAAAAATTCAGAAAATGATACTAAGTCATTATCATACAAGCTCAAGGTCAATTCTCACTGTAAGCTGCAAACAGACTGGCTATGCAAAACATTCTAAGCTCCTGCTTCATGTATCTACTGTATCTGTGTATAATACTCTGAATCCTGCTTTGCCTTTCAGGTTTCCTAGAATACACTTCAGTTCTGTTCAGTTTGATAAGACTTTCAGCTTGAAATCAGCTAGATGAAACGATTAAAGTATCTCCCATACAGAGTCGCTATTGCATGAAATAAGCTCCAGATTCCTGGAAATCACACATTTATAAGAAAAAAAGACCAGGCTTAGGTTATTATTTATGATACATAGTACACTCTATGTTAATATTCATGTATGTGCCAGGTACACCCACAAGAAAATAAAAATTCTGGTAAAAAAAGCTTATTATATTCTTCTTCCATGCAATTATTCAGGTCTCTTTCCACTATTTAAGGCATTCGGGTTTCTTCAAATATACAAATGATGTGAGTGGTTAAGTTAATTGGCAATTTTCAATGTACCCTATTTAACTGAGCAAGAATTTGAGTGTGTGCGATGGACTTGTGTCTTGTTCTGAGTTATGCCTGATGCTGCTAGCTGCTGATGCTGGGTCTCTGTGACCCCATAAGAATAAAAATGGGTTCAAAAAGCAGATGGATGTTAAAGCTGCAAAAGAGGACTTCCTCTAAACATTTGTCATTGTTGGCATTAACTACACAAACACGTACTATAAAAATAAATCACATCATTTATCTTCAGCTGACCATTTCCTTATTTATCTGTATAAGTATCACACGCTATCAAACCTCTCATGTATTGAAAAATAATTTTTATTACACAGAAGATAACATGTTTTAGTAGCTGATAACTGAAAGCCAGAGTTAAAAAGATATTGTTTAAAAAGTGAGGTGAATAATCAAACGAAAGAGTGTTTGATTTTTCCAAGATCCTTACTTATTCAGAGAAACTGTTAAATTAGCCCACTTCAGCATGTTCTAAGAAAAGCCATTCATACTTGGCTAAAATGCAATGTCTGAACACAAGCTTGCCAATCAATAACAATGAATAAAAGACATTTTTCCTACTCTTAAATTCACTTTTTTGGGTGAAAATATAGTCCAAACAGTTAAAGAAAAACATACAAAAAGCAGAGAGAGCAACATGAGGAAGTGCGGTTACTATAAATATTCTGTTTTTCATACTTACCCCTCTTATTATCCGTGTTAAAGTTTGCTGAATGAAAAAAAATGCTAAGAAACTAGGACACTGCAGGAAGGTATGTGTCTGTCTTTCACTAAAGATAACTCAATTAAAATAAGCCATTAACAAATTCCCTTGCCTGCTTTAAATTGTTATTCATAAATGCAAACTTAATTAGGTTACAAGTACATTTAATGTAATCTTGTTTATTACAGGTGTTACAATACTGAGCACTAAAAGAAAAAAATCACCACAGGCAGAATACTAAATATTGTAGCACCTCCTAATAACCAGAACAACCAATCAAAGAAGCTAAAAAATGTGAACCTCTTGGAGACACATATTCAATTGAAATAATGCAAATGCAACACTTCCCAGTTGTCTCTCTTCCAAAGAGCATACCCAGCCTATCTATAGACCACACAATAAATGAAAATTTCAATTTATATTAACCACCTGCAGGCAACCAGATATAAAACCTGAACAAAACATCTTATTTATTTTTTTATGTTTTATCCTCCAGGCAGTTTCAATGCAGGATACAAATTTCTACTCACAATAAAAACTCAGCCTTGGGGCATCATTTACGTGATAAGAGATGAATGCTCAAATGTACTTGAGAGTAGGTTTTCCTTTCTGTAGCTATAGCAAGCTTTATCTGAGCCTTAATATTATTTAACCTTTACAATCCCCAGTGCCGTGAATCCTCTCACTCATAATATCCCAGAGACATTTTACAAGATGAGACACAGAGATTGGGCCTATTCCTCCCCAGTAACAAAGTCTACAAGAGCCAAGATCTGTTTTTCATTGTTGAAAATGGTAATATATTTATGGATTCTCTACAAACCTATTTCTTTTTAGGCTGATAATCAAAATATTTATTTGAGAAAAACAAAAATACTGGATTATATTTAATAATGCACTGTATCATTTTGCTGTATTATTAATAAATATTGCTGTACTTTTTTAGTACCGTGATGTAGTTCTCCAAAAGTCTAGGTATTATTATAAAACCAAAAGACATGCTGTATCTAATAATCAGTAGTCCATTAACCTGAAATCTACTGTTAACACCTTTAGAAGACTGTCTCCAAATTCCTTCTAAGCTTTATGTAACTAACATGTAAGAAGGAATTCAGTATAATAGAGATGGATATTATTTTGGTATCTCTAAGTAGACTGGATTAGACAAGCTCCACTCAATTGATTGAATTTCTCTTATTAAAACTCTTCCCAGATTATTTTGGCTTTTCAGAGTTATTTTGCTGGTGTAAGCTGGTGAATATATTATAACTACTACAGGGTCCAGACCTGAGGGGGACACGCTCTTCAGCTGGCCACCACCCACCTGAAAGGGCAGGTATACCTGAAAAAGTCTACTAAAAAAAGTAACTCTGTAAGCAGCATCGGGGGCACAAACACAGCACTTTGAGAGCACTTTGATTGTGTTCCCCCAGCTGCTAAAGCCAATTGGCTCGGACATGTGGTGACTAGTGAACCTTGAATGTAGACCCTGATTTGACTTGAGGAGCCAGCACACGTGTTTCCTCTAACCCCGGGTGAGCAGAGTGAGATGAAGCTGGGCAGTGTGTATGGGCAGACAAAAGGAGAAAGCAGCTGGGAGTACATGATGCAACTAAACACCTGAGTGGCATGGCGGGAGCAGCACTAAAGATGCCAACGGTCCTTTCTAGGAACATTCACCAAAAAATGGCGTAAAGAGGCTCATTCCATTCTTCTATCTCTCGAGCCCCTCAACACACACCATGTGTTCAGTATAGGCTGAGAACGCTTGCACAACTTTACAGCTGTAAAGCAATTGCACAAATATATAAATTACACATCATTTTACAAACAAAAATACATTGTGCTGATTAAACACACAGTAAAACTGAAGAATATTATTATGATTAACATAACATAGAATAACAAATATAAGTCTATTAACATTATAATTCAGATATGGTGAGTTGACAACAGAGGAGAAGAACACAGAAACTCCAGTTAACAGCATTCCTGAACCTCTGGGGGCCTCCAAAGTCAATCATGACTGAGAAAGTCACAATGTGGTTAACTTGCCTAACTGGCCATTAAGCCCTCCTGAGTATTCTACAACATTATAAGTCTACACTTATCAGGTTTATTTCTCCTTGCAATTCATGGCTCCCAGTATCTTTGCTGTCACTTCCCACAAGGTTTTGCACAAATGTAGGAAAGTTTCTCTACACACAAAGAACCACAGACACATGGAATAAACTACCAAGTAGTGTGGTGGAGAGTAGGACTTTAAGGACCTTCAAATGTTGACTTGATGTTATTTCAGACAATCTTAATGAATAGGATGGATGAGCTTGTTGGGCTTAAATGCCTGTTTTCATCACAATTGTCTCCGTATTTTGTATCCAGTCAAGATTGGAAATATAGCAATGGTGTCTACTCCCAAAGCAAGGTGCCGAGTACAGAATAAAGAGAAGTAACAGTTCGTATTTGTCATGCTTATAATGCAACTATGTATTTTTTAAAATCTGAAAGTAATCACATGCATATTCCATGATGCTCTTATAGTATGTAAAGTGTCCTCAGTATAGAAAAGGACAGTGAAATGAAACTGAATTTGAGATTAGTAGATCTAAATGAGGCAGAAGTACAGAATGCTGATCTTTTGTGTCAGTATATTTATGTATAAATACTGTATGTGTTGGTTAGAATAGAGTGACCTTTGAGTTCCATCTTACTACTGTTAAGAGCACTGCAGTTGACAAGTCTCTTAAAATTTTACTTTATCATTTTACAGTATTTTAAAACATAAATCAGTGGTCATGTTGGAACTGATTTAACTGTCAGTGGTAAAGTAATGTTTAAAGTTTCACCTACCACAGCTTGCTGTACCTTCACATATATTAAATGAATGCCACTCATAGCCCATTTCAAACCATAAGCACAGGCATGACGTTTTTAAAAACGTATAAAAAATGCTTCAATTTACAGCACAATTTTGTGTAGCAAATTAATACATGCCATGATTATGAAGAAGTAACTTTTACTTGATAAATATCAAACTTATCTTTTAAGATCAGTGAATACAGAGAAACACTAAAAAAGGACTGAAAACTTCAAAAGCTTTAAAGCCTATTCCAGTGTTTTCATAAACTGGACACTCCTTTGAATAAACACCAAAAGTTCTAGATCTCAGACACGTACTGTAGCTGAAGGGGACCAGAAGTTTCAAAAGTCCAGCTTGGCCCTGTGGGTCATTGAGGAGATTACAAGCTTAAACTTAGAGGGAATATTTGACAAAGGAGGATGAACCCTCCCCAACAGGATACTCCAGGCATACCTGCTTGAAATAAATACACACTCTGTTCAACTACTTGTCTCAGACATCTCAGTTTGTTTAAGTAAATAAATAAAGTCAGCATGGCTGTCTTTAAAAATATATTATGGTCTTCCATTACTTGTTTTCCTAAATGCTCAACATTGGTCAACAGCTGACAACTCGAATGATAACAATCCCATTTGAGCTATTTTAAGTGAAAGTGTGTCTTTAATAAATTATATTAATAAAAAGTGCTTTATATTCTCATTGTATTCTGACTCTACTGGAAAAAGGTAATTTTCTATAAAAGACAGATCAGAATTTGAAATGTAAACACTGTGGCGGACAGCTGGGTCCCATGCCTGGCAGGGACACCCCTGCTGCATCTGTTCTGGGGGAGCAACCATGGGCAGCTCAATACCTCCCCTGGGAAGCTTGGTGGCAGCCTCCCTGGCGGACGGTGATCCCCCAACCTGTCGCATGGCTCCATGGGAGATGGAGTCCTCCACAGCCTGGTTGGGGGCTCGGATGGCCGCTAGGGGGAGCTGCATGGAGTCAGCAGCCCGGCTGGACGAATCTTCAGCCCCACCCAGAAGTGCAATTAGGTCCAGGTGGTCAAGCACCTAGAACGCTTCCGGGTGGGCTATAAAAGGGCCAGCCACCACCACTCAGGGTCCAGAGTCAAGAGGAGGAGGACTAAGCTTCAGGAGGAGTGGTGGTAGAGGAGAAAGGATTGTTGCTGTGTTGGACTTGTGCTTTGGGGACTGTGTATTGCCTGTGGGTCATGGGGAAGACGTGCACCCATGGGTGAAGAAAAATAAAGTCTTTGTGATTTTGTACGTGCCTCCTGTGTCCATCTGTGTCGGGTCAGGCACCTGTATAGCACCTTGTTACAACACTAAACTAAACTAGCTTGATTCAGAAGACAAAAATCCATCCTCTCTAATTTTCTATGATACGCTCATTAGAGTTTTACTTTCTATCCAATCTCAGATGATCCGGAAATTATGAGGACTGACATTTATATGGTTGTGTAACTGACGTCACGCAATGCGCTTTCTGAGTCAGTATCCATGCCAACCAGCCCAAAAGATGGCAGTGGCCACTAAGAGGAGTCAGATGATAATGTGAAAAATATTTAACACTAGAATCACCAAAGCCTAAGAAAAAACTCATAATTCTGGCCCACCTTAAATCCCTTTGCACCTCTCCATCAGCATCTTTTGTCTTGTAAATATGTCGATCAACACAAGCAGCAAGCAGCCTGCTATACCATACACTCCCCCCCTCCAACCGCAGAAAGGGCAAGAATTTCCTCCCAGCTCAAGCCTTGATTATCTTGGAGTGAAGTGCTGGAGTTTTATTGGGGAAATAATAGATAGTTATTTGGAACACATGCATTTCATGTGTGTTCCGTGTCTACAACAATCTATGTAAACACATTGTTAAAACAGAAACATTTGTCATGTTTTAGTAATAAGTGACAAAATATAGATATAAAATGTACAATATATGTTTGGCCTGATCAAGATTGTTGGGAAAATCTAATTCTCATTCTAATTTGACAACAAATAGCCTAAGATGAGAACTTTGAACAGAACAAAGGTTCATCATAAAATTCCTGGAATCAGCAAAACACGGTCACATTTTAGGATCTTCTTTTGGTTACGATGCATATGTTTTGCTTATGGGAAGAAACTAGCATACTTAGAAGAAACCCAGCAATCACTGTGATTATAAATTAAATTCAGTATGGAAGGAACTTCTAGCCTAGAATTGAACCTGGAAAGAAGCTTTGTTTAACAAATGAGAAATGTCTTATAAACTGAAGTAAGGACATGTAAATGACAATATACTGCAGTCCTGGATGCAAGCTCTGTAAATTACACTGCATTGTGGGTTATTTAATTAACTTTAGACATAAGAAGAATATAATAAATTAATATGAATTATAGAACATACATGGATGTGTTATGAAAACAAGATAGATTAGAATAGGCCTTAATAGAAAGAGGATGGCGGCACTCAAGGATAAGAAATTACTGTAATAAATTTCTATCACCAATTCTTCCAATGCAGAATGTAAAAAATTCTTTAATTTTTCCATGGTAATATGACAAATCTGAATAACTTCATTAATGTTAGTTTCTCTCTCTCTCTCTTTCTGACCATCTCCTTTATTACATTTTCACTGATTTCATCTTCATTCATCAATGTCCTTCTCTTTAGAATGAAGTCTACCATTAGTATACTGGATCCCATTTCCCCCAACATATACCAAAGCCTGACATCATTCTGAGGTGTCACAATTATAATAAATGCTTTCCTTGATGCTAAATCTGTGCCGGCTTATTTGAAAGCTATTTCTGTAACCCTAACCTTAATCATGAGAGAAGCTGAAAATGTAATCAGTTTTAATGCTACCTTTTACTTACTTTTTCTTTCTAAAGTTCTTGACTGTGTCGTGGCATTCTATCTCACCCAGTACTTAACTTCAAATAGCCTAAATTAACCTTTTCAGTCCAGCTTCAGGGGACATCACAGCTGTGAAACTTCTCTAATACAAATAACTAATCATTTACTTACAGCAGCATATTTTGGGCAAATCAGCATATTAATTCTATCTTAGCAACTGTCTGCTATTATTCTGTTAGTCTGTTGCCCAAAATGAAGAGCATCCTGAGTATCTCCAGCACTTTCCTTTACTGACTAAGTCATACGTTACTGACAGGCAAGGGATTGTCTTGTCAGTAATGTAGGACTAGCCTTGTCTTGGCATCAGCAGGTCTAGCTTAACACCAGTCACACAACGAGCACCTCAATGCTTTGACTTTGGCCCTCTGGTTCTCTGAATCTACTGACAGATCTCAGCATGAATGGAAGGTCAGTAAAACTTCATCCACATTGAACCCTCAACACAGGCACTCTACAGGGTTTTGTTCTGAGCCTCATTCTGTACTCCATGTTCACTTCTGACTGTGTGGCTAGACACAGCACCACCTCCATCATTAGATTTGTGCAGACAGACCATCATAGGCCTGATCACCAATGATGAGGTAGTTTACAAAGACCTGCTGATAACGTGGTACCAGGACAACAGTCTTAACCTTAATGTTAGCAAACCAAGCAGTTGTTTATAGACATCAGGAAGCAGAAGACATAGTTCTTTTACATCAGTGAGAATCTTGTAGAGAGCTGCTGACATTTCTTGGAGTGACTATTACTGATGAACTGAAGTGGACACAACCAATTTCAGCTCTTGTCAAAAAGGCTCACAAGTGCATCTGTTTTCTTGTCTGAGGGCAGCTCATGTCTCTGCATCTTTTTGAACTTCTGCAGATGTACAACAGAGGCCTTTTTCACTGGCTGCATTACATTCTGGTGTGGAACCTGCTCAGCTTAAGAACAAAAGCCCTGCAGAAGGTGGTTTAAGCAGCACAGAATATTATTGATACCGAACTGCCTTCTCTTTAGGACATGGACAACATGTGCTGTCTTAAAAACACAAAACAGGATAATTAAATACCACAGCCACACTGCACAGTCACTTTTCTTACTTTGTCCTTCTGGCAAATGGTACACGGCCATTGGCACCCACAGAAGTAGATTCAGTGACAGTTTCTACTGAGAAGTCATAAGGATGTTGAACTGTCAATTATAAGAACTCATATTACAATATTTTCTTGCACGTACATATTGTTTACATTGTATACAATTGTATATATGTGTTGCATGCTATGTCTACTTTTTATTTACTCATTTCTATTATATTGTATTTTATTCAGCTGTTCTGAGGAGACCAGTGGCGACTGCTCTAAGACTACAAGGGAAGCTCCACTTCCTCTACTATGTCAGAAAATAAATGGTCATATATGCACTGTCGTATTTATATTGGTTTTAATAAAAGTGCGCTAGAACACGTTCAATTTCATGACTAGCTCGTTCAGAATCAGGTATTTATTGTAGATTGTTTGACGTGATTTTCTTGTCATACATTTCCGTGCAGCACAGCGCGTTAAACCCTTCTGAAGCCCAGCTTCACTGGAGCTCTATGGGCAAGCACAGAGGAGCTTTTTTCACTGCAGAAAAACTGGACGGTAATTGGATAAATGCACCAAAATCGTCACTTCCAGGGAAGCTCAGCTTCTCTGGGAGTGAATGGAGAAGTGGGTGGGCCAGGACGCTGGGCTGCTGCATGATGATTGGAGGAGCTGTTTAAAGGGCGGAACCCTTTTTTGATTGACAGCATGTCTTAAGTATACATCAACACTACAGAGATTCGAGTTCAGTCCCATGCGGATTTGCAGGTGAAGTCGTACGACAAACTGCTGCACTCTGTATTGTTTGCTGGTGATATAAACCATTTTTGTTTGTACAAATCATTCTTTAAATAATAAAAGAAAAACATATTATAGCGTTCTTGACTTTGCTCCTTGTTTCAGCATTGTAAAGTTAGTTTGTTCATATAATTAAAGTAGCTCGTGGAAGGGGAAACTAGCCAGATAGCAAGCTGTGCATAATGGCAGACGCAGACGGTGCTAATATTGTTGACCTGCTTTTGGCAAATCCATTTAGTAGTCTTCCTTACGAGGAGAGACTCAGAATTAAACGGCAGGGCAGACCAACGCCCAAGACTGATCTGGTGCAAAAATCAGGAAAAAATAACAGGTCTTTTCAGCTCTCCTGGTATGACAAGGTGAACTGGCTGACTGGAAGTGCTGTGACAAAGAAAATGTACCGTTGGCCATGCCTCTTGACGAAACCTTCTCAGGGAATGGGATGTGTTTGGTCAAACATGGGTTTTGGGGATCTGGGTAACTTTGACAGGGCATACAAAAGGCATGAAAAGTGCAAAGAACATGTGAGTTCATGTGCAACGTTAAGTTGTCTGGGCAGGGTCAGGGTTGAATATGCAATCAATGAAGGTCTTCGCATTCAGGTGGCAAAACATAATGAAACAGTAAAAAAAAAACAGTGCCTTCCTAAACTGTCTAATTGATGTGACTTCCTTGCTTGGCCGTCAGGAGCTGGCATTCAGGGGGCATGATGAGAGTAGTGAATCAGCAAATAAGTGGAATTGCAGGGAATTTACAGAAACATTAGCTGAATATGACTCTGTCTTGGCCACACAATTTCAGTCATCAGCTGTGTTTTCTGGTATGTCCCATTCAATCCAAAATGACTTGATCTCTGCTCTCGCAGCCACTGTTTCTGATCATATAAAAGGTGAAATTCAGACTGCTCCTTTTTTTGCATGGCAGGTGGATGAAGCAACTGACATATCTTGCCATACCCAACTGTCTGTCATTGTTAGATATGTGGATAGTGCAGGTAAAATTCAAGAGTGCTTCCTTGGATTTTTGGATGTGTCAGGGGGTCGAGATGCTCAGTCTGTGTTTGAAGTTTTAAACGAGAACATGCAGAGCTACAGTTTTAGAGAAAAACTTGTGGCACAAATCTACGATGGGGCTGCTGTCTTTGCTTCATCACTCAATGGCCTACAGGCGGAGTGGTGGCTCTGAGGCTAGGGATCTGCACTGGCAATCGGAAGGTTGCCGGTTCGAATCCCGTAAATGCCAAAAAGGGACTCTGCTCTGTTGGGCCCTTGAGCAAGGCCCTTAACCTGCAATTGCTGAGCGCTTTGAGTAGTGAGAAAAGCGCTATATAAATGCAAAAAATTAAATTAAATTAATTATTACAGGCCAAAGTTAAAGTAATAGCCCCTAGTGCAGTGTTTGTGCATTGCTATGCACACAAACTGAACCTGGTGTTGTCCCAGGGTGCTAAATGCTTGCCTGAGTCAAGAATATTTTTTGCATCTCTCTGGGTTCACCACATTTTTTTCAAAGTCCACAAAAAGGATGTCTTTTCTTGAGTCTGCAGGGTCTTCAAGATTGCCCAGAAACGCTCCTACTCGATGGAATTTCACATCACGGATAGTGAGCACTGTGGCAAACAATTATGATGGCCTCCTGCAGACTTTTGACAAGATTACCCAGGATGAGAGCATGGATGATGACACATTAGATGCTGCCAAAGGCTTCATAATGAAACTGGAGGATTTTGAGTTTGTGTTCATGTTGTACACATATGAACAAATATTCTCTGAGACAGATGTTGTCTTTGATATTGTCCAGCAAAGGGCTATGGATGTTCTTTACTGCAAAAAAAGAATTGGGTCTCTCCTTGCTTTTGTCAAGGAGAAGAGGTCAGAGGAGGCTTATCAAGCAGTTTATGCAAAAGCAGCAAATCTCACATCAGACCCTCGAGATTAACCTATTAGAAAGCGCCGTCTGTCACAATTACAGGATCCCCAGGTCCGCTACAGAAATTTGTACATGGCCATCCTAGACAATCTCATGGAGCAGATTTCTCAGCGTTTTTCAAATTTGGAAAGCATGAGCTTCTTAGAATTAGTCAATCCAGGGAAATTTGATGAAATGAGACAAGTGTTTCCAGAGGAGGCATTTGAAAGTGTGCTGAAAAGTTATGGCCATTTCTTTGACTCAGGGAGACTGAGATCTGAACTTCAAGTACTATATTCAGATCATGACTTACAGGGGAGCAGGGGTAAGCTGTGTGATTTCTTGGTGTTTTTTAAAGACATGGAGTTGGATAGTGCAATGCCTCAGCTATACAAGCTGTTGTTGTTAGTGACAACAATTGGCGCTACATCAGCAGGTGTAGAGAGGAGCTTCTCCTGTTTAAAATGGGTCAAGTCATACACCCACAACACGATGGGCCAAGATCGTTTGAGCAACCTTGCTCTATTGGCCATTGAGAGGAAACTGATTAAGTCCCTGGAAAAGACGGCCAATTGGTACGACAGGGTCACAGACCATTTTCTGCAAAAGGAACGGAGGGCAGAATTTACGTACAAATAACATAATGAATTTTATGATGAAGGCCTAATATGAGCTTCCCCTGTTTCAAAAGCTAGCAGCCGCCACTGGAGGAGACATACAGGTCAGAGTTTCACTACACTTGACAGTAAACTTGACTGAACTTACTCTGTCTTCTCCATATTAATTTTTAGGGTGATTTATTTCTGTGTTAAAAGTAGATGTTCCTCTGAGATCTCATGCCTCATGACTTACCTTGAGGAAATTAAATGCTGGATAGAGCACAAAACCCTTAAAATTAAACTGTGATAACACTGAACTCAGGCTTATTTGCACTACAGTCCAGCTAAAGAAAATTTTTCATTCAGTCCTTGGTGGTAATACTAGCAGACTCTTGTCTACTGCAAGCAATCTTGACATCATTTCTATAATCCTTTCCCTTCTAATTCATCTTACATAAATTACATTAAGAAATATTCTTATTTTCAGTGGTCTCGTCCATTTCGGAAGATGGACGTCTGAGGCGGAACTCCATTAGCAGCGGTGTTATTTAACCTTTTTTTGCTATCATGCTGAGTATCTTGTATTTACTGAACCTGAGTAAAGTAAATGCAAGTATATACAAGCATGAGTACCAGAAAAAGGGCTAACAAAGAAATGGAAAACACAGCTAAAGCTTCGTCTAAGTCTAAACAAGCCTCAGGTTCAAGTTCAAAGTACAGCATGCCAGAGACTGACCTGGAACAGACAGGCAAAACAATAGATCTCTGGAAACTTGGTGCTGCAGGATCGGCTCCAGCTGAGAGCGAAAGTGCAACTGAGTCAGACCAGAAGAACTCTTTGAGTCCAAAAGGTTAATTGGAACTGAGCATGGCTTTGCTATCCCCACTGTCAACTACCCCCTGCGAGTCAGAAGCACTGACTATAACCAGGCTTGCTACTCTGCCCGCAGAGCATGGAGAAGACCAAAACGAATAGTCCAAAATGAAGGTAACAATCACTGCAATGATTACCGCAATAGCTACTGCTCTCAGAGGGGATATAAAGGATACAGGAAAGACATAAAGGACATAACCAAGACAAACAAGAAGCTGGTTCAGGATATTAAAGACCCAGAGAAACGTTTAAGTAACCGCTTTGAGGCAACCTTTAAAGGCCTGCTAGAAAAAATTGAGAAAAAAATTCAATAAAATGTGAGTAAGTTTGAGAATAAATTTAGAGCATTTGGTGCTCAGCTTGAAGAGGTTAAGCAATCGTTCATGACTCATATTGAAATAGTTGAACAGTTGGCTTCTATCACTAACAGAAAAGCAACGGCTGCAAATTCCAAATGCAAAGTGCTTGAAGACAGACTAGCTGCACTGGAAGATGGATACAGAAGGAATAATACCATAATCAAAGGTCTCCTTGAAAATGTCCAAAGCCAGTGAAATTTATAGCTGAACTATTCTCTAAAATATTGGAGAGGACTTTAAATCAGACACTGAGATATCAGCAGCTTACCGCATACGTGGATTGAACACCTTAAAAAGTAGAAGCTTCATTGAAAATTACAACTACATTAAATTTTATTACTTCTCAGACTGAAACAGGAGATTATATTTGAAAATAACTGCATTTGTATTTTTCCTGATTTCTCACCTTCAATAGCTGCTAAATGTGCCACATTTCACAGCATTAAACAGCGCTTACGCAAAGCAAAAATCAGATACAGCCTCTTAAATCTTGCTGAATTGAGAGTGGATATTCAAGGCAAGATCTACATTTTTAGTTCTCCAGATAAAGCAGAAAAAGATCTAAGAAAATTGATCCTGACACTTTTTGAAATACGATCATGAGTCACATCGTGTCCAGGCAAGGCAAAGAAGATCTTACC
The DNA here is from genome assembly GCF_900747795.2 of Erpetoichthys calabaricus. NCBI lineage: Eukaryota > Metazoa > Chordata > Cladistia > Polypteriformes > Polypteridae > Erpetoichthys > Erpetoichthys calabaricus. Next base: position 225,884,545 of record NC_041397.2, on the reverse strand, counting down.
TGCAATTTGGTCCATTCGTAATAAGACTTTGCCATAATTATACATTCTGTTTTCTTCTCGGCTGTTTTTACATGTTAATTACAATTATAATTATAAATTTTTATTTATTTACTTTTTTTTTAATTAATTTTTTTTTTATTTTAGTTTTTATTTCTTTTCCTCCCCAAAGGGGACTGTTTTACATCATACCCTTGGTTTATTTTATTAGGATTGTACTATCATATCTTATCTGCTTCTCCATGGGCGCTGTTTAACATCATACTCTTGGTTTATTGTATTAGGATAGTATTATCATATGGTATCTGCTTCTCCGTGGGTACTGTTTAACATCATTCTCTGGGTTTAATCTTTCAGGACTGTTTAAGATTAAATTCTAAGTTTATAGTAATTGGACTGTATTGCCAATAGACATCTCTACTTTAATCCTTCTACACCACTGCTGGGGGGCTTGTTTTGTTTTGGATGTGCTCTGTCTCTTGGAATGTCAGAGGACTGGGACTTCATCTAGCCTCACATTGGGAGGGAAAATTGGGAGGGGGGAGGCCGAAGGGGGAGAGAAAGAGAGCAAGCTATTTCTAATCTATCCTGTTTACCCCCAAAATTGTAAGTGCCTACACAACAATAGGCGTCATAGTAATAACTCCTGGCAAAATTGGAAATTAAGGTTAAAGCTATCCAACTTACAGAGAAACTGTGAGGTTTGGTGGCAGGACTGGCACTCTAGCCACCGTAAATAAAAAAAAAAATCTCACTTATGCTCCAGTGTAGTGCTGAGGTGTCACCCATTGCACTCGGGTCCCAATCCAGGTGGTTCACCGTGTGGTGGGTGCAGCAATACAGTATCAGCGCATGCTCCAAACCTCTCTCTCTCTCTCTATCTTATGTAATAATGTACTATCTTGATTTAAGACCACAAAATGTCAACAAAAGCTCAATAGCAATGCATCTATGACCAAACAGTGAACTTTATGAGCTACAATGTCAAAGGTCTCAATTACAAACTAAAGATAAAGAAACTATTTTCTCACCTAACAGGTCTAAACGCCAACATAGTGTTTTAACAGGAGACCCACTTACAAAGATCAGTTTTGGTTGCAAAGAGATTGGAGTGGCCAAATATTCCACTCCAGCTATACAAAGAAAACTAGAGGTGTGGGAATCTTAATACATAAAACAATTTCATTGGTAGTAGTTGTGGTACCCAGCTGGGGTTCATGCCCAGGAGGACAGGAGGAGGGCTTGTGCCTCCTCCAGAACACGAGGGGGCGCCCGCCCTGGTTGCTTTGGGGGCCACGGGTACAGAGCTTGGAAGCTCAACCCTGTAGGGGCCCGTGGTCACCGCCAGGGGGTGCCCCGATGCCTTGGGAGCCCTGGATCTCAGCACTTCCACCACACCCGGAAGTGCTGGGGGGAAGAGGATTGGGGACACCCGGAGGACTTCCGGATACACCGTCAGAGCTTCCGCCACACAGGGGTGTGGCTACAGAAGCTCCTCAGGATGCACCTGGAGTCCATCCGGGGTGTATAAAAGGGGCCGCCTCCCTCCAGTCATTGGCAAGAGTCGGGTGGAAGTGGACGAAGCTTGGTGGAGAGGAATGGAGGCGGACCAGAGACTGTGAGAAGGCATTGTGTTGTGGCCAAGGACTTGAGGGGTGATTGGTGCTGCGGCACTGGTTTTGTGCTCACTATTGTAAATAATAATGGATAATAAACGTGTGTTGGATGAAATCAACATGTCTACCTGTCTGTGTCCGGGCTGTTCCCCACATAGTAGATGTAGTATCTGATTCTGAAGGGCGATATGTGATTGTTATGGGTAATTTATTTAACTGTAAAGTGATTTCGATAAACATATATGCACCTAATGTGAATGATAGAGACTTCATCCAAAACATTTTTGCATCCATTCCTAACACGAACACCCATAAAATTATAATGGCTGGAGACTTTAATCGTGTTTTAAATCCAGACCTGGGTAGATTTTCAGCCACATGGGCGATAACATCTAACACTGTAAAAACAATTACACAGTTTGTAATTGTTCATAGCTTATCAGACCCTTGGAGATTTCTAAATCCAAACTCAAGAGCATATTCTTTCTTCTCACCACTACATCATTGTTACCTCCATATGCTGTTCGTGTTCACTTTTTCTTCTCCTTTTCTGAAATTTAGAGCTTGTCAATGATTTCATCGCATCCCATTTGGACTTTCTGCAACTCTTTTGACATTTGTGCCCTCTAATCTCTTATGTCTGCTCAAATTGACTAAAAGCTCTGGTGCAAAAATCTTCACTCAGACTCACGGCAGAAAACCACTGCTTTTCACTCCTCACCAGGGGCCTCATGTATAACGCCGTGCGTAGAACTCACACTATAACATGGCATAAGCACAAAAGCGGGATTGTGCGTACGCACGGAAAAATCCAGATGCAGGAATCTGTGCGCACGCAAACTTTCACGTTCTTCCACTACATAAATCCCGATCAGCGTGAAAAGTAACGCACGTGCACGCACCTTCTGTCCCACCCCAACTCCTCCCAGAATTACACCTCTTTCAATATGCAAATCGATATAAATAGCCTTCTGTGAAAAGACAATGGGAAAAGCACGGGGGCAAATATAAGAATTTCAGCGAATACCAAGTGGAGGCAAAGGAAAAACATACTATTTGTTGGTTTAAACAGTGACATAATCAACAAAAGGAAGTTGATCGAGTGACAGAGTGTCGGAGAAACTCGAAGGTTCAAGTTCACAAAGTCACACAGTGCCCGAAATAAAAAAGAAATCACATATCAAAGTCGCCGTGAAAAGGCGAGTCGTAGCCCGTCGTCTGAGTGTCATATGAAAGCTTATTAGGGTACAGATAAAAAATAGGAACACAGTGCAAAAAAAGCACGAAATGTCAACTTTAATCTCGAAATTTCCACTTTAATCACGTAGTTTATTTTGCCATTAAAGTAGAACATCATAAACTTCATCTTAAAATCGTTTAATTTACTAGTTTCTCAAATCCCATTGTAACTAAAGTGGCATGTTAAATGCTTTGTTCTGTGTTTGATCTTCTATGTGTGTGAATCACTATACATGCTTCCGTTCTTTCTCTTTCTCCGACAGGACACATAATCCATGACATTCGTGAAATTACAGCTCTCTGAATAATTAAAATACGAGATGTATACATGATATCTATTTCATGATGACAGGAATGAAAGCATGTTATTAAACATGGGAACACGGTGGTGCAGTGCTTGTTCATGTCTCACGCAAGAGGCTTGCTGTGCCATGTGCGACCTTCAATGAAATAATTTATTACAGAAGTCCTGTCTTTTTCAAATGTACTAACCTCCAATTCCTGTCCTTACTTTTCTTTCTCCAAAAACCCAATCAGCTCTGTAATAGACGTGAAGCAATCTGTAAGCTTAGAACGCCGATTCTTCAAAACTTTTAAGGAACATTGAAATATCTTCGTAGTACATGTTTAATTATTCTAACCGTCTATCCTTCCAGTGTCGCGTCAGCACCAGCAAGAATACAACGCAATGCAGGAATAATTACTGAACTAGCTAGCGCTGCGGCACAGTGTCCTCACATGTTTAATTATTAACAATACAGATTATTTAAATGAAGTTAAAGTTTTATCTGTATAATATAATCAACATATTTTGCTGCATTTCATCTTAAAAATGATATCATCATCATATGTAAATACGCGCTTTATAAAGTGGCGCAGGTTGTGTAATATTATAACTGTATCCCAAGTTTACAGTGAGGTGATTGTACTTATAAGTACAAACAGTTCTACAAGGAGCACTTGATGGACTGATTGAGTGCGTTTAGAGTTCTTGGGATGAAACTTTTACTAAACCGCCAAGTCCGTACAGGAAAGTCTCTAAAGCGTTTTGCTGTGGCTCAGGCAGCGTCTGCTTCATGCTGTATACCGATAATTCTCTTTCCGATCAGCTGCTGCTGTGATTTCCCACTCAGATACAGTGATATAAATACTCCGAGTGGTGCAGTGAGAGTAATATGGAAAAAGATGATCTGCTGTGGCAACCCTTAACGGGAGCAGCTGAAAGAAGAACAAGATGCAGTGAGAGTTACAACGCTAAAGCGGTTATGGTATTTGGAATACTATGGCTATTCCCTGGACCATTATATTGCTGCAGGTTAATTACAATCAGATGCATTACACTAATAAACAATATGCAGTTAGTTTCAGTGTATTTATAAAGCCGCGTCAGGAATGTGGATCTAAGAAAGAAAAGGTGACCACACAGGAACAGTAGCACTGCTTTGACGCTGGGTGCCGCCAGTCTGCAAAACCGGGCGGGTAAATTGCGTACACCAAGGTATGAGTTACCATGGAAATGTGCGTGGCTTTACACCAAGTTTAGGTTTTATACATCGCGATTTGATCATGGATACATTCGTACGCAACATTTCTGTGCGTACGCACTGTTTATACATGAGGCCCCAGATCCCTTTGTCTCACGTGACTGAGTTTAAAACTCTGTTGCCAAACTATAAAGTTTGCAAATAGTCTTGCATGGGACTTCATGTGTCTTATTTGCCCACTTCATGTCCATTGATGCCAGAAATCTTGTTATTCCCCAAACTAACTTCCTGTGCTCAGTGGTTGACAGGGCCTTTACCTCTGCTACAACTTTGGAATGGCCTCTTTAAAATAATTAGATCTTTTGACTCAGTGAATTCATATTAAAGTCAAACTAACCCTTATTTGTTTAGGATGGCATTTTCTCTTACCCTGACATTCTTATCATTCCTCTCAGTTCACCCCATCTGTTTAGATCCTTACGATGGCACTCTGTATCCCCAATTGTATTACTTACTCATTATCTTCTAGCGCTGTGTAACTTTCCTCCAGTTTGTTCTTTTCTTGTGCTAACCCAGAATTTTGTATTTCATTTATTTCTTTTAATTTGTGATTTAAAGTGTTGATTGAAGTTTCTATCTGATGTTATTTACTGAGGTTTTCCTGTGCTCCCATTCTTATTAATTCTTTACATTTATACAGTATAGCACTTTCTCACTACTCTATTATATATATGAAGATGCTATGCTATACAAATAAAATGCACTATTATTATTATTATTATTACCCATTTATACAGGTTCCACACTGATCCCATTGATTAGCTAAATTCATGGCATCTTCATATCTATCTATCTATCTATCTATCTATCTATGTGTGTAGACAGAAAACACTTCCAAATGTTCATAAACTGTTCCACATTTGTTATTGTCTTTTTTTAAAGTGAATTGGTTTTGAATCTCTAAAGTCAATATCTGTGCTTCACTGCAGATACTGCAAAGTGTTCAAATTGGTAGCAGAGACATAAATTCTCTTATAGATCTGACAAAAAAAATATTAGACACCTTAAAGTTCTGATAACCCCTAACAGTGTACTGCATATTGAAGGATTCAGTGATGACAGAATATGATTTTGAATTTCTTTGTTTTTTGGTGATCACATTGCTGAGTCACATCTTTCATTATGGACACATCTCAGTGTCTTATCTGTTGGCAAAATACAATAAACAAGGCCAGACATGAATGTAGACGGCTTTTCAGACATCAGCACTGCAATATGACTGCATGTCTGCATTTTCTTCAGTAGGACGTGATGCATTCAAGCTCAGCTCTTTAACTGAGCTACAGAAGTCAATTAAATTTGTTTACCAAAGAAATAACAGTAGGAAACACAACTGAATTAAATTGTGACATATTTACTTTATTGTGAGCAAAATAGTAAAGAAAAAGAATTATAGTATAATATTCTTGTTAAGAAAATGAATATTCACATGATGAAAAGTATGATGGAATGCCTAATGGGACACTGAATGGGAAATCACATGAGGTTATTGTAGAAGATCTCAAGGGACCTACATTTCTAGTTTCTTCATCCACAACTATAAAATTGCTGACCCAGAAGAAGATCTGCAACCTCTAGCTTAATTAATGTTCCTCTCTGCCCTCAACAATTTCTACTTCCATTACCTTTGTGACCTGTAAAAGGCATCATTGAGCCTCAAAAGTCCAGACTCAACTACACAGACAGTCTGGGTTCAAGTGAAGGTATTTTTATTAAATTAATTAACTTTCCACATGTCTTGTTTACCTAATCACCACAATATAATCCTTCCATCCTTCCTTTTCTAATTCCTCCTTTACTCCTCCAGGCTAGTGTTGTTTTCTTCCTTCCACCTCTGACTCCCTGAGCTGAGTGGAGGGTTCTCTGGTAACTCTGGATGCAGGAGTACTTCCGATGCTTAATCAGTTGTCTCCATGAAGCACTTCCGGGTCAGACAGGACTACAGCAGTCCTTTTATCATCACTATCTGGCAACTCCCCCTGGCGGCTCCCACAGAATCTGACTGGGCAGGCTAATGAGACCACAACTCCCATGCTGCCGTCTAGGCATCCATAACAGGGCATCTGGGAACTGGCACAGAAAGGTGATATTGTCATTCTCTCCCTGGCCTCCCGTTATCAAGACTTCCTGGCCAGGTAAGGGAGTGTCAATACTTAATCACTTACACTGTGCATTTTACCAACGCTGGTGTAATTTTAACACAACAGCACTTTCATATTCTCTTTAAAATGAATAATCCAATATGGTGCACTGTGGCAAAGATATCATCAACAGCCCACACAAAATTTTGTAATGGGAAAACCGAAATCTTATCTAAGACCATATGAAAAAGTACAGCATTTTCTTCTCAATTAATTTGGTAACATTTTCATTGTCTCACAGCATTACAGCTTTTCTCTTTATGGCTTTGTGTGTTTGTATTTAGCAATGTTAAATTTTCAAAAGACAGTTTTATTATGTTTATTTATACCAAGGTAATGTGGAGTACTTTAGCTAGTTTACAATAATTTTGAAGTTGTAACTACAATCTATCCAGCTAATTTTGAACCAAGAACCTTTTGTTTGCAAAGTAAATATGAGAACAGTGGAAACAACACCACTTAAAGCTATACTTAGATAACATTCCAAGACTTGCCTAAAGGAATAATCTGCCTAAAAAAAATAGTTTTTTAATATGTTACTTACCCCACGTAGTTTGTAACGATGGCTGAATAAAAAATTTAAACTCACATTTTCATGGAGAACAGAAACAGTAAACTCTCTGATAGAATAGGCATCGATGGAGACCAATGCTAGACCACAGCAAACAATATAAAAACGTCCATGAAAATCTCATATTGCTAGTGTCACGTAATCCACATGTCATGTCATCCAGTTGTATACTCACAACAGGCAAAACACATGCACTTTTAGCTAAGATATCCTCTTTAATAAAACCCCTTTGTGCGTCCAGGTGTTCGTGTGTGTGTGTCTTCTGGTGAAGTGCGCATGCGCGGGGCTTCTGGTGAAGTATGCATGCGCGGGGCACGGTGCAATGCGCGATATTACTGTCAGAGAAAGTTAGAGGCGTTTTACGGAAATACAAACCAGTATTACTGCGAGAGGAAATTAAAGGTACACAATACAGTGACGCGTATTACAGCCACATACAAGCCAGTATTACTGTCAGAGGAGATTAAAGGCATATTACCGACCCGCACGCCTGTATTACCGCCAGAGAAAATTAAAGGTATATTACGGACGTACAAGACAGTATTGCTGTCACAGAAAATTAAAGACACACAATACACGGCGGCAGCCTACGAAGAACGGTCAGCTCAGCAAGTAAACATCAACAAAAGAAAGACTGAAAGAAAGAAAAATATGACCAACAAAAAGAATAAGGTCAAAGTCCCATGCCATTTAATAGAGACTGTTCCTACTAATGTTTATGCACTACTGTTCTAGCGCCCGTTATTGTAACGGGCTAAATGACTAGTTGTTAAATAAATACTTATGGAAAATCAAGTCAGGTTTTTTGCTAAAATATTGTTAAAGAAATACTTATGCAAAATCAGATCAGTACACACAGAATAAATGCATTCACACAGGAAGGAGTTTGTGAATTAAAGACAGGACGTTTGTTCAGTGAATGAGGGGGAGATGTTCGTCTTTAGTTCAAGTTTGTGAGATTTTTCATAAAATGTTTTTATACTGTTTGCTGTGGTCCAACATATTTCTGATATCCCTGTGCGCTTCAATGAAATGCGTCACAAACAGAGAGGTTGGATTAACTTACTCTTTTGGAAGTTTTGAAGAGCTCATGTGTGCTTAATAATTTCAGAACTTTTTGTCTAATTTTCTCTACAATTATTTTAGAATCTGCTTTTGTTTCTGTTTGCAATTACCTTCATAGATTATTGTGTAATTGACATTCTCTGACTTAAAAGTCTCAGTAAGATCAGTCTCCACCGTTGCAATCTGAAGAAATCTATAAGGATAACTGTAGCTGTGAATTATTTTCAAAGCACACAATATCCGTTATTTGTAAATGGCAAATATTCCTTTTTTGTGTATAAATGAGAAAGCTTTTCAGCCTTCCTTTTATTAAGCACTGGGATGATGTAAGCTTGGAGGACTCTGTATAAGACAGCAGTCAGACTCCTGGTAAAGAACTAAATCTAACCAGAAATGATTGTCAGGAAAGCTGATACCTGCAGTTTTTTGACCAAAAGCCCTAACATGTGCGTTCTTCTTGTTCCTTCTATGGGTTAATACTGCTTGAATTGCCCATTCATTCTTATCATTCATATTTCACCTGAATGAGCCACAGTTGTGACAATAAATGAGCATCCAAAGAAAAAACAGGCCAAGATGCACTGCTCAGATTCTGCTCAGCCTGTGTGGCAGAAGAACAGATTAACTTGCTGTGTACCTTTATTTTTCCTTTACTTTTGAAATTATTGAGGCTGATGAAGTTAATTTTTCTAAAGCTCTCAATTTTTCCATACCACCTTAGTAAAAGGGCAAGTGTCTATGTGTCTGTATACTGTACCTGTGTGTCCATCCAGTTGTTATGCCTGTAATTCCTACAGATGGGGCCCTCACAAACATTTGTAGTAATAAAATGCATTGCAATTGTCATTCCAACAGGTGACACGTCACAAACATTAACACTGCTTTAACAAACCCTGTACCAAATGGCATATAACAGAAACATAGGCATTGCATTTGACAGTGCCCTTCACAATCATTTGTAGTAACAAAATTCAATTAATTTGTCATTCCCACAGATGATGCATCACAAACATTAGGACTGCTATTATTATGCATTGTTTTTGTCATTCCAACAGATGACACACAACTAACAAATTTAGAATCACTAATTAACCTCAAATGCACTCTTACGGGAAAATACAGACACAAGATTCAAACCCAAGACACCAGAGCCAACCACTGAGCCACCACAATGTCAAAAGATATAATGCTCTGCTCCCTTCACAGTGCATCCCCACTGGGCTCCCAAGATGTCAGCTCAGGGTCCACACCCCATACAGACTGTAGAAGGCAGCAGTCATAGCCAAATAAGCCAAAGGAGAGCTCCTTTACAGTAAAGTGAAGAGTCTTTTTGAAAATGTCATGCTGTGCTACTTTTGTGCTAAGACTAAAACATTACTGTCAAATCAGATAATTAGCACAATAAAAACTGATATCATGCTCCCAGAATATGAGGTTATTTTTGGTTTGCTATTTTGCACTCATTTACTTTGATTATACATCAGCTGGCATTAGTACTGTTTTGGTTCAATGGGCAATTAATGTTTTACATAATGCAGTTCAGTGGTCCTGTGGTTACAGCTGCTGATTCACAGCTCCAGAGGCCTGTGTACAAATCTTAGCCCCAGTACAATCTATGGGGTGTCTGTGTGTTCTCCACAGGTCTGTGGGGATTTCCTCATGTGTTCCAGCTGTCCTCCTACACAAAATGAAAGTTGGCAAGGCTGAAGTTGCCCTGTACGGGTAACTATGCCCTGCAATGGACTGGCACCTTCCTCAGAATTATTTCCTGCCTTGCATCCAATGCCGATGGGATGGGCTCTAGATCCTTTTGATTCTGAACTAAATAAGTGAGATATAACATTAAAGGCTGTTTTACATCATATTTCAAGCATAGAGTGGAACTCTTTGACTAATGTCAGCAGCCGTGTATTCTGCACTTTAGTGGCTAAACTTTCCCATATTCTGGGTAAAGGTGTCAAAAAATCTAGAAAATATTTGGAAAATTAACAAATATAGCAGAATAGTCACAGAAAAGCTACATATTAATCATTGCATAATTAAGTATGGTATCCTTCATTTTAAAATTAAATAAAAAATCCTTCTTCTTTGGAATGAATTTATTCTTTGTTAAACTACAGTTCTCATATATATTCTTTATAAATGGAATATCCATGTTTGGTGTTTGCACTTTTTACTTTTTGTGATGGTTTTTCTCCCATGTTGACAGGTTGGCTCATGATATTAAATTATTATGCATTTATTGTTCTCTTTTAGTGGATGCCCAACCACCACGATGGAGAAAGAGCCGTCAGACTGAATATGGGTTTATCAATGTATAAAGATGAATTATTCCTCTGGTAAATCAATCATTTTAACTTCCCATTCCTTACAATAAAATGAATCTTTGAATGTCCATCCAAGCACACACCACTGCTAGAGCAAGTAATTGATTTCACCCATACATGGATTTATTAACATAGTGTCTCCACTCTAATAGTTTGATCATTTAGGTGTGCAAGCAACATGGAGACTAGCAAGACTGTTTCCATATTTACTCTTTATAACAAGGGTCTCTGTCATGTTTTGCATTCACAAGGGCATTCTGTGCAGTGAAGCTTTTCATCTCTGTTCTTGTGTGAGTATATTATAATGGATTGCCCGGCCAAGTGGGCAAGGGGGATGCCAGTGAAGAAGGGGTCATTACTTCCCTCCAGCTCACATGGCTGCAGCACACGGTCTCAAGGATGACTATGACAGAGATACCCTTTAAAGCAGGGGTCTCCAACACGTTGCTCACGAGCTACTGGTAGCTCGCAAAAGAGTTAATGAATCCTACATAAATTTGAAAACTTGATTAGTGAAGTAATCATATCACGATCCTTATAACACAAAATCACAATTTGAATTACAAGCTATCTTTTCAATGTGACATATGCTTAAGAGAATATCTGGACTCAAACTCATCAAGACCTAAGTAACACTTTATTTTAAATATCAAACAAAATTGAATTCAATTGTTTTCGCTAGCTAAGCGGAGTTGCGAGTGAGTGAGGAAGGCCCCTCCCCTTGGTCCGCTGCATGTTTTTTGGATTCGCGCAAAAAAATCGGTACCACAAGCGAACTATGATACATAGCGAAATGAGAGAAGTCGCAAAATCAACCGGAATGTTCAAGCAAATTATAGAAAAAAAAAAACGATCTAAACCCGTTAAGTCTCATGAAAAGCGGACAGACAGACATTGGATTTTATGTATTATATATTAGTAAACCCTGGGATGGGCTGGCGCCATGCCCAGGGTCTGTTTCCTGCCTTGCGCCCTGTGTTGGCTGGGATTGGCTCCAGCATACTCCCGTGACCCTGTAGTTAGGATATAGCAGGTTGAATAATGGATGGATGGATGGATGGATGGATATTAGTAAACCTTCAAAATAATGTGCAGTTAAAGTCTCAACAGCATTCTCAGCATTTATGGAGCTTAGTAGAGCCAGATAACTATAAGAATCTTCACCAAGCAGCTCTGAAAATGTCTGCTTTGTTTGGGTCTACATACCTCTGTGAGTCTGCCTTTTCTGACATGAATGTCATGAAATCAAAGTTCAGAACAAGACTGAGAGATGAACATTTAAATGACTCCATAAGAGTGACCTTAAGTGGCTACACTCCACCATACACCTCTCTTGTTGACTGACTCCATGCAGTGCCAGTCATCTGACTAACTAAAAAACACATCACACATGCAACTGGACATGTGAATACTCTTGTGAAGTGAAACAGTGACATGTAACAAAATGACAAATGAATAAGTCATATCTGTGTATTTGTAATTGCATTGTTTTGACAGCATTCAAAACATTTTGTTTTGTTTTGACAGCATTCATGTTTTAATTCAATAATGTGAGATACACTAGAAAATGCATGCAGACATATAAAATGCACTTGCAGGTGAACTAAATATTTTTGTGATGTTTTAATGCAAAATGTGAGTTGTGGACACCAACATTATGTAAACGTTCAGGCAAAACAAGCTTATTCAGCTTCTTTGGAAAAGTAGCTCTCAGGGGAAAAAAGGTTAGAGACCCCTGCTTTAAAGAAAGGCCACATGAAGGCTGAAAGAAGACGGAGGGGTGAATGATCTCACTAGCATCCATAAGACACTGTGGCCTTATGGTGCAGAGATTTTATAGATGCCTCTTTGACAAGGCAATGCTTGGAAATGAACCCCAAGATGAGACTTCAAACGACCTCATGCTCAGTTGTTTACTGAGTGTGGAGTCAAGTAGTGATAACGGTCAACTGTATAGTATTTAGGCTTTCAATGGTTATAATTTGTGCCTGATTCTATTTTTTTGGCTTATTTTTTAATTTGAAAGAATTTTTAAAAATGTATTTTATGTATGTCTTGTTTCCATTTTTTGCATCACATGATGGTCATGCTATTGACATTAGAGGATATAACACTATAAAATGGAAGGCACTCGTACCACTTGTTGTCTCTCAGTGGATGCACATAAAGTATTTCTGAAAAATTCTATAGGTTCATTTCAAGTAGGCCCAAGTGTCAGGTTCTCTTTTTCTGTTTCTCAGCTCTGATTGCATTACCTGATCCTATCCTCACAATCTCATCCAGAGACTGTTTGTCTTACTGCAAAGTGCACAACTAGCAGTAAGCAGAGAGGCCAATGGTAGAAACAGAGGGAGAAAATGATATGAAAGATGAAGAGAGTGTTTTGAGAGGTTATTTTGAGGTGGGCAAGCAGGTAAGTTGTCCCACAAGGAAGACAAAAAATCCAAATCTCTGTAAATAGGCTGCAATGGAGGTAAGGTTTTTGATATAACTTTGTATTTTTATTCTTCCTTTGTTTATCAGGTAACACTTTAGTTTAGGTACTGCAAAAATGAATCTATTACTCTTCTACTCTCATGTAACAATACCTTAACTTATCTGTGCAATGTGGCTTAAAGTAACTTCACTTTGGAATGGAAGTGTCTTAAATGAGACAGATTTCTCTTGATATTGCATACTTCAATATAATATTTGCGCATCCTTCATATTCATAAATCATTTTACTAGTACAGTAAATCAAATGCTACACTGCACAGAAATGAAGAACTCCTTAACTGGTACATTGTAAGTGTCATTAACACCAAAAGAAGCCTTTGTTAAGATGTTTTTACATAACAGAAAATGAGTAATAGATGCATATTTGCAGTACCTAAACTAAAGTGTTACTGTTCATCCTTTTTAGTGTTCTTTGTAAATTGTATAGAGACACTATTATTGTATATGTTTGCTTCATTCTGGGTCAGAAGGGTTGCTACTAGAGCAATGGTCCTCAGGTTCTTTCCCAGGGACTCCATGTGGCTAAAGATTTTGTTCCACTCAGTTTCTCAATCATCACTTTCACGGGTATCTATGATGACTTTCTGACAGTTTCTTGCTGGGATAATCAACTTCCTGTTGAATGGTGGTCAGCAAACACAACTGAGCAATTTGGGCGGTTGTTCAGCTGTTATCTCAAATGTCTTCCCAAACTAACATGGCATACGTTACACAATTACTGGAGCACATGTCATCTCAAAAAACTTGAAAAGGGACACAAATATTTTCATGAAAATTATCTTTTCAACTGCAAACGTAAGTACTCTTTTCTTAATACTATTTTGCCTGCTACCATCGTTTGCCATACTAATTTATGAATGGAGTAATTTTCATTTTCTTTTGTTCTTTGTACTTGATTAGTATCAAATGTGTTGAATATGCAGGTGTCACAGGTCATCGTGTTTTCATATTTATTCACTGAGATCATAATCATTTCCGTTACTGAGTACAAGTATTGAATGTTAGTATTACATTTACATTAGTGCTTGATTGCTGATTCTTTGTTAGTCACATATGCAGTACATCAATGTTTTAATAAAGGTTATATTAAAGATCATTATATTGAAACATGTAAGTATACCTTATGAGAGATGACACTCATAATTATGGTCTGTCAACATATTAGTGTCACACACTTTTTCTGTGTCCATTTCTTGTGTTTCAAGTGGCACTTCAGAAACAAAATGCCAAAAATTATCTCCCAGATGGCTCTTTGCTTCCACTTAAAGTGGGATGGGACAGTGCCAATTTTGAGAAGCTTGCGATGTACAGATGGAAGGTAGTCATTCCTGATAAAATGCAGACTACATACAAAAGAGCTACGTCAATTAACACAAAACGCTGAGATATTATTGTGTTTGTTTCGAAGTAGAACAAAAAGGAACACTATAAAAACTCCTTGACTTGGTTTCAGACTTTGTTGGGATATAACTGGATACCTCAAGCAAGCAAATGCTTCCGAGTTTATGAACCTGGAAGTGTAAAAGTGATTTATTGAGCTCTTCAATTAATTAGCTGGTCTTTTTCTTCTATGCTTGTTCTGCATTTAGAAAAATGCAGCAGTGTGAGATTGATATTCATGCAGAAATTTATAGAAATATTTGTACATTTGCTAAAACTGTAAAACCTTAACTATCTTTTTATCATTATTTCAGTAATTCACCTTGTTGGTGTTTATTCCCTTTACTGTATCCTAATAGCGACAATTAGTGATGAGCAGAGTGGACACTAGGGAGAACAATACTAAATGCTGAAATGGTAACTATTTCAAAGTCCGACCCACTAAGTAAAGACACCTAGAAAAGAAGAAACAAAATTATAATGATGATGATAAAAATCTTAAAAACCAGGATAAAAAACAGTAAACCTATCTTGTCTAATGCACATAAATGATTGGTACATTCGCATAAAAATCTGCAAACCCAGTTGTTTTGTGATTTCTGGTTCCTCACAAAATCATAGAAACTGGGAAACAACTTGTGCACTCAAGGTAAGGGTCCAAATAAATGCAGAAGTTGGTTGAGATGAAAACCTGCAGCCACATTGGGCCCCCAGAAATAATCTTGAGAAGCACTGTACTATAGCATCGTCTCTTGTTACAATGTGGAAAATTTAATTGTTGAAACATAAATCCTTCTGTGGAAAAATCAACACTGAAAGACATGCCCACTTGTCAAATATTTTTTTCTGAAAAATGTCATCTTCAAATATCAATGCTAGCTGCCTTCAACACATCCTAGGTAACTATGTGTCATTTTTGCTTGTGTTCTTTTGAGACATAGCATCCCACTTAGAATCGTGCATTATTTTGTGTCATCCAAAAAGGCAGAAATTGAATCAGAGCAAAAATGGATCCTGACAACCTGAATAGTAGAGCCAGGTCCTGTTTTCTAACTGGAATTTTAAACTATCAATAAAGTGAACATTGTTCTCTACAGCAGCTGTCAGAAAGAATGAGAAAATTAATTGTACAGTGAATACAGAGTTTACTTATATTGATTTTCACAGACACTGCACATCAGCCAGCCACAGAGTATAATTAATTGGATTGTTTTGGAGGAACGCTGACAAATTACCGTTAAATGCATATGTCATCGTATGCTTTAACGCACAGTTGATCAGTGATAAAGGGCGGCGGGTCCATTAGTTCCAAGGCCTGTGTACTGGGAGTTATGTCTAATCAATACTGAAGGATCACTACTGTAAATGCCTAGCTGCTTCAGCAATCACAGTTTCCATGTTGGTTATTAATCTCTAAAAAGTATCTATGCCTCATGAGCTTCACAGAGACTAGCATTTTGAAAATAAATTGAAGAATAAAAAGTATACGGCAAGACGAGAATGTTGATTCAGTGCTTAATGCTACTGCCTCACAGCTCCAAAGACCTTGGTTGGATTTCCAGCTCAGCCACTACCTGTATGAAGTGTGCATGTCCCCTCCACATCAATATCAAAACCACAGGGTACCCCAGCTTCATCCAAAGACAGATTGACAGTGACAAATCCTGTCTTTGGCTAGAGTGATGTGGTGTTACCAATGCAGTTACCCAGGTCATTGTAGCAGACGCAAAGTAAAGTACCAAAAAGCCAACCAGTCACTACAGTGAGTCTGACACTAGAACTGAAATGGGATTATACTGTATTTTGTGTGCACTTAAAGAGTTCATGATATCACATAAACTCCTTTTAGTTTAGTTTTATAATCCTGCTTTGGCCTACGCTGTGTGACCACAAAGGGGGCACTCTCAGGAATACCAAAAAGGAAGGCAGAAGTTTTAAGGTAAGATAGTTATACTTACTAATAGTGCTGGAGACTGGCGACATGTTGCATGCTGATTAGCACATGTAAGCAAGAATTTCACTGTATTCTGAACATGTGGTGATAATGACGCTAGTACTTATGAACCCGGAATGACATAAAGAAAAAGTATCATTTAATAACTAGAAAACAAATGTACAAAGACGTATGTAATTAAAAAAGGAGTTGCAACTAACAAGAAAAATAAACAAAGCCTATGCCTTAAATAAGGTTTGTAATTCCACAAGAGGTGGCTGTTTCACTCACTCAAACTTTTAAGCATTTGCAGAACACTACTCTCATTCTTATCTTCCAAAGCTTTCTCTGACACCACAGTGGCCTCTCCTCCTCATACCATACCTTGCCCGTACTCTACGCCCAACTCCAAATTCATGCGGCCTCTTAAAGTCCAGACCTTAAGTACTTAGAGGTTAGTATATAAGGTACTTCCAGGCCTGGGGCCTCATGTATAACGCCGTGCGTAGAACTCACACTATAACATGGCGTAAGCACAAAAGCGGGAATGTGCGGACGCACAGAAAAGTCCAGATGCAGGAATCTGTACGTACGCAAACTTTCACGTTCTTCCACTACATAAATCCCGATCAGTGTGAAAAGTAATGTACGTGCACGCGCCTTCTGTCCTGCCCCAATTCCTCCCATAATTACGCCTCTTTGAATATGCAAATCGATATAAATAGCCTTCTGTGAAAAGACAATAGGAAAAGCACGGGGGGAAATATAAGAATTTCAGCGAATACCAAGTGGAGGCAAAGGAAAAACGTACTATTTGTTGGTTTAAACAGTGGAATAATCAACAAAAGGAAGTTGATCGAGTGACAGAGTGTCGGAGAAACTCGAAGGCTCAAGTTCACAAAGTTGCACAGTGCCCGAAATAAAAAAGAAATCACATATCAAAGTCGCCGTGAAAAGGCGAGTCGTAGCCCACCGTCTGAGTGTCATATGAAAGCTTATTAGGGTACAGACAAAAAAATAGGCACACAGTGGGAAAAAAGCACGAAATGTCAACTTTAATCTCGAAATTCCACTTTAATCACGTAGTTTATTTTGTCATTAAAGTAGAACATCATAAACTTCATCTTAAAATCGTTTAATGTACTAGTTTCTCAAATCCCATTGTAACTAAAGTGGCACATTAAATGCTTTGTTCTGTATTTGATCTTCTATGTACTCTACACGTGTGAATCACTACCTGCTTCTTAAACAGGCTTTCTCTTTCTCCGGCAGGACACAGAATCCATTGCATTCGTGATATTACAGCTCTCTGAATAATTAAAATACTGAGATGTATACGTGATATCTTTTTCATGATGATAGGAATGAAAGCATGTTATTAAACATGGGAACACAGTGGCGCAGTGCTTGTTTATGTCTCACGCAAGAGGCTTGCGGCACCATGTGCAACCTTCGATGAAATAATTTATTACAGAAGTACTGTCTCTTTCAAACGTACTAACCTCCAATTCCTGTCCTTACTTTTCTTTCTCCAAATACCCAATCGCCACACAATCAGCTATATAGACGTGAAGCCATCTGTAAGCTTAGAACGCCGATTCTTCAAAACTTTTAAGGAACATTGAAATATCTTCGTAGTACATGATTAATTATTATATCCGTCTATCCTTCCAGTGTCACGTCAGCACCAGCAAGAATACAATGTAATGCAGGAACAATCCCTGAACTAGCTAGCACTGCGGCACCGTGTCCTCACATGTTTAATTATTACAATACAGATTATTTAAATTAAGTTAAAGTTTTATCTGTATAATATAATCAACATATTTTGCTGCATTTCATCTTAAAAATGATATCGTCATCATATGTAAATACGCGCTTCATAAAGTGCCGCAGGTTGTGCAATATTATAACTGTAGTGCAAGTTTACAGTGAGGTGATTGTACTTATAAGTACAAACAGTTCTACAAGGAGCACTTGATTGACTGATTGAGTGCGTTTATAGTTCTTGGAATGAAACTTTTTCTAAACCGCGAAGTCCGTACAGGGAAGTCTCTGAAGTGTTTTGCCTTGGCTCAGGCAGCGTCTGCTTCATGCTGTGTACCGATAATTCTCTTTCTGATCAGCTGCTGCTGTGATTCCCCACTCAAATACAGTGATATAAATACTCCGAGTGGTGCAGTGAGAGTAATATGGAAAAAGATGATCTGCTGTGGCAACCCTTAATGGGAACAGCTAAAAGAAGAAGAAGATGCAGTGACAGTTACAACGCTAAAGCAGTTATGGTATTTGGAATACTATGGCTATTCCCTGGACCATTATATTGCTGCAGGTTAATTACAATCAGATGCATTACACTAATAAACAATATGCAGTTAGTTTCAGTGTATTTATAAAGCCGCGTCAGAAATGTGGAGCTAAGAAAGAAAGGGTGACCACGCAGGAACAGTAGCACTGCTTTGACGCTGGGTGCCGCCAGTCTGCAAAACCGAGCGGAGAAATTGTGTACGCCAAGGTATGAGTTACCATGGAAATGTGTGTGGCTTTATGCCAAGTTTAGGTTTTATACATCGCGATTTGAGCGTGGAAACGTTCATACGCAACATTTCTGTGCGTACGCACCATTTATACATGAGGTCCCTGGACTTGGCCTTGTAAAACTCCTGGGCTTTTTCTCTTGGCAGCTGTTAAGTATCAATGGAAAAGTTTTAGCCCATTGATCATTAAAGGACCCGGTAACCCTACAAGGGCCTGAATAACAAAGGCAGCTTTATCTCTCTACTATCAACCATTAACTAGGGGATGGGAATCATCTCCTTGTGCAGTCCACATTGTTCTACCACCCTGGCACTCCAGCTAGAACAGGTTACTTTTGGCTTCCCATCCAGTCCCTGACAATCTTTATAGCTGTAAAATTTGAAATGGTAGTGCAAGGAAGTTAATGTTTTCAAAGTTTCTCATTTTATATAGTCAGTCAGTCATTTTCCAACCCACTATTTCCTAGCGCAGGGTCTGCTGGAGCCAATCCCAGCCAACACAGGATGCAAGGCAGGAACAAATCCTGGGCAGGGTGCCAGCCCACTACAGCATTTTATATAGTTTTGTACAAATGCACCTGTCTTTGTGTTTATTATTTTTACTCTATAAAATATCTTGCTGTTGAATCAATTAATCATTGTAGTCTATTTTCAAACAAACAATCCAAATGAAAGATCATGAAGGGTCAGAGAAATTATATTATTAGCACTGGGTGCCAGTCAAATCCAGGTCACATTTACATGCAAACTCAGGCCAGTTTACCTAACCACAGTCTTTGAGATGTGGGTGGAAAACCAAAGCACCTGGAGAAAAACCTGAAGAACATGCAGCCTCTGCAAAGAAGCTGAGCAAGCCAAGATATGAATACAGGAACTGCAAGGCAACAGTGTGAATGCCAGCTCCAAAAGGTTATGCTATCAATTGCGAATAGTTACTTTACATAGAAGAATTATGAAACCATACTGTGGGTTATATTTGAAGTATATTATAAACATGTGAGAAATAGAGGAAAACTAATTGACAACATGATTTTCCTGGTGCCAAGCAGGCAGTGTGGTGCAGTGGTTATGGCTTTGTAATTCAAACCCTGAGGCTGTGGGTTCAAATTCTGCTACTGACACAGTGTGACCATGAGCAAGTCACTTCACCTGCCTGTGCTTCAGCTGGAAAACCAAAAGTAATGTAAACAATTGTATCATAAATGTTGTAAGTTACCTTGGATAAAGGCATCAGCCAAATAAGTAAATGTAATATAGTCTAATACTTTTTATAACACAACGGAAAGGAGCATAAATCCAATGTAGTGTGGACTAAAGAGACTTAGTACCAAAGAGTGAAAAAGCAAGTCTTATAAAGCACACTTCATCTTTAAAAACATTAAGAATTGCCAAATCTAAAGAAGTTATGGAAAAATTGCTGAAGTAAAATCTCAAAACATAGCAAAATGCCATTACAGTTTAAACTTGTTGTCAATCACTGGCCAATTAATAAAATACTATTTGCTCATCTCAATAGAAATCATACCAGCCATTACTTTTTTGTAAATTGATTGAAGTACACCAAAAGTGTAAATTTCACTCCATAACCTTCTTTCTACTGGATGAAGGTTTTACAATCTACAAGAGAGACTAACCATGATGTTTACTTTACAAACAAGAAGTGCCCTAGAAAATCCACCTAGTGCATTCGATCATAAACATGAGACATTAAATCATCTGAATAAACACAAGAACATAGTTATTGTGCATTAGCATTTATTGTTAGGGGAAATTTTAAGAGTAAGTTAAACTTCACATATAACAGACTGGGTATATATTACACTCAGGTGCAGAAAAATCTAAACTGAATTAAAAAATATCAGGATTATGATTGCTTTTATAAACAGATAATTACCATTACTATAACACCCCATCTGTACCTGCTTTGTTTATACTGACACTGCTACTTGTCTTGAAGCTCAATAACCAAACTATCCTCCATGTTGTTTTTGCATTTATCCAGTTGTATGACTTGTTTGTATTATACTGCACTTTTAATATTGGATAAAGCGACAAAGAATAACAGATATGTCTCTTCAGATCAGAACCAATCAATTACTTTTTCTCTTTATCTAATGAAAATATACACACTTTCTTGTCAAATACACAAAAAAATGTTAAAAAACAGAAGTTTAATTCATTCTGCTTATTCAAAAATATTTTTGCAGCTTTCCAGCTGCAAAATAACCCCACGCCTAGATCTGTAGGTCCCTAAAGTCCTACACTCCACCACACTACTTCGTAATTTATTCCACAAGTATCTATGGTCCTTTCATGTGAAGAAAAACTTTCTAACATTTGTGTTAAATCTGCCAAAACCAACTTTATAGTCATGTCCCCATGTTCTTGTTGCAGAATTTATTTTAAAGCCACAGCTGGGATCCACTGTACTAATTCCTTTCATAATTTTAAAGACTTTAATCATGTCACCTTTTAGTCTCTGCTTGCTTAAACTGAAAAGGTTCAACTCCTTCAGTCTCTCCTTGTAGCTCATACCTTTCAGTCACAGAATCAGACTAGCCAGTCTTCTCTGGACTTTCTCTACTGCTGCTACATGTTTTATGTAATATGGAGACCAAATCTGTATACAGTACTTCAGATGAGGCCTCACCAGTGTCCTATACTGTATACTGTAACTTAAGCATAACTTCCATTGGTTTGTGATATATAAACTAACATGTTATTAGCTTTACTTTGGCTCCTAGGTCTTTCTCATAAGGTGTACTTTCAAGTTTCAGAGCTGCTATTGTGAATTCAAATCTAACATTTCTACTTCCTGTGTATAATACTTTACATTTACTTACATTCCTTACAAATTTGCCCAAGCCTGTATGCTGTGCAAGTCCCTTTGTAACAATTTAGCTCAATCTGCCCTTCCACCTAGTTCAGTATCATCTACTGACTTAACCAGGTTGTCAATTATACTCCTATTCAGATCATTTATATATGTATATTAAAGAGAACAGTAGCACCTACACTTACCCCTGAGACACATTACTTTCAACATCACCTAATTCTGAAAAAGGTTTCTCTCACCATTGCTTCTTGTATTTACACACTGGGACATGCACTTCCGCTTCTTCCAGTTTTATGCCCAACCTGTCACGTGGTTCCTTATCAAATACTTTCTGAAAATCAAGAAACCTGATATCATTTGCACCTCTCTGATTGTATGGTTTTATTGCTTACTCATAGTTTTCCCGCAAATTATAGAAATGGACTGTTAAATAGCACAAGTCATAACCATCCATTTATTATTTTGGTTTCGTATAGAAGAGCTCATAAACTATTGCCAGTTCTTATTTTCTTAATAAAATCATAATTTCCTAGATTGTAGCAATCCTCTAGTTATGTAAGTGTGTAGCACAGTATACTGAGTGTTAAAGCAACTTCTATTATCTAAAATTTGGTTTGCAGTGTGACCAAGAAGAATCTGTTTTGAAACTACAAATACAAAATCCACCTTCATAGCAAGGTTAAGTGTACTTGTAACTGACTAGAGCCCTCTGGTGGCGAAAACTACTGAAGTACAGTATGTTCTAATTAAAAAAAAAAAACTTTTAGCAAAATATTGTTGGGCAGTGCAGGTACCAGGAGTAGAAACGATTCTCATGGTGGTTATGCATACAGAAATGAATTGAATAGAACTTATTACACTGAAGTGCAGGCAGGTTAAGTAGATTGCACAGCGTTATGTAGAAAATCAGTTTAGAGGGCCTAACCAGGAAACGTCAATTTAAGAGTTGAGCCTATTAGCCACAAAGTCCCTCTATTGTATGAGAGTGTTAAATGTGCACATATATCAGTGTGTATTTGTCCTGGAACAAACTAAAAATTGTAGTCAAAATCAACCATGTATAAATATTAACAGCGCTTTTGACATAAATTAGATGGCAGGACAACTAAAAATT
This sequence comes from Erpetoichthys calabaricus, assembly GCF_900747795.2. Lineage (NCBI taxonomy): Eukaryota > Metazoa > Chordata > Cladistia > Polypteriformes > Polypteridae > Erpetoichthys > Erpetoichthys calabaricus. The sequence goes on along the minus strand of NC_041397.2, from coordinate 225,861,749 downwards.
AACCAAATAACAAGATAGTGGATCAAGAATGTACTCATTTTTAAGTCAGTAGTACTATGATGAGTGTATGTCTTGAAAAGCTTTTTGCATATGTAAATGACACCCAGATCCCTTTTATAAGCGGAATACTGCGGTTTTTAGAGGTTTTAAGTCTGAAAATCAATCTTTGGGTAAGTTGCTTTCAATTTGCTGTACACAATTGAACACAGTTAAGTGTTTAGACTGGAACAACACATAAAGCAGCAAGAAGTCTTAAGGCTAACATCTGACTAACAGCATTTTATAAACCTACTGCTGTGGGCATAATTAAAAAAGCTAGTGATAAAAATCTTCAGACATCTAAAGGGAGTAAAGTGAAAGCAAGATCTGCCTTTACAAAGAAAAATATGAAAAGAAGCCTAATATCAAAAGAGAAAGTATAAAAATGGTAGGATAACATTAATCATTTTTGAGACCCTACACACTCTGAGGGATCCAATGAGAGGAAGAATGTAACTCAAAGTAAAGAAGTTCCTGTGAGATGAGAGTACGTTCACAGACACAGGTAATGTGAGATGAAGTCTATTGAAGGCTGAAAAACTTTAAAAATGTATTTCCACAAAGGGAAAACTGAACAAGGTAGTCTTCATTTCACTGGAAGAAGATACCAAGTAGGTCTACTGCAATCAATTTGTTAACTAAACAGATTTAACAATCTTTTCTTTTGTAAACATGTTTATAGTTCTAATAAGGGATTGTGCAGAAGAGGTGAACCTATCCTTTTGTTTCTTGTTAGTATTTTGTAATTTTGCAATAACAAGAACACAATAAAGATACAGAAGGAAATATATGAAGTGTATGACACAGTGTAAAAATGTAGAGACAGGCAATTCGAAGTTGATAGCTGACTGCCACAAAAAAGGCACATTAAAGGACCATAATATGAAAAACAGAATTCTACACTAGGGACTAAAACCAGGATAAAAAACAACTCAACAGAAAACCAAACATCCATCCATCCATCCATTTTCCAACCCGCTGAATCCAAACACAGGGTCACGGGGGTCTTCTGGAGCCAATCCCAGCCAACACAGGGCACAAGACAGGAAACAATCCTGGGCAGGGTGCCAACCCACCGCAGGACACACACAAACACACCCACACACCAAGCACACACTAGGGCCAATTTAGAATCGCCAATCCACCTAACCTGCATGTCTTTGGACTGTGGGAGGAAACCGGAGCGCCCGGAGGAAACCCACGCAGACACGGGGAGAACATGCAAACTCCACGCAGGGAGGACCCGGGAAGCGAACCCGGGTCCCCAGATCACCCAACTGCGAGGCAGCAGCGCTACCCACTGTGCCACCGTGCCGCCGAAAACCAAACATCAAAGCCAAATATAAAAACCAGGAACAAAGTCAAAAGAACCTGCAAAAAATCCTAACTGCTAAAAGACTTAAAGCTAGCTACTATACAGGAGAGGTTCTGATATATTATACACAATCTTAATTGATGAAGCTGCAGCACATCCATCTTAATGTGACCAACTGGATGTCATCACTAATCACAAAACTCCAGGTGGTAATGACCACAACCCAAAAACAAAATGCAAAATGGTGCTGCAGTGACCTCTTGAAAATACTTCAGAATGTACAGATAAATAAAAAGTATAAACAAAATTGAATTCTCATCGTTAAAAACCCCTTAACTTATATCTATAGCCATTATACTGTATATACTGTGTGTTCCAGTTTGTTATTTTTATGTACTTTTCTTTTTCATTTCACTAGGCCTTAAAAGGACTAAAAAAGCAGAAACATAGACACACACACTCTTAAAAATAAACATGCCAGAGTGACTCTTTAGAGCAATGCCATAAGGGAACCATTTTTGTTCCCTAAAGAACCATCCACATGAAGGTTCCAGAAAGACCCTTTATGTATTTAGATTAGTAAAAGGATCTTTAAATAACCATGAAAAAATAATGGCAGATTAATAAAACACCAATAGGTCTGGGAGTTTGAAAGGACTCTTCCTTCATATACTGTAATGACACAGGCTACATCCAGGTTTTTTTGATCTGTGAGCACCCTGCTAAGTAGCCTACTAAATGGATTTTTTTATATTTCCACATTTTATTATTAGAAACCTTTTCAAAGCCCCAAAAACAATTTCATATACAAAGACCATTCCCAGAATGAGGAGGTTCTTTGTTAAGCAATGAAGTCACAAGGAACTACACAACTCAGAAAGGTGCTATTTTAGAATGTTTCTTTTTAAGAATGCAGATTACGTAATTTTATCTGAGAATACCAGTTTTGCATCTAGAAAGCTTAATTTCTTCATTCTATTTTTTTTAGTTAGATTGAGTTACCTAATGCTTCTCCTCCTTTTGTTCCTATAGATAGGATGACCAGCAGTCCCAATGACGCCACTTTTGGGATGTTGTCTCCTGGCCCTGCCCCTTCTGTTCTGGCTTCCTCTTAAGAAAGCAGCACAATGCTCTTTGCCTCAGTCAACAATCTGCCTCCAGTCTGAAAAGACCTTTGAACATTTGGCCTCCTTTCCTTGATTTTTGCCATTAAATATATGGGGCTTGCCTTAGAGGTGCCCCTCCTCTTTCTAACTGTCCTTTGTTTTTAAATACAACAGATAGAACTTTATTTGTCCCTATGAAGACAAAATGTGTTGTCTGTTGTCCTTAATCCATCTGGTCCACAGCTGTCTTTCAGCATATCCTAAACCTATCTCCTGTATACAGATAGTGTATGGACATAACAAACACCATTTGCCAACTGTCCAGTTGAATTTGCCAACCAAAGGAAACACGGAGTTTGTGACAATAAAAAAGCTAACTCAATAACTATAACTGGTACAAATGATCAATTTTTTCAGGTTAGCTTTTCATTAGTTTTTCTTTCTTTTTTGCTCCATTCACCCATATGCTTATTCCTTCCTTGGGCAACAAATGCCAAAGATGGACTTCAAATAGCTAAGCTTACACTGAGGTGTCTAAACAAATGTGAATGATTCTTGGAGATCCCAATCTCAGTTTATAAATGACATACCTCTAAGCAGTTCTTGGTTTTCACTCATACTACTCCACAACTAAATTATTCAGTTAATTAAACAGGCAATTTGATACGTTATAGGATACTTTCATTTCTTTAAATTACACTTTTGATTTTGTTAGTCAAACTGATAAAACTGTCCATTTTAGATATACCTGTCAAGCAGAATTAGTGCTATCACAGTCATTCACAAATTGAACATCTTAAAACAAAAGCCTGCAAAAGTAAATATTGACTGACTATATTTCTCAGAGGGGATGTTCATTCTTCTGCTAAATTGTTGTGAGGATTGACTCTATCATTATGTGGTACAAAGCTTTCAATATCTTAAAAGATCTCTACAATGTAATCTGAGTGTAAAATGTGGCTATTATTTTACAGGTTCATTTTTGTCATACTCATATTCTTTAATTGTTACGGTGACAAAAGTAAAGATGCTTCTTTCATCTGTCAAAATTGTTTTAATAACAGATGACCCATTTTCAGTATACATTTGAAAAGACCTATTTTATTGCTCCTTTCGATCAGACAGTGAAAAACAGTAGTGGCAACAGAGCATAGTGAAATTATTTTAAGAAAATGGTCTGAATCAAAGTAATTTTCATTTACAATGTCATTGGGCTTATTTATGTTCTCTTTTTTAACACACAATGATCAAAGCTCATATTGCATACTGTATGTGTGACACATTTGTCCAGAAACAAAAAAATCACACCTGAAATTAAAAAAAATATATATATACTTATTCATGCAGTTTTCCACTATAAAACCCATTGGTTGTTAATTCTGCCTCTTATAATTATTTGCATTAATCTGCATGTTATGCACAATAAACTGATTTATCTTTTTTAATGTAGAATTCAAAAGAGTTCCCAACACTTCAAAGTTACTCTCATGTAGGAATTTCTGAAAAACATATGCTAACAGTTTTTATATACAAACATTATCTTCTTTGAGCACTCTTGGGTAAATTTTATACAGTCCTGGCAATTTTCTTATATTTAGCACCACATTCTTTTGAATCCATAAATACAAGCATGTTTTAAATATTTACTAGCTATTTACAACATTATATTTACTAACTATTTACAACACTATCCACATAGCAAATACTGTGTATAAAATTCAGATTAATTCAAGTGATTATAAAAGGCAGGACTGATAACCATCTATCCAGTATACATCAGGTGTGCTAGCAGGTAGTGACCAAGGTTTTAGACATCATGTTTCATTATTATGCTGTTGTTTTATAAAGAAGCGATAAAGACATTGCATCATAGAAAAGTGCACCATACCATACCATAGCAACATAGCATAGTATTAGAAAGTCAGCATAGAAAGTATATTGACTTTCTAAAGGCTTTTTATATTATACCCAATTTCAGGTTAATGATTAAAGGGCAAAACAGAAGCAGAAGAGGCAGCATACTACAGAATGGAAAAGTGTGATGCCCATGTTGCCCACAGGTAGCGTACTGCTCCTCAACCTGGATATTTGATAGACGTAAACTGAGATGAACCATGTGGGTAATAAGGGCGCACACAGACACAAGAAGTGTAAACGTAAAAGTGTGCAGTGTTTGTATTATCAATAAACAAGTGTCCCAAGATAAGATAAAGTGCACTGGAGTTTCTTCATACATAAATTAATAAATAATCCCAATAATGTTAAATTCAACAATAAATAAATAATCCGTAATGATTAACATCCACAGGATCTGTCCATACAAACTGAGTTGGAGTGCATCCTCTCAAACTGACATCTCTTCTGTTCACCCTGTAAGGCCTTCTCAGCAAGGGGCAACATCCATCAACAAAAACAGTCCTCCTTCAGTCTGGCTCAAGTTCCCGCCACCATCCCTAGGTATTCAGCAATTAACCCTGCGGCCCTGCTCCCTTCTCCCTTCCGCCATCCCTTGACATTCAGCGGGAGTTGCTCAGTGCAGTTGGTCGCTCTCACTCCTTGGGCACTCAGCAGGAGTGAGCCTACCCCATGAGAGCCATCTGCTCGCTCCACCTGGGGCCACTCCCCAACCACTTGTCTCCACATTACAGCAGCTGCTCTGCCACAGTTCTGCCTCTTCTTTATTTTTCTTTCTTTTCATTTAGCCTTCGGACTCTTTCTTTTTGTCTCTTTTTGTTCTTCCTCCCTGTCTATCTTGGAGGAGAAGCCGCTGCAGCTCGGAAAGCCGTGGCAGCTGCAGAGCTGCCTGGAGACTTGCCACCGCATCAGGGGCTTGGAAGGGAAGATGACCGAGGACCGTAAGTCCCTCCCCGAGGCAGGCAAGGGATTGGACGGTGTGTGTTGTGTGCCCGCTGATGGTAGGTCGGAGGCAGGACCAACGAATGTCCATCCTAAGCTGGGGAAGGACCTGATTGGGCCACGGAGAAGGCCCCACAGCACGCAGCTGGCGTGTAGGGCTGCTCAACAGGTAAGTCCACCGCCAGCTGAACGGACTGTGCTTGCTGGCGGCTCTGTGCGAGCTGGAGGATTACCTTCAGCCCGCAGAGTTGCTGTCACAGATGATACGCGCCCTCCATTTTGGATTGATGAAGTAGCGGGGGCTCCGATAGTGGATGCGGTGGTCAGGGCCAAGCGCGTGGTGAGGGCAGAAAGAGTGAGAGGGCAGTCAGGACACTGGCTGATGTGCGCAGGGTGTCCAAGAGCCCTATGCCCCAAGCCAGCGTCGGTCTCACGTCGCTCTGCAGGGACACAGACAGCATGGGGTCTATTCCTTTGCTATAGGGAGACCCAAACCGTCATGGTGTCCCAGAAAAAGAGAAGGAACTGGAGGAAGAGAGCCAGCTCCTACGATAAAGAAGGACGTGAGGCATGGAGCTCACGTCTGGAGAAGGGCTGCCCTCTGCAGAGGCAGATGGAAACCCCGAAGTTGGCTGAGGTGACGGGGGTGCGAGCGGCCCCGTCAGATGTCCCAACCGGGGGACACGGAAACCTCGGAGGGGTGCCAAAGTGACGAATGCCGGGGTGCCGGTCGGAGGGGGGAGCGTTGCCTGTGTGCAACATGGAAGGACACCGGGTGGTGGTGTCCAGGCAGCGTCTCCACCCCTGTTTCTGCTTTCTGTGTTGGAGGACCGGACCCTGGAAGAGCGCAAGTAGGACCCGCTTCGTGGGAGACCTGCCCTCGAGGGACAGGCCACTGGCCATTATGGGTCTCAGCTAGTGGTGGGGCAGTGTGGCAAGCGGCTGGGGGCGGTACCCAGCCGGGACGCCTGGAAGGACCGGGAGAGGGACTACGCCTCCTCCGGACCACGAGAGGGCAGCCACCCTGGTTGGTATGGGGACCACGGGAACAGAGCATGGAAGCTCAACCCTATAGGGGCCCATGGTCACCACCAGGGGGCGCCCTGATGCCTGAGGAGCCCTGGCCGTCAGCACTTCTGTCACACCCGGAGGTACTGGCGGAAGGAATAACAGGGACACCCGGAGTGCTTCCGGCTGCTCAGCCGGCACTTCTGCCACACCAGGAACTGCCGGTGGTAGTTCATCGGGAGGCACCTGGAGCACATCCGGGTGAATATAAAAGGGGCCACCTTCCTCCATTTGATAGCTGGAATCGGGTGGAAGAAGACAGAGCTTGGAGGAGAGGAGTGGAGGCGGTCAGAAGAAGAGGCATTACTGATAGAGGCCTGGACTGAGGGCGTTTGGTGCAGGGGCACTGGGATTGTGCGTACACTTTATAAATATGAATAAATGTGGGCTTGGGTGTAAACCATAGGTGTCTGTCTGTCTGTGTCCAGGCTGCTTACCACAATATATAGTGCCACACTGCCACAAACCCTTAAATGTGCTTTGCCGCAAAAAGTAACTGAAGTCAAAAGTAGCATTCTATAAGCTGTTACTCCTTTTAATGTAATCAGTTACATGGTAACTGTAATTTATCTAAGAGATTTAAATTTGCAAATAATAATAACAATATCGGGTGTAACAAGTTAGCAAAATCACTGGACTAAATTCAGAAATAGGCAGATATGTGGCAAATAACGTTTAATATAAATAAGTCTGAAATCTTCAGCAAAGTAAGAAGTAAGGATGCCTAATGGACCAATCAAATAATGTATTGAAGTGACTAAGAAGGCCAATAGGATAACAGATTACATAGCACACTATGCTGAGTACAAGTCAAAAGAGATTATGAACATGTTGTTTAATGTATTTGTTAGATCACATAATAATAATAATAATAATTCATTACATTTATATAGCACTTTTCTCAGTTCTCAAAGCGCTATCCACACAGGGAGGAACCAGGAAGCGAACCCACAATCTTCCACATATATAACTGTCCTGTCTCAGCAGAAAAGCAGATAACTAATTTCTTCAGAAAACACAATTGTAGCACAGTTTAATTTTCTCCAGACATTTGTTTAATTAAGTGAAAATACACTTGTTAAAAAAAAAATTCTCATATGTGAAACAAACAAAAAATATCACAGGACACAAATCCTGAAATGGTCAACATTCAGTAACAGCATAGATGTATTTCAGTTAAAAAAAAAGCCTAATAAAAACAATGCAAGCAAAAATAAAGGTTTCTAGAAATAAATTCTCCCTGGTTCTCCTTTACAGCTCAGTGTGCTAGGTCCCTACAATTAAGAACAAATCAAAGGCAATAAATTAAAGAAAAACAATTTTTTTGTGATTGCCTCCTTGAAATACCCTACTTGAACAAAAAAAACCAAAAAAACTCAAAATAGCAAACCATCACCTTTGCCAATTAACAACAGGTGACTGATCATTAAATTAATATTTTTATTAATAGACAAATTAATTAGTTTTAACAATACAAAATATTAGATGTATATAACTACAATAAACAAGAAAACTAAATTATTAGTAATTCATAAAACTGACTGAAAGGGAAAAATGTAAAGTAAGTAACAGACAAAACTGTAAAAAGGAAAAAATGCATACTCAACAAAGGACTCGAAGGGTCAAAACAAAACTATGTACGTCTAATTTTATAATTTATTCCAGAATAGAGGCTACATTTAGCAATACAAATCTAAAGGGCCAACCATTAAACGAGACTGGGAAACCGATAAAAGAAAATCCAAAACCAGAGGAACACACATGACAGCTAGAAGCAGAAAGCTAAATAACGCTTAAGAAGACACCCACTGGCAATGGAGGAAACTCAAACAATACCTCAGCAATCTCCGGAGACTTGAACCAGTTCATTTTATGATACTGTAATCCATAATTGGTAATTGGAGACACCATCCCTTGGTCACAGTTTTTAAAGGGAAAAAGGAATGCAAATAAAAAATAAAAGAAAGACAAAGGAATGGAAACCAAAAAATGGGAAAGGGGAAGATGGGGGCAGAACTCAAACTCAAACACAACTCTTTTGTCCTATAACAAGACACATTTTCTCCTTTTTGATTATTGTTTATAAGAATACTTACAAGGGAGCACACATGCACATTAATGGCAATTTTTCCAACAAAAAAATAGTCAAGTCCAAAACAGAAGACAGGAAGATGATAAAATAATGGAAATGACACATAAAAGTCCCTCGAAACCAGACACAAAAGTGGTTGGTGGACTAAATGGTGTTGTGTCTTTTGTAAAATCTTTGGTTATTATTTAGTGTGTTGTTCATTTTATAAACAATGACTCTAACATCAGCTCTATTCATGTGATTGATTTGGTGTGACAAAGCAAAAGGTGAGTAAAAGACATGACAATCAATAACCTGATTGTCCACAACAAGGCATTGATGTCCAAAATAAAATTCTAACTGAGTCTGAAGAAATTGTTCAAGAAGAGGAACAATCCTCTATAAGCACCTTCAACTGTTCATAATAATTTTATCATAATTTAGTTTGTAACCATTTAATCAAAGTAGGAACCTCACTTTGCACAGAAGACTAAAACAGCTTAAAATTAATAATATATAATCATGAAAGTTTGTCTTTTTACACTGCATCTTCCTTTGGCGTCACAATTTTCCATAAACTGTGCCAATGAGGTCCATCTGCATCATGAGGCTCTAGAAATAGCCTGTTTCCACAGCATAGCAGCTCTTAACTAGAATTCCGTATGTGTGGAGTGTGACTGTAAAAATGAGGCTTGTTCATACAGTTTAAAAACTATTTTGTACAACACTATATTCTCCGGTGAGTCGACAGGAATTTGTCACAAAAAGAAAGAATGTAGACAGATTTCCAGTAAACACTGTCAACATGCAGCCAATTGAAAAGCTGTCAAACCAAATTTGAATGGATCCACTATCGATGACTCACTCTAGGTATTTTCCCTCTTCATTTAACATCCTCAAATGACATGGTTAGCCGTAAATCCAGAGTCAGAAGCAGCAGCTCAACCAGGATTTCTCTTTTGTTCAGAATGAGACACAATTCCTTTCTATATGACAACTTCAGAATCCTTTCTGACAAATGTGAGGAAAAAATAAGATGATAAACAAAAGTCCCACCTTTGGTGGCAGGACATGTATTTCAAATTTATTGGCCAATGGCTGTAGATTTTGGTAGCTAATGCTATCCTCTGTTTTTCCTTTATTAATGACTCCAAACTATCCAAAGCAACATCCTCTCCCATTATTGGTGGTGCCAAAATCTCCTACCCACTGAATGGGTTCAGTATGCAATTGGTATAATTGCTGACCTTCATTTATTCACAAACTGGTGCCACACCTGCTGAATGAATTGGTCCTATCATCAGGACCAAAACAAGTGATTATTAAGACCTGGCTCTGCATTGTCTACATTAGTATTATCAATTGTTATCATTCTCTGACAATTGTACTTGAGAATCAGCCTAACAAAGCACCATGGATCTCATGCAGCATGGACGTTTTGTGTTAAAGCAAAATGCACTATACGTTAAGACCCTAAAAATTTCTGCGTACAAGTAGGTTTATATTTTGAATGTTTGTTGTTTTTAATAGCTTAATTTTACATCTTTGCTTGATCTAATGGACAAATCACTTTTTGGAACAACTCTTGTGTGGGAAGTTGTACTTGCTCTTCAAATTTATTCCACAACAATTATTTTAAACTACAGTTTATTCATCTGATCTACTTATTATGTGATCATGTCAGTTTTATGGGTAGGCAATGTAATTTAAAGGTTTTTAGGTACACTGATTTAATTTTTATTATGTACTAGTGGAAATACCCAGTAATTACCCAGGCATATTTGTAGAATGGAATAAAGAAAGAAAGGAAAGGTTTATGTATCTTTTTAAATGGTGACCCTATTCTTGATGCTAGCTATCCCATCCATCATCCACAATGCCCATGTATCAATGTTTCTGCTCTCGCAAGTCAAGAATTTGTTCTCTTTGGGTCCAATAGGATTCCTGAAATGTGGTATCTCCTTGCCTGGTTGTAACCATTAACATTGTCATGTCTGACTCGTCCCCTTAGTTAAAGGTTTGTAGCGCTAAAATTATGAAGAAAAGCCAACAAAGCAGGAGTTAAACAACAGCCTTTTGATTCTCCTTTGTATTGCACAGCACTTCCACTTTTGATCAAGCCTCACCCAACATCCCCCTGCAAAACTGCAAGATACTCCTTTTGATATAACAGTAGATAGAAGCAGCATGTGGTGTTGCCCAAGTAAGAAATGTTATGCTGTGGTTATTTTGTCTGCTAGTATGGATTCAGTCTGTTTGGATTTTGTACTTGCTCTGAGCCAGCAGGTGGCACTGGTGTGCAGACTACAGCACACAGGAAAAAAATACCCACTGGGACGCCCATGGTGAACATTTTGGGTTCCAGAGTAGTCTGTCTTGTCCGTATGGTCTTAGAGAACAATTGTGCAAAATTTGGTCCAGATCAGGGTCAAAGGATGTAGGATTGTATAGGAAGCATATGCAGCAGACAGAGATTCTAATTTATACATATAGATTTGTGTCCATCTGTTCATTTTGAATGTGTTATTCATTTTTATTGATATGTTTTATTATTTTTGTTTCTCCATTTTGTTTTTCATGGGTGCCACCATTTTGTGTGGTTTAGTTCTCTTTGTTGGTGAGAACACTGTCATTAACAGCCATGTGACTAGAAAGTCATGTGACATAGGACATAATCTTGCTCTGCCTATATAGGATGGCACTGCAGTAGTTCAAGTGTCAAAGATTTTGGATTGCTTGGGGAAAACTTTGTTGTGGCTTTAGCTATTCGGAAGAACATTTAGGGAGTTTGGACTTGACATTTTTTTTGACTAAGGCTTTCGGTTTGCATGTTGGGCTTTGTTATTTTAAGTCAAACAACCATTTGCTTTTTTCAGACCTATGATTATTTTTCTTCATCTTCTAGTCTTTTATTTTGGGCCGTGCTTGTCATCTTGGCAGTAGAGGTATGGCACAATGATAATAACCATTGACACTATAATTACAGAGTATCTATATGTAGCTGTACTGTAGATACATTGGCATTTACAATGTAATTACTACTATATGTCCATCATAAAAAGCATACTTGAAAACGTTATCATCCAAAAAATCTTTCCCAAGTTAGTAAGTGCAAAACACTTGGAACTAATGTTGTCTCAATACAGATTGATAGAATTGAAACACGTCTGTGATTAAAAGTACCCAAACTTCAGCCAAATGAATTGTCTTCTACTACATGCAAGACATACAGTAAGATGTCAACAAACTAGAACTGATCCTTGTTATTCCATGCAGTGAATCATACAGTTCCTAATGTATAGGAATTCAACATATTTTAAAAAGATCACTTACTTTTTCTCGATGTCCTAGCTCAGATGATTCTGGCTTTGTCCTTATAACAAAAGGGGTGGACAGCCTCAAGAGAATTGCTTGGAAGTTGCAGGGGATTTTTGGAGAGACAACCTCAAAACAATCATGAAAGTTCAAAGATCGATGAACTTCACATTTGATCTGTTTTCGGAGCCCTTCTCCAAGTTGCAGGAGTGTCATGTGAGCATCAAACATTAGATGGAACGGAAATGCCCTGTAGAAGGTACTTAAGCCAATCTTCAGATCAGATGCAGAACGAGAGAGCTTTAAAGGAGGGTTCTTTGAAGGCTCTGGAAGTTGGCAGATCTTGATGAGAAATGACAAGCAGTTAGAGTTACCTGGGTTTGATCCATCTAAAACCAATTTTCCCACAGAACTGACAACCTGCTCAACCTGAACCTCCATGCTATAAATCCTGCTGGCAGTAGCTTTGATCATTCCAGGCATTGCAAATCCAACAATGGGAAAAGGGTGAAAATAATGGAGCATCAGAGAGCTATCCTCAGACAGTTCTTTGCATAGAAAGGAAGGGGACTCTGATGAAACCTTCTTGCCACACGAAGTTCTTATGTGCTCTAGCAGGGCATCAAAGCCATTGAAAAAGTCTTGCAGAGTGCTACCTACAGCTCGTAGGACTCGTTCATTCTCTTCAAAGCACAGGGTGAAGAACTCTTCACCAAATCTTTCCCGCAGCTCTTCAAACCTCACTCCTGAAGAAAAAAAAAAAAAGAAAAACAAAGTCTTCAATCTGTGCTGTGTGTTTCTTTAATATAACGCACTTTGACACAGTGGGACAACCCCTCAACTGCCAAATTTAAAAAAAAAATCATAATCTAGAATGAAAAAGAGAACGTTACCATGGACATACTGTACAGTGCTCTAGTATTTACTAAAGACAGAATGAAGAAATATGTGCTTTGTGAATTTATTCTTGCTTGTCTCTGCTTTTCAAATTAATCTTGCATTCATTTATTTCAAAGTGTTGTGAGTTTTGCCAAAAACAAATAACAATTTAAAAAAATAAATAAATGAGATGGTTTATGTATCAAATTATAATCAAAGGGTTATTTCATTTCTAAACAGGAATATGATAAATGATTAAGACAGAAAAAACAATTAATAGCAGTATCACAGCATCAGAAAATTTGAGTGCCACCTTGCCTTACTCAATCATCTGCTTCTATAGGTGGCATTTTCATACTATTTACATAACAATCAATTATAATATGTTGTAAATGACAAGTATGAATGACATTGGTGAGGACAGGATACAGGGAGGCATCAGACTTCAATTATATATTAGAATGCCACAGTGCTGTAAACTTGTGATGCTTTCAGCGAGCAAAACCCCTTGGCCCATCTTCTCTGTGTCTATTTCTATGCAATGGTTTTTATGCAGGAGTTCCATGATGTGAGGCAGGGTTAAGTCACTTGTAAGACAGCCTCCATTTAGAGTTCACCTGATTTCAAATGTTTTTAGTGTCTTTGTGCTTTTTTGATTTTTGGTTTAGATTTTTGGATTTATAGTTTTGGTCCAATGCTTTTTTTCCTGTTATTATCTGCAGTTTAAGGCTGTCTGTCATTTTTATTCATTTCTGTTTGTTTATTTTCTCTCTTCTAGATTTGGATTTGCTTATTGTACTAGCCACTTGCTTGTGTATAACCTTCTGCCTGATTTTTGACCAGACATTTGAATCATTGACTTTATAATCAAACAACTAATTTGATTATATTTTCGATTCCTGTTTCTGTGCTGTGCAGATCTGCAGTCTACATTATGTTTGCACTACCATTCTTGCTTTTAGGGCAGTGAGCCACTTTGTACTCTAGCAGCTTGGCTTTGTCTAAAGGAATGTTGGTGCTGATGGCTTGCCCTGCATGCACTCCTGTTTGTGACTGTATCTTAATGTCTTTTGGACAAAATTCAACTCAAAAACCAAATAACTTGCAAGCATATATGTTTCTTAATTTTTCAAGGTTACTTCTAACTGCTGCTATGAAAATTGAAATGATTATAGTAGTAAATGAAATGCCACAAGATTGCATTTAATAGTTAAGTTATGAGATCTCCAAGGAATTAAAATCAAAATAAATCATTCTTCATTCAAGTTACAGTTCTTTGTACAATGATTTTTCTTTTACACAATAATTAATGACATATGTAGAGTATATCCAAATGGGAAGGAATTTAAGGTCATGCCAGAAAAAGTGAAGGCTCCAATCAGAATTTTGTGCTGTCTTGAATGGGAATGTTAAAGAGAAATAAATGGATTTTGGCAATTTACAATGGAACTGTTTTTCTCCTTGCTGCTCTTTACATGCAAACATGAGGAATGGGATTGTGTACATGATAACATTTCAGTTTTTCCATGGTTATAATTTTTCAGCTTATCAAACATGTGATGACCAGCACCGTACAACATCTGCACTGGTTTAAATGTGGATTAAAATGAGTGAGTGGGTGAAAAAGGGACAGGTAAGCTTGGATTTTTTGTCTTGTGAATTACACTTTTTAGTACAAAAAGCAGAAAACTCTTTAAACTGAGATATTCTTTCAACTTCATTTGGTAGTGCCCCTGATTCTTTCATTTCTCATTATTATCAAACTCCATACTGCAAGTCTTAGATAAGAAGTTATACTTCTCCCATTGCTATTGACTTCCTCCAGCATGAACCACCCTGCTGTGAATGCTTTGTTCATGAAATGTCTTTGAAATTCAGTTCAGCTTTCTTAGTGCTGCTAACTCAAACAAATCATAGAAATCACACATCAAGTGATAAGATGCAGAAATCATTGAAAAGGAGAGTTCAGTTTTAAAGTTAGGATAATTTTTGTGGACGAAGTTCCCAGGAGATTGGACTAAAAAGCTTTCCAACGACTCATGACAGTGTGCCATCAGATTAAAAAAAAATCCTGCTTGTAGAGCAAAAATAGAATAATTCTTATTATCAAAAAACTGGAGGAGAGAGACCTGGCCCAGAGCAACTTGCAAAAATAAATTTAGGAAAATAATCTAATTGGGGTCTGCTCTCTGTGGACCATCACAACTAGAGATTCATGACATGTATGCCAAAAGAGCAAAAAGAAAAGTGGATAAGATTATAAAGGACCAGACACGCTGCTTCAATAGCTGTTCACAGATCTTATCTTCTTCCAAACTTTAAAACAAACAGAAGTAGAAATAGTTTTATACCAACTGTAATAAAAGTTTTAAATAAGCCAAATTCAATTTTATTAACATTAGTAACTAATTTAGAATTCAGTTTTTATGTATATAAATACATTGTCAGTTTTTATTTTATGTATAGTATATATGAGGGATGTTCAATAGTTTATCTACCTGAGTATGAAAGAAAGTAGGAAGCACGTTGAAACAAGTCTAGGTGTTGGTGTGACACATCTCAAGGTTACTCATGCACAGCTGTGGCACAGTGCGAGTCTAACATTCCAAGAGACAGGATGTCAGGAGAGTCCTCGTGCAAATCAAGTAAGGTTCTTCACGACAATCACAGGCTGCCATCCGAGAATGTGGGTTCCACCAGCTGAACCATCCACCCTACAATCCTCACTGTGCTCCCTCAGATTATTTCCTGTTCTGAGTTTTGAAGAAATCTTTCAGTGGACAGCGGTGTTCAAGTGATGAAGACGTCAAGGCAGCTGTGACGTCCTGGTTTGAAGGTCATACAGAAGATTTTTTTTTCAAAGGGATTAAAGTCATTGTAAGAAAAGTGGATAAAGTGTATGGAGCTATCAGGGGACTATATTGAAAAATAAAACAAACATTTTTCAAAGCTCTTTCCTACTGAGGTAGATAAATTATTGAATGCTCCTCGTATGTATGTATGTACTGTATGTATAAATGTGCATTTGTATGTTGCTGACTGGATCAAAACAAATTTCCACTTGTGGACAATAAAGGTAAACTTAAATTAAACTAAACCCGCTGTGAGCTTTCACAAGCAAATATAGATATTCAGACAAGAAATCCAACCTTTTTTATTATTATTTATTAGCAAAAGGGGTGAAAGGCATTCAAGATATTCACAAACCAAGTCAGCACCCTCAGGTTCCTTACTAAAGATAAGCGTCACCTCAGGCAGCCAGACCCCAATCTGCCCAGGCAGATTTTGGCCTGCACAGGACCTAATTGGAGAAAAGGCTGCAGTGGTAGCAATGCTGCCTTATACTAATTAAATCATGGGTTCATGTCCCAGGTCCTCCCTGCGTGGCAGCAATTTAAGTACTGAGAAAAGCGCTATATAAATGTAAAGAAGTATTGTTATTCTAAATGTTAACAATACTTTAAATACCCCAAAATAAGCTCCTCAAGGGAGAGAAACTGGCTTGAGAGATATCTCCAAACAAAGAATCATTTTAAATAAAGGATACAAGATAACCCACAGCAAATAAGTTCATAATTCTATAACACTGGGGAACAATTTTGAACAAATTTTTTGTTGACTTCAATTTTTAAGCTTATTTACACTAAAATAGGTATACTGATTCTGAAAGTGCAGTTAGTTTTCTTCTATCATGTCAGGTTTTTTCTCTACCGCTTATATTAGTGCGATTATTGTAGCGTGGATTTGTGTAGGCTATTCATTTACACGCAAGACAGTGTGGTCAGAGGTTATGTGCTGCTCTATGTAGTGAATAACCAAAATCTATTTTTCTACTTACACACGTATTTCCTTTCTTTCAGATCATGTCTGGCTCTGCTGTTTCTCGTTGTAAGTGCCTAAACAACCCTGATTCATTTTGTTATATCTGTGGCAGTTTCACCATTCCCAGTCAAAGGGCGAACATCAGCACATTTGTAGAGCAAACCTAATTGGCATATTTCAAAGTTAAACTTGGTGATCAAGATAAGTCTTGGGCCCCTCATAAGGTGTGCAAACAGTGTGTTGAGGGTTTACGGATGTGGAGAAAGGGAACACGTGATAAGATGCAATTTGGTATACCTATGGTTTGGCGAGAGCCAGGAGATCATTTCAGTGACTGTTACTATTGTATAGTGAAAACTTCAGGTTATAACAAGAAAAATACATGTAACATAGAGTATCCTAGTCTACCATCGACTATATGCCCAGTGGCTCATTCAGATGAAATCCCAGTGCCGGTTTTCGTTACACTACCCTCTCTTGAAGAACATGATTATGATTATGATTATTTTTTTTTTTTTTTTTTTTTTTTTTTTTTAAATGGGGATGGCGGCGCGGCAGTAGCACGCAGCGGCCGCTCCGGAGCCAAAACGGTGCTACGTTGTTTACGTTTTATGTGTAACGTGTTTATTTTACTCTATGTATGGATATCGTCGCGACTGGTGTCCGTACATACAACCGCCAGACACTCTTCTACCTAAACAAACCGGTTAACGACATCCATGATGAGCTGCGGGAAACGCTACGCGACCTCGGCTTGCTGCGCGAACCAGGCCTCGAAGCCTCGGCGTTGCCTGATGCCGGCGGCCGGAGAAGGAAGCGGTGCGCGAGGAAGCGGAAGCGCGGAAAGCGGGCGGGAGTCTGTGCTAGGCTAAAAACAAACCCTAGCCGGCCGGCTCTCCCGTCCATCCTCCTATCCAACGTCTGCTCCCTGGACAATAAACTGGACTACATCCGACTCCAGCAGGCTACACAGCGTGAGGTTAGAGACTGCTGTGTCTTTGTTTTCACGGAGACATGGCTCAGCGACAGAGTACCGGACGCCGCTATTCAGCTAGATGGGCTAGCCTCGTTTCGCGCCGACAGAAATGCAGCTCTGTGCGGTAAGACTCGCGGTGGCGGCTTGTGTGTTTACATCAACGCGAAATGGTGCAAGAACTCTGTGCTAGTTTCTAGTTATTGCTCATCGCTGGTGGAGTTTGTGACTGTTAGATGCAGACCTTTTTATTTACCACGGGAATTCACCACCATTTTCATTATCGGAGTGTACATTCCACCTGGCGCTAATGCTAAGGAAGCGCTATGGGAACTGTATACAAAGATCAGTGAACTGCAAAATACACACCCGGATGGACTGTTTATTGTTGCTGGAGATTTCAACCATGCAAATCTCAAGTCAGTGCTTCCTAGATTCCATCAATATGTGGACTTTGCAACGAGAGGGGAAAACACGCTGGATCTTGTTTACACAAACATCCCCGGCGCATATCGGGCTGAGCCCCGCCCCCACCTCGGCTACTCAGACCACATCTCTGTTATGCTAATTCCGGCATACAGACCACTTGTCAGGCGTTCAAAACCGGTTCTGAAGCAGGTGAAAACCTGGCCAGCAGGAGCCATCTCTGCTCTTCAGGACTGTTTCGAGAGCACTGACTGGAACATGTTTAGGGAGGCTGCAACTTACGGCGACTTCACTGACTTGGAGGAGTACACTTCATCAGTGACCAGCTACATCAGTAAGTGCACCGATGACGTCACTGTCTCCAAGAACATCATCTCACGACCCAACCAGAAACCGTGGATTACTGCGGAAGTGCGTGCACTTCTGAGGACCCGAGACTCTGCCTTCAAAGCGGGAGACAAAGTGGCCCTTAGAAGAGCAAGGGCCAAACTCTCTCAGGCCATCAGAGAGGCGAAGCGCGCACACGCCCAGAGAATCCACAATCACTTCATAGACAGCGGCGACACACGGCGCATGTGGCAGGGTTTACAAGCCATCACACACTACAGGACGACATCACCTGCCTGTGACGGTGACGGCTCCCTCCCAGATGCGCTGAACAACTTCTACGCTCGGTTCGACAGACAGAACGATGTGGCGGCGAGGAAGACCACCCCTCCTCTGAACGACCAGGTGCTGTGTCTCACTACAGCGGATGTGAGGAAAACTCTACGCAGAGTCAACCCACGTAAAGCTGCTGGACCAGACAACATCCCAGGCAGAGTGCTCAGAGAATGTGCAGAACAGCTGGCAGATGTTCTTACCGACATCTTCAACATCTCTCTGAGCAGCGCCGTCGTTCCCACGTGCTTCAAGGCCACCACCATCGTACCCGTGCCCAAGAAGTCTTCTGTGTCCTGTCTCAATGACTACCGTCCTGTTGCACTTACACCCACCATCATGAAGTGCTTCGAGCGGCTCGTCATGAGACACATCAAGACCCTGCTGCCCCCCTCACTGGACCCACTGCAATTTGCGTACCGTCCTAACCGCTCAACGGACGACGCCATCTCCACTGCACTCCATCTTGCCCTCACACACTTGGACAAGAAGGACACATACGTTCGAATGCTGTACATAGATTTCAGCTCAGCATTCAACACGATCATCCCCCAACAACTGATCGGGAAGCTGAGCCTGTTGGGCCTGAACACCTCCCTCTGCAACTGGATCCTGGACTTTCTGACCGGAAGGCCTCAGTCAGTACGGATCGGGAACTGCACCTCCAGCACCACCACACTGAGCACAGGTGCCCCACAAGGCTGTGTGCTCAGTCCCCTGCTGTTCACACTGCTGACTCACGACTGTGTAGCAACACACAGTTCAAATCACATCATTAAGTTCGCTGATGACACGACCGTGGTGGGTCTCATTAGCAAGAACGACGAGTCAGCGTACAGAGAGGAAGTGCAGGGGCTAACGGACTGGTGTAAAGACAACAACCTCTCTCTGAATGTTGACAAGACAAAGGAGATGATTGTTGACTTTAGGAGGACACGAGGCGACCATTCTCCGCTGAGCATCAACGGCTCCTCTGTGGAGATCGTCGACAGCACCAAATTCCTGGGCGTCCACCTGGAGAAGGACCTCAGCTGGTCCCTCAACACCAGCTCCCTACACAAGAAAGCCCAACAGCGTCTCTTCTTTCTGAGAAGACTGAGAAAGGCCCAGCTCCCACCACCGATCCTGACCACCTTCTATAGAGGAACTATCGAGAGCATCCTGAGCGGCTGCATCACTGTCTGGTTTGGGAATTGTGCCATATCGGACCGTAAGACCCTACAGCGGATAGTGAGGACAGCAGAGAAGATCATCGGGGTCTCTCTCCCCTCTATTGAAGACATCTACACCACACGCTGCATCCGCAAAGCCACCAGCATTGTGGCTGATCGGACACATCCCTCTCACACACACTTTACCCTCCTGCCATCTGGAAAAAGGTACCGAAGCATTCGGGCACACACATCCAGACTGTGCAACAGCTTTTTTCCACAAGCCATCCGTCTCCTCAACAAAAAGGGACTGGACTGATAAACACACACACACGCATGCACACACACACACACACAAACATTATCACTTAGCTTAACTCAACTACCTCAAAACATTGAGATTGGACTGACTAATCAACACAAGCGCAAACACACTGACCTACACTACCAAACTATCGTATACACCAACCTGTCAATGCTTTTTTTGCACAATATCCATTACTGGACAACTTTTTGCACTAACTTCTTTACTTCCTAATTTTTGCTGCTACACTAAGGAATGTTTACTGTTTCTCCACTACCTCAACTCATCACCACAACACCTTATTATTATGTTACGTTTGTGTTTTTGTCACACTGTCACTTTGTTGCTTTTGTTTGCACATTTCTTAGTTAGCTAGTTTAGTTTTTCTGTTAATTTATGTTGTAATTTATGTTGCATGTAGCACCTTGGTCCTGGAGGAACGTTGTTTCGTTTCACTGTGTACTAACTGTATATGGTTGAAGTGACAATAAAGCCTACTTGAACTTGAACTTGAACTTGAACTAGGTGGCAACAATGCTGAAGAGTTTGAAATTGAAGAGGACTCTGTTCGTAAGAGATTTGATCAGCATGAGTTGAGTGATATGGCACGTGATTTGGGACTATCGAAGAAGGCTTCAGAACTCCTAGCATCAAGACCGCGTGAGAAAAACTTACTTGTAAAAGGAACGAAGGTATCGTACTTTTGAACCAGAGAAACTGCATTTCTGCAGTACTTTAGAACTGACAGTGGCTTTGTGTATTGCCATAACATACCTGGTTTAATGGAGGAATTGGGAATTCCAATCTATAACTCAACTGAATGGCGACTATTCATCGATAGCTCAAAGCGGAGCTTAAAGTGTGTCCTCCTTCACAATGGCAATATATTTGGGTCAGTCCCAATTGACCATTCAGTTTCTCTTTGTGAAGAATATGCAGACATAAAGAGAGTCATTGAGTTGTTGCAATATCACCAACACAATTGGGTCATCTGTGTTGACCTTAAAATGGTATGCTTCCTTCTTGGTCAGCAACACAGACACACCAAGTATCCCTGTTATCTGTACATGTGGGACAGCAGAGCTCGTGAGAGGCATTGGGTGGAAAGGAATAGGCCTCCAAGATCTGCCCAGGTGATCCAAACATTCTACATGAGCCACTTGTTGATAGAAAGAATATTATATTCCTGCCTCTGCACATGAAACTGGGTCTGATGAAGCAGTTCGTTAAAGCTTTGCCAACTGAAGGAGACTGTTTCAAGTACCTCATTTTGGCATTTCCCAGCCTGTCATTTGAAAAACTAAAGGCCGGTGTGTTTGATGGTCCACATATTCGGCAGCTCATCAAAGATGAACATTTCATCTGGACAATGTCAGAAGTCGAAAAGAATGCTTGGTTATCATTCAAAGCCATTGTCAAGGACTTTCTTGGAAACACACGAGCAAATAATTACACAGTGCTTGGTTGCAATATGAGCATCAAGGTGCATTTTCTGCATAGTCATCTTTCTAACTTCCCGGAAAACCTTGGTGCAATCAGTGATGAGCAAGGTGAACGATTCCACCAAGATTTGAAGGTCATGGAAGGATGGTATCAGGGAAGATGGGATGTACATACTGTATGATGGCTGACTATTGTTGGAGCATCCGGTGGGATTGTCCTAACAGTGAACACTCCAGGAAAAGCTATAAGCATAAATTTTTATCTTAACCGCTACCTGATTAATTTTCAAATGTTTTACTGTAAAAAAATGTATAGAGTTACAATAAATCCTTTGTATGAACAAAAGAAATTTAAATAAACAGTACATTCAAGTTATTATTTCATTATTTTTTCATTGCATGTAAAATGTGTATGTTTTTTGACAAAAATGGAGGGTACCCTGTATCATAAAAACAGGATGTGATAGCAAAAAACTGGGGTCCTTTCTGGATTCACCACCCAAAAATTAGTAAAAAACAATCCACAAAAACAGAAACAAAATTAACTATTAAAGTTTGATCACCATTTTGGAGCCATGTAGGCTGAAGCCAGGATGTAGCAGTTGGTAGACTAGCTGGATTGGCGTACATGATGACATTGTGCCACGTTTGAGACTCCATCTCTGTTATGATCTGGAAATTGATTTAGATTTTTGTAGAAGTTGAAAGCCCCTTTTTTGACCTTTGCACACCCATTTCATGGGTTTTCTATGTAGAGAATTCATTTTCATATTAATCTGTCCATAGAAGTCTTTTGGGAAAAGTTATCATTTTTTCCATTCTCCTGGAAAGCAATTTTTGTGTACTGCAATTACTTCATGTTTTCCAAAAAGGTATCAGGAGTGCACCATGTGTGACATCACCAGAAGATGTGTGACATCACCAGAGCAACTAGTTAAAAGTCAGCACACACATCCCTTTAGTATCCAGATTACAATATTAACAATGTTGGTGTGCAGATCTCTTTTTGCCTAATTTTTTTCTGGTTTTCGGGTTTTGCTTTTAGTTTTAACAATCTTTTATTTTTGGCTCATACTTTGAACTTGACATCTGATCAGGTAGAGATTTTGACTAAAACCTCAGCTCAGTTTCTTGATTATATCTCATCTTCTTGATTACATCTCATCTTCCAATCTCTTTCTTAAAACGTTTATTATCTCTTTTCGAGTCACAACAATCTCTCAGCACAGACATAATCATAAGTCTAATATTACTGGGTATTTAACTGTTGAATTTGGTTATCAATAAGTATAAACCAAAAAACTTCTCTGTAATTGGAAAAATCACACCCCAAAGTATTAGGCAAGTAATAAGTTAGCCTTGAGGTCACCAAGAATGCTTTACGTTTTTGACAAACCTTCAAGTAACAATAACATAAGTGTCACCTTTAATCGTCAAACATATTGAATATGTTGCTGATCTTCTGCTTTCAGAACTACAGAATGATCCAGATTGTATGGTGTGGATTGCCAAATTCTATTTTACGTTTGTTAATAGCACTAAAAATTCTTAAAGATTAAAACATTTCTTTTCCTGCTTGCGCATTTTCCTTATTTTGCTGCTGAAGGTTTATGGAAATGAGTTATTTTTCTCAGCTAGAACAATCAGGAGTGAGGAAGAGGAAACACTCCCAACAGAAAAATTACAGTGACAGTCATAGATGGGTGAATTCATGAAGTAGTGCACCATAGTACTGGATGCAAGTACATTGCAACTATTAACTTTATATTCCTGAAGTTTAGTAAAGATAAGAATAGGCAGACAGTGTCAGGATATGTAATATATAGATGTGGGCTTAGAGGAACAGGATGTGTGCATTTGCTACAAGGAGATTTCTGTTTTAAGGAGACATGTCCAAAAACACCCTCCCCACAATAACACAGTTTTGTTTACATTTCTCAGGTGTCGTGTATTTCTGAAAGAAGCAGTTTCTCTGTTTCGGTCAGTCATTGCTACCATTCCTTATTGTGTGTGATGTGTAAATTGCCTGATCCTTGTTGACAACAAAAGAAAGGGTTTCACAAAACAAATCAAATTTTATTTATCACATACAATTATGTACATAGTACAATATGTAGTAAAATGCTTAGTTGCTAAACTCTGAGGCTGTGCATTAAATAGTATCTAAAAGGACAATGAATAATAAACAAGTTTCTAAATTTCAATAAAAATCATTATTTTAGCCCTGCGGTGGGCTGGCGCCCTGCCCAGGGTTTGTTTCCTGCCTTGCGCCCTATGTTGGCTGGGATTGGCTCCAGCAGGCCCCCGTGACCCTGTAGTTAGGATATAGCGGGTTGGATAATGGATGGATGGATCATTATTTTAAATGATAGCAATGGTATGCAATATATTAATGCTTTAAAAATATGTAACAAATTAATATTGTAAGAAAATAACATATAGGGCATCATATAGCTGTAGACACTGTCTTCATTTAGGGGGCAGATGGACTATGGGAAGAAGCTCTTCCTCAATGTCTGTGAACTGATGTTTAGGCAGCAGTAGCGTTTCCCTGATTCCCTGACAGCGAAAAGGCTGTTATTGCGATGGCTGGTATCTTTGATAATTTTGTTTGCCCTGGTTCAACATTGCTTGGTACAGATGTCTTGGAAGTTAGAGAGTTCATACCCAATAATGTATTTAGATGACTGCACCACACCATATCTAAAAGTTCTTTGAATGTCAAAAGATTGTAAGACTACTATGTCAAAGTGCCACCCAGCAACTTTATAATTAAGCAAGAAACTTACAGAGACACATAATAACGACAAACAAACAGAAACTGTAAATTAAATGCATTAGCTCAGTGTCAACCCATTGGTAAGCCACATCTGCTCCTCCTCTAACCAAGAAAAAACTGTTTACTGCTAGACAGAGAGCACACAACAGCACAGAAAGCTATACAAAATCAAAACTCCCAAAGGAAAATCCATTCATTTATTTTGTGAGCGCATTTATTTCACAAAGCAAGGTTGCCCACCTTGAATGATTTGTTGGTGTTCTGCATACACACATACTGTCCAGTTTACCATCAAGAATCAATATGACTAGCTCACACAAGTTTAGGACGTGTGAGAAAACTGAAGCACCAAGAGAAAATACACATAACCATAGCTTATAAGACAGCTGCATACGCAAATGTGCTCCCTTAGCACCATTCCAAAGAGAAATACTGGAAATGATCTCTCTTTTGAGACTGGTGTTTTCTTGAAGTGTACTGATGTAAGGCTGATATCAGTCTTGACTGTCTTGTAAATGACATAAGTGAGAGTTTAAAAAATACTCTGTTCTACAGATTTTCAACCATCCACCATATATTGCTTTCTGTAAAGTGTATGCAGTCTTGTTTTTAATTCTGATCCAAACCTTCATCCTTTTCCAGCCACGTTGACATCTGCATGGAATTTGCACATTGTCCCCATATTTGAACTGGGTTTTTCTCCAGGTATTCATATTTTTCTAGCAGATACAAAAAGTATGCATATTGTCTTTATTGTAACTCTACAATACAATGAAATATCATTTGGAGCAAGCCTATAAATGCTTTAGATAAAAGTATATAAGAGTAGGTAATAAACTAAGTGAACATTAAACTATGAGAACCACAGTTGCTATTAACAGTTCCAAATACCACAGAGTAAAAGTAAAGGTAAACATGTAAGCAAAAATAGATAAATAATAAATGAAGTCACAGTGAAGATTAAAGTCAATGTAATAGTCATGAGTTCCACATGGGTCATGTATAAGTATGTGACTATGTGTGGTTAATGCAGATGTTCAGTTCAATCAGTGGTGGTTTCTGTTATAGGAAGGGGCAGTGACCACTGTGCATTTAATAGGCTGATTGCTTTGGGGTAAAAGCTGTTCTTCAGCCTGGAAGTATGGAGATGCAGGGTTCTGAAGCACCTGCCAGAGGGCAGAGGAGTAAAAATGCTATGGTTGGGGGGGTTGGATGTTTACAAATGTCTTTGCTTTTCTGCTGCAGTGGGTAGTGAACATACCATCCAGTGATGGTAGCTGAGTGGCAGTAATTATCTGAGCTGTTTTAATGATACGCTGGAGGGTCTTCCTGTTCTTACAGGTGCAGACAGAGTAACACACTGTAATACATAACATGATGACAGACTCTATGGTGCACCTGCAGAGGTTAACCAGCATCTGTTGTGGGGGTTGTGCTTTGTTTAGGCTCCTCAGAAAGTGAAGCCTCTGAAGACCTTTCTTGGTCACTGTCCATGACAGGTCCTGGCTGATGTGAACTCCCAAGAATCTGAAACTTAATGCCGTTAATGCTTATGGGATGGTGACCACTGTATTTCAGTCTCCTGAAGTCCAGAATCAGTTTCTTTGTTTTCTTGGAATTGACTGCAAGGTTGTTGTTCTGACTCCAACTCTCCAGATTCTTGACCTCTTCTCTAATGGCTGCTTCATCATTAGTGGAGATCAGGCCTATCACTGTGGTGTCGTCTAAAAATTTTATTATGATGTTAGTATCATAGGTAGGTTTGCAGTCGTTTATGAGTAAAGGAGAGGGCTCAGTACACAGCCCTGCGTTATCCCAGTGTTCAGTGTTACTGATGAAGAGAAGTTCTTACCCATGCGCACAGTCTGTGGTCTATCAGTGAGAAAATCTAAAATCCAGTTACACAGGTGTGAGTTGAGACCCAGGTTGTTTAGTGTGATAGCCAGTTTGTTGGGGGTGATGGTGATGAAGGCAGACCTGTAGTCGATGAACAGTATCCATACATAGCTGTCCCTCTGCTCCAGGTGTGATAGGGCAGAGTGAAGAGCAAGTAAAACAATCTCCTCAATTTACTTGTTTGCCCTATAAGTGATCTGGTATTGGTCCAGCGAGGTGAGGATGTTGCTGTTAATGTGTCTGAGGATAAGTTGTTCAAAGCATTTCTTAAGCATAGGGGACAGGGCCTCCAGGTGATAATCACTCAGGGACCTCAACACTGCCTGTTTTGGAATATTGACAATTGTAGCAGACTTGAGACAAGTGAGGACAGTGGCCTGTTCTAAAGTGATATTAAAAAGGCTGGTGAACCCTGCTGTTAGCTGTTCCGCACAATGCTTCAAGACCCATCCAGGAACCCCATCAGGGCCAGCTGCCTTAGTAGGGTTAATGTGGCTTAGAGCCTGTCTCACCTCATATGCATTCAGCGCCACAGTGCATAATGGGGCCTCTTGCTGGGTTAGTTTGGTGATAGGTTGGTTGCTGTCCTTGTCAAACCATGTGAAGAAGTGATTGAGGTCATCAGGAAGAAATGCAAAGTTGCAAAATAAAAATATTGAATCTATTGGGACTCTGAATTGCTTGTGATTTATTCCAAAATAATGCTGAAAACTGCTAAATTGCTATTTTATATAATTACCTTTAACCATTTCATGTGGAAATATTTTCTCAAGACATTATGTAAAATACTGCATTTGTTTCGTATTTGGTTATTATAAATATGGTACATTTCTTCTTAACCACTGGTCCAACCTTAATTTTTACTACTAAGCCGAAGTATGATATAGTAAAAGTTTTCCACCTACAGTACAGCATAGTTAAAATCCATATCAATTCAGCATTCATACTGCAGTTCAGTCTGATTTTCAACAGTTGAATACAAGTGGACATGCTCTCCCTAAGCATATGAACACATTCAGGTGGATTGGAGCATAAGGCATTGCAACTAAAATGGGTTGTCATTTTGACATAATAGTATGGCAGGCCCTCCAGAGCACCGCTGTGGATTGTCATCCTCTCTTGGTGCAGCCCAGGTGGCTTTAATGAAATCATCAGCTCTGTTTCTGCACACCTAACTTCTGCTTAATTAGACACCTTTCATGGTTCATTATCATCATGCTGCCATTAACTCCACAGACTTGATGTGAAGCTGAAAGACACGAACAGCAGGTGCATGTCTGATTGAGAAAATAAAAATAGACTCATGACAGTGGGAAAGAAACTTTAAAAGGCACACTTTAGCATAGAAATGAACTATTACTGTGTTGGAGATCACTGTGCCATAGCAAAACAGGAAAAGGGTGAAGAACATTAGTAAGGTGACACCCATTCAAATAGGAATGGGTCTTTAAGTACAGACCTACAGAATTTAGAGATAAAAGTTACAGAACAAATCTCTTTTCTATTATTATATTTCAGCCAGGATTTGTTCTTTGGCTTATGTTTTATTTTCCATTTTTGTCTTTTCTGATGTTTTTGAAGTAGTAGTTTTCATTTGATTATTGTTTTGTGTAAATATTACTGAAGTCTTGTAAATAATAATAAATAATTCTTTGCATTGTACATGTCTCATGTATTACTGCATGTAAGCTGGATTCTTGGTATTTTTTTGGGTAAACTCCCAAGAGGTGATAACATCCTGACATCACTTCTGTGGAGCCTCCTTCTGCCTCAGGCAGAGGAGATGTTTCCAGCAGTGCGTCATTGAGGATCAGTCTTGCAAATAGTGTTCTCTTTGGATTTTTCTGGTTTATTGATCTTTTCTTTCTGGGGTTCAGCTTTCAGTTAGCATATCAAAAAAGTCAACAACTGGGAGATTGTTAGCACAAGTCACAAAACCAAGATTTTAGGCAAAAATCAACATTAAAATGTTCAAGAACAGAGTCATAACCAAAAGTACTCAAAATGAATAAGTATTATAGCACAAATAAGAGGTTATCTGTGATCTTGGGTAGCACAGAACCATATCAGGCAACATTTTACTCTGGCATGAATTAGTTTTAGGGTCATAACTTTCATAATACCACCTCTGCAACCACAAGTTGTCCCTAGAGACTGGCACCTGTGATAACCAAAACAGCTGAAGAAACAGTTTAAAATAAAATTCCAAAATCTAAGCTAGGCATCGAAACTTAATTCCAATATGAAAGACAGACATATGTGTTTGACTATAACAATTTGCCCCAGAAAAGGAGCAACAATAGCCAAATAACCCTTTTCATAATACTGTATTTGGTGTCTGGATTTTGTCTTATGATAGCAATTTGGATTTGTTAGCCATTGGTTGCCTTTTCAGGGGTACCCATTTTGCCTTTTTTGTCTCATTTTTCTCTTTCTTTGTTTATTCTTCTTTGTTTATTTAATAAATTCTTTGAATTTAAAGAACATTATTTTATTCAAACAAGAATGTTTACAGTTATCCTCTCCATTGAAGAGCATTTCTGTGTATGAGTATTCGGAACATTTTTTGAAGTATTTTCAGTTTTTTCAAACCATTGCCTCATTTTTGGTCTGGACAGGCCTTAAAGCCTGCCCCTTGAGTTTGGGGTCTGATTGCCTGGAGTGAAGTATTTTCCTAGGTAAATCAGTGGAAGTCTTGGCTCTTGAGGTATTTTTCAGTCCTGCTCCCTTTATGCTATATTGTATGTGGCTGTTCACAACAATCAGGCACTGATTTATTTCAGTTCAAAATATCACTGAGCTGTGATTCTTTTCAAAGGTTATATTCATCCATCTTTGTACCCAATTTATCTAGATCAGGGTTGTAGCAGCATTGGGCACAAGGCTTGAACCAACTCTGGAATGGATGCCAGGCATCACGGGGCCCACTCACACTCACTCATAGTGGGCCAGTTAACATAGCCTGTATGACTTTGGGATGTGAGAAAAACCCAGAAGGACAAGGGAATTTAAAAATTCTAAATAGACAGGGCTAGGGCCAGGATTTGAACAAAGGACCCTGAAGCTGTGAGACAGCAGCACCTCACAATGCATCACTTTGAAATTTTTAAAATGACAAATCTAGTTTCATTTTAAACATCACATTAAACTATTTTGATAAAGAGCAACAATTTTAGCACAAGACAAAGACAGAGAAACAATGTACAGAAGAGGACACAAATGTGGAAATTTCAAAATAAGATCATTAATAGGGTGATGGGCCTACCATGGGGGTTGAATGCACTAAGATTCTTCCATGAGAAGGCTATCCACCTCATGCCTTCTTGTCAAAACTCACTAATGGATCTATTGTTATAAGTTATTATTACAGTTTTTTGAAGGTCATGTAGATTCCTGCTTAACTTCCAAGGTCAGAATGTATTACAGTCATTTTCATTTACTTTTTGAAAATGAAGAATTGACAGGTGACCTGCTCAGGATCACACAGTAAGGTGGAGGTAAGGACTGAATCCTCTAACATGTGCTTTAAAGTCTAAAATCTTCATCATTAAACCACACTGCTTTCTATGAATATGTGATTATGTGACTGAGATTTCAACAAATCATGGGGTGACAGCTCTCTTTGGAGAGGAAAATTGTAATCCTGTCCAACTCCTTCTCCATCAACAAGAAAGAAATTCAACCATATGTTCACTCTGAATGTCTAAGTAATTTTTACCATTGACTTGCTATAAATGCACAAAAACCACAATGGGAAGATCCACACAGCACCATTCAGAATGGCAAGAGCCCAAAACAATATAATCCAAACATAAGTTCTGGAGATATCCTTTGTGATTCTTATATCTTCTTTCATTCACGGACATCCTATTTAATGTTTTAATCTGTTTTTCTGTGGAAAGTTGTGGTGGTAATAGACCAAGCTGGCCTCACTGCAATTAATTCTAATTTCCTAACAACAATCTTGTGTTCCTTTGGGAAAATTCCCAGTTATTCCCAAATCATATGATAAATATAATCCCTCCAGAATGTCATGCACCTGTCCCTAAGTCTCTTCCCTGTGATCAATACCTGATAAAATCCACAAGGGAGGCATCTAGAGGTATCCTTGCCAGAAGCCCAGGGAAACAGCCATTCTACTTCAAGTTCACAGAGTGTGAGCCCAGAAAATATGAATAACAACTTACTCTGGAAGCCGGCATTCACCAACACTACCGAAGACCATGCGTAAGAGTGGACAATTCAATCATTTTGGATTCAAGGTTTACCTGGTTTGGACGATCATCCAAAAAATACCGTATTTAAACATAAGAAATTTCACTAGTTTTCTTGTCAATCAGCTATAAAAACAAGTAATAGCACTGAAATAATATAGAGTCAATGTATTAACATAAAATAAATGTAGTAGACCTGAAATTGTATTAATGTTGAAAAAAACACTAAACAGATGATACATATATGTTTCACATAATTTCTCACGATCAGCTTTCCCATCACTCTTTGGAAAGAAAATGCAATACTTAAATATTTATACATTGCAGAGATCTCCAGAGATTTCCAATAGAGGACCACAAGCACAGATCTGAAGGTGCTGATTTTTACAACAGCATTGGCATTTTTAGCGGTGAACTGTGCCAGTTTGCATGAGTGATTATTTTCAGATCAAATCAAGAAGACAATATACCATGAGCAAATAGTAATGATGCATTCTGTAAGTCTATAAACCACTTCTGCATCTAGATGTCCTGTCCATGAAAAGACAAGGAAACCCTTCATGCTTAACCTAAACAAACTCAATTTGATGTCAAATATGCAAACACAAATCTCAGTCTGTAAGAAACATATTGGTTGCTGATTCGTCTAATCATATCATTTTGCACCTCTACTTGGTCGTCAATCGCCTGTGGTAACAGCAGTACTGAATACCAACATGTGAATTGTTTGATATACAGTATTTGTAATTAGTGCACAGCATTTTAGCTTGCAATTGTCATTGATTTATTCTACACAAAATAACAGAAAACAAGTATTTATACCATGTGTATAAATGTTCAAATGTGTCATACAGGTCATACTGTGCACTTCCATTGTTAGTTCTGAACTTTGACCCTGATAAGCATAAGGCCCATGGTCTGCAACAAAGTTTCTTTGTTTAATTAAATATAAATGACCAAAGAAACACATTGCAAGGAAGTCAGAATGTAAAATTTTGAGGTGTTTTACTGAAATTGGACTTCCTGCCATCCTTGACACATTCTAAATGTTTAATTTAACTCTGATCATAGCCAGCTTTATGTTTTTTATATGACATTCAGAGTCAGTATCTCACCCAGCATTTTTCACTTCGATAGGATCTACAATCCCAATTCCAATGAAGTTGGGACATTGTGTAAAATGTAAATAAAAACAGAATACAATGATTTGCAAATTCTTTTCAACCTATATTCAATTAAATACACTACAAAGACAAGATATCGAATGTTCAAACTGATAAACTTTATTATTGTTTTGGAAATCTTCACTCATTTTGAATTTGATGCCTGCAACACGTTCCAAAAAAGCTGGGACAGGGGCAGCAAAAGACTGGGAAAGTTGAGGAATGTTCAAAAAACACCTGTTTTGAACATTCCACACAGGTGAACAGATTAATTGGAAACAGGTGTTTGTCATGATTGGGTATAAAAGGAGCTTCCCCAAAAGGCTCAGTCGTTCACAAGCAAGGATGGGGCGAGGTTCACCACTTTGTGAACACCTGCGTGGGCAAATAGTCCAGCAGTTTAAGAACAACGTTTCTCAACATACAATTGTAAGGAATCTAGGGATTTCATCATCTGCTGTCCATAATATCATCAAAAGATTCAGAGAATCTGGAGAAATCTCTGCACGTAAGCGGCAAGGCCGAACACCAACACTGGATGCCTGTGACCTTCGATCCCTCAGGCGGCACTGCATTAAAACCGACATCATTCTGTAAAGGATATTACCACGTGGGCTCAGGAATACTTCAGAAAACCATTGTCAGTTAACACAGTTCGTCACTACATCTACAAGTGCAAGTTAAAACTCTACCATGCAAAGCTAAAGCCATATATCAACAACACCCAGAAACGCCGCCGGCTTCTCTGGGCCCGAGCTCATCTGAGATGGACTGACACAAAGTGGAAAAGTGTGCTGTGGTCTGACGAGTCCACATTTCAAATTGTTCTTGGAAATACTAGATGTCGTGTCCTCCAGACCAAAGAGGAAAAGGACCATCCGGATTGTTATCAGTGCAAAGTTCAAAAGACAGCATCTGTGATGGTATAGGGGGTGTGTTAGTGCCCATGGCATGGGTAACTTGCACATCTGTGAAGGCACCATTAATGCTGAAAGGTACATACAGGTTTTGGAGCAACATATGCTGCCATCCAAGCGATGTCTTTTTCAGGGACGTCCCTGCTTATTTCAGCAGGACAATGCGAAGCCACATTCTGCATGTGTTACAACAGCGTGGCTTCGTAGTAAAAGAGTGTGAATACTAGACTGGCCTGCCTGCAGTCCAGACCTGTCTCCCATTGAAAATGTGTGGCGCATTATGAACCGCAAAATACGACAACGGAGACCCCGGACTGTTGAGCAACTGAAGTTGTACATCAAGCAAGAATAGGAAAGAATTCCACCTACACAGCTTCAACAATTAGTGTCCTCAGTTCCCAAATGCTTATTGAGTGTTGGTAAAAGGAAAGGTGACAGATAGATAGATAGATAGATAGATAGATAGATAGATAGATAGATAGATAGATAGATAGATAGATAGATAGATAGATAGATAGATAGATAGATAGATAGATAGATAGATAGATAGATAGATAGATAGATAGATAGATAGATAGATAGATAGATACTTTATTAATCCCAAGGGGAAATTCACATAACACAGTGGTAAACATGCCCCTGTCCCAGCTTTTTTGGAACGTGTTGCAGGCATCAAATTCAAAATAAGTGAAGATTTGCAACACATCAATAAAGTTTATCAGTTTGAACATTCGATATCTTGTCTTTGTAGTGTATTCAATTGAATATAGATTGAAAAGGATTTGCAAATCATTGTATTCTGTTTTTATTTACATTTTACACAACGTCCCAACTTCATTGGAATTGGGGTTGTAAGCTAAATTGATCAGTGTTATGAGTTGGAGTTACAAACGTGGCAAAAGATGGTGTAAGGTCTCTTAAGAGTCCCAAAAAGCAAGCCAGGATCTTCTCAAGCCTGTCCAGATATGTCATCGCCCCAGATAGCACCTCAACCATCACATCATGCTTTTGTCTACACAGGCCCCAAAAACGGGACTTGGTTTTAAAAGATCAAAATGTACAAAAATACCTCGCAAGATTGTGCCAGAGGTTTTGGCAGTTCTTCTATAAGCCAAGTCCAACAAAATAATCTTTAAAATTCAAGAATTTACTTAAATAAAAGTGAAAAAGTACATTAACTAGAAAAGGCAAAAATGATGGCAAATAGAATTAGCCTACAAAGTCAATCCAAGGTGAACAAGTCCCAATATGTAATTCAGAAATGACAATTTAAAAAACAGAAGCAAAAATATCAAGAAAGCAGAAATCAAAGGAAGCCAGTGTGGTGTAGGAGTTAAGGCTTTGAATTTCAAACCCTGAGGCTGTGTATTCAAATCCTACTACGGACAATGTGTGGCCATGAGCAAGTCACTTCACCTGGCTGTGCTCCAACTGGAAGAACAAAAGGAAATGTAACCAATTGTATCTCTCAAATGTTGTAAGATGTCCTGAATAAAGGTGTCAGCCAAATAATAAGCAATACTAATAGTAAAATGATACAGTAAACTCCAATATAGTTTGATACATTAAGCACTGTTCCACTGCTGGGACCCTCAATATAAAGCAGCAGTGATGTCAGAGTTGCCCTTTCTCCTCGGGCTTCATTCACAAAATACAAGAAACAGTGAAATGTTTAAAGATATAGTGCACAAATAATAAATAATAAGCAAACCTAACAAAAATTACATCAAAAACTAAAAAACAAGAATTCATTAGTAACAATAACATGGAAAATAAATACAAGACAGGGAAATGAACCCTGGGTATAGCACAGCAAACAGTTTCAAAAGGAAATCTTCACTCTGTATGCACTACAGTTTCTATGACTAGATGTTGTGCTTCTTTCTAATTACAAAGATATTTATTTCTCATTTTTTAAAAGTTTGCAACAAAATAAATTTAATATTCAAATCCAGCATGTGGAATTTTGGCGCAAGCTTAAAATACTTCATACTGGGTAGTAACTGTGAACAAGCAAATCTTCTCATAGACCTGGCTTTTCCTTAATCTTTGCTTTAAATTTGAAGCTGGAATTGTTGTTTAACTTAAGAAAACACACTAATGTCTCCTACCAAGTAATGTAGCGGTGCATTGTAGAATTCCTGAGATATCATCTGCCACGTCCTCATTAGTTGAGCGCTCCAAGTATTGGCATCTGCTGGAAATTCTCTCCAGTTCCTTTTCATCTTCATTGTATCTGTTATGGAAAATGTAATTACCATCATAACTTACAGAGCACAGTCCTCTGAACAACACCTACAGTAAATGCACATACTAACTTGATAATGAGAGCGAGGGAGAGAGGGGATAAACTGCAGCAGTGTAAAAAGCATAATGTGTCTGATTTACAAGCAGTTATCAATCTCTCTGACAGTTAAAGACAGATGCGATAGTATCTTGTAATTTTAAGACTGATTCATAACAAAAAATATGTCAATCAAAACTTGAAATCAGATTCTTAAATCCTGGTCAGCTTAATACTTGCTTCCTCCTTTTTTTTGTTCTTTTATCACATTACTATGTAGTCTTTATGTGTACGTCTTCAATAAGAACAGAATATACCATTCTCAAATCTAGTTCAGGATCACATGTGATCATAAGGACCAGAGCATTGAGTGTAGGGCAGAAAATAGCTGTGGACAGGCCATCCATTCTTCACTAGGCCCATTCATGCATATACCAACACAGAACAAATTTGGAATATCCAGGTAACCAGACATACATCTTTGGGAATGGGAAAGGAAAACCCACAGGAAAACATATGTGGACAGATGGAGGCTGTGCAGAATCCACACAGACAATGGCCAAGTGAGGGATTCAAAACCAGAAGGCTAGATCTTTCATTGTGAGCGTCATGATACTGCCCACTATTAAGGATGCTTTATAGACTAATTAGTGATAATGTTCAGTATCAAGTGCATTATATAAAAACAATAATTATTTTGATAGATCTCTTTAAGAAGAAAAAAGTTCAAAATAAATAGTTTTGGTGGTGCCTATTATGTATTATAAAGCTTAATTGTAGCAACATACCCAAGAGTTTTCCCCATTAGATCTTTTTATATAGTGCGACAGTGTAAATGTACTCTTCAATCTAGACTGTCAAATTTTTAAAGTGGTTTAAGTCAGGCAATGTAAAGCAGCAGTTAAGACATTTCTGAGGTTAAAAAATACTTGCAGGCAGATTCTTCTCATTAAAAATGGCTTTGGCTTACCGAATGACATGCTGCTTATAGTAGTGTAGTGTTCTCTGAAGGGCTTGCTGGAGGGTCGGCGTCTACATAAAAGGATACAAAAAGATCAATTAAAATTACAGAAAGCTTGAAAATCCATCAAGAAAGCATGCAACTGCCTTGCATTTCTTGACTTTAGTTTATTACCCTAACCATGACAGTTGCATGAAATTTGATTCCGTGAAATTCATAGAAATAAAACATCAGTGCAAACAGAACACTTATCATCATTTCCCAAATGCCTCCAAATGCCCAGTCTAGCAATAATATTGTTTTTAGTCAATAAATATTCTTACTATATAATATAGTAAACATTATAGTACCCTGTTCCAAGTCTATGGTTTTACATAATCAGGACATAACTAACTCTTCACTAAGTCCTTTAATTAAATAGATGTAACTTTAGATGACAAACAATATATTACAGATTTTAATTTATTTTCATCTACAGTATGCCACAAAAACCAACACAACAAACAGGAGCCATCTACAACCCTACTAAGTACACACCTCCTGCTTCAATTTCAATTAAAGTAATAAGAGCTAAGTGCCGCTAAACAAGTACACTTTGTGGACACCAGGGGCTGTACAGCTCCCCAAACCCCAGACACAAGAGACAGAGAAGCCAAGTTCAGCACACAAGACACATTTATTCCTGTGGGGGACTCTTTTGAATTTCCCATTGGGATTAATAAAGTATCTATCTATCTATCTATCTATCTATCTATCTATCTATCTATCTATCTATCTATCTATCTATCTATCTATCTATCTATCTATCTATCTATCTTTTGTTTCGTTCCCCACAGTGTCATAGTTCCCAAGCACAATACAAGATATCACCCTTTCTCTCCTTTCTTCCTTCTCTCTTCCTTAATAATAATAATAATTCATTACATTTATATAGCGCTTTTCTCAGTACTCAAAGCGCTATCCACACAGGGAGGAACTGGGAAGCAAACCCACAATCTTCCACAGTCTCCTTACTGCAAAGCAGCAGCACTACCACTGTGCCACCTGTGAGGACTGTTCCACCTCCACCTCCTCCTCTTTCCTCTCTCCTCTCCTCTCCTCTCCTCTCCTCCTCTCCTCTCCTGGCAAGATTCATCCATTTCCTCCCAACTCTGGCTCCTCAAATGGAGTGAGGTGGCTCCTTTTATTCCGCTCTTGGGAGTGCTCCAAGTGGCTCATCATTGTTAACTGAAATCACTCCCAGGTATGGTGGAAGCCCAGTATAGGGTTGTGAAGCTCCCACTGGTGGCCCTCACGAAATCCAACAGGGCTGTACCAAACTCCAAGTCTCAGCATGTCGTCCCGGCCGGGTAATGGCAGTGGCCGCCTGACACAATTTGAATATTTGATGACCAGGAACTGCTATGAACTCCATATAACAGCAGAACCAGAGGTTGTTTGGTCTTAAGCGGCCATGTTTGTGGTAACACTATGGGAAAGAGTATAATCTCCCAGAAGCAATTGCTGTTGCTCATCATTCAGGAGGGGTATGGGGCCATTTCTAAATATTCTTAAGTCCATCAGTCAACAGTGAGAGGTTTTATTAAAAAAACTAAGAACATTCAAGGCAAATGCCAATCACAAGACCTCTGGATCAATGTCCTCTAGAGAGACATTGGCCATTATCCATCCATCCATTTTCCAACCCGCTGAATCCAAACACAGGGTCACGGGGGTCTGCTGGAGCCAATCCCAGCCAACACAGGGTACAAGGCAGGAACCAATCCCGGGCAGGGTGCCAACCCACCGCAGGACAAACACAAACACGGGCCAATTTAGAATCGCCAATCCACCTAACCTGCATGTCTTTGGACTGCGGGAGGAAACCAAAGCACCCGGAGGAAACCCACACAGACACAGGGAGAACATGCAAACTCCATGCAGGGAGGACCTGGAAAGCGAACCCAAGTCCCCAGGTCTCCCAACTGCGAGGCAGCAGTGCTACCCACTGCGCCACCGTGCTGCCCCATTGGCCATTATGCACAACTCAAAACAATTATTTAATGTTATTGTCAGCCTCTAACTGTTGGCTTGTTTTGTTTTAATTGAATATAAAATGGTAAATCATAAAGTAACATCTATTATATGTTTGACTGGGATTACTCAGTTATGGTACATGAGTCACACCATAGTATGTTAAGTAATCTTAATTAAGCCTTGGTGATACTTTGGGAGATAACCCTTATGTTTGTAGCTGGGATGTCATCTTCGGTAATAACTGATATTATAATGTTTTACATTTAAAAGATAGATTAATTTGAATATATTCAAAAGTAGGTTTAAAACTCAGGGGGCTACTTACCTGCATGTTCCCATATGAGGCACACAACTTCCTAATAAATTATCCATTCAAGTTTATTAAACTTTTTCCAAGATTTCAAAAGAAACTCTGATGGAAAACAAATTGTCTGCTGATCACCTGATCTTCTTTCCCAAATGCGTTTCTTTCATGTGGTATGTTTACCTTAAACTGTAATTGTATTACCATATTCTGTTTTGTTCTCTTTTGGTAAACTAATTTTGGGTATAGGTGTTAGAAATGGCCTCCCTCTCATTCTCTTCATTTTATAAGCTGCATGTAATTAATCTCACATTTCCCTCCTTCATTTATATTCAAGCAGGGTGGGGCCCCTTTCAGTTGGTGTTTCCTGTGTATTTTATAAAAATATTCCAAGTTTTTGTAGGGTTTTTGACCAATACCTGTGAGACCTTGCATTACAGATCTAATCTGAATTTTGTCCTTCTTATTTTTTTTATGAATTGGCACTGTGAATAGTGCTGCTGCTTCACAGCTTTACCCTGAACATGTCTTCAGGGGGGAGTTTGCTCTAAATAGTCTCCATGCGGGATTTTCTCCCGCATTACAAACACACATGTGTCATGTTATTTGGCAGCTTTAAATTTCCCCCATATGAGTGTGTGTGAGCAGAAATCGACTAGTGTTCTGTCACAGGTCCATTCCCACCTTTGACCGAGCGTGATAGGCATTGTCAGGATAGGGACTGGTTCCTCAGAACCCCGGTTTTGTGATCACAGGTTTGGCCTTGATAAGTTAATCATATTTTACTTCTTTACCTTGGTCTCTATTTCTATTTCATGCCCAAACCATGTAAACAGATTCACCCTAATTGTTGTGGTGGCCAGAAGACAAAGCACCTATAGACTACGTGTGGCCATCTATTAGAAATGGGTTGGTAGAATGCACTTACGGACAGATTGGCAATAGATATCTGGAATAATGGCAACTGTTGCAGAAAATATGGAAAGTCTTTTTAAAGCCTTCTGGAAGATTCTCTCCAGGAGATTGGCCAACCTCATGGAAGGATATAAATAGGACAGCCATGACAACCAAGGTGGTCCAGCAGTAAGAGCCTGGTGAGGAGACTTCTTGCAGGAGTGAGGTTGAGTAGTAGTACTATTGTAATGGTGCATAGTTGGATACTTGGAGAAGTAATTTATGGAGATTAATAAATTAATTATTTTTACAAAATTTTATTTTGTTTTCGTTAGCACCATTTTTTGTTTATACGACATGGGAGACTAGTCATGTGACCGCTATTGTCATACTGACAGTATAAAGTTGGAGGCATTTCCATGTTTTAGTATCCTTTGGTTGAATAAACAAAGAAAGATTTTAGTGTAGTTTCTAAACTAGTAAGAAAAGTATTAGGTATCATTTTGTTTTTGAATTCCCTTTGTGTGCCTAGACTTTTGATTCTCTAGTTTCCCCTTGTGTCCTGTTTGCTTGGACTCTCTGATTATTCTGGCCTTGACTCCATTTCTGGTCTTCACTATGTTAAGCCACAGGTGTTGTATCTTCTGGTTATCTATTCTCTTCCCACAATAATACCTGCAGTTAAACATCTCACTACAAGTGCTAAGAGAGTCCGGAGAGGGTACCAGCTACATGTTGGAGAGGAAATCAGAAGGAGCATCTATTCATGAGAAGGTACTTGAAGGACTGTAAATGTGATCTTCCCATGTAAATGTGAGGAGAATAAGGCAAGGTGAGTTGCATCTTATGACTGTCTATAGGTGCTTATTCGCTATAGTATAAAGAAAGCTACATTCTTTCTATTCAGAACTGCTTCTAGTTGGCAAAAGGCACAGTCTTGCTGGCAAATGCTGCTCGCAGATTCTGAGCGGACCTAGGAAAATATTACCTTACCTTCATTTATCAGAGGCAAGTTTTTGAAAAGGCTGCCTGTTGCATGTTGATAAAACATCTTTAAGGACCCTATTATTTCATAAAATAAATCCTACAGCTTTCAACCTCTGAAGAGCTGGTGTCTTTGAAAGTATAAGAAAGGTATAAAATGCTATACCAATCGAAGAAGGTCAACTTCACCTATATCTAACACTTTATAATGTGATTGACTGACTTCTCATTTATAGCTGATTTCTTCACAGTGCTCCTTGCTGCTAGGATAGCTTCCTCTGTCAATAATAAAGTAAATGTACAGAAGGTAGAAGAATAAATAGATGCCTTTTGATTGTCATTTCTCTTCACATTTGATGTGCACTATGCCTTTGGCTGTGACTGAAATATTAATGGACATCATCAATAACCACAACAATGCAGCTTCAGGTTTATACAGGGACACATTTAGCAGTCGTCAAGGTGCAAAAGAACATCTGAAGGCATTACCAGAGCACAAGCCTCTAAACCAAGCTACAGGGGGCAGTAACAATAACGCAGCCGTACACACTGTTAAAAGTGTACCTGAACACATAGAGGAGTGGTGCAACAAGTTGGTATTTTAATGGGAGTAAGCAGTTTAATGGCCCACAGGTAAACACTCACTTACTGGATGGCAGAGTAAACTGGTGGGTTGTGGGGTGTCTGAGATGATGGAGTGCTTTCTTAAGGCAAGTCATGTTCCAAATGTCTAGTATGAATGGGTCTGTGGTCCTACTGATGGACTAGCTCATTTTAAAAATGTACATTTTTTAATGTACATTTCCCTAAAGCATCTTACAAAAGAGCTGAACATAATCAAGTAAACATCAGTCTGGGGGACTATTTAAATTAAAGACAAGTGTTTCAGAAAAATGTTACAAAATATATCATCACAATCAAAGAACCAAAACAGAGCAATACAAAACTTACTGCCCTTATTGTAGCTGCAGTATTAAGAACCTAGCACTCAAAGTCATTATCAATTAGACAGACATTCACAGAACAAGAAATTCTTCAAATGCTTCTTAAGTACAGTGAGGGAGTCAGTGTTTCAGAAAAAGGTGGGCAGATTAACTTAGGAGTGCCTCCATATACATGAGTGCTGATCCATTGACTACTCTGTAAGCAAGCATCAAGAATTGAAATTTAATGCATGCTGCTACAGGGAGCCAGTGCAGTGAATTAAAAAGAAGAGTGACCTATTGAATCATTAGCGAGGACTTGTAGCAAATGCAGGCCCTCCTACCAGCAAGGAGTTGTAATAGTCATGACATGCCTGAACCAGAAGTTGTGCTGCATATTTGTGTCAGATATGACCTGATCTTGCAGGCATTGTACAGAGCAAATCTGCATGAATGAGAGACAGTTGCAGTGCAGTCAGCGAAAGATAGCTGGTCATCGATCATCACCCCAGGTTGTGTACTGACTTGGTGGGTGTTAGTGATAATGAGCATGACAGAGATAGGGGTTTGAAAAGACAGGCTGGCAGGGATAACAAGGAACTCTGTCTCTTAAAGGTTTATCTGGAGGTAGTGTTACTTCAACCAAATTGATATATCAGTGAGACACGCCAAGATTCTACCACAGATTGTGCCATCCTCTGGAGGGAAGGACAGGTTCAGATGAGTATCGTCAGCATAGCACTCATATGAGAATGTTTGCTTTTCCTTCACTTAAAGTTGCTTAGAACCAGGCCTGGAGGGATACCTAGATTATTCATCTCTCTTTCCTAGACTAAGGGTTACTAGGGTGTTGTACCGTGTTAGCCATTATGAATGTAGTGAGAAGTCAAGCAAAATGACACCTTTTATTGGCTAACTAAAAAGATTATAATATGCAAGCTTTGAGGCAACTCAGGCCCCTTCCTATTGTAATCTTTTCAGTTAGCCAATAAAAGGTGTCATTTTGCTTGACTTCTCACTAGACTAAGGGTGAGAGATTTGGAGGCAATAGTGAATGAAGAACCTTTAAGGTTCACCCTTCAGTTCCAGATATCTAATTCTAGTACCGATTGTTGAGACTTTAGGAGGTTTGATGATCTGTTGCAGGTCATTGTTTCCAAGAGCTGTATTTAACATCCCTAACCCTGCTTAGCCATAACACCCCCCACATGAACATATAAGAAAGAGGGTAAGAATGTAGACCAAAGTAATATTAAAATAAATTAGCTTATTTATTAAAACAAATAAATAAAGGATTTAATACAAAATATAAGCAATATAATTCCATCCATCCATCCATTTTCCAACCCGCTGAATCCGAACACAGGGTCACGGGGGTCTGCTGGATCCAATCCCAGCCAACACAGGGCACAAGGCAGGAACCAATCCCGGGCAGGGTGCCAACCCACCGCAGGACACACACAAACACACCCACACACCAAGCACACACTAGGGCCAATTTAGAATCGCCAATCCACCTAACCAGCATGTCTTTGGACTGTGGGAGGAAACCGGAGCAACTGGAGGAAACCCACGCAGACACGGGGAGAACATGCAAATTCTTACACCAGTTCAGCAAATGATTGCATTGATTCAGACATTCCTCTCTATCTTATCTTCAAGATGACCACCTTTAATTACAAATCTCATCTTGTTTATATAAGAAATTTTTGTGCACAGACCTTCCTACTTCTTGGTTAATGATTGTCTCCTACCTATGCTTAATACTTAATATTATTTAATTTCATTATTTTAAATAAATAAGAGTAAATATTCTGTTTGTTATCTCAAAATGTAACAGCTCAAAAGATCAGCCTCCTGGGCTGTATTTGACAAAGGATTTAAAAATAAAAATGACAGTTCAAAAGGTCAGTTCTCTTTTCAGTACTTCACAAAACTGTTCTTTCTAGCTGACATTGTAAAACCCTCATCCTCAACTTATTACTCACTTTTCATATATTCCAAACTGACAGACCTATTTTAACAAGCCAAGTTCAGTATTTAATTATGTGAGTCTCTCCGGTCCATTTTTTGCCTGATTCAGTGCTATTGCTAGTGGGTCAGGGTGGTCTGGTCTCTCATCTGAGTTTTCTAAAGTTTTGTGG
Organism: Erpetoichthys calabaricus; assembly: GCF_900747795.2. Classification (NCBI taxonomy): domain Eukaryota; kingdom Metazoa; phylum Chordata; class Cladistia; order Polypteriformes; family Polypteridae; genus Erpetoichthys; species Erpetoichthys calabaricus. The sequence goes on along the minus strand of NC_041397.2, from coordinate 225,818,843 downwards.
ATTTTAACTCTGACCAAGATGAAAAATTAATAGTATTACGTCTGTGCTTCATCCATTAAACCAGACAATAGCACACTAAGTGGAAATGGAATGCACAATCACCTTGCTGCATATTTGCAGCTTTAAAAATATTTGGTATCTCTAACCCTACGTGTATCTTCAGTGCCTTTCCTTCTTGTGTCTGAGCATCTGTTGGCTGGCACTCCTTCTCAAGGGCATGCTACCATAAAGCTTGCTTTTCAGACTCTGTGCTTTCAAAGTGCTTTGCTTGCCTCCTGTCTACTTTTATATATCACAATCTGAAGCCAACTTTCAGCATGCCTCCTATGCCTTTACTCCTCCTCATGCGTTTCACACTTCCTCTTTTGAGCACATTATCAAAGCCAAAGTGACCAATCAGATTGTTCTGAGAGACTGGACACACACACAGACCTTAGCATTTTCATATGTATTAGATGTGAGGGAATTAATTTGATTACTGTTTCCACTGGACAGTACTGTTGCATCGTGTGGCATAATTACTAGTAACACACATGCTCACATAGCTTTCCGACTGTTGCACAACAAACTTTACCTGGTAATGATGTACAGGTTGCTTCTTTTCTTTGTTAGGTGCCACATTTGAAGAGCACCCTGATGATTCTGTAATGCTCTTACACTTTCTTCTTTTTTGTTTCTGAAATGTTTAGACATTAACACTGTAAAATTGTTTCAGCTTGTTGTTTCCATTTACACCCATTGTTTAGTGATTAACAGACTACCCATTTAAGACAGACTGAGGTAATCAATATGGAGTTTAGTGTTAATGTTTGCTGTGCACCATGCAATGCACATGTCTCTGTTATATGTGGTTTGGAATTGGATTCATAATAGCTGTGTTAATGTTTGTGATACGTCATCTATTGGAATGACAAATGCAATACAGTTTATTACTAAACATGTTTGTGATGTGCCATCTTTTGAAAAGACAGAGAAATAGCAGTCAGACAGACATACGGGAGAAGTACCCAACTGCCGCCACACCGCAAGTCTACACCAGCAGTTCTACACCAATAGTTTCATGGCAGAAGTGAAATCACCACATGTCTATACTACACACTAACAAAACTAACCCCTAAACTTAAGTCGTCCTTGTCTTAAATGTTTATACTACAGTGGCAACCACACTAATCCCTAACCTTAACCTCCGCCGTGAAAATGCTAGTGTAGAGCTGCAGTGACCTAGTGTGCTTTGGCTCTGCAGTTGGATATTACTGGCGCACAGACACTTATCCCTTATTTAGCTGGATGTCAGCTTGTGCCGATTGCACAGGATGAAACCAGTGAGAGGAGCAAGGAGAACTTAAGATCCCTCAAGACCTGTTCATCTCTTTTTTCAGGACAGGATTCGGAGTGTATCAAAAAGGATAAGAACCAGATTGGACCTACAGGTGGGTCAAACCTACCCAATGAGGGTCTGAAAAGAGACTACAGGACCAGCTCTTCTGGTTGTCTGCCTAGCAGAGAGTGTAAGAGATGTCCCAAATTGTCTACATTTGTTTAGAAGGCTAGAGCTACACCTCAGTGATTACTCCAGGAATCTCTGAGGATGGGAAAAAAGATTTAAAAGGGATGCAATGTATACTGGAGACTAAGAAAAAATGTGGAAATAAAGACTGTGGGATACAGAAAGAGTAAAGATGAAGAATAAAGAGAATCTAAAAGAAATCTGACTACCTGACAAAAGGTAAGTCAGCAACAAGACATATGCCCAGTGTAGATAAGGGAGTTTAATGTATTAATTTGGGGCTCCTTTCAAATTTTAGACAGTATATGAGGTGCATGTTCTTAAGTAAAAAAAAAAGTTCACAATTTTGATGAGGATGACAACGGTCTAAATCTTAAAATAAGTCACTTTCACAAATTCGTCTCTGGATGTCCTGTAGACTTACTTTGCTGTGGACCGCCTAAAGTGTAATGGTTGAGCCTTCAAATACTGAAATAAAAACTAATATCTAATATATTTAACTTGTCCCTCTACTTTTTATAGTGCAGTCCTACTTTTTCTGTGAAGGCATTTCTGTAACAATGGATGGGCTTAATAGCAATATAAAATGGGAGGATGGTCTATGCTTAATTTTACTTAGTTACCCGCATTGTGTTGAGCATTTTAAAACTGAACAAGAGCCACTGGCTTCAAGAAGGTGAAAAGGCAAATCAGTACTTTGGACATTTACCATTGGTATTTGTATTTTATTAGGCACCCGGTAAAGATTGTGACTCTGTGCCAGTTCACTACAATACAATGCCCTCTGCTGGCACAATTCAAGACAAGAATAAAAGAGATGAACATAAAAAATTCAATGAGTTAACAAAAGAACTCGGAATTCTTTGAACTTCAGGCCCTTTAGAAAATATCCTTCAGAAGATAGCTATCTGTAAGGAGAGACTTTTTTTTTGTCATCACTTCAAACCCAATACTCATCAGCAGAGGATTTCTTTCCTCTTCACATCATAGCATGTGAAGTGACAAAATGTCACACTTCCATAAATGATAGATCAGAGTACGTTTCTTAAACTTTTATAACACTGCTTGGGCCAACAGGTCATTTCACTCCATTTCATGTTCATCCATGCTTTTTTAACACATACAAAATTCTCTTGGAATCCTTTGTGCCACACGAGCAGAGCTCCTCCAGGGAGGAACAAACTAAGCAATTCATTCTACTTAAAAGCACAGCAAGGTCAAGTGTAAATGACAATCAAATCATACAGCAAAAATCAAATTACTTAGAACTGCAGGGAAATTGTAATTTTAAACTAAGACAAGTAGAGCATGAATTTTTTGTGACTTTTCTACAGTTTTCTTCAACGTATCCCAATGGACATCTGACGTTCTGCAATTATTTTATAGTCAGTAGCAATAACGCTAGAATAGTAATTGCTGATGGAATTGTGGTATGGTGGTTAGCACTGCCTGTTCACAGTCCCAGAGACCTGGGTTCAGATCTTAGCTTAGTCTCTACTGCATCTGTCTGACATATGCATGTCCTTTGGTGTCCATGTGAGTTTGCTCTGGGTACTCTGGTTAACACAAATAGACAATCAGGCTGCTCCAGCTCCATGTACTGTATATAGCATGCCTAGATGATTAATTGTTGTTGGATCAAAGATTAGAATGGACAAGGCACATGATATAAGCAGCTTAGACAGTGGTGTGGGGGAAAGATCCAACATTCTCTACTGCCCACCTATGATTATTCACGTACAAAAAATGGCGCAATACACAAAAGCCATCATGTGAGTGGCTGTTCTTTGGGGAAAAACACCTTTTTAATTAGGGATAGAAAAATGGGCAGACTTGCTCAAGGTTCAATAAATGCCAAAAATACATAAAAAAAACAGCTCTTTAGAGTATTAATGAGCGAAAGGGCATCTCTAAAATGACATCACAACTTGAAGCAGATGAGTTACAGTGGCAGAAGACCACTCCAAGCTCCGCTTCTAATTACAGGAAGATGAGGCGACTGTGAGCATGTGATCACTACAAGTAGGTGACTAAAGACTGGAAAAATGTCATTCAGTCAGGCGAATCTCAGTTTCTGCTGTGACACAGAATTTGGTGCAATCAGCATGACTCCAAGGATCGATCCTGCCAGGTCTCAATGGTAAAAACCGCTGGTAATGCAGTAAGAGTTTGGTGAATGTTTCCCTGGCACTAATTCATACCAGTTTGAATACCACAGCTTACTTAGGCATTGCAGCTGACCATGTGCATCCTTTAATGGACAAAGTCGACCATTTCTCAAATAGATACTTCCTGAACGATGTTGAATATCACTGATGTCATTTCAGGCAGATTCTCCAAATTTAACAGCAACTTCATTTTACCCCAATGGCCTGCACAGTTCCCACACCTCACTCGAAAACAGCATCTCAGGAATGTGGTGAAATGGAAGGTTCACAGCTTGAAGGTGTGGGCCAAACAATCTGCAGGAATTACGTGCTGCTTTGAAGGCAGCATGGACCAAGCTCTCTAAGCAATGTTTCCAGCACTTTCTGGAATCCCTGCCTCAAAAAATGCAAGCGCAACAGAGGCAAAGGAGGCAGTGTTTATTTTACTGGAAACGCTTGGTTAATTCTCAATGGGAAAGTGTCTTTTCGCATGACCTTTTGGAAATCTTTTGGAAGTTTCGGAGCTTTGACTACATTAATTATCATTAAATTAAGCATGTTCCGTGTCTGTTGCAAATCACTCACTTTATTTCTATTAAAATATTACTTGTATTTTATCTGCTAGTAGCTGCATAGTAGTGAAACAGGACAAACTTTAAAGATCAATAAACAAACAGGTATCGTTAGCTAAGTGGAGGCAAGGTACGCTCCAAAATGTGGCCAGAGATAGAGCGATTTGAATGGAGGCTGGTGCGTGAGTGAGGAGGGCCCTCATCCGGCTCCCCACTCCTGACGTCACGTGTCCCCCTCCCCTCGGCCCACAGCCTCTGTCTCAGATTGACACGGTTTAATCGCTCCTGCAAGCGATATGTGATACTAAGCGCAATGAGAGAAGTTGCAAAATCAACCGGAATGTTCAAGCAAATTATAGAAAAAAAATCCGATCTAAATCCGTTAAGTAGTTCTCTCATGAAAAGCGGACAGACATACAGACAGATGCTGGATTTTATTTATATAGATATATATCAGAATATTGTTTTTTTTTTGTTTAAATGACAGAGTTCTTTATTATTTTTCAGCACCAGTGCTTAACGGTTGTTCTGCCTTCATTTTTGACTTGTCTGTTTTGTTCAAATTTTCTAATTTGCTTAAAGACTAAAAATTACTAAACTCTTTTTTAAGGAACCTTGATGTACACTTGATGATGTAATGAATTTATGTTTATGACTTCTGTTAGTCACTTCATTTTCAGGCTACTTCTACATTTATTTTGTCTTATTTATGGAATCGTTATTCTGGCATTTGTTTCTTGGTATGGTCGCGTCTATTTTGTGACCATGGCCATGTTGTTCACAGTTGTTAAGCTTATTGCCAATCACATCACACAGATGTGTATAATCCAAGTATTAGATTCAGTTAAAACAGTGACAAACCTTGTAGTGCTAGTTAGGCAAAGTTCAATTTAGTTACAAGATTCTGGCAACATTTTTTTTTTAACTTTGATTCTTCCTTATTGTTTTGGCTCTGGTTTCAGTTTTAATGGCTTCACCTGATTACTTAGACAGTGGCTTTTTCCTTGACAGTGAATCTGCTTCTTCTCCTGGTATTTTCTGGCTCAAATTAAACTCTGAGCACCTGTCGTGCCTCATGGTGTTCAGCACAGATAACATCTGCAACGTTCTCAGAATAGAAATAATGTAATCAAAAAAAATACTTAAAATAATTATAAAAAAATACAAAACTAATTCACCAGTATTTGTTAAATCACCTGGTTTCTTAGACCTTAAATAGAATAAATATCAACATGGCAAAGAGGAGATCTTATCATCATAAAAAACAAACTACTCATTCAGTGGAAATGGACACTCTTTTTCATGTACTGTTAACACTGTTAAAGTCATGTCGACAACTGTCCACATTAGTGTGGTGAAGACATTTCCTACTGGAATAAAACACCTTATTGGTGATCACCTAACATTTTAACTGAAAAGGTACATGGACTGCTTTTATCATTGGTGACATTTAAATGGTGGCAATGATCACTGAGTAAGAAAACTGAACTTACTTTCTGATTACAAGAATTTTGCACATACAGTATACAATGTCTATCTTGTATTAAAATGTATAAATAAGGTGTATTGAACATCTATGATTCTGTTAGGGTAGGTGAAGGAGGAAGTTAAACATATTACATTTTGTTTGAGTGGTGATTAATAAGAATATAAAATAATGAATATCGATTTATTAAACATTACATTTTAGTACTGAGTATTTATTGTTTCTTCACTGTTTATTGGGGCTTAAAGTAAATACAGAACAACAAGGACTCCATTTCAACAGTCCCCTCAGAATCAAAGATTTTTCTCTGCTGCCAGTCCTGCAATGTCTTAAAATGGAAAAGCTCTGTTTATCAACTTCCTGATTCTTCTGCACATAGTTTTGGAGAACTGAAGTCTGCCCTTCCATCATTGTGCACAAGGTGAGCAACAGCATTAAGTAGGACACAAGCCCATGACACACACATGCACACACACACGCAAACACACTCCTCACTCAGGCCCAGTGTGTTCAGCTAAGATCAAATCTTTGGATGTGAAAGCGAACAGAAGCATTTACGGGAGAGACATATGGGCATGGGGAGAACTTCCCTACTCCATCAGACATCGACCAGGCCAAGAATAGACTCTAGCACCTTCAAAATGTGAGGAGCCATAAGTATAATTGTAACACAGCACTTTTAATAAATTGCTTTGGCAGAAAACACTAATACTAAATCTAAAAAAAATCCAACAGCTATAAAAATAAATTAAAAATCAAATGCATGTTTCATATATAATATCTGAACAACTAATAACTTTAAACTGCACATGTGATTTTCAGTTTGTCTCCCAAGAAGCTGATATGACTGGCACACCATAGCCTTGGCACCAATACTTTGAGGGCCGGATTCACTGGTAGCCTTTTTACCTCCTCATTTTCTGACATTACTTGTCACCATTATATATTAACACTGCTTCAGTAGATTACTTATTTAAGATTATGAGCAGATGGTGTCATGGCAACATGAAAACTTCAGAACAGTGTGACAAAAAGAAAAATGAGAATCAGTCGAACCATTTATGTACTGGAGAAATGAATTGTGCAGCCTTAATACATTTTTAAAAATCCTTTGACGATTTTTCTGTGCTACTGTACAGCTGTTCCCTAAAAATGATATAAAGTAGTATACCTAAAATCACAGTGAGATGCAGTAAACACTAGTCAGGGACACACTGTATGGGGTACTGGTGCTTACTGGAGCTCAGCAAAAAACTATTTATTATAATTTCCTATTTGTTGGTATTTTCTTTAATGCACTCTAAGTCTATTTACTATATTTTGTTACAAATAAAAAACTGATACTTAACAGTACTGGCCTATAGATTGAATCTGCTTTTCAACGTCAACTTGGATTAGTTCATAGTGATTAGCATTCTGCATGGAGGGCGGCACGGTGGCGCAGTGGGTAGCGCTGCTGCCTCACAGTTGGGAGACCTGGGGACCTGGGTTCGCTTCCCGGGTCCTCCCTGCGTGGAGTTTGCAAGTTCTCCCCATGTCTGCGTGGGTTTCCTCCGGGTGCTCCGGTTTCCTCCCACAGTCCAAAGACATGCAGGTTAGGTGTATCGGCGATTCTAAAATTGGCCCTAGTGTGTGCTTGGTGTGTGTCCTGTGGTGGGTTGGCACCCTGCCCGGGATTGGTTCCTGCCTTGTGCCCTGTGTTGGCTGGGATTGGCTCCAGCAGACCCCTGTGACCCTGTGTTTGGATTCAGTGGGTTGGAAAATGGATGGATGGATGGATTCTGCATGGATATTCACGTAATTGATTTAGAGATACTCATAACATAAATCTTGCACATACAATCAACCCCTCCATCTATTCATCGATCCATTTCTGATTTTATGTAATCCATTTTGGTACCACAAACCACTGCACTCTACCTGCATCATTGTGCACAAGATGAACACCAACACACACTGGGTGTCAGTCTATAGCAGAAAACTTCACATATTAAAACAACACAGACATTATTTGAACATGGAAGGAGATGAATAGTAGCTGAATAAAAACTCACTTAGGCATGGGAGAATGTTTGTGGGATGTTTAAATACTTTGAAAGTTAGAGGAATACTTGTACAATTAAAGATAAAAATTAGGGTTGTTGCCATTTTTCCACTTACAAGGGCAGAACACAGTCACAGTAGATCAGGCACTGTTTGTCAACGTAGAGCATTCAAGTGTTTATGTTCTTTATGTTAATTAACTGTTAATACTTTTTTTTTAATCTGAATATGGATAAATTCATTTATGCATTCATTGTCAACACTGTATAATCTAATTCAGGATAATTTTGACAAGAGTACTGTAGAATTAGGTGCAAGGCAGGAGGAACTAGGCCTTAGACAGGTGCCACTTCATAACACAGCCAATGTATGTACAGTATATACAGTATACTGTTTATATTATACAAAGTAATTCTGTGATGGACTGTCACTGTGTTGGTCCAGAAATGTGCACATCAGCTAGTCACTTTTAGGAGTTCTGGAACACCAAAGAAGCTATAGAATGTAAAGCCATTGCAGGGTGAAGATTAGAGGATAGTTTACAGACCAATAGGTGAAAGTCATGTATGAAAAAGTGCAAAGGAAACAGTCTCTGGAGGTGTGGGGTAGCACTTCATTAGCAGGAGGCATAACAGAATTCATGAAATGCACTGGCTACACAGAGACAGACAAAAATGGCTGTTGATTATTGGTGATATCTCCCCCTTTCTCAGGAAGGTTTTGGGCAAGTGTAGACCTTGTAACTGCCTTACAAGTTCCCCGGTGAGTGCTATACAGTTGGCACTTGTATCATAGATCACAGGGTCACCTTTCTGTGGCTGTGATTGCTAAACACATTCAGTAACAACTCTGCATTCAGCCTTTCCTCAGAGACCGAGTGCAATTTTACGTGTATGCCACCTACTCAGTTGGCAGTCAACAACAATCACAATTATTTCTATAGCACATTGTCAGGCAAAACTGTAGCTTGAAGTGTTTTGCAAATAGTAAAAGAAAAATTGCAATTACAAAACCAGATAAAAGATAGATAGATAGATAGATAGATAGATAGATAGATAGATAGATAGATAGATAGATAGATAGATAGATAGATAGATAGATAGATAGATAGATAGATAGATAGATAGATATTGTCACTTTTTCAAAGGAACAACGAAATTGAAGGTGTAGTCGACTCAGTGTGAGGCATAAGAGTTAAAAAGACAAGAAGAGAGAAAATAATAACAAACCGAATAGTAATAAAAGTACTTTACAAAATACACAAGTTGCACTTGTTATATATACAAATTGCACTGGTTGAAGCTCTATATTGCACATTTAGAGAATGATACGAAGCAGTTTTATTCTGAGTTCAGGGCCATGATTGCTTTTGGATAAAAGTGTTTTTAAGGCGGTTTGTCCTAGTTTTCATTGCTCTGTATCTCTTGCCCGATGGCAAAAGCTGGAAGAGGCAATGACCGGGGTGTAGATTTGTTCCAGAGTGGGGATGGTACAACCAATTGTTCTCTCCGCTGTCCTGACGACCCTGTGGAGCACTTTCCTTTCTGAGGAAGTGCAGCTGCCATACCACACACACAGTCCGTACGCAAGAACACTCTCGATGGAACAGTGATAAAAGGCAAGGAGCAGATTTTTGGGGAGATGGCTCTTTCTGAGGATTCTCAGAAAATACAGTCTCTGCTGCGCCTTCTTCTCAGCTCCTTGGTGTTGGAGCTCCAGGTCAGGTCAACCTCCAGCTTGAGGCCCAGAAACCTGAACATCAGGACCCTCTCCACACAGGCCCCGCCAATGATGAGTGGCTGCATGTCAGTTTTGTTTTTTCTAAAGTCAATAACAAGTTCCTTCGTTTTTGTAGTGTTGAGGAGCAGGTTATTGACTGTGCACCACTCTGACAGCCTCTCAACCTCGTCCCTGTCTGCCAGCTCACCCTCCTTGCCTGAAATGAGTCTGACCATCGTCGTGTCATCCGTGAACTTTATGATCTTGTTGCCATGGTGAGTGGGGACATAGTCATATGTGTAGAGGGTGTAGAGGAGCGGGCTGAGCACACAACCCTGTGGCGTCCCGGTGTTGAGGCTGAGAGCAGTGGAGGTGAGGGGACCCAGCCTGACCCTCTGGGAGCGACCAGACAGGAAGTCCAGTATCCAACTGCAGGTGAGTGATGGAAGTCCCAGATCTGCCAGTTTGAACACCAATCGTTGTGGGAGGATGGTGTTAAACACGGAGCTGAAGTCCACAAAGAGAAGTCTGGTGTAACTCCTCTGTTGCTCCAGGTGGGTCAGGGCAGCATAAAGGGCTGTGGCCACAGCGTCCTCCGTGGATCTCTCTGCTTTGTAAGCAAATTGAAATGGGTCCAGGTCTGCTGGCAGGCAGGTGATGATGTGACTCCGCACCAAATTCTCAAAGCACTTCATGATGACAGATGTGAGTACCACTGGGCAGAAATCAATCAGACTGTTCATGACGGATTTTTTTGGCAGAGTAACAATGATGGAGGACTTGAGGCAGAATAGGACAGTGGCCTGGGACAGGGACTGGTTGAAAATCCTAGTGAAGATTCCGGCTAGTTGATCCACACAGTCTTTCAGCACCCGTCCATCCACACCATCGGGTCCTGCAGCCTTGCTCGGGTTTACCTTCCTCATCACCCGCCTCACCTTACATTCTTCCACCGTAAGTATGTTGCTGTTGTGAACAAGTGGCTGTGATGGAGCTGCTGTTGGTGTCACCTCAAAGCGGGCAAAGAAGATGTTCAGCTCCTCTGCCTCCCTCAGTGGCGGAGGAGTTGCTGGGTTTGTAGCCGGTGATGTGCTGGACACCCTGCCACACCTGCTTGGTGTTGTTGCTCCTCAGATGGTCCTCTATCCTCCTTCTGTACACAGCCTTGGCCTCTCGGATACCTCTCTTCAGGTTCATTCTTCAGGTTAGGGCCCCATCCCCAGACCTGAAAGCAGTATTCCTGGCTTTCAGCAGACTCTGGACCTCCCTCCTCATCCAGGGCTTCCTGTTGGGATAAATCCTTATGCGTCGGTCCCTGGTGACGTTCTCCGTGCAGAACCTGATGTAATCCAGGACTGCCGTAGTGTGCTTCTCCAAGTCTTGTTGATCGAAAACCTCTCAGTTAGTTCTCTGGAAGCAGTCCTGCAACTGTTGGGAGGCCTCCTTGGGCCATATGGTAACAGTCCTGGTCATAGTGGGAGCTTGTTTCCTGAGAGGGGTATATGCAGGGATCAGAAGCAGGGACGTGTGATCAGACTGGCCAAGGTGTGCTAGGGGTTTAGCCCTATAGGCCTGTCTGATGTTTGTGTACAACTTGTCCAGTGTTTTTACTCCCCTGGTTGCACACTTTATGTGTTGATGGAATTTGGGGAGAACTGCTTTTCAGATCTGCATGATTAAAGTCCCCAGAAATGATGTGAACAGCCTCAGGATACTTGCTCTGTTTACTGCTGATGGTGTCATGCAAAAGCCCCAGAGCTGAGTTAGGATTAGTATCTGGTGCTATGTACACAGCAGTTAGCAGTATAGCATTGAATTCACGGGGGAGGTATATGGGTCTGCATTTAATTGTCATAAAGTCCACATCTGGAGAGCAGTGTCTGGTGACTATGGTGGAATTCGTGCACCAGCTATGGTTCACATAAATGCACAGCCCCCCTCCTCTTTTCTTACTGGAGCTTTCTGTCCTGTCTTGCCGGTGTGCTGTGTAGCCTGCTATCTCGATAGCCGTGTCCGGTATGAGTGGATTCAGCCATGTCTCCGTGATCAGCAGGATGCAGCAATCCTTGATGATCTTTTCCGTTGCTATCTGCAGCTTTTACTCGTCCAGTTGTTAGCCAGAGACCTTACATTTGAGGAGAAAATGCTTGGAAGCGGTGGTTTGTGTGGCTGCTTCCTTAGCCTCACTAGCACGCCGCCTCTGCACCCCCTCTTTTGTTTACGTTCTTTGCGCCACCGCCAGCTCCTCGAAGCTGGGATTGTATATATGGTAGAAATGGGAGAACCACTAATGATTAAAAAAAATGAATTCAGGTAGTTCGAAAGACTTTGATGGTTACAATGACAAAAGTCAATGTCGGGTTTGATATCATATGCTTTGACCAGATGGCCAGGGAGGACAGAAAAAGGAAAACTCCTGCCAGCTTGGAACAATCCAAATGATTACTCTGTTCCTACCATCAGACTTCAGTCCTTCTATGGTGAATGCCAGAGACACCTTGATGGATTCCAGTGGTGAATTGTGAATGCATTCAAAGTGAGTACATTATATTCTGATCCCAAAAAAGTAGCAGCAGAAAGGATTAAGGGGGTGGTTTAGGGGTAAACAGGCACAGTGCATATCCAAGTAGGTGTAGATACAAATTAATAAGTTGTGTGGCCCACTTACATGCCAACTAACGTTCACTGAAATGGGGCCAGTTTAATGTTAGCCAAGTTAACCAATTCATTTCACAAGGTTGATGGACAGAATTGTGTTCTCTTGTTTGTCAAACTTCTTATGTTCTTATGAAGGACAACAGGAGGCAACAGGATCCATCCATCCATCCATTATCCAACCCGCTATATCCTAACTACAGGGTCATGGGGGTCTGCTGGAGCCAATCCCAGCCAACACAAGGTGCAAGGCAGGAAACATACCCCGGGCAGGAACAGGATAAACTTGGAAAATCTATATGATCGTACTAAATGTCAGAAATGAGTTATAAGACACAGCATGCACAGAGGCAGGAGGCAAAGGTGAGAAAACCAGGAAATGACTGAACCAAAAAGAGGTTGAGAAAAAGACATGATCTGAGGCTTAAAAAAATGTAAAAATTCTGCATGGATGTATTTAAATCAACTGCCAGATCCCAATGTACAAAAACAAAGAAACAAAAAGCAAATACAAAAGCAAGCACAACTCTTAATAATATCTTTAGCCCTTGTTTATCTACTAAATTTGTACAATTTTCTTAACTTGAGGAATCCCAAAACCAGGACACCAAGTTATGCATGCCACAATCTTTCATAAGTACAGGATGATAACATCACAAGTCATGAATCGTGGCTAGCAATAAGCTTGTTTTTATAAACAATATGGCAGTGCCCATGTGCACTACAAAACCAGGTGTCCAGGTAAAGTAATTGGCTAGCTGATGTCATTGTCATAGCATTAAATTTAGCAAATATGTGAAAAACAAAAGTAATAACGTGAATTTCTAATAGTTTATTAATTTTAATAAAAGAAACAGATTCCTAACACTAACCATACCAGCATAGGAGAGACATCCCCACCCATAATTACAACAGCGCAAGTGAGCAGAGAGCTGAGGAGACTTCGTGCCAGCAAAGCAGCCGGTCCAGATGGAGTATCGCCACGACTGCTGAAGGTCTGTGCATCGGAGCTGGGGGGTCCTCTACAGCGCATCTTCAACCTGAGCCTGGAACAGGGGAGAGTCCCGAGGCTTTGGAAAACATCTTGTATCACCCCAGTCCCAAAGGTATCACATCCTAGTGAGCTGAATGACTTTCAGCCTGTTGCTCTGACATCACATGTGATGACCATGGAGAGGCTGCTGCTTCACCACCTTAGGCCACAGGTTCAACACGCCCTTGACCCTCTGCAGTTTGCATATCAGGAGAAGGTGGGAGCGGAGGATGCCATCATCTATATGCTACACCGATCCCTCTCTCACTTGGACAGAGGCAGTGGTGCTGTAAGAATTATGTTTCTAGACTTCTCTAGCGCCTTCAACACAATCCAACCTCTGCTCCTTAGGGACAAACTGACAGAGATGGGATTAGATTCATACCTAGTGGCATGGATCGTGGACTATCTTAAAAACAGACCTCAGTATGTGCGTCTTGGGAACTGCACGTCTGACATTGTGGTCAGCAACACAGGAGCGCCACAAGGGACTGTACTTTCTCCGGTCCTGTTCAGCCTATATACATCGGACTTCCAATACAACTCGGAGTCCTGCCACGTGCAAAAGTTCGCTGATGACACTGCTATCGTGGGCTGCATCAGGAGTGGGCAGGAGGAGGAGTATAGGGACCTAATCAATGACTTTGTTAAATGGTGCGACTCAAACCACCTACACCTGAACACCAGCAAAACCAAGGAGCTGGTGGTGGATTTTAGGAGGCCCAGACCCCTCATGGACCCCGTGATCATCAAAGGTGACTGTGTGCAGATGGTGCAGACCTATAAATATCTAGGAGTGCAGCTGGATGATAAATTAGACTGGACTGCCAATACTGATGTGCTGTGCAAGACAGGACAGAGCCGACTATACTTCCTTAGAAGGTTGGCGTCCTTCAACATCTGCAATAAGATGCTGCAGACGTTCTATCAGACAGTTGAGGGCGAGTGCCCTCTTCTACATGGTGGTGTGCTGGGGAGGCAGCATTAAGAGGAAAGACGCCTCACGCCTGGACAAACTGGTGAGAAAGGCAGGCTCTATTGTTGGCATGGAGCTGGACAGTTTAACATCTGTGGCAGAGCGACGGGCGCTCAGCAGGCTCCTATCAATTATGGAGAATCCACTGCATCCACTAAATAGTATCATCTCCAGACAGAAGAGCAGCTTCAGCGACAGACTGCTGTCACCGTCCTGCTCCACTGACAGATTGAGGAGATCGTTCCTCCCCCAAACTATGCGACTCTTCAATTCCACCCGGGGGGGGGGGGGGGGTAAACGTTAACATTTAACATTATACAAAGTTATTGTCTTTTTTTCACCTGCATTATTATCATTCTTTAATTTAATATTATTTATTGTATCAGTATGGTGCTACTGGAAAATGTGAATTTCCCATTGGGATTAATAAAGTATCTATCTATCTATCTATCTATCTATCTATCTAACCCTGTTATACACTGAAATTACTCAGGACAAAACTACAGAAAGAGAATGATGTGACTGTGGAATGTACAGTACTTAAAAAACTACGAACCTGGGTCTCCTAACTGTGAGGCAGCAGTGCTACCCACTGTGCCACCGTACCGCCCAAAAATGATATTTTTAATTAAAATATACTTTTTTTTTTGGAAATGTATATAAACTTAACATTTATAAGCTGAACTGTAATTACATGAGATAATGTTCTCAAACCCCCATTATCTAGGGTTGTGGAGAGCTTGTGTCTACACCCGTGGGCCATTGCATCAAGATGAAGGCCAAAATCAACTCCGGACAAGGTGCCAGCCCATCGCAGGACACACCAAGACAACCACCCATTCTCACTCTCAGACAGGGCCAATTTGGATATGATGAATGCCCTCACCAGCACATCTTTGAGATTGTGGGAGGAAAACTGGATATCCCAGAAGAAAACCGATGCTGCCATGAGGAGAATGTGTAAACTCAATGTAGACAATGTCTGGGTGTTGGACCTGCAAGGATGCCTCATTGCACCAACGTGTTGCCCCATGGCATTTTTTGAACTTTGCTAGTTGGAAAATTTAAATCAGTATAGTGTGAGCATCTATACAGTATATATGTGCCCAAATGTGCCTGGGATGAACTAGTGCACCATCAGGGGTTTAGTTCTTGGATTAAGTCCAAAGCAAACCCAGTATACTGTTCTGCCATAGCAGGAAGGCAGAGGGGTGAAAGAAAAATAATAAAAAAAAATAAAAGCCGGAACAAAGAGTTAACAGTTGACCTGGACTGCAGAATAGGCAAGACCGCCTGCTTTTTCAAACCCATGCTTCCCTGTTACAAAATAAGAAAACTGGAAAGAAGGGATCAGGAGATGGATCATATGTCAACTGGTCAGAAAAAGAGTTGTCTACAAGTTATCATCTGTCAAAGCCAAAATGTTAACCAGAAATGAAAGTCAAAAAGAAACTCAATAAAGAGAGACACGTACAATTCACATTAGAAAATGTTCAGTCTTGGATAAAAAGAAGCATTGGTGCTAGTTTATCATCACATTCTGAGTTTTATTTTAGTTTTTTTACATTCCTGCAATAGGACAAGATTAGTTGTATTCAAAATTGGTTGAACAATTCTGACATGTAAAATTTTAACAGGTGACAAGAAAGGTAATGTAGTACATCTTCCGCGGAAAGCATTAGACACCAAAGGAGATCTTGATATGCCATTCGCATTAAAACGTTTACACTTTCCCATTAGAACAGCTTTTGCTATGACAATGAACAAATGACAGGGACAAACATTTGAAAAAGTCGGTTTATTTATTAGAGAGAAAGAAACGTTATTCACTCATGGGCAGTTATACGTTGCGTTGTCATGATGTAACTCCAAACACGTAATCAAAATTCAAAGCGATATTGATGAAAAGTTAATTCTAAATATTGTTTTTACTGAAGTTTTACAGTAAATATGTAAGTTTAAAAAATATTTGCGTGTTAATTTCAAAGCCAAACAGAATGAAAACGTATAACGCAACGAATACCTCTAATGCAACATGAAACTTAATTTTCTTTCAATTTATTACATTTTATTATTTTTTACTATGGTTAATTACTCGCTGAAATGTAAAACAGTTAGGTCTATTATGCATATGTAACACTTCCCATGAAAGTAACAATCCATTTAAATTGTACATCCGCTTCCCCATACGTGAGCGGCAGAGCCATGTAGTGGCTAGCGCGTAGTGCCCGCACGGGGGTTGGCAAGTGAATCAAGCAGGGGGCTGAACCCCCTAGTATATATAAATGAAATGACACCAGAGCCCAGTATGAAAGACAATAATTAGCACCTATAGCCATTCTTTAACCCTACCTAATTGATAACACATGGGTTCCAACCTTAGAGGCAAGGCCCCTAGCAATGCTGGAAGTGGACCCAACAATGGAAAAAACACTAGAGGCCTTTGAGGACCCAAAACCATACTAAATTATGACAGTGTCGATAACGTCATGTAATGCAACTTCTGAGACCATGCCCCTTAGCAACCGAGAGTGCATCTTTACAACATGACCATTGAAATGGAGACACACATAAAACAAAATGAAATTGCAGAAAAACAAAAATATTATAATGGTAAAATATACTTGATCTTAGACATTAAATACTAACTAACAAACACCTCTGGAAATTATGTACAAAAATTTAGAACTCAAAAATATGCAAAGTAGGATAAAAATATGTTATTTGTATTATAATTTTGTAATGATGTCTCAATTGTAAGACGTCTAATTTATAAGATGGCCTCATTAAATGTGCATCACATTTATAACACACTGGTATTATTATCTTTTATAAATGGCTCATTTTAAACTTTAAATATTATTGAAGTAAAACAAAAACAGGAAAGGGGTATTTTGAATGCTTTACATTAATAAAACTGAACCCATCACTATGGAAATGACATTGATAAATCATAGGAATTCCGTATTTGTATTGTGTTGGTCAATGATACAATACCAAGAAAAAGACACACACGCACATTCACATCAAAAATAATAGTAATATATAAATTAAAAGTATACACTTAGTGCAATATGTATACAATTAAATAAGATATACATTATACACAGACATATATATAGACTATACAAGAACACGTACAGTATTTGTTATCGTGACTGGCTGTTCACCAGCCATAAGACCGGTAGAAAGAAATCGTCTCTGAATCTACTTGACTGAAAGCCGTGCCATCTCAAGGCACCTCCATGCATGCACATACTGTACATCCAATCAAGATGACCTTAAATTTTGGAGGAGACTCACAGAAAGACAGGCAATACATATAAAGTTCACGGGGAAAGTATTCCAGTAGGGAATAAAACCACAGTGCCTCTCATCATGAAGCTGCCTTACAAATGGGCCTGTTATTCTTGACTTTACCAAGCAGTCACCTTCTTTTTAGCTTGTATGATCACAGAAAACAAATCAATTGAAATCCTTTAAAAGCAGACGACAGCTCTCCCTGTTGTGAATTTCTCATTCAATTGATGCACTGATTATGTTGTCGTGTGCAGTAAGAGGCCAGACAACTGTATAGTTAATCTCTCAATGGCATTTTTCATCTAAACACTATTCGCTCCAATACTCTCCCTAGAAGTCCAAACAGCTTTCAGCAGACAAGCATGACTGTTGCAAATTATAAATATTACAAACATCAAGCCTGCCTCAAGAAATAAAATATCTTCTAACATTTCCATTTTGAATGCATGTCAGCATGAACAGCCCCATTCAATTGAAACATATTCTCAATTTTATTATATCTAAACACCTTCCTGCTTACGTAGGCTACTGACGGACAAGGACAAGGGAGGGCTGTAATCTCCAACAGTCAATTCTAGCCAAACTTTCAAAAGATCTCTTTTACAACATAAATTATTAGGCCCCATGATTTGAGTGTAACTGCATCTTCTTTTACTTATTTCCTTTGTTTTTGAATACTTACCTCCATAGCTACAAGCTATTACATCAACTATTGTGCAATTTGATGATTAGTACACTAACTTTAGAGAGTGAAGATATGTGAAATTTTTCACATGGAAAAATCAAAAATCAAGAATAAGATCCATCTATTAAGCCTGCATCAGGTCTGTTATGGCTTGGGGTCATAATGGATTTGATCACAAACACTTGACCCATGTGAGCTCCTTCCATATGGAAAGGCCTCTTTGTAAGTCAACTCCGCTTGTTTTGGTGCGGCCTTCTATATCTATTAATGTACAAAGAATTTTCAAAAGATAAAAAGAGGATTTCTTGTGTGTGCGAATCCAATGTCATGTGCTATACAAATATACTGAATTGTTAGCCAGTGGGCAAAAGTTAGCCCAGCAGAAACATTTGGCACAGTACAGTGGTGGAGATCAATAGAGCCATAAGACTGAAAGGAAAACCAGCAGTGGTGATAAGGATACAAATCATAAGAGAAAGGATGCTGGTGGGTCTAATAAGAGCTGGAAGTATACTGAAGTGTCTCTGGAAAGCACAGGGTGGAAACAGCAGTACATGGTGAGAAAGGTTTCTACCATGAAAGGAAATGTATATTTACCTAGGGCAATCTGAGCTAGGTGGCGTTCTCTGAGAAAGAGGGTAAAACATCTAGGATGGCAAAGTTCCCTCATGTGACCCCGACTGGGGTGTAGAATCATATGGCTCCTTCAAAGGTGAAGTCCAAGAAGAGCCACCATCTGCCAGTTGTTTACCCCAAGTCTGTCAGGGGGCAGCATACAGTGGAAGGAATGATGCATGCCATGGTCTCAATGCCCAGAAGGCGCTATGGTTTAGTTGCCCTAATAGTTTCTAAGTGCTCAAAGTAATTCAAGCTTGACCAGTTGTGATCTCAGTTGGAGATTTAAAGCCAGTACCCAGTGAGTTTAGAATCAATAAGTGACTATGGACTAACAGTTCCTATCACGAAGAAGAGTCATCGGGAATTGAGAGAAAGATGAGAAGTGAACAAGTGAGAGCTTGGTGTAGTACTTAAGGTAGGCAAATGAGCAACACACCCCTCATGGATGACAGCCTGCATAGCTAAGCGCAGAGGGGCTTCAGGGTTTTGTTTTTACTTTGCATGCTTTTCTGACCTCTTTGTCTATCATTACCTTGTGTTTATTTAAAAATAAACTCATCATTTCTGTATATTTTGCCCTTTTTATGCCATTTTTTATTGCAGAGAACTGTTATGACAGTACCTCCTCCTGCTAAATTATGAAATGAATGAGTGAACAGACAGATAAATGAAAAAAAAAATCCATACACTTTTCATGTGTAACAGAAGCACATCTCAACAATAATGGGGTCCAGACTAGACCAGATGAAGACCCACACACACTCATACTCTCTAACCTGGGGACAGTTTAGAGTCAGAAATTAACCAAAAATGCTCATCTCCAGAATTACTGTGGACCTCTGAGCATCCAAACCCAAGAAGAACTGGGGAGAACTCAGCAAAGACAAAGACCGGGCTGAAATGTGAAGTCAGGTCCACAGCACTGGAAGGCAGAAGTTCAAACCAGCAGCAACCACTTCAAAAGCAGCAATATATATGTGTATATATGTAAATATACTAGCCATCCCCCATGGCTTTGCACGCGTAGAAGTGAAACAGGACAGTGACGTCACCCTTCTCCCTCTGTCTCGGATTAACTCGAATATATCGCTCCTGCAAGCGAACTATGATTCTTAGTTCAATGAGAGAAGTCACAAACATTCTACCGGAATGTTCAAGCAAATTCTAGAAAAAAGTCCCATCTAAATCCATTAAATAGTTCTCTCGTGAAAGCGGAGAGACAGACAGACAGTCAGACTTTGGATTATATATAGAGAGAAATACCGAAATGGAACACTCATTGTTGGGCTAAAAGTTCAATAAACAGTAAATAACAAAAACAAAGGAGACGTGTAAGAAACAAAACAGTACATTAGCAAAAACAAAAGGATACCAGTAAGAACGGTGAACATTAACAACAGTTGTCTTGTGCTCTTTAAATATGTTATGTGATCACCTCTTATTGCCACCACCACTTGGCCTCTCTGGTGCACCAAGCCAATGACCCTCTGACTCTGCAGCTGTGGGATGTTACTCCATTCTTGGAGAAGGGTCTGACAATATTGTACACCATTGCAAGCAGAAGGTCATATCTCCAGGCATTGTGATCCATGGCATCCCAAAGATGCTACAAGAGTTAAGTTTAGGAGAGAGGACAGGACAAGGCAGCACCTACACTTTAGCATCTTCAGGACATTTTTTCACCATAGTATATATGTGTGGCCTTCTGTTGTTTTGCTTTTGGGTCAAGTTGTGGGCCTCTGACAGGTTGCTCAAAGGCCTGAAACATGGAGCCTGACCCTCACTGTCATGTCACTGATGCAAGTATTGTGTCTGCCAGAAGTTTCAACCGTGGTGTGGGTGGTGGACCTGAAACAATTTTCTCAGATGAAACAAACTAAAGCATTGGTCCTGCTCTGTCGTCATCAGCCAAGTGTGATCAGAACTTTTTCAATTACCTGGCATATGACATGCTTGCTTGCATCACGCCGATGGCCCTCTCTATTTGTTCTGGAGAAGGCACAGAATAGTAAATGTGGCCTTTGTCTTGCTGTGTCCTACACTTTGAATTAAGGGTTTTTTAAAGATGAGCTTATCAGGCATTGTTCTACCTAAGTTTGTTGGGTAAAAGTGGACCCCTGTCTGTCAGGCAAGTTGAAAGGCTTCATTCTACAAGCTGTATTTCATTTCAGAAGACTAAAATATACTGACCAGCATTTGTGAAAGTACACAAGCTATAAGTAGAGTACTCTCATTCTAGAATATGGTGTGTTTCCTTTTCCATCACTTTATGTGTAAACTGATTAATTGATTCACAGATTGAGAATTAATTATCAGATGGATAGATGCTTTGATTTAATATGCAGTGCAGCTTCTGTTTCCAGTCACAGACTGACAGTCTCCAGGAAGAAATGATTAATTATGAGAGTGGAGAGCTCAAACTGCATTAATTTAAAAAAGATAAACATCAGCATAGCAAATTGACCATTTCTGGTGACTTCCACCTCGAGGCTACAAATCCTGTAAAAAAAAAAAAAAAAGCAAATGAAACTGTAAAGACCTCAGATAGGAAGAAACACATATTGGAGACCCTGGATGCTGAAACCGTGCAGCAGTGGAAGCTGGGCAAACTGATGACTGGAATTTTTGGGACCTCAAATGAATTGCATATGGTTCTGATACATGGCTAGGGATGTTGGGAGGAGGCATCATTGGCCCTATGGCTTTAATTTTATAGAGCTCATACTGTATAGTAAAGAAGAATGTACTGGGGGTACTTTTCTTGAGAAAGATGCAAGAGATCATGAAATGGATGGTGTGCGAGGAAGCATAGCATTAAACTTGACCTCACAAGAATTTAAGTCACCCTTAAATAAAGACAAAATGTCACTCAGAAGCTGCCATAAAGATCTTAACACATGCAAACTTCACTGTAGTTCATTAAGTAACATAAATGACAAAAGGTAGGGAGTATTCACAAAGCTCTCAAATATGAACACACATTCTGAAAAAATTGGTATTTAGAAACGTTAATGCTGCACTGGAATGTCTGGCTACATTCCCAACTTGTGGCCAGAAGTCATATATGAAGACCACAGAAAACTAGTGTAAAATAATAGTAACCACTCACACACACAACCCATTTATTTAGAGTTAGATCATCTAACACTTTCTGTTTTAGGTGCATTCACATAAAATAAGAAAGTAAATATCGTCATTGTCATGTCTGTTTGTGTATTCATTCTTCTGCCTCCTGCATGAAAAATTTCTCAGTGGGATGACTTTGTTGAAATAAGCTACACTTATTCTTCAAGGAAATTTGTTGAAAAGTTTTATTTTTGTGAAGATATCTCTAACAGTGCATGTTGTACACATTATTAAAAGTTCAAAAGCTTCCATTTAAAAAGCATTGCCGAATTTTTAAAATGTTCAAAATCTTTAAACAGAGTAACATACTGTACAACTTCAATTAGTCCAAAATTCCAAAATTGATTAAATTCATTTTTTTCATCAGAATTCCACACACAACACACCATAATGACAACGTTAAAAAAGTTTACTTGAGATTTTTGCAAATTTATTAAAAATAAAAAAATTGAGAAAGCACATGTACATAAGTATTCTCAGCCTTTGCCATAAAGCTCAAAACTGAGCTCAGGTGCATCCTGTTTCCCCTGATCATCCTTGAGATGTTTCTGCAGCTTAACTGGAGTCCACCTGTGGTAAATTCAGTTGATTGGACATGATTTGGAAAGGCACACACCTGTCTATATAAGGTCCCACAGTTGACAGTTCATGTCAGAGCACAAACCAAGCATGAAGTCAAAGGAATTGTCTGTAGACCTCTGAGACAGGATTGTCTCGAGACACAAATCTGGGGAAGGTTACAGAAAAATTTCTTCTGCTTTGAAGGTCCCAGTGAGCACAGTGGCCTCCATCATCCGTAAGTGGAAGAAGTTCGAAACCACCAGGACTCTTCCTAGAGCTGGCTGGCCATCTAAACTGAGCGATCAGGGGAGAAGGGCCTTAGTCAGGGAGGTGACCAAGAACCCGATGTCAGAGCTCCCGAGGTCATCTGTGGAAAGAGGAGAACCTTCCAGAAGGACAACCATCTCTGCAGCAATGCACCAATCAGGTCTGTATGGTAGAGTGGCCAGACGGAAGCCACTCCTTAGTAAAAGGCACATGGTAGCCCGCCTGGAGTTTGCCAAAAGGCACCTGAAGGACTCTCAGACCATGAGAAAGAAAATTCTCTGGTCTGATGAGACCAAGATTGAACTCATTGGTGTGAATGCCAGGCGTCACATTTGGAGGAAACCAGGCACCGCTCATCACCAGGACAATACCATCCCTACAGTGAAGCATGGTGGTGGCAGCATCATGCTGTGGGGATGTTTTTCAGCGGCAGGGACTGGGAGCCTAGTCAGGATAAAGGGAAAGATGACTGCAGCAATGTACAGAGATATCCTAGATGAAAACCTGCTCCAGAGCGCTCTTGACCTCAGACTGGGGCGACGGTTCATCTTTCAGCAGGACAACGACCCTAAGCACACAGCCAAGATATCAAAGAAGTGGCTTCAGGAGAACTCTGTGAATGTCCTTGAGTGGCCCAGCCAGAGCCCAGACTTGAATCTGATTGAACATCTCTGGAGAGATCTTAAAATGGCTGTGCACCAACACTTCCCTTCCAACCTGATGGAGCTTGAGAGGTGCTGCAAAGAGGAATGGGTGAAACTGGCCAAGGATAGGTGTGCCAAGCTTGTGGCATCATATTCAAAAAGACTTGAGGCTGTAATTGCTGCCAAAGGTGCATCGACAAAGTATTGAGCAAAGGCTGTGAATACTTATGTACATGTGATTTCTCAGTTTTTTTATTTTTAATAAATTTGCAAAAACCTGAAGTAAACGTTTTTTCACGTTGTCATTATAGGGTGTTGTGTGTAGAATTCTGAGGAAAAAAATTAATTTAATCCATTTTGGAATAAGGCTGTAACATAACAAAATGTGGAAAAAGTGATGTGCTGTGAATACTTTCCGGATGCACTGTATATAGGTCATATATACAGTATATAGAACCATATCAGGAGAATAGCTTTTACTTTGCTACCACCTTAGAGTACAAGGCCCACAGCACTGCTGCTTCTGAACCCATAAATTAGTGTCACTACCACTAGCACTTCTACCCTTACTTGTGTGGAAGATGCCACTCCACTTAAGGTAGCTGCTCCATAATAACTTTCCACAAGTACTGTCAAAAATATGTTTGCTCAAATATGGAGGTTTTACAGTTAGCTGTGAGACAAATGCAAGATAATCACAGACAGGAGAGGACACAAGATGATCTGAAAATACAGACAGACCATGGCCCAGTTCAATTAGATATGACTAAATGTCAAGAATTCAAATACAGTT
This sequence comes from Erpetoichthys calabaricus, assembly GCF_900747795.2. Taxonomy (NCBI): domain Eukaryota; kingdom Metazoa; phylum Chordata; class Cladistia; order Polypteriformes; family Polypteridae; genus Erpetoichthys; species Erpetoichthys calabaricus. The sequence continues at coordinate 225,794,711 of NC_041397.2, read as the reverse complement.
CTAAATATTGTGACAGAATGGCAAAAAGCATCATTTATTACGATGCCTACCACAGTATTCCACAAAAGTCATTTCCGTGTTCAAACAAACATGTTAACAGTGAAACAAATTCCCCTAACTCTTCAAATATCAGTGCAAGGACTAGGCGTTCCATATTCCAATGTTTGTTCCATAGACACAATAGAATCTTCATTTCATTTATTGAATCTGAGGTTCAGCTGTCAGATAGATTCTCCATTCCAGGACCAAAGAATATCAGGTTTCCGGGAGATAAAGAAATGCAGTCCATCTGTATTTAGAATACATCAACACACTCTTCATTGTCCAGGGTCTCATTATTCCCTTACCACTTACAGACCTTTTCAAGTATAGAAATGAATGCAATACAACCATATTCTTCAAGCAAAGCCTCCACAAAGGAGGTATGTCCACCAGGATTTGAAATTTTACACACAATTTCTTTCACCTCACAACTAACTCAAGGGTTAGGGTTTCCGTATGTCTGTTGAGAACAGCCTTTGAGACAACTCTTCTACCATTTCTCAGTCACCAGATGGCTTTTGCTAAAATATCTGAGGTTTTCAAAATACATTCTATTCTGCCTCAACAATCTTCACCTATGCACTTGGCTCAGCATCTTCCTTATTGTTCACCTGGTATCTCTTAGTCAAATGTAGAAATCCCTTCTTTTGTTTGACAACTTTTATTCACCATTTACATTCCTTCTGTCATATCAGCAAATCGTAACTGGTGCCATACCAACAGGAAAACCACCAAAGACGCAAAGAACAACACCAAACAACAATGTCCTCGGACGTCAACACAAAAGAACACAAACAAATTAAGTAAAAAAAGTTAAAAAAATCAGTATGGCATGGTCCATAGAGTACTTCTGTGAAAAGTACAATACAGTACAACATAATACTGCAGGAAATGATTCAATGGAATTTGTCAAAATACAATACAACTGATTCTACTGTACAATGATATACAATCAAGTACTTTAATTTAAATAATATTTATTATACACACAGATATAATTAATCATTTTTAATTTGAAACTAAACACATTGATTCAAATGAAGTAAACAAGCTGCATTGACAGGCAGATTGGCACAGGAGTGGCTTACTGACTATCCAGATTTATTGTGGAGTGTGTGTGTGTGTGTATGTGTGCGTGTGTGTGTGTGTGTGTGCCTCTGTATGCCTCAATGCATGTACCTGTATATTTAAATTATGCATCAGGTGACAAAATCCTAGTTAGATTAAACAATTCCTATGGCAACTGTCATTGGACATAGGTCAAACCATTTTTGAATGGGGATAAGTACGGGGCCAAACAGGACTAAAAACAATAGACATGGCTCTTGTGACAAGACAAATACAATACATCTTGTTTGAAAAAGACAAGTTAATTGTATTACTGTACTAGCTGATTACCCAGTGGCTTTGCTCACTGAGTGCAAGGGAAAAAATAAAATGTAGTCTATAAGTTATTAAACAGTAAAACATTAACATTTAAGAAGTAAAGATACATTGCGTACTACTGGAGTGGTTTTGGGTAAACTACATTTTAAAGGTGGTATAACACAACAGGTAAGTAGTACTAACAGCAGCTAAAATGTATTTGGATCATCTGTCGGTAGTAGATCCCTTGTGACAGGCGCTACACGACCGCTGTGGTATAGAAATTACATTTTGTATGTGATCGTCCAAATTTCTGCCTGACAACCTTGCACTAAGTGCCTGTGATTTAAGAGAAAAATAATTCTGATAAATGTGGACGCTGCCCTTCCGTGCTTAACGGGCAGAAGGTCGAAACAATTCCCAAGTCCAACACTTTACATGAAGAGGTCTGTACATCTTCTTAGGTGTAAACTCCCCATCTTCTTAAAATAATTGATCACAAAAGCAACCTTGAATGTTGCGGGGTTTTAGTGACCCGAACTCACCTTAAGGGACAGTAAGTAGTCGTGCAGGGCAATTTACAAACAGAGCCCTGCTTCGATGGCGGCAATTACACTAATTCACAAAGATTTTCACTGTGTCGAGAGCTGACGGGGCACTTGAAGTGTAACAAACAGTGCGAGAAGAGAGGACGCTGCCCGAAACTGCAAAGCTCTCGATCCGGCAGAGCAGCCAGACATTCCGCGCCTCCCAGCATTCCCTCGACCCCTCGCCACTGAAGGCGGTCTCATCTTCACATTGTTTACAGCTTGGCACAGTTAAAAAGTTGAAAGACGGAAAACTGTTTTCCTCATCTCTTCTACTATCAAGTACTGCCAACTAAAAAAAAGTTACAATGTGGCAGTTTCTGCAACAGTCACGTGGATGAATAAATAAAACTTCTCTGTCAGAACGCGCGGACGGCTCAGTGCTGTAGTCCAGAGAGGTGGACTGGGAGCAGGTGACGTGGGGCCAGGGCCGGATTTATATGAAAAGAGGCCCTAGGCTATTCCACTTATGAGGCCCTTTCACCTTCCATTTTTAAGTTTGTAAATTACATGAGAGATAATAAAATACATCATTACTGTGATTAACCAATACATTTTTATGTTTGTTTATTAGTCATATGCGTAGAATTTCTCCTTATTTTCGGTTCAGTGTTTTAGTGTTCACTGTTTTTAGAATAGTGTAATTTTAATTTTGCTAATAATTTGAACGTAGGCCCCTCTTGATCTTGAGGCCCTAGGCTGAAGCCTAGTTAGCCTATAGGAAAATCCGGCCCTGCGTGGGGCACACTTCTATGGGATAGATCAGCGTGTTTGTGTTTACTTCTTTTCAATATCAGTAAAATAACTCTCACACAAATAATAACAATTCATAAAGACGATATAAAAATGGTGTCCACAAACAAAGTGATTAGTTCCTGTATTATATGTTCTGTGGTCATACGTAATTTCCATATCGCGTGGTCATACATAATTTCCGTTTCATACGTAATTTCCATATCATGTGGTCATACGTAATTTCCATTTCAAACGCAAAAAGAATTTTATATATAAAGATTTAGATCTTAGTCATCAAGGTGGATATCTCAGGAGCCACTCACTCTAAATGTTTCAATCTTTGCTAGTAGTCATCCAGGAGCCCTTCACAACACAAAAGAAAACATTATTTTTTGGAAAAATTTGTAATTTAAAAAAAAATTATCATTTTGATTCTCCACAGAAACACACAAAACACATCATACTAAAATCAACTCTTCTCAATGTTTTGAGGATCATAACTTCAGAATCTGATCCAAAATCAACAGCAAATGTTTCACCCCATCACCAAGCTTCCATTTACTTGGAAGTAAAAATACTCCAAAATCCAAGAGACTAGACTGACTAGAGACTAACATACAGAAATCCCATAACAATAACATAACATCTGGTAATCTAAGCTAACTCAAGGGCACTATATAAAAACAAGCCTAATGTGAGAGTTATACCTGATAACTAACAAATCAAGTGTAGGCAACCTTGGCTTGAATACACATACAGATCAGCCTTAGGATTAACCTTTTATCCAAAGAATGACTTCTATATTTCGATTAAATGTCTTTATTTTCCATTTCTGTCAATCCAACTTTGATCTTCAATATTAAATTCAGCAAAGACATACTTTACTTTAGGAGGCAACCAGTACCTATCTTTTACTTTTTCCATCACACTATCACATTTTTCTACAACAGAATTTTAAAAGAAGGCAATTTTCCACGCATTGATGAATTTACAGCTACCCTGCAGGTACAAATCTTAACTGCACTTCCACCAGTCTCTTCTCATCACAAGCTTCCACCTTCCAAGAACTATTACAGGCCCTGTCATAATAATTCTCATTACAAATTCATTTTTGTTAAATTTCTTACAAAATGCAAAATATTTATCATAAGATATCTGTAGACATGAAGTCAAATGAAAGAAAAAAAACTAGGGTCCCTGTCATAAAACAGCTTTTGTTTTCAGCCATTCCACCATCCATTACACTGGTCTACAAAAAAATGTTTTTTGTTTGCTACTGGGAACTTCAGAGCATTTCTTTATTAAGTTTTTACACTGATTTTATATATGAAATCGGAATTAAGCTAGCAGGTCAGGTTTTTGAAATACACATCATTGCCGTTTTGACACTTTTGAATATCAATATATCAACACGCTATCTGGAGTTTGGACTATGTCCCACCAAAATTGTTTTGATGTGTTTATTCTGAAAACAAACCAGAAGACGATACCAGAGACACGTTAAAGTATATTTATGTCAGTTTACCGCAATATAAATGTGAGGTCAGTGTGCCCAAAAATGTTGGAAGCACTCGCTTTTGCACTTGTACTGCACATTTGTCTCTCTTTGCAAGAACCAACAGTAGTCCCCCATGAAGTTTGGAGTGAATTTTCCCCGATATCAGTTTTCCATCACCTTTATATCTTGATAAAATCTTTCCCCATACTCATCACTGACATCGCCCAGATTTGGTGGAAAAAAAGACGAGATGAGAATGTAAAAAGTGCATCTTCAGTGACATTCTGGCTCCCGTAAGCTTATACGCTTTCAGCAGGTTCTCCACAATTCTCTGCTCTGTGACTGCCAAGAAAATTCTGGACAACCCACATGAATGCTTCCCATGCTGCCGATTCAATTGGCTTCAGTTTCCTTTTGAATTCATCGTCAAGCATCAGTTCACGGATTTCAGGAACAACAAAAACACCTTCTTTAATTTTGGCTTCACTTTTATCGAGACCAAACTTATTTCTTAAATGCTGAAAAGCATCGCCGTTTCTGTCTATCGCCTTGACAAAATTTTCAAAGTAATGGTGAATCTAACGAACAAAATGTCCTGAAATGCAATGTTATGTTTAACAGTAAAACCTCTACCTACTGAACAGTCATGTCTGAGTTGTGTCATTATGCTTTAGAGTCATATAAGACTTGGTAATCAATAACAAATATTTTTTATTAATCATTTTTTTTTTGTAATTAATAATGACAAGGTAAACAACTCACAGCTGTTAGTAACGTGTGGCGAATTCTTTTATCTTAATGGCATCCCTAGTGAATTACCAAAATGGTTATCCGTCTTTACTGTCCACTCACTCAGTTGTCCAAGACCTGGAACATCATAACTAAAAAACAGGACATGCCGGACGAAAACGGTTTTCAGATTTGGAGTCAGCAAGTGAAACCTGTTAAAGTAAAGGTGAAAGACTCCCAGTAGCAAAATGCTTGTTGACCAGTGTTATCTGAACAAACTTTCTCTGTTAGATGGTCTCGGCAACTTAAGGCAGAAATGAATCCTGGAAAGGTCTGCAGTCTATCACATTCATAAGTCCAATCTATTGTAGGACATATCAATGCATGCAGCCTCATCCACTCATATTGAGTTAATTAAAACTACCATACTTAAAACCACAGTATGAGAGTAAATCAGAAAGTAACGGCAATTTGAAAGTTATGCGGTAACCACAACAGATAGAAGCTGACACAACAGTATACATATGCATAGGCTTATGGGTAATTCAAACACACACAGTGCAACGCTCTGTCATTAGTCTAGTTGAAGACAAGATCAAATGAACATGGATACTCCACTAGAATTGCAGAGGTATTGAACAACGCGCCGTAGTGAGATTTCTTTGAGCAGAGGGAGTGAAACCTGCTGATATTCATGTATGCTGGCTTAGTATGGAAGTGAAAACAGCATGACTCAATGAAAGGTTTATGAATGAGTAGAAAGGTTTAAATTGGGAAGAACAAGTGTAACCAACACAATCAATCTGGCTGACCATCAACATTGTGCACACAAGCCTACATGGCAAATCAGAAAAGACAGGTGGATTATACCTTGTCCACTGTTGCTGCATATTGGGATATCAGCTATGGATCAGCAAGTGTCATAGTACATGATGACTTCGGGTACTGAAAGGTTTGCGCAAGATATGAACCCAAACAGCTTACTGATCTGCACAAGCCAGCATCCTTTGGTGAACTTCAGCAGGTTTCAATCCCTGTGCCCAACGAAATCTCACTAAGGTGTGTTGTTCAGCAATGGCACAATCCCACAGCAGAGCACTCATTTTCAGTTAACTTTGACTTAAACTAGACTAATGGCAGTGTTCAAACTACCCATAAGCCATTGTTGTAGTGTGGCAGCTTCTATCCATTGTGGTTACTGCATAATTTTCAAATTGTCTTTACCTTTTGATTTATCCTTTACCTAATACAAACCTACAAGGATGCTGGATGTTGTGAGAATGAAACCCTGGAGCTTTAAGGTGGTACCGGCTGTAAATCACTAACCATGATTATTGGCAGACCACCCTTGTACTGTGACATGGATAGTCTGAGCTCAGTTTCACTCAGATTTTCAGAAGGCATAGGAAATTCCTACAGCTAAATGCAAAAGAAAAAAAGTACAATGGTCACAGCCTTATGCAGCTGAAATCTTGACTGTGTGCTCTCACCCTACCAAGAATGGCAATAGACAAGATGACAGCTGCAAAACCAAAACAAAGAGTGAAAGTGAAAATGCTTATAATAAGGAGAGGAAGCCAGAAACCAACACAATTTCAGGCTGATTTTTTTTGCCTGAACATTTCAGGCTTCAGTTAGATGAAAAGCATAAATATATGTTTTCGCTTGACCTTTTTTTGTTTCTTATTCTAAGAAGGTGAAACTCTGCATTGACTAATGGTGCCACCTGAACAGCAATGTATTATTTATAGCTGCTGACGCTGCGCTTCAATTGGATGTTTACAGTATGGGGTCAGACTCTTTCTGTTTAGGACAATAAAAAGATAAAGCAACTAAAAGCAATTTTTTATTTACAGATTCCCTGCAACCCAGAACTAAATTAAGTTGGTTCGGTAATAAATGGTACTATGGATGGATAAATACAAATTTAGCAATATCCAAAACTTTATTAACCCCACACCTGCAAATGGTTGGTGAACATTCATATATTTATTTAATCAATTTGTCAGAAACCAGAACCCCCGATTGCAGAATGCAGTTCTCTCTGCATACACAAAGCTTCTTCATGATATGACTAAGAGGTTTTTAAAAATGGAAAAACGGTTACAGAATATTTTCACAAATCAAACATGTTAAATGGTTATGTGACTTTCGTAATTATATATTAATGAAAAGATAAACTAAAATAACTTAGAAGAATAGTAAGCAGTGAGGTGACTTTGATGACAGATTGGTAGTGAATGGCACATGTGCCAGTAACAGTGCATCTTGAACAGCAACCAAGGTAGCGTTTTTATTCACTACAGTGATAGGGTGTATAGAAAAACAGGAAATCAATGGGGCACAATTGTGATCTTTGATTGGAATTAGACCACTAATGAAGGGGCCTGAGAAAAGCAGATACGACTTGGTCAAAACAACATAAGGATTACAGCCAGAAGGGATGAAAGAGGCATTCCAGAATGCACAATTTTTCATAATATGTTGCATGGATCAGGTATGGCAGCAAATGATTTAAAGTTATAACCTTGTCATTAACAAGAAAATGCAGCTGCAGTATGCTAAGGAACAAAAACATTAGTGGACAGGAAAAACACCCAGTTTAATGCAGGATAGCATGAAAATCCCCAAGAGAACTTGAATTCATCCTGTAGAGTATCACCAATACAGTTTGATGGTGGTGGTATAAATTTGTGGGGTGAGTTTTCATGGTCCCCTTTGGAGAGTAGATCAGTCTTTTAATTTCAGAGGATATCAAATTATTGGCAATCTGGTGTATCTATTAACGTTCTCTTATTTGAATTGCATTTTTAGCAGAATGCTCCATGCATTAAGGGTAGGAAAGTCCAAGAATACAGACAGACACACAGACAGACAGACAGACAGACAGACAGACAGACAGACACTTTATTCATCCCCTCAGGGAAATTAAGGTGTCCAGTAGCTCAAACACATCAGAAAAAAAATATTACAAATTATCAAAACAAACCAGGAGAACAAAACATAAATAAATACATAATTAAATAGCAAAAAGTACAAGTGGTTAATTGTTACAATGTCGGAAGGCAGAGTGGTGATCAGGTCATAAATCACTTGCAGATGGTTTTGTGCCCCTCCATACACCTATTACCTGCTCTTACTCTGCTCATTAAGGGTTTACTGTTCTTATGATGGGCTATTCAAGTCTCACTGCCACTAACCTTCACACTACATGCATGTTTTTCTTTGTTTCCCTCCATACAGCGGGGTCTACACACTGATTCAAGCCTAAGAGCCCCATTATTCCTAAGCCCCCATGATTTTTGCACCTGTCAGAACACAGAAGAATCTGTTTTCTCATTTTGTATATCTTTTTAGGCCTGCAGGTGGCTAAATTCTGTCTATAAATTGTATGTGCCTGAGACAGAATCAGAGATCAATATGGCTGGTAGAAAATAACAAACCCCAGTATGGGAGATTTTTGAATGCAATATTGAAGGCATTCATTTTAAGCACATTGTCTTGGAGCAGGATATGCTGTGTGCTGTAGACATTTAGAGTAAAAAGCCCTCAAACCTTAAAATTCACCTAAATTTCATTACAAATTGGCCCATTCTGGGCAATAAAAGGAAAAGATGAAATGTGGCACCAGTCAGCACACATTTGTTCAGCACAAATGACATTGAAAATATTTTAAAAATTACAAAATTGTATAAAATTGTTCATATTCAGTATCTGGTTTTGATTATGCATGTTTTTAATCAGACAAAAACAAAACCAGATAGTAAACCATGTAGTGTAGTAAGCTTCCAGAAACATTAAAACTAAATTATATCCAAAACCATTAATTATACAGTTCTGATTCTGACACAAAACTTAACTCCATAGTAGCTCTTTAACCATTCCATAATTTCTAAAACTAAAACTGAAACTAACAGATATAAAAATAAAATTGAAATGTCTTTGTGAAATAAAAATTTCCAAGTAAGGTTATAAAAATATAGAAATTAAAACTAATATAAAAAGACAAAACTATAATAACCGTGCTGAAGACACAGTTCCCAAGTTTGACAAACTGCAGTCATCCAGTCAAGTAGTTATGAATCCAGGAGGTGAAGGTGGAAATCATATGTTCAATAACATGGCAGCAAATTCAGGTTACTACAGTGGCCTCCAGAGCCACTATACAGGAAGAGATAGAGCAAGGTTTTTGCAGTAGTGATCCATCCCCATCTGATTTGTAACAATTGTGAAACACATTAGAGTCAACATGAGACAGCAACCCTACAATATGCTGCACTCCTGACACCTTATCAAGCTCTGGTTCTGTCAACTGAGATCTAATGGGAGTTTGATAAAAACTTTAGCAGTGCTAAACATGTTTCTCAGAACAGCAATACCCATCTGGCAAACATTTTGCTAAAATGTTGGAAGTGGATAGCAGTGAAATTTGAAATAAAAAAGGCTATGCAAACCAGGGATCTTTCAGAAAACCTCCCACCACTTTTATTCCAGTCCATGAGTGTAAATGTTTGGGGTACAACCAAAAATGCAAGTGCAATAACAACTTGATGGCTAGCAAAACTGAATTTGTTAAAGAAGTATTAATGGTACCATTTTAAAGTAGATGTTTCATGAATAATGTTCGATTTATTATCACAGTGGTCACACTCGTGACCTTGGGGAGCAACCTAAAGGCATAGGCAAGTGTAATTTACTGCCAAGACATGAGGGGGCACTGTCTAATAATGCTTGCTCTTCTCCTTACCTCTCTGTAAAAAGGAATACTGACACCTCCCCCACTCTAATGTCACTTCCAGGGTCAGACCATCTGGACCCACCTCTTCCTCCCAGAATTCCACATAAGAGGAAACTATGCGGCAGCAACATCTCTATCATAGCTCACTGATACATACTACTGCAAGATCTACCAGTCTGATCTGTATGCATAGGGAAACCTGGTGGTATTGGTCCACCCGATGTATTATAACTTATAAGGGATTCACACAGAAGATTGTTATGTGCAGTCCTTCCGTCCCTGAAATTCTCTGGCAGGACTGAGCAGACATTAATAGTGGAAGTATCTTTCCCACCTCTAAAAAAGCACTAGGCCTTATCATTGATGGGGAAAATCCATCACAGGTTGTGCCCACGCTTGCGGTTACGCCCAACTGTTTACGTAGCCACTCAGTCGGAAGGAAGTGACGCTCCACCATCAACATCTGACGATTCAGACCAAGCTGTGCTGGCACATGATCCCCTTCTACAATTACATTTTCAATTTAGGCAAACACCTGCTTCTTTCAAATGGAATGGTGATTCCCTGAAGTTTGCTTTAAATGCATTTGTCCTGGTAGACGGCCAACATGCAAATCATCCCATGCCTCAGGGACCTCACTTACCTCACACCTAAAAAATGACTTACTATATTGGTTATCTGAACATGAGGGTGCGGTATGGACGTTACCAGTCTCACAAACCTTCCAGTGACAAGAATGTGAGCTAGCACACACCCACCTCTTAGGTGCCCATTTAGGCACCAAGAATACCTTGGAGAGGTTTAAACTCCATTTCTATTGACTGGGAATTAATGTGGAGATCCATCACTTTTGCATTTCGTATCTGGAATGTCAGGTGTGACAGATTCCCCAGTTTCACTCATTGACATTCCCTTCGAGTGATTAGGGGTTGACATTGTTGGACCTCCACTAGAGGCCACAAATATATTCTAGTTATTGAGGATTATGCTACCTGATATCCTGAAGTCATCCCCTCAAGAGTGGCTAACTCAAAGTCAATCACATGGGAACTTGTTGCGGTCTTTGCACAGGTCAGCATTCCAAAAGAAGTCCAAACGGACCAGGGAACACCGTTTACCTTGGAAACGTTCAAGGAAGTTGCCAAATTACTCCACAGTAAGTATTTAAGAGCCTCCATGTACCATCCCCAAACGGACAGTTTAGTAGAGTGCTTCAATCAGATGCTCAAATGCTATGTAAAGTGGTCAGTGAGGATGGGAGAAACTGGGATCAGTTAATCCCCCTCATCCTGTTTCCTGCTAGGAGGTCCCTCAAGCCTCCACAGGGTTCTCCCCATATGAGTTACTATATGGACGACAACCCTGTGGTTTTTTGGACATTCTAAAAGAAGGTTCAGAAGAGGAGACTAATCCTTCCACAAATGTTTTGGAATATATTGCGCAATTACGCATTAGATTTGACAAGATTAGACCCCATCTAAAGGAGAACAATGAGTGTGCTCGATCAGCTCAGGTTCATTACTAGATAGATAGATAGATAGATAGATAGATAGATAGATAGATAGATAGATAGATAGATAGATAGATAGATAGATAGATAGATAGATAGATAGATAGATAGATAGATAGATAGATAGATAGATAGATACTTTATTAATCTCCAAGGGGAAATTCACATACTCCAGTAGCAGCATACTGATAAAAACAATATTAATTAAAGAGCAATAAAAACGCAGTGCAAGTTAAAAACAAAAATGCAAGGTGGAGAGTGCAAGGCAGGTATGATAGACAATAATTTTGTATAGTGTTAACGTTTACCCCCCCGGGTGGAATTGAAAAGTCGCATAGTGAGGGGGAGGAACAATCTCCTCAATCTGTCAGTGGAGCAGGACAGTGACAGCAGTCTGTTGCTGAAGTTGCTCCTCTGTCTGGAGATGATACTGTTCAGTGGATGCAGTGGATTCTCCATGATTGACAGGAGCCTGCTCAGCACCCGTCACTCTGCCACAGATGTCAAACTGCCCAGCTTTGTGCCTATAACAGAGCCTGCCTTCCTTACCAGTTTGTCCAGGCGTGAGGTTTCCCTCTTTTTTATGCTACCTCCCCAGCACACCACCGCATAGAAGAGGGTGCTCGCCACAACTGTCTGATAGAACATCTGCAGCATCTTATTGCAGATGTTGAAGAACGCCAGCCTTCTAAGGTAAGTATAGTCGGCTCTGTCCTCACTTGCACAGAGCCTCAGTATTGGCAGTCCAGTCCAATTTATCATCCAGCTGCACTCCCAGGTATTTATAGGTCTGTACCCTCTGCACACAGTCACCTCTGATAATCTCAGGGTCTGGGAGGGGCCTGGGCCTCCTAAAATCCACCACCAGCTCCTTGGTTTTGCTGGTGTTCAGGTGTAGGTGGTTTGAGTCACACCATTTAACAAAGTCTTTGATTAGGTTCCTATACTCCTCTTCCTGCCCATTCCTGATGCAGCCCACGATAGCAGTGTCGTCAGCGAACTTTTGCACGTGGCAGGACTCTGAGTTGTATTGGGAGTCCGATGTATATAGGCTGAACAGGACCGAGGAAAGCACAGTCCCCTGCGGCGCTCCTGTGCTGCTGACCACAATGTCAGACCTGCAGTTCCCGAGACGCACATACTGAGGTCTGTCTGTAAGATAGTCCACGATCCATGCCACCAGGTATGGATCTACTCCCATCTCTGTCAGCTTGTCACTAAGGAGCCGAGGTTGGATGGTGTTGAAGGCGCTAGAGAAGTCCAGAAACATAATTTTTACAGCACCACTGCCTCTGTCCAAGTGGGAGAGGGTTCGGTGTAGCATTTAGATGATGGCATCCTCCACTCCCACCTCCTCCTGGTATGTGAACTGCAGAGGGTCGAGGGCGTGGTGGACCTGTGGCCTCAGGTAGTGAAGCAGCAGCCGCTCCATGGTCTTCATCACATGTGACGTCAGAGCGACAGGCGGGAAGTCATTCAGCTCACCAGGATGTGATACCTTTGGGACTGGGGTGATGCAAGATGTTTTCCAAAGCCTCTGGACTCTCCCCTGTTCCAGGCTCAGGTTGAAGATGTGCTGTAGAGGACTCCCCAGCTCCAACGCTCAGGCCTTCAGCAGTCGTGGCGATACTCCATCTGGACAAACTGCTTTGCTGGTCCGAAGTCTCCTCAGCTCTCTGATTAACTGGGCTGCTGTAATTGTGGGTGGGGGGAAACTCTCTCCTATGCTGGTATCAGCAGAAGGATGGGTGGAGGATGTAGTACTCTGAGGTGAGAGTGGGTTAGGGTGGTCAAACCTGTTAAAGAAGTTGTTCATCAGGTTCGCTCTCTCCACGTATCTCTCGATAGAGGCACCCCACTTCGAGCTGCAGCCAGTGATGATCTTCATCCCGTCCCACACTTCCTTCATGCTGTTATTCTGCAACTTCTGCTTCAATCGGAGTGCAACTTCAGACTCAAGAGTTTCGTCCCAGGGACCGCGTTATTGTGCTCATTCCCACTACCCATTCCAAATTGTTTGCCCACTGTCAAGGCCCTTACAAGATTAAAGACAGAAAGGATTTGGGCGAGTGTTTGGTGAAACAACCCAATAGGCGGCCATCAGAGTGAGTGTATCATGTGAACATATTGAAACCATGGAAGGAGTGAGAGTCCAACCCTTACTCCTCCCAGCCTCACTCCATCTTCGCACTCCATCAACTGAATCTCAATGATAATCAACTCGGCAACGAAGCAGTTATCTCGTCAGTACCCGATATGATGAATGAGCAACCTGGAAGGGCCTCCCTCATTGAGCATGACATTGTGACGGAACTGGGAGATGTTGTCAGAGAACACCCATATTGCCTCCAAGAAGCCAAACGAACAGAGGTTGAACTTGAAGTCAGCTGAATGTTCGATCTAGGTGTTATTGAGGAGAGTTTCAGCCCTTGGTCTAGCCCCATCATTTTGGTCTCAAAGCCAGATGGGAGCTGGCGCTTTTGCAATGACTTCCATTGACTAAATCAAGGCTCCTGATTTAATGCCTATCGCATGCCACGAGTGGATGAACTTGTGACTGGGAAGGGCACAATACTTGACTACTCTTGACATGACAAAAGGGTAATGGCAAATTCCTTTAATGGAATCCACAAAGGAAAAAAACACATTTAGTAACCTGAGTGGTCATTGGCAGTATATGGCCCTCCTGCCATGTTCTAGCATCTGATGCACAGACTGCTCCAGCCCCACCAGACCTAGCGCGCCGCCTACCTGGATGACATCATCGTCTATTCCGGCACATAGGAGAATCATATGCAGCAGGTACATGCAGTGTTGCTCACACTTAGTGAAGCTGGCCTAAGAATTAATGCAAAAAAATGATTTTTTTGTTTTAACTGAGGCAAATTTATTTGGGCTACTTGGTGGGTAGAGGCACTGTACGTCCCCAGTGTTCCAAGTTTAATGCTATACTTAACTGGCCCCATCCAAAAACCAAGAGGCAAATACAGGCTTTCTTAGGTTTAGCGAGGTATTATCACCAGTTTGTATACTGGTTCTCCTAGAGGGCCACTCCTTTAATGAATTTGACAAGGAAAGGGGCCCCTAATTCAGTGGTGTGGGATGAAAAGTCAGAAGCAGCATTTTATAACTTAAAAAGGGCCCTTATTTCAGCACCTTCATTAATAACCCCTGATTTTTCATTGCCTTCCACTTTGCATAATGATGCTTCGGAAACAGGTTTGGGTGCCGTGTTGAGCCAAAACATTAATGGTGTTGAGCACCCTATTAAGTACCTCAGCCGGAAATTGCTGGATCGGGAGACGAGGCATGTGGTGGTGGAGCAGGAAGCCCTGGCGATCAAATGGGCTATTATCCAAGTCAGGTATTACCTTCTGGGGCTCGAGTTCACTCTTGTAATGGATCACACCCCTTTACAGTGGATGGCCCTCTCTCCGTGCCGATGCACTGTCTTGTGTCCATGACTTCATGGCTTGGGTCTCCCGATCCAACAGATCTGGGCTAATCGAGGTGTACTGTCACATACATGTGCTTGGGGAGCAATCTTAAGGCTTAGGTAAGTGTAATTTACCGCTGAAACATGAGGGGACACTGTCTAAAAACACTCTCTCTTGTCCATTCCCCCTCTGCAGAAATGAAGACAGACACCTCTCACACTCCGACGTCGCTTCCAGGATCAGACCACCTGGACCCACCTCTTTTTCCCAGAATTCCACATAAGAGGAAAAAACACCATCTTGGACAGATCAACTGAGATTTAATAAAGTCTCATCATTTCGCTTCACTATGTGTTTTATTACATGCTTTTTGCGTACTGAAATATATGGGATTTGCCTTCAGGTGCCCCAGACTCTTTATCGTTTGCCTTTTGTCTCTTTACACAATCTATATATATTCTGGTATGGCATGTTTGGCACTTACAAATAGATTGCAATTTTAACTTTTGTTGTTAGATGTACAATTGGAACTTGGATGCTGTGGTTCTGCTGGTATCAGAGTCAATATATATGTACTGACTTCAGAAATCGGCTTGTCCTGTGGCTATTTGCTATCAGTTGCAAACAGAATTTACTTACCAGGAGTTCTTTTCACCTCTCTTTAAATGGGTGTGATGGCACACCATTTAGCTTGATTGCACAATCTTGAGTTCATTTTTCCACAGACATCACTGCTAGTAATTTCAACCTCACATTTACTCCAACTGTATCATTGTATCTGTGAGCAACAGGAACCACATACAGCTGGCAGCAAGGCATCATTCATTTCTACCACTTCTCCAGTGATGTTTTCAAATGCCAGGGTATAATCTGTTTTTACAGAAATAGGAAATGAAAGATTTTGGTTTGTGCACATTTATCACTGCTGGTGGTTTGTACATGAAAACAACTGTCTGAAAAGACTCGACACAGGACCAGTGACAGCATGATGTGGAGAGTCTGGATGCACAATAGTCATTACAAGAGCAGTGTAAATCCTTTCTGAAAAGTGTTGAATTCGTAACTTTTAAGCTAATTACTTTTCTCTAAAAATATCAGATCTATGTCACATATAAGAGAAAAAACAGGAATCGGCCTTCAATGATAATATACCCATTTTTTGGTTTCAAAAATCTAACATAAGGTTGTATGTACAGGCATTAGGGCCAGTGGCTCATTGAAAGGATTAACAATCTGAAATAACAAAAATGACAATTCCATAAATGAAATATCCCAAATTAGGACATTTCAAACTGGATCATAACTTTTAATCATAAAAATAACTAAAGTGAAACTAAAAAAAAAAAAACTGAACACAGCAAACCCCAACCTGTACTAATGGGATTGTAACAAATTATAACGATAATTTTGTGCATTTAACACAGGGGCAGATCTACCATCAGGGCATTCTGGGTGCACACCGTGACGGCAGTGGGCCTTTTCATTAATACTCCCTACGCACTCTATCCATAATTGCAAATGACTATGGGGGAGCCCAGCACAACAATTTAGTATACATGATTGGAAATGACTAAAATAAAAAGAGGAAGTTTTTCCACATGCAGAAATGGCCAAGTGGACCCAAGGGAGGCGATAAAGAGATCAAGTCTTACTTTAAAATCAAGAGTGAGAAATACCCCACTACATTAGACGACCACTCGTTGTACTATTTATGATCAACTCCCTCTTAAGGAGCTAAGCCACCTAACGACAGGTGGGGTCTTAATCTGGCATTGATTTAACTTTTTTTCATTAGTCCCCAGAAACCCAACATAGGTGCCCTACTGCATTTCAAACTCACCTGCTTTTTCACTGCAGTCAAGCAATTTGTTGTAATTTGGGGGTAAACTGCTGTAGCATTAACATATCAAACATTAAGTAAAAGGAGATTAAGAGAAGACATGACTGAACTGTTCAAAACTATTAAAGGAATTAGTAAAGTTGATCAAGACACAAACATTAGGAAGTGTTTCTTTACACAGAGAACCAATAGGTTACCAAGCAGTGTACTAGACACTAGGATTTTAGGGAGTGTTATTTTAGAGAAATTAAGTGGATAGGACTGGTGAGCTTTTTTGGGCTGAATGGACTGTTCTCGTCTAGATCTTTCTGATGTTCCAGTATTGACACCCTGATGTTATTATTTATTTGTTTCTATTCAAATGCTACCTATTGTTACTTCTACCAGAGTCTGGGGCTGCCAAGTTGTTCGTGGAAATCTGCAGTGGTAAGAAGAGAGCAAGGAGAACAAGGAGAAGAAGCCATTTCTATGGAGCTTGCTGTGATGCTGGAGTCCCATGCCATATAGTAATCTGCTTTGTTGATGACACCGGTAGCATTTCGCCAATTCAATTTTCCACTGATGATTTAAGCACAGATATTATCTTTAATATAGCTAGTCATACCAAGTGCTTGCTTTGACCACCACTTAGACATTTTCTTTTTCTTATTATGACGTAATATTTTATTGACCACTAGCTAAATTTTGTAGATTTCAAGTATCATCGCACCCCTGAAATGCACAAATTTTTTTCTGTTTTCAAAAATTAAAAATATTTATATATTGCTTTTACTTTCTTTGTGGAGGTCTGATGAGTGGACCCTTTGGGCTTGGAGTCTCCCTGTCTCACGAGGGCTGCAAGCACGTCTGCCACACTGATGGAGACTAGATAAAGGTAAATTCTATTCAGTTGTCAGATATGCACACACAGTTTATCCAACATAAAGGATACACAGAGGAAGGAGTTGTGTGTTACTCATCAGTTTAATTGCTGTCCACGTCTGTCCTAAGCCAAGAAGACCTCGACAAACCCAGAAAATGTCTTAAGTCACTGTAGGTGTGTAGAGTGGATCACGATCATATACCAGGGTTCAAGCACAAGCCCACAAGGCTGTGATGCTGCTGATAATGCCATCCTGGTGTTGCTTCTATGTGTCTGTGTGTGTGTGTGTTAGAGCAGTATGGTTCAAATTCAGCTCTCCACCATGTTTGGCTTAACATCTAAATGACTCATAAACTGTATTTTGTACAATTTTAATATTGCACTGAAACACAAAGAGACTTTAAAGTATTAACTCTTGGCACAGTTCACAAAGCATTTGTGATTACTTGTATTGACAGGCTTATTATTTTAGTGGATGATTAATTTGCATTGTGTCTTTGTGGACCTGGAGAAAGCATATGACAGGTTGTGGTATTGTATGAGGAAGTCGGGAGTGGCAGAGAAGTACGTAAGTGTTGTATAGAATATGTACGAGGGAAGTGTGACCGTGGTGAGGTCTACGGTAGGAGTGACGAATGCATTCAAGTTGGAGGTGGGATTACAGCAGGGATCGGCTTTGAGCCCTTTCTTATTTGCAATGGTGATGGACAGGTTGACAGACGAGATTAGACAGGAGTCCCCATGGACTATGATGTTTGCTGATGACATTGTGATCTGTAACAAGAGTAGGGAGCAGGTTGAGGAGACCCTGGAGAGGTAGAGATATGCTCTAGAGAGGAGAGGAATGAAGGTCAGTAGGAACAAGAAGGAATACATGTGTGCAAATAAGAGGAAGTTCAGTGGAATGGTGAGGATGCAGGAAGTAGAGTTGGCAAAGGTGGATGAGTTTAAATACTTGGGACCAACAGTTCAGAGTAATGGGGATTGTAGAAGAGAGATGAAAAAGAGAGTGCAAGCAGAGTGGAATGGGTGGAGAAGAGTGTCAGGAGTGATTTGTGACAGACGGATATCAGCAAGAGTGAAAGGGAAGATCTACAGGACAGTAGTGAGACCAGCTATGTTATATGGGTTGGAGATGGTGGCACTGACCAGAAAGCAGGAGACAGAGATGGAGATGGCAGAGTTAAAGATGCTAAGATTTGCATTGGGTGTGATGAGGATGGATAGGATTAGAAATGAGTACATTAGAGGGTCGGCTCAGATTGAACGGTTGGAGGACAAAGTCAGAGAGGTGAGATTGCGTTGGTTTGGACATGTGCAGTGGAAAGATGCTGAGTATATTGGGAGAAGGATGCTAAGGATAGAGCTGCCAGGGAAGAGGAAAAGAGGAAGGCCTATGAGAAGGTTTATGGATGTGGTGAGGGAGGACATGCAGGTGATGGGTGTGACAGAATAAGATGCAGAGGACAGGAAGATATGGAAGAAGATGATCCGCTGTGGCAGCCCCTAACAGGAGCAGCAGAAAGACGAAGAAGATCTAATCGTCTGGTTACATAATAACCACCATGCTCTAAAATGTTCATATTAAAAAATTCCACAAGCATGCTACTGATAAATAGAAAGCCAAACGTCACACTTGTCTTTCTAAACTCCCTGTCTATATAGCTTCCAGGGGCCTGATGTATAAACTCTTCTTTAGATTCCATGCTGAAATTTTTCTTATGCAAGAAACGCAAAGAGGCGTACACACAAAATTGGATTTATAAAAGTAAGTACACCATGTCCCTTCATAAATCTTAAATGAATTTAAAACTATGCGCCTATGTATGCACTTTTAACCACTCCTCATCACCTCCGACCAGGAACCATATATGGCTTAAAAACACCTTTTTTTGAATATTCATGGACTAATCACCATATAAATTTGGCAGTGTTCCTGAATGACTTATTTTCTTTCAATCCATGGGACAACAGAGGAAACAAAACTTGAGTGAATGTTAACTTGAGGTATTATTGACATTTGACAGAGTTTAAGAAGTGAATGGGGGGCCTGCTTCCCCTATTCCCCTGTTGAGGAGGGGCGCCATGTTTCTAAAATAAGTCTCAAATAAATGGTATTTTCTCCTAATGCCACAATTAATTTAAATATGTTAATCAACAAGCTAGGTGTACAGTGATGCAGTTTTAGCATAGCTGCCTCATAGTAAGGAGTCCGGGGGTCACACCCTGGGTGCTCCTTGCATGGAGCTTGCACGTGGGTCTGAGTGGATTTGTTGCAGTTTCCTCTCACAGTTCAAAGACTAGTTAGTGAATTGGCAATGCTACTGAAAATCATCCCCTGATGTGTGTGTCCGTGTGTGTGTGTTCATCCTGCCTGTTACTACCTGTGCCTGTTGCTTGCTAGGATAGGCTCCAGCTGCCCCTGCCCTGAATAAGTAGATTTAGAGAATGGATGGATCAACGAATACCAATAACCTGTCCTGTCCAAAGCAACTCTCACTTGCACATCACCAATCCAATGCTCCAGATTTAGCTTGAGAGAGGTTATTTCACCTTGGATATGCTGTATTCAGTTATTTTCCTCTTTTACACAGCTGACAGATGCTCCTGTAGACCAAACACATCGTCAGTAGTCAACAATGTGCAATTAAAACAGCAGTGCCTGTGGCTGCAGCTTATTGTTGCCTGTACAAACAGCAGTGTGGCAGTCTGAGCAAATCTGCATCACACGTCACAGTGTTAAAAAATGTTTAAAAAACAAAAATGTGATATCTGTCTCATTGATGAAGCAAATAAATAACAAAAGACACTCTTAACTTTCAAATCAGTTAACTAAATCATAACTAAGTCACACCCAAATGATACACTATGCACACATTTTCTAATTTCTTAAATTTAGTGCTTATTTTGCCACAATTAAAATATGTAGACAAACAAACTTAAAAACTGAATGTTTTCCATCATTTAAATATCTCTAAAGGTAATAATGTTCTTTTTATGATGATAACTAACCTATAAGCCAATTTAGATGTTTGACAGCCATTCTCTTAATAATAATAATAATAAATTTTATTTATATTGCACTTGTTTTTAATTGCTGCCTACATGACAGAGAACAGCCCACAGAAATCATGTGATCCCTGTTCCATTATACGTTTAGAACAACTGGGTTTAGAAAATGGATAGATTGACAGATGGACGGACATCAGGATGTGGCTGAGATGTCCTTGAGATATGGAATAAAACAAGATTTTCCTGTTCACATCACTGTCCTAGTACCTGGAGGCGCTAAAATGCCAAAAAACAAAAATGTTTGTGTAGGATGGTTGAAATTCCTTCTTTGCTCCTTGTCCTCAAATAAAGAGGCTGGTTCACAAATACCAATTCATCTGAATAAGTAAGAAGGAGTTTACAAGATCACGAATAGCTGGACAGCATATGCTTGTTGAACAAAACATAATACACTCTAAAAATATCTCTACATGAAAAACTAACATTTCCACTGGCACATCTGGAGCAGATATCAATATGTGCTCAAAGTCACCTTGGGAGCCCTGCTGGTCCTTCCTCTCATTCAAGTATGCCGACCTATTTCTCAACCCGGTTTATACAGCGTCTTCGAAACACATGACATTCCTGTGAAAGGCATACTCTACTGCAGAAACAACAACTGAAAGGCATAGACTGGCCACCCAGTAGCAATGACTGAATAACATTCTGCTTTGCTTTGGGTCCTATTGTCCATGCATATCAATATTCCTTTTGTTTTGCAGTTTTAACTTCATCTGCAAAACAATGCATTATGATTGGTGAAAATGACCATTTCAGGATTATAGAGTTACTTTCAGATAGATAGATAGATAGATAGATAGATAGATAGATAGATAGATAGATAGATAGATAGATAGATAGATAGATAGATAGATAGATAGATAGATAGCAATGAATGCCACAAAGACTCCACCTTAGTCCACCATTTGCACAGTATGTTACCTACCTTTATAAATCCCCCCACTCTCCTCCACTGCTTATCCCATCCGCCAAGACTCTCATCTAATACTTTGCATGATTGCTTTCTCTCTAACTGTCCTTTCCAGCACTCTATAAGCTCATCTCAGTGCTGCTCTCTTTGCAGTTTGTCCTTTTCCTGGTTGTTTAAATGCAGTTCTTTGATGATGTCTCACCTCTGTATTCTGACCTATGCATTAACTGTTTCACCATGCTTGTCTCCGTGCTTACTTGTTAGCTGTGAATAAACACGGACCTTTCAAAACAGAATTCAGACCCTGTGCAAGTCTAAGAAAGGAGATCCATTTTCTGGACCTGCTTTGTAGCCGGACCCTCCTCAGGTGTAGGAAAGAAGAAAGCCTAAATGAGCTGCCAGTCCACCAAAGGTGAATTTGATGTTTAAAATACATTCTGGTTTATCTTTACTCCGTACTAGAGCGCCTAAACCAGATATATCCATATATTCCAAGTTTTGGAACTTATGCTTCACTATGTGAGGAAAAAATTAAGTGACTGTACCATTGAGATAATGAGGATGGAAGCAGCATATTTGTACGTTAGTTGCGTACAAAAAACGATGAAACGTAACTCGTATCTTAAAAAATGCATTTAAAATAATTGAACAATTTATTAACAGTGCAAAAATATTGAAATTAAAAATGCTAACCTTGTTAATAACGTTAGGAAATGTCTTTATAAAATGACAACCTCAGATTAGCGCGATAGATTAGGAGACATCGGACTGAGTGACGAGTTCGACAAACACAGACGGACCGCCAGAATCGAAGTCGGGCGAAGACAGGAACACACGGTGGACGGGAAGCCGTGCCACACTCGTGTACACGCACGCACACACGGCCTTTGACCAAACCCGAGACACACGTCCTCGTGATGTGGGAGGAAAAGCAAAGAATGAGACGGCATGTTGTTAAGATTAGAGAAAGAAGGGAAAGAATGCTTTGGACGTATCTTTTCTTATGCAGAGAAAATCTTAAGTTGCAAACAAATAAACATTAAAGTATAGACATATGCCGTACAAACAGCAAAAAAACTCAGATTCATTTTCTATATTCCGGGTAAATAAACACGTGTAATGAACTTCTTTTGGGGCTTATTTCTGACTTATCGAAATAACAAACAGTTGCGCGGAATCGTTCCGTAGTTCGAAATAATAATAATTATTATTATTATTACAAGCGATTTCCAAAAAAATGTAAAATATAAAAAATGCGCATCCGCGTCACCACAAGATCAACGATCATGATGATAGATAATATCCAGACTAACCGTTAAGATCGACGTTGACTAAACGTTACTATCAATACCCGCCATCTCTCCGCCCAAAGCGGGTGCTCAAAACGAATGGCTGGCAGATTTGTGCTGTCACCTGCAATCTCTCAGCCCGGACCAGGGCACGGTAAATTACACAGGGCAGGCTGCTCTAGAAGCTGTCGGTGTCTTCCGTAACATCTCAATGGAGAGAGGATGATTTTTAATTTACCCAAATGCCATACTTCTTGTATTTGTTATCATGGCACGTATTTTTTCTTTGTAAAGACTTTTCTCCATAATTGTCCGTTTACTGATTTTAATGTCGCAAGGTAAGAACCAACCCTGGACGAGATGCCAGCCCACTGAAAAGGTGTACTGGCAATTAATCATGAAGACTTCTAAGCACCCTGAATATTTGATGTGTACGTTTGCCGTGGGATTCTAAGCCAGATATATTAATATATTATTTTAATTTGACAGACAAGTATAGAATAACCTCTTAAAGTGCGTTCCCGACCACCACTTTAAAGCCGTTGGATATGAAAACTGAAAAATTCAATTAGGCCTACTAAACGCAAAAATGAGAACTTAAACTTTAAAACCACACGCCTTTACCCGAAATTGGTAACATGAAGTTTGAATATGCCTGGTCGTTGGCAGGATGTCGGTGTGGAGTGAGGGGAACCACTGACTACTTGATTAACTTGGACCGAACAGGATAGATAGATAGATAGATAGATAGATAGATAGATAGATAGATAGATAGATAGATAGATAGATAGATAGATAGATAGATAGATAGATAGATTGTCCACACATGCAAATACAGACAGTCGTGGTTGCTCAAGTATGGTGTACTCCCATCTATCTCAGTACATTTGATTCCACGCGCTCTTTGAAAGTCTTACCGTTGGCGAGGTGAGTTTCCTGAGGCTCTCCCCTAGTGAGTCGAGGTTGACCCGTCTCCTGCGGGGCACCCTCCTTACGATGGCCTCTTCAAAGGGACACGTTAGGGACCCGGAGGGGCTCTTTCCGTTCCAGAACACCCTAGAGAAGGGGCACTCTCCGTCGTCGGGACTCTCCGGGTAATCGGAACCCACGGAGCTGAACGATTCCGAAGAAATCTTCCTCGAAGACATGCTCCTCGGCAGCTAATAGAATTCATTAGAAAAGAAAGGCGAGTCGGGTAAAAGAAGGAGGCGAAGTTGCACTTAAATCCAGGGCGTTGAAGGCTGCCTCATTCTGCCAGGGCTCGTTTGAACAGATGCACTCGTGAACGTTGACGGAGCGCCTTTTAAATTCCAGCCCATCCGTCTCGTTCTTCACGGTCCGGATCTCCAGCTATACTAATGATAGAAATAATTATGATTGCTGCGCTCTTTCTTCCCCGACTCCCGTTACCAACATAGGAGACATAGATGTTTTACGAGCGTTGCCTGCGATTTTTACCAGTCAATCTCCGGATTCTTAAAACGGGGTCGATTTAGTGCGTTTATGTAAGGTAGAAATCCTCCCAAGTGCGAAAGTAGACTTGTTTCTGAAGGCAGGCTGCGGCATCGTCTATTCCCTTTTCTTCCATCGAGCCAATCGGTATTATTTGGTCCCAACCCTTCACTCCCCCGTCTGAGGGGGAAAGGGAAAAAAAAGCGGTCTGGGCTCGGCCGTCTCGGTGGGCAGTGAGAGGTGGGCAGGGGGCTTTAGGCGAAGACGAGCTGCGGTTGGATGATTATAGAAAGGGACTGACGACTGAATTGCATAAGCAGAAATACTTACCAATTATGACTAATCATCTGTGCCATTTATTGATTTGTTTTATTGGTTTATTTATTTTGTAGATCATGTGCATAGTCGAGCCAACACCTGTGCCGAGTCAATTTAAATGAACATCTGGGCGCGTGCCTATACACCACTAAAAAACAAATGAAATTCGACACAACGGAAATAAATAAATGAATTAAATAATGGGATACTCCAGCAACGGTGCTGACTTAAGTACTCGTATTACTTGAATAGATAGATAGATAGATAGATAGATAGATAGATAGATAGATAGACATCATGACGAATTCTGTTTTGCAGGTTTGGCAAATCTAAACCCTGTCTTGGTGACTGTGGTTGAGATTGGGGAGTCGGCTTGTTACATCATAACGTCCCGTCCAGGGATGGCTCTCTACCCTGCACCCGATTGCTACAGCTGGGCTGACTATTTGCAAATATTTTATATAATAACGTTATTCTGTTATTATTACTGGTATTTAAAATGCCTGGTGCGGGAATACAACATGACGTTAATTTTTTATAATTGAAGACGTACTGCATAAGGGTTTTCATGAAAACCTAGAGATTATTTTCTTTACATAACGGTTGTTACTTTTAAGAGTGGCACAACAAAAAAAAAAAGGCAAAAGCAGAACGCGGGGTTCGTCGTGCTTGGTATTCTTTTTTAGAGAAGAATCGGGGTTTAAAAAAGCTGCGTCGGAAGCCGTTGTACTTTTTTTTTTAGTTAAGTCGGTCAAAGTGAAGTCTCCTTGGAAACCACAATGGAATATAACTCACGACGCTCTTTGCCAATAGAGGGCGCAACACTTTCGCATTCTTTAAGTCGAGCGTTAAAACGGTGGGGAGGCGTGAACTTTACACGTTCGTAGCCACAAAGGCTTACCAGACATAAGCTAAGGTCTATTTTAATTGTCACAGTAGGGCATGGAAAATAACTCTGTTGGTGATGTGTAATTCCTTAACCTCTTAAACTTAGTAACACTAAGACACTTGCAAAGCAAGAATATACAGTCGTGCTGCTCCTTCATAAAGGTACTCATAGGTGACTTGACACCTCTACGGGCTTGAGGTATCTCGGAAAAATGTGGAATTGAAGTCCCTATTGCGCCCTCATTTTAATAAAAATCACCAACTCGGACTTTCTTCATTACGAGCAAATTTCGAGACAGAGAGCTAATTTAAGGATGAGGTTAGTCTCACGCTATAGTCAGCTCGGGGTAGGCAGGGAAGCGTCTGTAGAAGTGCACCGTCGGCTTTTAAATAGCAAGTTAAACACCGAAAGCCATCAACGGAAATTAGATTATCAAACCGCAACTTACATTCTAAGGCAGTGTGTCTGACAAGATACCATTTGTAAGGGAACGTTTAGTCGTCCACTCCTTACTGTTTCATCGGGATTCAGGACATCAGCCCGCATATCAGTAAATACTTAACAGAATAATTGTATTTAATCATTTGAAACAAGCACTACATAATTGCTTTGATTGAATTGATGCCGTTCACAACAGAATATAATTTGCCGCCTTAAACTTACCTCGTTATCATACACCTGTATATCCGAGGTACCACGGTGGCTGCTCTTGTGTTCTCAGTTAAAAAAAAAAACGCAAGGCTTTATGGGGGGCTTAGTATCAAAGCCATTACTGTACTAGTTTATTGTCAGGAGATCAGTGTCCGAGAATTCACTCAACATCACCGCACGATCCACAAAGCTTTTGGCCGAAGACAGCGCCTGCTTTCAACAAGGTCCGCTTCGCGTGAGCCACTCGATCGCGACGCGTTCGTTCTTGTTTTATTAATATGGTCTGCCGTCTGCTACGAATCCGTGAAACTGGAACTGCAGAGGTTATTCTTTTGACTGAATTATTGTGTATTATACTTTTTATTGGTATTAATTAATGTCATGTAGGCTACATTGCATTTCATATGTTCCAGCAGTTAAATTTATTGGTTACAACAGTAAATGTAATACACATCATGTCCAATGATTTGAAAATCTGACAACTGAAATACAATGTCTTGTGAGTTGTGGCCATTCATCTTCTCCCAAATGATTCCGCTTACTCTTGGCCTGGATATCGGCCCAGCAACACCAATTATACAACTGATATGGACGTCAGTCCGCAGGAAAACGCAACCTTGTACTTGATCAAATAACTGACAACGCCAAGCAAACGCCACAAATGAAGGAATCCGGGACCAAAGCGACAACAAAAATCCTCTCATCCATCCATCCGTCCACTTTGTCCAGTCTAAGATCTTGTTGGCATCAATCGGTTTATAGAGTATATGCACACATGGTAATGAACTGAATTCCAGCAACACAAAAAAACACTAATTATATTACTGCGTTATTTCAATAATATATGAGAAATTATAATAAATTATTTATTATGATTGTTATTATTGTTCGTAGTAGTAGTAGTCAGTTTGTGAGCCCTCGCTATTCATGGTACACTCGTTTTCAGAACAAATCCCCGGGCAGGACGTCAGTGCTGCCTCACGCCACACTAAGACGATTTGTTGGATAAACTCATTTGAAAACGTATAAAGGTAACAGTGTTGACAGGCTACGGTTACGTGGATAGAATCACAAAGAAAGTAAAGCTCTTCGTGTAATTTAATTTGTTTACAATTTAAACGACCATTTCTTCGTGTTCAGTCACTGCTCGTCATGAAATGAATCCGTAACAGACTAAAGGAGTCTGACACAGCCTGCTGCCTTTTAAATAAGGTCCGTTTGTCTTTATTATTTTTCATCTCGAAGTCTTATAATGAGCAACATAGTTTTATCAAGATGCACCTCTTGCTTGTGTTTGACATAATAGAGTAAACAATATTCATAGTTCTCAAGCCAGCTTTATATCCAGTCTAGTTGAACGTTATGATATTATTATTATTATTGTTATTATTATTATTATTGCTATTATTATTGGCAGACTCGGGCAAAACATACATACATATTTTTTGCTATTGGATCAATGGCAGGTTGTTTTTCATCTGTAGGGTTTTA
Organism: Erpetoichthys calabaricus; assembly: GCF_900747795.2. Taxonomy (NCBI): domain Eukaryota; kingdom Metazoa; phylum Chordata; class Cladistia; order Polypteriformes; family Polypteridae; genus Erpetoichthys; species Erpetoichthys calabaricus. The sequence continues at coordinate 225,767,296 of NC_041397.2, read as the reverse complement.
AAGTCTATTGAGCAAAATACACGTCGCACTGTGTGCCGTGATTTCATACAAATGAGTTAGGGTTATAAAAGTACATCATCCAAACTTAAAGTATAAGTTATACTGAAAATGAGCAGTTTTGAGAAAGAGTTAACCAGAAAAGTTGCCGTTTTGTTTGTTTGAAGTATGTAGAAAAACCTAAGATGGCACAAGTAGTGAATGTATCACTAAGTAATGGCAAAACTATTGCACATAGTTTTACTATAACACTTCATTAACATTTATACAGCAATTACTTGTTCCCTTTGTATAATTTTGTTAACACGTTATTTATACAATGTCATATTTTAAGTATTAAACTTTCATTCCTGTGAAAGGAAGCCAGTACTGGGCACAAGAACAGAGCACAAGACCACCACAAGGCACACTTGACTATCCACTTAGCATTCATCACAACAGGCCAATTTTCAGCCAACAGTTAATGTCACCTGTTCATCTTTGGGATGTGGAGGTTAAAAAAAAGAAAGAAAGAGAAGAGCATGGAGCAAACCACATGAGTAACTCAATACAATACAATGCAATTAATTTTTGTATAGCATAAAATCACACAAGAAGTGCAGCAATGGGCTTTAACAGGCCCTGCCTTTTGATGGCCCCCCTGCCCTGACTCTCTAAAAAGACAAGGAAAAACTCCCAAAAAAAAAACCCTTGTAGGGAAAAAAATATGGAAGAAACCTTGAGAAAGGCAGTTCAAAGAGAGACCCCTTTCCAGGTGGGCAGTAGGTGTCAAAAAAGGGGGTAAATACAATATAATACACAGAACCGAACACAAGTAATCCTCAATACAATATAATAGTAAAATAAAAATATTATAAGTTCGGAGCAGAATTTAACAGTAGATGATATCGCATAATAGGATTTGGATTTGTTTAGAGTCCTGGAGACCTCAGCCATCAAGCTGCCTCACCCTATTGGCCATTCCACAGCTGAGACAGCGCTGGGCCAGCCAATCCGATGAAAGGACCCCTCTACCCGAAGATTCCTGCAATCCTCCATAATAATCAGGTAGGATTTGAACCCCTGTTTCATAGTGCTGTGAGACAGCATGCACTAACAATGTTAACCATCATTAAAAATTAAATTAAGCAGCTTACACATATATTGCATATTTGTGGTATGTCATTGCTCAATAAACTTGCCAGCAACTTTTCAGGAAATACTGTCTGTTAGTGAAATCAGGTAGCTTTACTTTCATACCATCCATACACAGTATTGCAGCATACAGTGGCACAAAATAACAGGACTGCGATGTAAAATAAATGTAAATACAGGACAAGTGTAAGAAAGGTAAAGAGCTGAACTGACTGTGCTACAATATAAATAGATACATAATGAAATAATAAACAAATACATAAATGATAACAACAACTAATAATAAAAAACAACAGTAATAGCAAATGTAACAGACATACTGCTAGGAGCAGATATGAGAGCAGGGGGCCAGCACAGAGTTTACAGTCTGGACAGCCAAGGGGCAGAAGCTGTTGCAGAAACTGGGAGAGCAGGTTTGGATTCTACAGAATAATGTACAGAATATTAGAATAATCTGAGAGAAAGCTGCTGCCATAACTGACATCCAGCTAATCGGTGACTCAGAATGAGCTGTGGATACTCTGTTAGGTGGCGAGGATGGTGTTGACTAAACGACGGAGGCACAGTGTTGTCTGTATGGCCAGTGGCCAGCCTTTCTTAACTTCCATTTTAACTCGTCATGCACTTGGACAATTTCTTCCATAATTTACTGAAAATTTCTTAGGAGATTAAACACCTAACTAAAACAGTAGGACTACATGCTACAACTTTTTCCTTTCTAGAATATAAAATCTACTATCTACTAATCTACTAATCATTCCTACTTTTGAGGAACAAAGTTGTGCATTAATAAAGGATAACACATATAATAAGGTTTATGCAGGTTCTTCAGCTCCCTTAATAAAACTAAAATTAATTGAGTCTCAAAAGTCAGTTACAGAGCTGACAAGACAGGAATGCTGCTCGTGTTCCAAGAGGATTCCTCTCCTCCGTTCAGATAACTGACTAGCAGGAGCCAAAGGCTGAATGCTTCATACAAGGCCTTGAGGTAAGGGGGGTTGTGGGTCTCTTCTTTTCAAAGATAGGAGCTGCTAGAAGGTGAACTGGTTTGATAGAAATGTGCCCTCATGTCAGCCCTGGTCTCAGAAACACACCAAAAAGTCAAAGGGATAATAAACAATACCACAAAACAGGAAAACAGTACAGGTACAACAAAACTAGACTCCCTGCTACTTCTCCAGCCTTCCTAATCGGGAGTTGGGTCCCTATTTGTCTGGTTGGTTGGGTTTTTCACGTCTCACAGACACTTCTGGTCATTGCTTGGAGTAACATTTGAAGTCATGGTGGGCTAGAACTCCTTTTAGCAGCTCCAGGTGCCCCTGCACTCCCGGGTTCTGTTGTCTTTAAACATCTAGCACTCTAGGACAGATGCAAAGCCGGCAGCTATTTCTAAGGGGCAGTACTGTCTTACATGTTTCCTACTGAGACTTTGTGCCCTCTAGTGACACAAAAAAATGCTGCCACCTCTGATATTCCCTCCATAGCTTTATCTTACATTTTCACTCAGAGTATGTGACATCCTTGCTCACAACTGTGTATCCTCTAGTGTTCTGGGCGACCAATACAAGCTTCTATCCACACTGCAAATCTGACACTCTGTCTCTTTCATGTTTGTCCATCCATCCATCCATTTTCCTAACCCTCTTATCAAATTTGGAGCCAGTCACAGCAATGGTAGGGACACACACCCACACACACAAGGGCCAGTTTAGCAATGCCAGTTCACATTATCTGCATGTCTTTGGACTGTGGGAGGGAACTCATGTTGGTGCGCTTGCCAAATAGCCTTCTGGGGCATGTAATACACACATAAGGGTACATCCTAGCGCCCCCTGCATCTCGACCCTAGCTTATGCAGGATCTTTCTATTGCCTGGAGGTTTCATAGGTGGGTAAGTTCTACCATGTGTCATCCTGGTGGTAAACTGTCTCCAAGCAGCATCTTGCCACCGTGGACACTGTGGGTTAGGAGGGTAAAAATAAAAGCATTGCTTAAAGCAGAGAGAAATCCAAACCACTCCAGTTTAACATTTCTAAATGTTCCAGGAGTGTCTACTCATTCAGGACAGGAAGAACCAAAGAGTCTCCCACATTTAGTTTTGGATTTTACATAAAAAAGTGAAGGTGGGTTGAACATATCCATTATAATGAACATGGCTTGTTCTGTATTCAATGAGCATTTGCAGTGTGCAGCGCTTTTGAGCACCTTATGGATGAAATTCATTTTTTAAGAGAATTTCCAGCCCAACAGCTGATATTTCATTTAAGTGACAGCCCATTTCATTAAAAAGATCTCCATTTTATCTGCAAAATGTACCTGTTATTGTATTATCAATTTCAGGCTTAGGAACATTACAAGAGGTGGCATGGTGGTGCAGTGGTACCGCTGCTGCCTTGCAGTTAAGAGACCTGGGTTCGCTTCCCGGGTCCTCCCTGCGTGGAGTTTGCATGTTCTCCCCATGTCTGTGTGGGTTTCCTCCAGGTGTTCCGGTTTCCTCCCACAGTCCAAAGACATGCAGGTTAGGTGCATTGGCGATTCTAAATTGTCCCTAGTGTGTGCTTGGTGTGTGTGTGTGCCCTGCGGTGGGCTGGCACCCTGCCCGGGGTTTGTTTCCTGCCTTGCGCCCTGTGTTGGCTGGGAGTGGCTCCCGTGACCCTGTAGTTAGAATATAGCGGGTTGGATAATGGATGGATGGATGGATGGAACATTACAAGAAATTACACTGGATGATGGGAGTCAACATTACTCACAGTATTGTTTCCGTCTGAAAAATAAATGAGAGGTTTAAGTCAAATTTTCATAGAAGGGCAAATGAGAAAATGGCTAAAAGTAAATTACTGATAGTTTAATTGGCATTTTGGACTAAAGAACCATGCTGTGACCCGTTTCTGAGCTATTAAATATGCTGTGGAAGTCTGAATCACATTTGTCTTTTTGTTTTGGGTGAAATCCAGTCTAAAGCCAGAGTGACATTCAATATCTGAGGTTTTGATCTATCATGACCTAATAATAAACCTCGATATTCCCCTCAAGGAAGTGAAATGTGCACATGACGGGTTTATTGCAAAGCACGGCATGGTGAAGTGTATGGAAGAAGACAGCTGAGTGTTTTAGATGGCTTTTCATTAGCAACAGTAGTATTGTCACACGTGCTTGGTACAAAATATTGCTGTAGGCACCCTTGAAGTTCAATTATTATTCAATGTGTCAACTATGGTCTGTGTGGTCAATTTGCTTTGCACTCATATAACCTGCTTATGAAATAATCTTCCATGTGCCCTGTACTGTATATCAAATTTCTGCTCATTACTATTATTATTAGGTTATGTTGCTCACTTTTTCCTTTGTATTTTTACATTCCTGCTTTTTGTTTTCATTATGATGGTTTATCAGTCTGTGAGAAAATTATATTGGGCTCTGCGAAGCAGAAATTCTGAAAAAGTTCTACGTTTTTCAGAGCTCTCTAGAATTAGGGAATGAAGCTTCTAGTTATACTGATTAGTTTATTATGCCAAAACACCACTATCTTAATGTTGCAATATAAGTGTTACCACACTCCAGCTTGAACCCCAGACAAGATGGACCACCAGACTGCTCAACTTTAGAATCTTTGAAATGCAGTCCCCCTGTAACCTCCCATCTTTCAAATTTCTCTGCACTCTTTGACAGCACTTGGGAGGATAATGGCTGAAGCACCGAGAGCACCTCTGCTAATTTGAGAGAGAGGGAGACAGCATGCAAGTGTTCTAACTTTTATTGCAATATTCATCCTGGCAAAATTCATTCACAGTCACACAGCAAGGCTCTCTTTAATAGAAAGTAAAATGCATTACATTTTCCATTCCAACACATGGTGCATCACAAATATTTGTAATAATAAAATGAATTCTCAGTTATTAGCCACTTGGTATGTGGCTAGAAACCTGGTGTGCAAACAAAAGCGTAGCATTTGTGAACAATTGGGATGATTTTTGGGAAAGGCCTGGATTTTTCAGAAGAGATGGTCTTCATCCTAACTGGAGGGGATCTTATGTATTATCCCAAAATATGGCAGCAAAACTGCCTGGTTGACTGATTAGAGCACCATCCAGGCCACAGTCATGTGATCTTAAATCACAGGCTGTTGTTTATCCCACCTGTTACTTTCCTGAAGCTGTTACCCATAATCCTCGTCATGGGGCATCCAGTAAATTTAGTCTTGATACAAACCTTAAATTAATTGATAACCAAAAAATAAGGTGTATAATTAGACCAAGGGATAAAACCAGACCCTCCACCAGAGGCATCTGTAATAGAAATTTACTTCAAATTAAAACATAAAATATATCAGCAGTTCAGAAAGAACCATGCAGTTTTAAATGCTGCTTATTGAACATTCACTCTCTTGGTACTAAAGCTGTTTTGGTAAATGATATTATATTAAGTACAAAATCTGATCTGTGTCTTCTCACTGAAACTTGGCTTAGTAAATGTGACACTGTCCCCCTAGCTGAGGCGTCACCAAATGGCTACTCGTTCCTTCATAAGTCTAGAGATTCTGGTCGAGGAGGGGGCCTTGGAATAATTCATTGTAACAAAATGCAAATTACTTCTAAAAATTTAGGCAACTTTACATCCTTTGAGGCATTCATTTTAAATATTAAAACAGATTCCAACACAATTATAGTGCTAGTCTACAGACCACCAGGGCCTTATTCATTGTTCATGACTGAATTTAGCAACCTTCTATCTGATTTGGCTATAAATTATGATCACGTAGTACTGATGGGGGATTTTAATGTACACATTGATGTGGAAACTGACACTTTTAGCAAATGTTTTACTTATTTTTTAAATTCAGTAGGATTTTGTTAGATTGTCAAAGGTCCAACTCATAATCATAACCACACATTAGATTTAAATATAACTTACAAAGTTGAAATTCAAAATTTAAATATAACTCCATTAAATAAAGTTATTTCCGATCACTACTTAATTACATTTGATTTAGTCCTGCCCTTGTCAACACACTCCCAGATTAAAACAAAGACAGTGCGACATCTAGATTGTAATTCTACTTCAAAATTTACAGATACTTTGAGTAAGTCGAGTGTAACTGCAGAAAACCATTCAGATCAGTTAACATCAAATGCAAACGTGGAAAACAATTTAGATCAGCTAACATCACATTATAATGTGACCTTGAGAGATGCTCTGGACACAGTGGCTCCCCTTAAAACAAAAGTGATCAAAGCACATAGAAACTCTCCCTGGTTTAATGAAAACACTCGAGCTCTTAAATTAGAGTGTCAAAAACTGGAGAGCAGATGGAGAACAACAAAGCTACATGTCTTTCAAATTGCATGGACAGAGAGTGTTAATAAATATAAAAAAGCCCTCTTTAAAGCTCGCTCAGAATACTTTTCTACATTAATAGATAACAATAATAAAAATCCTCTGGTACTGTTTAGAACAGTGGCTAAATTAACAAATGGAAATTCAGATCAACAGTGCAAAATACCAACAGATATTAGCAGTACAGACTTCATGAACTTCTTCAAAGAGAAAATTAAAAATATAAGATCCCAGATCTCTGCATCACACTACAAACCAAATACTAGCTTAGCAGACCCTGTCTCACATTGCATTCAGCACTTTAGTAATTTTAATCCTGTAACTGAGCAGGAAGTCTTAACTTTAATTTCTAAAATGAAGTCCACTACTTGTTCCTAGATCCAGTGCCAACAAAACTAGTAAAAAGTGCAATGAATGTTCTTTCAGCGCCTATCCTAAACATTATCAATAGTTCATTATTGCATGGCACAGTACCTGATACACTAAAAGTGTCAGTCATTAAACCATTACTTAAAAAGTCAGACCTAGACCCACATATACTAAATAATTATAGGCCTATTTCAAATCTACCATTTCTCTCTAAAATACTAGAAAAAGTAGTCGCCAATCAGCTTCAGTCACACCTTACGCATTACAATTTATTTGAGAAATTCCAGTCTGGTTTTCGCACTGGTCATAGTACAGAAACGGCACTAACGCAGGTTGTAAATGACATTCTGATATCCTCTGATGAAGGAAACACCACTGTAATTATGTTGTTGGACTTAAGTGCAGCATTTGACACCATCGACCATTCTATTTTACTACACAGGCTAGAAAATGATGTTGGGCTTACAGGCACCGTGCTCGCTTGGTTTAGTTCTTATTTATCAAATCGATTCCAATATGTACAGAAATGTGCTGACAGTACTCCATCATTATACACAGAAGTTCAATATGGTGTCCCGCAGGGCTCAGTACTGGGACCTTTACTGTTTTCACTTTACATGCTTCCACTGGGATCTATCATTAGGAAACATAATGTTAACTTTCACTCGTATGCAGATGACACCCAGTTATACCTTTCATTTAAATCAGATGAAGTTTCTCCGATGTTGTCTTTAAATAGTTGTGTTAGCGAATTAAAGGAGTGGATGAATGAGAACTACTTGTCTTTAAATACAGATAAAACAGAGATGTTAATTGTTGGAGGGAATGACGCTGATCATAACAATATTTTGTCATCATTTAACTCAGTTGGAATCCCAATTAATTTTACTGAATCAGCCCGCAATCTAGGAGTTATCTTTGACTCTAGCATGTCATTTAAAGTGCATATTATAAAGTTGTCCAAAACATGTTTCTTCCATCTTAAAAATGTTAGGAAATTAAGGCGCTTTCTAAATAAACAGGATTCTGACAAATTAATTCATGCATTTATCTCTAGTAGGATTGACTACTGCAATGCAGTGTTCACTGGATGTTCAAACTGTTCTTTATACAGCCTCCAGTTAATCCAAAATGCAGCTGCAAGAATTATTACAAGAACAAGAAAATACAAACACATAACTCCAGTTCTTAAATCCTTACACTGGCTCCCGGTTAAGTTTAGGGCAGATTTCAAAATCCTTCTTTTAACATATAAAGCATTAAATGGCCGAGGTCCGGCTTACTTGTCTGAACTTATCATGACTTACAAACCAGAGCGCACATTAAGATCTCAAGATGCTGGTCTGCTTATGGTTCCAAGGATTAATAAAATAACAATAGGAGGTCGAGCTTTTAGTTACAGGGCCCCTAAACTGTGGAATGGTCTGCCTGCTACTATAAGAGATGCCCCTTCGGTCTCAGCTTTTAAATCCCGGCTGAAGACTCACTACTTCAGTTTAGCATATCCTGATTAGAGCTGCTGATTAACTGTGCAGACTGCATCTCTGTTGTTAGTCATTAGCACTTAAACATAAGTAACATGATAGTTAGAATTGGATACTAACCCTCACCTATTCTGTTTCTTTTCTTGGTACTCAAATGTGGCACTTGGTGCCACGGCCTGCCTGCCTAAGGTAAAGTCATCCCTGATGGAGGATCGCAGTAATCATGAGAAAGAGGGGTCCTTTCATCAGATTGGCTGGTCCAACACTGTTTCAGCCGTGGAATGGCCAAATGCGGGAGGATGGTTTGAGGGATGAGGTCTCCAGGAGTCTAAAATTATTCAAATCTTATTATGTGATATCATCTACTGTTAAATTCTGCTCCGTACTTCTAAAAATTTTTAAATTTTTTTATTGAGGATTTGTTCTGTTCTGTGTATTGTATTGTATTGACCCCCTTCTTTTGACACCCATTGCACGTCCAACCTACCTGGAAAGGGGTCTCTCTTTGAACTACCTTTCCCAAGGTTTCTTCCATTTTTCCCTACTAGGTGTTTTTTGGAGTTTTTCCTTGTCTTCTTAGAGAGTCAAGGCTGGGGGGCTGTCAAGAGGCAGGGCCTGTTAAAGCCCATTGCGGCACTTCCTGTGTGATTTTGGGCTATACAAAAATAAACTGTATTGTATTGTATTGTATATGACTCATAAAAGGTGTGTTAATATTTGTGATGTGTCATCTGTTGGAATAAAAAATGTAATGCTTTTCATTAGTATAAGCATTTGTGATGGACTATCTATTGGAATGACAGAGACATAGCAACCAGACAGACACACAGACACATGTCCTTTTATTAAGGTAGATTTTTTTTGTGTCATAATGGGATTTTGTTTTGGTTGTGGTTATTTTGTCACTGTTGTGGTTTTGAAGTGGCACTGTAAGCAGAATGCGTTTCCCAGTACTGAACATGATCCATTCCTGGAACCGATACTTCCTTCTGGAAACAGTTGCCCAAATACATTGTTGAATAATGGCCATGGAGCTTAAGAGTCTATACACTAGATGTTGAAATGTCACTCGTGCTCAGAATAATCCAAGTGGGAGGGAGCAATAATTTTAAATAAACTTATATTAAAAATGAAGATTTCTCAGTAGTAGTACTACTACTAGTAGAACTGTCACATTTTTATTTACGGTTAATGTAGATTAGATATGTAACTTAAGATTTGGCTGACATTTGCTAAATCATTACAGAATCTTTATGAAAAAATCAGACTTTGGTACCAAAACAATAGGACTAGATCATTCAATTTTACATTCCCTTATTATTTTGTTTTCTACATTTAATTTCCTTTCTTTGCCTCATTTTGCTTCCAGGATCCAGTGGGACTGTTGTTTTGTGTCTTTTTCATAAAAATTCGATTATCACGTAAAATGAAATTAGATATCCAAAATATTCTATTACTTCTTTAATATTATTAGTGACTGAGGTGTTTTGTGTAGGCAATTGTAAGTCTCCAGTCATCAGGATACAATAAAGAAAATCATTGTTATTTTTCTTCTGCTGAAGTATAAGAAGCCTATATACTATACAACCTTATGATTAAACAAGGTCCAAAAGAAAATCATCAACTCATAATTTGTTTTTTTTTTTACTTTGAACACCATGATGTTCTGTTAGTATTTTTTTTTTTGCCATACTAGAATAGTTCTTCATATTTTTCATAGTATTTGTTTATTTAAAAATCAGACTATTTCTGTTTCATCATGGGAAGCAGACCTGAATACATAAAGAAAAGGTTGGGGTACCTACTGTCTCACCCCTTTTATTTTTAATGAAAAAGACAGCCATTTGTGCCAAGAACAAAACAAAAGAAGGAGGCTTCAGTCAGCCATATACTGTACAATATTAAACACGGGTTGGAGCTCAGTCCTCGTCAACTGGCAGGTCATTCTGAGTCAGCACCTTCCTGAAGTAGTTTGGTATTATGGCATTGGTGCTGAAAGGGGCGGAGCCCTCTCGGGTTGCTGTGGGTTGGGTTACGTGTTGTCCTTGAGCAGCTTTTTGGTGCTACAAGGAAAAGAGAAGATACTATTAGTGACAGCACCCCCTCTTGTGTCGGGTTGCTTACCAATTCAGGCCCTGGAAAATGGTCCCAAGGCGCACAAGTGTGACACTGTTTTCTTTCATTACTCTTGTTATTGTTTTTCATTAGTCTTTTTTTTTTTTTACTAATCATAAATTTATCTTTACTTTTTTCCCCATGCCACTGCAGACAAACTCTTAGATCGTTTCATTTTGGTAGAAAGGCTAACAAGAAAACTCTGCTCGTTTAGTTATACACCAAATTGTCCCTACAATGACCAGCCAGCTCACATTAATACATTTTGGATGCATAAGTTGGTGAATTAAATTGAATTAAATCCTTGTACTTTCAAGTTCATGCTCTTAGTTAGCCGACCATGTTGTCTATGTCTATGGAGGAGGAGCGAAAGCTTTAGATTCGTCAAAAATTTCAATCTCTGGTTTTCGACGGATCTCGATGTCCTTGGACTCCCCTGATGCCAAAAACATTGATATCTTGATGATGGGAGTATATCTGTCTTTGTGTGTGTGTGTGTGCCACAATTTCTTGAGGATGGTCTAGAACTAAAAAAGCTGGCCAGAAGAATTCGACATTTAAGCCTATTATGAGATGACAATGTGCCGATTAGTTTTTGAGCCAAATCATGCAAGAGAAGGAGGCACTCTGGAGCAGGGGTTGCCAAGTCCAGTCCTGGAGGACCACAGTGGCTGCAGGTTTTCATTTAACCCTTTTTTTAAATGAGTGCCCTGTTTGTGCTGCTAATTAATTTCTTGTGAATTCATTTTAATTGAATTGCTTTTTTAAGATTTGCTCCCCTGAATTTCTTCATCATTCTTCTGAATTGCTTCATTTCTTTCCTTAAATGGCACCCAAACAGAAATGAAATGTGAAGTGAGTGAGTCAACAGAAGACCAACTAAGTGAGGGTGTCAAACTCCAACCAATTTCACGCCAACCAGCTGCTTAATGAGGTGCCAATTCTTGTTGTTAATTAAACTCGTTCTTTAATTTCATGGCTTGTTGCTGCTCTCGTGGTACATTAGCAGACATTTTTGAAATTGTTGGTTTTCTGTTTTCTAAGAGCACTGTTAGAATGTTTTGTGGACCTTAGCAGATAAGCATTCCTGAGACCCTAATCTTTCTTTATTTTCAGATATTGTATGATACACTGCGCTGGGCTGGTGCCCTGCCCGGGGTTTGTTTCCTGCCTTGTGCCCTGTGTTGGCTGGGATTGGCTCCAGCAGACCCCCATGACCCTGTAGTTAGGATATAGCAGGTTGGATAATGGATGGATGGATGTATGATGCAGACAGTTTTGTCTCATTTTGTATCTCACTATTGTTTGGCAGCTAATTAAGGAAAAAGAAACAAGGGGTCTGAGTCTTCAAGAGCAAGTCAAATATAATTAGTTCAATAGAAATTAATTAGCAGCAAAAACAGGTCACTCATTAAGAAAAGGGTTAGAATGAAAACCTGCAGCCATGGTGGTCCTCCAGGACCAGAGTTGGCGACCCCTGCTCTAGAGGAACCCTCAAATACCATAATTCTGCAACTAATTAGATCAGCATCAAAAAGGTAAATATTACTGAAATGTTATAGAATAGTGTGGGTAACTTGGTTCCTAGGGGGCAAAACCTACTGGCGCTTACATCCAAATTTTTGTTGATTGCTCATTACAATATTGACCTATACAATATACCTATATGAACTGTACAGGGTGCCATCACAACTATAGACATGACTCTTGGTCAGTATTCCTTCATCTTAATATTGCTCACTCTCTGGAAGCTTTCCACGGGCCCTATCTTTTATTCTGTACCAGCAAAAGAAGACTTAATATCCACCTGTTACCAATCACAAACTATCTTATTTTTTTATTAATTGCTATCTTTATAAACAGTATACTGTATCCTTTCCTGTAATGTCTTATTACATTTCTTTCCATGAATTTCTATGCATTACCCAAATTCCGTCAAGTATCAATGGCACCTTTTGAGTATTCACTATTTCCTACAGTGAGGAATTGGTAACCATTTTGGTTTTCCTGATTTCTCTGACAACCCACAACATATGCATGGTAGGCTGATTACCCAGGAGTGTTGCATGTGCATATATCAATGCCAGTAGCATAAAATGAACTGGCAGCCTGCCCAGGATTGGTTCTTGTCTTGTGCTCGATGCCTCAAAGGTAAGCTTTTCTTGTGGAGAAAAAGAATTATTAATGGACACCAAACCACAGACTTAGCAATTCAGCAGAAAACTTATGAATAAAATAAAGGATTTTATTCCACAAGGCACTTTTAAACATAATCCTATGTGCAGTAATAATCCACCAAATCACAATAAATCAATACAATAAATCACTAATTCTTTCTTCTTCCTCCGCTGATGTTGCCTGCTGCCTCCCAACTATGACTCAACTCAACTGAGGCAGTGGGCTTCCTTTTAAACCAGACCCAGCAACTGCTTCCAGTCCCCCATCCAGAGCATTTCCAGGTTGTGAGGAAACCAGGGCAGTGCTCTTCCAGCAGCTCCCTCTGGTGGTCCCCAAGGACCCCAACAGGGCTGTATTTCTGGACTTCAGCTGCCATGCATCCTGATCAGGTTTAGCTTGGAGGGACACTTCCAATTTTTCATGTGGGGGAATGATCTGCTCTGGATAGCCCGTTCACCTGCTCCTTCCATTATCACCTCCTGGCTGGGCATGAATCCTTCCTTTATCCTGAGCAGTATGGATGCCCTTTCTTTCTGGCACTTACAAGACAAATTGCCAAAGTGAAGGGCAACATGCTGGAATAAGAGGCATCATTTTTATTTCAGGCTCAAGCTTTGAATGCCAGCTGGGCGACTTCAGTTGGAGTTTACATGTTGTTATCATTTTCACATGAACTTCCCATGGGAATATGGGTATCCAGCACTTCATATCATAGAAAAACACTCAGTAGGAGTGGCATTTTAATCTCTGTCATTGTGTCCACTGTTGCCAGATTTTATTTCAGCTTTCCAGGAACCTATCCAGGATTAGTGGGTTTGAAAATGGATGAAAGGACAGATGAGCACTCACAGGGACAATAGCACAAGACCTGGAAGTAAGATATCTTTCCTTTGGGTTTAAGACATTAACATCTTATGAGAAAGCATCTGTAGCATTGTCTCATTACAGAAAAAGATCAGAGCCTTCTTATTCTCTAAGGATCTACTTCAAGCACTGAAAGTCAAGGGTCCAATGTGACTCTGACTTTCAGAGTATTTTACTAGAAACACATCTCCTTAAGGACCTTGTTTTAAAATGTTCTGTGACAGGAAAGCATGTTTTCAGATGATTACATAGGTCGCCTGTTTCAAAGCTGGGAATGCCATGATTTTTTGGAATAATTTTAAAAACATTAGAAGAAGAAAAAAGTAAATCAAAACAGTGGCCTCAGTGTTCGTTTTGTTAGTAGCAGACCATTCTCAAATGGTCTGTTCTTAATGAGTTGTGTGGCACAGCTTAGGTGACGGGTTACTTCTGTAAAGAAACAATACTTGGCAAGCTCATGATTTGTCATACTTCCATGACATGACTTCTGAAGTTTCAACATATGGGACGCCTTCATCATGAGAAAACTTTCACCTAAGTTTTGAGAGCATCCATACTTTTAAATGTTTCCTTAGTGACTATACATTCACACTGGTGGCTCCAGTTTAGTGGAAATCTCTTTCTTGTTTCCAATTCTGACTGGTATTTTAAATCTGTTTCCTGTATTTAATATAATTAAATTATAATTTAACATTCTCCAGCCTACTTAATCTGATTCTAGGTAGTAAGGACTGTTGGTTATCCCAGCTTCAAAACATAAGCCATCCCAGTATGAAGGGATGGTCGATCACAGGTCTCATTCATATACAAACCCACACTGACACAGAGACAGTACAGGACTGTCAGTTAATCAAACCTGCATGTCTTTAGGAATGTGGGAGTAAAACCTGGAGAAAAAAAATCAAACATGGGGAGAACTCCACCCAGACAACAGCCAGTCACGGTGCTGTGTAAAGGAGATAAAGACATGACTACAGTCATGTGAAGCCTCCAAAATGTTCCTCAAAGCAGACCAGAACCTTCACTGGAGTGACTAAATATAGCCTCACCCCAGGCAGCCAGTCCCCAATTACCACAGTCAGGCTTCAGCCTGTATGGGCGTACAAATAGGGGCTTGGATTAATAAGTTCAAAAATGCTATAAATACCCCAAAAAATATACAAAAATTTAATTAATTTAATTTTAATTATTTTGCATTTATATAGCACTTTTCTCACTACTCAAAGCGCTAAGCAATTGCAGGTTAAGGGCCTTGCTCAAGGGCCCAACAGAGCAGAGTCCCTATTGGCATTTACGGGATTCGAACCGGCAACCTTCAGATTGCCAGTGCAGATCTCTAGCCTCAGAGCCACCACTCTGCCTTATAAATGCCTTAAAATGGAGAAGGTAACTGTAAACCTCTGGCATGTTGGGGAAAAAATCTTTATACACAAAGAATTTATTGTAAAAAAGCTAAATATGCACAACAAATAGAATTACAGGGAAAATGGCAAAAATGGTTTGCCTAAAAAGGCAATCTAAAGCAAACAAGCCCCAATACAGCGATTTATTTCTTGTATAGCCCAAAATCACACAAGGAAGGCCCCAAAGGGCTTTGACAGCCCCTGTTTTTTGACAGACCCCAAGCCTTAACCTTCTAAGAAGACTAGAAAAAAACTTAAAAAAAAAAAAAAAACCGTAGTAGGGAAAAAATGGAAGAAATCTTGGGAAAGGCAATTCAGAGAAAGAAACCCTTCCAGGTAGGTTGGGTATAGAGTTGGTGTCAAAGGATAGGGTAAATAAAATACACAAAACAGAACACAAATAATCCTCTTCAGAGAGCTAGATGACCAATCTACCATCGCCATCTAAGAATACAATTCAATAGTACAGACTACTTTGTTTTCGCAACAGTTCTTCTCACCAAGTGCAGGCGCGCCAACACTGCGACAACTCTCAAGGCAAAATGCAAAAATAGATTATAGCATTCACTAAACACACAACCATCACATATAAGGATACACATTTGTTCTAATACATCAAAAACAAAGTTGAATCTAATTAACAAAAATGAAAAACAACAATAGATTGTAAAAAAGGATAATAATTATAATGCAATAAGCCAATAAACAGAGCAAAATAATCCAGAAACAAGAAATAAATCAAAGACAAGCAATGCACGTGATAACCACAAATCCCCTCTTGGATTTCAATATAAAGCCAGAATGAGGATACAACTGTAGCGGCACCCCCTGGGGTGCCATCCATAAAGTACATGGAATGGACAAAGATTAATGAAACAATACATACATATAAGCAAACACAACAGGCATTACATAAAATTAGGAAAAATAATTCAAAATTAGAAAAGAAATATAAATACTGGCTATAAGATAACAAGATTTAAAACAACCAACAACCGTCACACGGCTGTGCCACCCTGTCTAAATTTATTTCTTTGTTATTTCTTTTAGAACTTCGTTGACTTTCTGTACCAATACCAACTGAATTGTTCTGTCTATTAAATTCCCTTCCCTTCATTATTTCATATCCTGACTTCTGGTCTCTTCCAAGTGTCTCCATTTTCAAGCTATTTTCCTTGTTTTTAAATGATCTCATATATTGATACTGCTGTCAAGGATTTACCAAAAACGATTCCTTCAGGCTGCCGAGTCTGCTTCTCATCTGCAGTTCATATGCTGGAACTGTTAGCAGCAGCAGCTGGCAGTGAGCTTTATTTTAAACTTTTTAAGCTTGCCCAGATATAAATGAGTGATAAGACAATAATCTTCATTCTTCTTCAAAATTTCTTAACTGGCTTCTTTGTATGCTTCTTGTGTACACACTCTCTTTCAATAAAAAAAATGATTGCCACAAACATCAGTTTCCTCTATAAGTGCTCTGAAAACAATATTGGTGCACCTGCCCTTTGGATTCTCCACCTAGAGGTTATCTGTTAACAGTGTGCATGGGATAGCTTCATAGCTTTCATTTTTCTCCTTTCATAAACATGCTGCATGACACTCTGAGGTTTAACTGCCAGAGTCACCTGGAGATCCTGACAGTGAGAAGGACAAGTTCAGCTGGGCCCACTGCATGAAAGGAAGACTTTACTTTGCTGTGCACTTCTCAAAGACATAACTATTACGCTCCCAGCTAAATAATTTTGCAGGAGCAAGTCAAACATCTAAACTAATAAAGAACAATGCAGGACAGACTGAGGCAGGGACAGTGCTGATTTCTTAAGGAACATTAATAATGTAATCAGCTTAAATTACAGAATGCACAAGATGGCAATGGAAAATTCAAAGGAAACCCAAACATGTTATTATGCTTCCAAGCAATAAAATAAATGCACATCTTAATACATAAAAATAGTGAGAATATCTTGTTTTTTTCAAACAATGTGGGATATTTATTCTATGATAAAAGATCGTTTTATAGAAATATTTCATAATAAAGAATTCGTTTTTTTATATTATTTACACAGTGTTGACAATTATTCTTCTACATAGGTTTTGTAAATGAAATATAAATAAGGTCAACTTAAAAAAAGGATAAAGGTTAAAACTGAAACCATAAAGCTACTGACTTGCAGTTGGACTTGCTATTATGTACTCTATGCTACATCCAGTAAAGGCAAGAACCAAGATCGCCCTTTTGAATTATTACATATGAAACATAATTAAAATTTCTCTAATTATTTCATGTTTAAATAACCATTTTAGTGAAGCTGTATTATTCTGGGTCTCAGGGTCATGAGACTAAACCATTAATGCAAATTATTTTTCTTTTTCAGAAATTTTATAATCAGTAACATTTGTATTAACAGGAATAATCATGTTAGAACTTTGAAGAGCAATGATGAGAGGTTCTAATGGACAATTAAAATAAAAAGGGGAAAGCAAGCGACCCTGTTTGGTGCCTTCATGAATCTGAAAAGGCTGGGAAACAGAACACAAAATCTTGATGGTGTTTATGTAACACGAATTTCATCAAGACCAACCAAAGGAAAAGCCTTCTCCAACATTGAATAATAGAAAGAATGAGTAAGGAAAGCAACAGATATATCAGTAATATGTGGTAAACAAAGCATATTATCAGCAGTATGGTGAGAACAAATGAAAAATCAATATGATAAGAGTGGATTCATTCATGGATAACCATCTGCAGATGTTGCACAGAAAAGTTTTGCTAACAGCTTCTCATCTTAATTTGTTAATGGCACAGCCGAAGAGTTACACTGTTTTAAAAGCAGAGAACACATGGCTGTCTATAAAAGAGAACATTTTGGTGAAAGAAATGGAAATATTCAACATCTGCAAAAACTATCCCACTGGATATTAAGAAAACAAAAACAGAAAAAAGTCCACAAGGCATGACAGCAGGACCTAAAGACTTTTCAAAAAGCATGTATTATAAAGCATTCTTGGATTAATTCAGTGTAATTGGAACATTAGGTAAGAAGGCTTCTTTCTTGGAAAGACCAAATTTAGATGATATTTAAGAAATAAATAATTTCAGGAGTTTACAAAAAAATTACAATAGAGATAAACAAAAAAAGTGTTTTTTTCAGATTGCTTGTAATTTAGCATTAACTCAGAACAGGGGTGAGAAAACTACAGCCCATTGGCCAGTGTGGGTAAGAGTGGCTTGCAGGCTGCTCATAGAAATACAGGTCAGTCTTTATGATTTGCATATCTACCTATTAGTGGGCTTGTCATCGATAATTAAAGTGAATGATTTTGTGAGTTTTGTTATCTATAGCAGAAAACCGCAAATGATGCTGTAGCAGTGTTTCTTAAATAGACTGCTAATCCCAGCAACCCTGTAAGCATTGCATCATTGCGAACTGTTAGTGACGGCTACTGGGTGAAAGATGAGGGTGGCAGTTTTAAAAGTGAACCAAAAGAACCCAACAGGATTGCACTCAGTGGTGTCTTTTTGCTGTAACGCTTCACTGCATAATTGGATTATACTTACACCCATCAGATTACAGTTTTCTCTAGATTTAAGTTCTTGTCCTGTATCTGCTTGTTCTTGTGATTTTGTTTACGTTAGAAAACATCTTCATCTGGGAGCATTACCAGTTTCTAGAAATCTTCATATCCATTGCCATCACAGTAGAACAAAACTGTACATAACTTTCAGTAGGCTGTTTACAGAGGATTTAATTTCATATCTACACCACCATTATATGCATCTGTGAAACTGGATATGTCATGTGTTTATTGTTTTCTGCTTAGCGGATTCCTGGATTTATTTTATAATATTAATCATTTTTGTCAGTTATTACCATACATATATACACAACTTTATTATAATAAGTTATATTTTGTCAAACATTACAATCTAATGAAGAACAGCTGAACTACGCACTTTGTCTGGGGGATGTCAACAATTCAGAGGAAACACCTAAATTCCTGAGTTCTCTGAGTTATAACACTGACATTCACCTAAGCCATTTGAATAAATTTAAAGATATAACCTGGTGAGCCAAAAATTGTATTTTACATAAATGTACTGAAGTGGGAAGGTGAAACATCACAAGTCAGAGCTCCTTAAATTCTGATAGCATGTGAATGCAGCATTACTGTACTTTAACCCTTGTGTTGATGGGACGAGTAGTAACAGGCACTTATCAGCAGCAGCATCCCATCCATGTCTTCAGGCAACTTGTATGTTCAAACACATCATTGCTGAGTCAGAAAAGGAAGACAATTATGGCTTTCCATGCAAGCTCATTTCAGTTTTGGCATATTTTCATCTTTGGCATAATTAATCTTTTCTCCATACTTCAAACTTTGCAATAATCTGAGTCAGTAGCAACAGGCAAAATGGGTTTGGTTTCCGAATTTTGAGGAATCATGTTCAAGCAGAAGTATGAACTTTACCAGACATACAGCTAGGATTTCCATCTTTTGTGAATTTGAGACTTGCTTTCAGGACTTCTGGATATGCCAAGGCAGATGTTGCGATAGTTTCGTTTCCTTTTGCAGTTAATGTGGACAATGTCCTCGAGGTCTTGCTGCTGGTAGTACTTGAATTACAGAGCAACAGTGAACTTAAGAAGAAATTTATGAAATTTTCTCTGCTTGATTTCTATAAATTTCACATAGCTGAGGATTTGTTTCCAAGACTTTTCTATGTCCAGCATCTCAGTGGATATTAATGGTTTGAGATGAAGCAAGCAGTTTCCTGTTTATGACTAGAACGCTATCATGCCATGTCACTTTATTTTAAAATGACTCACTTACTGGAGCTTTTTGCTCTTAACAGCTTTTGATAAAAAAAATTATAATAGAAACAATTTCTTGGAGTTTGTATGTTCAAAGTTGATGTTTGTCACTAACACATGCTGTAAGTTCTCATACATATATTGATTTTATATAGTCCAACGTATAAGACATTCATGAACAATTTGGGCTGCCACCAAAAAGGTTTGTGCACCCCAGTTCAGAATCTGAATTCACCACAAGGGTGTGCACTTTTCAAGGAGGAGAGGTGCAACTGAAGCTCTTTGCAAGTAAGAATGAGCCAGACGATGGGCAAAGCTAACGACAAAGTTGTAAATGATGCACACAACAGCAATCCAAGTGTACACAGGAAATGAATGCATCCAGAGATAATGACAATTGATTCCTCCAGTACAGCACACAGCCTTTCACAGAATTCAGAATTGGGGAGCAGAGAAGAGTTTAACCTCCACCAAAGAATAAGTGAAGAAAGTAAGAAAAAGTAAAGAAATAAGAGGACACGTTTATGATCCGAGAGGATAGAGGTGGAAATTAAAGCATTCAAAAGACAAGGGAAGAGTGACTGAGAAAGACAAATGGAACTGAGTCTAACATGGGAACAATACCACAGGAGAAAAATGAGAATTCTTTAGCAGAGAGTACATGAGGCACGCTGATAAAGTACCTTACATAGTGGGAGGATGGCCATATCCATATTAAAGAATTAATACATAGCTATTTAACCTCAAAAGTTGCTTGGTTAAAAATGGCAAGAATAAGGGTAGATAAGGAATGGGTGAATACAGGGAGTATAGTGTGGGTTTCTTCTCACCCACTTCAGGCCATAAATAACAAACCCTACCCAAGTTGTTAGGGCCACAATCAGGCATTTTTTCCTGAAGATTACATCTCAGAAGAGCAGCAACTGTGCAACATTCTGAATTGGTTTTTCCTGAGGCTGCAATGAAATATTTCTTATTAGCAAATTGAAGTATGTGTTTAATTAACTGTCTGGATTCCTGAATAAATGCAATATCTTCTCTTGTCTGTTGTAAATAAACAGGAATGTTCAACTGTTAATCCAATGGCCTTAAAAAATCCAGGAAGCAATCAATAGTTTAGCGACCGAGATAAGAGACAGGACAGAAAAGCGTGACTGATAAATGAAAATAAGAAAAAGAATCAACCTACATCAAGGCTTTGTGGAAAAGTAGCAAAATTCTAAGTCTTTGTTGAAGAATGCGAAGTTTTATTAAATTCTGATGTTTAAGTGATGACTTCAACTTATGCTACGATTATCAAATATTATTCTGCTTGTGTTCTCTTTAAGTACAATAACAGCATGGAATGTTAATCTCTTACCTCTGATACCTACAAAACTGCAAAAAAAAATGTTACTTTAGCAGCATATTTACAAAAATTGAAAAGCCATATAAGACACATTATCAAACCTCAACTACACTTTTTACAAGGAGATGGCCTTTAGATCAAATGGAACAAGACTGTTTAGTCTAATGAGACCAATATACTTGCAAGTGATTTCAACACAAAGGTCAGTTCTGTGTTTGACAAAGAAATAACACCATGCATCAGAGCCAGACCTCAATCCAATAAAGGATATGTTGAAAAAGAGGACAAATGCTGTTTACCCCCACAGTCCCCACTAAAACCTGAGGGGGCTGTAGTGTAGAGATTTGCGTGTCTTGGTCTAATTGAGTTGATAAAAAGGAACCAAAAAAGATCATTCTGTCTGCAAACGCCAGTGGGGTTATTCTTTAAGTGAGAGAGGGTTCAAGTGCATAAATGAGAGTCAAAATCATAGTCAAAAACTCTTGAAATCCTACCCCACAAAGCTTAAAAAATTGATGTGGTCCTCAAAAAAACCAAAACGGCAGATCGGTGTGTTGGATCAATTGTAAAATTTTCACATCAGCATCAATAACAGTTTTCATATCCCACCATGAAAATGATACTGAAGCAAAATACAAAAACATCAATGATCCTGGGCTCCCAGCTGCTTTTATCTCTTCAGCATGCACATACGTATGCTCTACTTACTTACTTACTTACTTACTATGCATACTTATGCACTGCTGTGCTACACTCTGTTCACCAAGGGTCAGATGTATCCTAACTGCTACACTATCCCAATATTGAGTGTGCTGATATACACGTATCATAAGGAGGAGCTTTGAGCATGTTACTAAATCCATACTATAACTAGTAGGGTTTGGGCTTCCATATGGAGTTGCAATAGCACTCGTATACACATAGTATAACATGGCACATGGAGGGGAAGCCATTTACTTCTGGTACCTAAATTGGCATAATGTTGGAATAACCCATCCATCCATCTTCCAACCCACTATATCCTAACACAGGATCACGGGGGTCTGCTGGAGCAAATATCAGCTAACACAGGGCGCAACGCAGGAACAAACCCCAGGCAGGGCACCAGCCCACCGCAGGGCACACACACACCAAGCACACACTAGGGACAATTTAGGATCACCAATGCACCTAACCTGCGTGTCTTTGGACTGTGGGATGAAAACAGAGCACCCAGAGGAAACCCACGCCCGGGAAGCGAACCCGGGTCTCCTAACTGCAAGGCAGAAGTGCTACCACTGTGCCACCGTGCCGCCTGTTGAAATAATACTATTTAAAAATGTAGAATTTCACTACTTTTTCAGTACCAGTATACCATGCATCAAAAGCCAGACCTGTACTGCAACTCAGGTCTGGACCAAAAGAGAAGGCCTAACCACCAATGGCAGCCCAGCCTCAAGCTCACCTGGCAGGCTTTGGGGCTACTAAGGCCCAAATTGTGGCAATAGTTAAAAGTCAAAAATATTCATTGAGGGAAAGGAAATAAATTGCTAAAAAAACCTTCTGTCTCCATAGAAACAAACAAAATTCAAAACTAGGAAATCCATACTCAGAAAGAAATAAAAATCAATTTGAACAGAGAGGAACAAAATCTTAGTGCCAGAGCAGCAATATAACAGCAGTTTATCCCTAAATATTGTCGGGGCAGTCTCTCTTCTGTGCCATTAATTGGCCCAGGCACAGTAGGGAATAAGACTTAAAGAGTCTTACTCATAAACAGAAACTTAGCAATAAACAAAATACCATTAATCAAATCAGGCAACACAAGAATGAAGACCAAGATAAAATCAATAATGTTTACAAAATAATTCATAAAATAATTAAAATAACAAAAAAAGATTCTTGGAAACAAAAGCAAAACACAAAAAAAGAATTATTACAAGATAGCCAATCATTACAAGATTCAATTATATTTTTAAGTGACTGAAAAAGTAGGAGTTAGATTGTTCTAGCTCTTAAAACACAGTAGACACAGAGACAAGCACAAACACTCAGGAAGAAGCAGAACAAAAAATTGAAAGACAATGACCAATCATAATATTGATAAGGGGAAAGAAAAAAGAGAGGGTAGCTTTTTCTGGAGAGGAATCATAATCTTAATGAGGTCTTGTCATGGTCAAGACAGAAAAACAATGTCATAGTGGAGGCTTCAGAAGCACCTAAAAGGAAGGGCCATCTTAATGGCCAGCCCAATCTCTGCAGCCCCAGTAGCATCATCCATACCACTGATCTCTTGACCGTAATGAAAATCAATCACCAGCAACTACACTAGACTAAATAATCTTAATTCAACAAACAAATTAAGAGCAAAAAATAATACGAATGAAGAAATTTAATAAAGTAAGGCATTAGCTAAACCAAAATATTTTTTCTAAGTAAAGATGTAAATTAAACACAGAAGCTAAAAAATTCAGCTGCTCTCACATAAACATTCAAATGACCCAAGAAAATGCAAGATTACCAATGAAACAATAAAGCATTCAAGACAAACCAGTGTTGCAATGCTGAACGAAACATTTAAAATCTTTTCAGACTCTGAAGGACATCTCTTAAAAGCAAAAGAGAGGAGAAAAGCACAAAGACAAAACACAGGAATAATAGCAAGATCTAGGGCTAAAATAAAAAGGTACGCATTAAAATTAAAGTATAAATATCCTTGGAGAAAGAATAAATCCGAGGATCTGCCTTGAAAAGGGTTGTAGTTTTATTAAGATAAACCAGCTCAAAAACCTGAGGATGGAAGAGAGACAGAGCACATTGAGGCTGGACTCCTGTTAAATTGTCAAAACCTCCTCCATCATGCAATTTCCAGTAAGTAATGCTGACTGGGGGAAGAATCTGAGCACTGAGGCAAAGCATCAAAACATCACTAACCTATATAGGATACATTACCAGGGGAACATGGGAGGAGTGCGGATGCCGGGGTGGACCGACATTATGTACAGGCCGCTGGCTTGTCGTGTTCAGAATCATCGTGACCAAAGACAGAATAAAGCATCAATCATAAGAATGTCACCGTAAACTGACGAGTGGAAAACAGCAAAATAAACCAGTCAACTGAATGAGTGGCACTCAGAGGGAAGGTTAGGTCTCAGCAACCATGGAAGAGGAAAATGGCTGGCTAATCACACATATCCCAAAACAGAAGAAAGAAAGAAAGAAAGAAAGAAAGAAAGAAAGAAAGAAAGAAAGAAAGAAAGAAAGAAAGAAAGAATCGAAACAAATTCTTCTTCTTTTCCTTTTTCTTATCTTTAAAACAGCAGCTTAGCTTTTATAAAAGGGCGACCGTGAAATCACATATGGATGTGAAACACCAAGATAGTGCAATTCATTCCAGCTGTGCTGATAATGTCAACACCACCACAAACAACAAACAGATTAAAAACAACAAGAAATAAAGCAAAAACAACATGAAAACTGAGGACAACAGCAGGAAAAAGTTCCAAAAGGCCGACATCATGTGTGTCTACTGATTACTGGTTCTTGTGGGAAAATGATCGCCAAATTAGTGTTTTTCCATTGGTTAATATTTTTACTATTACTTATCATGAACAATCAGCAACATTTTGTTTTTATTGTAAACTGCTAGTGTTTTGTTCTATTAATGTCAATTAATTACAATTAAATACAAAAAGATATTTTGTATGATGTGAGAAAGTGCAAGAGTATTTCAAAGCCGCCATAGTGTAGCATTGTTTAGAAAAGATGACCCACTTTATTTTTATATGTACATTTGAAGAAAACATTTTGTAAAAGAAGAAGTGCTCGACATTCCACTGAAAGTTTCAATACAGTTCTCTAAAAGGCAGCACCCTGCTAGGCCCTTGTGGTAGCGACACCAGGTTTTCTTCATATATTCGGTTTTAGGCATCATAACCTCTTGCACAGATCAGGCACAGAGCTTTCCAAGGCACTTTAGGACAATGGCTGGGGCCGCATACCTTATAAGAAATCTGGGTGCCCCCAGAAAGGCAATAAGAAAACACAAAGACCCAAAAGAAACAGTTATAATCTGGGAAGTTCGAGGGCAGGTGTCCCAGGAGATGCCAGCCATGGTTGACCCTGTGCTGAGAAAGAAAGGGAGGTCATCTGCGGATTTCCAGAGGACGCATAAACTGAGATAGGAGATGTCAGGGAAAGATTGATCTTGAGCTTGAATCTGATTAGATTTCAATAATAGGTTCACCAGACTTCAGTAATATACTGTATATGTTTAAGAAATTTATGTAGTAAAGTAATCTTTGGAGCACTCGATACTTCACTGCATTGCAACCACAGGAATGCTGATCATTTTTTGTTAGACAAAGGCTTGTATGAATATACAAGAGAATAGTTAGCATAAAGCTGATAACATGTTAATCTAACATAAATAGGTCCATACAGTCGTGGCCTAAAGTTTTGAGAATGACACAAGTATTGTTTTTCACAAAGTTTGCTGCTTCAGTGATTTTAGATCTTTATGTCAAATGTTTCAATGGTATACTGAAACATAATTACAAGCATTTCATAAGTTTCAAATGCTTTTATTGACAATTACATTAAGTTTATTCAAAGTGTTAATATCTGCAGTGTTGGCCCTTCTTTCTTTTTCAAGACCTCTGCAATTCGCCCTGGTATGCTATCAGTCAACTTCTGGGCCAAATCCTGACTGATGGCAGCCAATTCTTACATTATCAACGTTTGGAGTTTGTCAGAATTTGTGGGTTTTTGTTTGTCCACCCACCTCTTGAGGATTGACCACAAGTTCTAAATGGGATTAAGGTCTGGGGAGTTTGCTGGCCATGGACCCAAAATTTCGATGTTTTGTTCTCCGAGCCCCTTAGTTATCACTTCTGCCTTATGGCACGGTGCTCTGTCATGCTAGAAAAGACATTGCTTGTCATTAAACTGTTCTTGGATGGTTGGGAGAAGTTGCTCTCAGAGGATGTTTTGGTACCATTCTTTATTCACAGTTGTGTTCTTAGGCAAAATTGTGAGTGAGCCCACTCCCTTGGCTGAGAGACAACCCCACACATGAATGGTCTCAGAATGCTTTACTGTTGGCGTGACACAGGACTGATGGTATCACTCGCCTTTTCTTTGCCAGACAATCTTTTTTATGGGTGCCCCAAACAATGAGAAAGAGGATTCATCAGAGACAATGACTTTACCCCAGTCCTCAGCAGTCCAGTCCCTGTACCTTTTGCAGAATATCAGTCTGTCCCTGATGTTTTTCTTGTAGAGAAGTGGCTTCATTGCTGCCCTTCTTGACACCAGGGCATCCTCCAGAAGTCTTTGCCTCACTGTGGGTGCAGATGCACTCACACCTGACTGCTGCCATTCCTGAGCAAGCTCTGCACTGGTGGTGCCCCAATCCTGAGCCATGAATCAACTTTAGGAGCCGATCCTGGCACTTGCTGGACTTTCTTGGCCGCCCTGAAGCCTTCTTCACAACAATTGAACCTCTCTATTCTAACTCAGTCAGCATGACAGAGTGATCTTCAGCCTTGTCCTCGTCGACACTCTCACCTGTGTTAACGAGAGGATCACTGAAATGATGTCAGCAGGTCCTTTTGTAGCAGAGCTGAAATGCAGTGGAAATTTTTTTTTCGGGTTAAGTTCATTTTCATGGCTAAGTGGGACTTTAATTAATTGCAATTCATCTGATCACGCTTCATAACATTCTGGAGTATATGCAAATTGCCATCATAAAAGAAGAGGCAGCAAACTTTGTGGAAATTAATATTTGTGTCATTCTCAAAACATTTGGTCATGACTGTATATAGGACATTATATCATCCTGTATTAAATTACATAGAGAGATACTTGATTCTTCATTGTAAGTGTGGGGCAACCTTGAGGGACTGCATACTAGAAGGTACTCATCCTAATTAGAGCAGTTAGACCAAAAGCAATATAGCTGAGAAGCTTAATAACCTAAACAAAGTTACATAAAGGTTTTCCGCTACAGGAACTATGAGGCCACCCTGGATTAACCATTAAGCAAAATCAGCAAGTGCTTAGAGCACCAAGAGAAGGGGGCACCACAAATTGGTCCCCTTATCGATCATGCTTTTAACTCTGTGTCCTTAACTTTGGTTCATTTTGTTTTGTAGTTGTCATTACCTGCTGTGTTCAAATTTAATCCGCAATGTTAAAAAAAAACATTTTCTTTGGCATGGTGAGTGACTAAAGTTGTAAACGTTTGGTCTGAAGGTGTCATCAGATATCATAACATCTGTTTCCATCTCATGGCATAAGAGTTTTGTTTCCATCAACACAGCTGGGAATTAACTCATCTGGTTTTCTTTTTTGAAACAAAGCCTTTAAGCTCTTTTTATTTTATTATTTCAATGATTTCACCCTCAGCACTTATTGAGTCTTACCATGTTGTTAGTTAGGCAGTGGAAGGGCCAAAGAGGCCCCATTGTTGGGCTGTGCTTAGGACATCAGTTGGCCTTAATCTGGCCCTGCCATGGGCGGAACTGTTATGAAGACCCGACAACAAAAGGATAATGGGAACAAGGGGCACCACTAGAGAGACGTGTAGCTTGGTCCCTCCGGTGCAGAAGTACTGCAGGCCAGGTCACTCAAGGAAATGACTTGAAGGGACCTCAAAGGGCATGCTGGGATTAGTGTAACAAGTAGACCACTGACATAGCAGAAAGAATAGTGGGGCAGGGCCAGAAAGAGAGAGGATTGTTTTTGAGGGACTTTTAGGTGGGCAAAAGCATGCAAGAAAGTCATCAAGTTTCAAGATCTGCACCGACATGCCCAGAGTGGCAGCAGGTATTCTGTATAGTTTGGTGCTTTATAGTGGCAGTAGTGGGATTTTCACAAGAGGTCACCGAAATCCTTACTTGCACCTCTGACCCACCTGCAATGCGTTGCCACTGTCCAGTGCCAAGAGAAACAAGACATTCATTTTATTGAACAGAAAACACAAACCAGCTGCCATGATTTACTCCTTGCCCAGTGTTCAAACCGCTTAGTCTCTGATGTTCTCAGTTCCTGAAACTTTGTGAGGTAAAAAGCCCCGAGAAGCTCAAAATGTTTTTGCATGGTATTAGCATATAACTGCTATTTAAATATAACAGGTATCCACATTCAATCATGGGATATGAAAGGCTTCTGCCTTTATCTGATTTTGAACCTCTGGCAGCAAGTAGAAGGGAAAGTTTTGTCATAACTCCCCTTGTTTATCCTTGGGGATATTTTATAATAAACTTGCAATTGTTGCACATTTTGACTTTTTTGGGGACAAATTCTGGAAAAGAAGTTCTGCTGACATAGCACCTTCTTGTGTTAACCACTACAACTTATTTTCAAAAGTTCTACAGAACAGTGCTTCATGATCATTTATCAAGTTTGTTGCGTAATTATTATTTTCTGAACAGTTTAAGTTATTATATATTCTAGATAGAAATGTGAATTATACTTTTAACCAGGGTTTGTCCCCATTTTTAAATTATCTCTGTAGATCATTTGGAGCACTGCATTTTAGATAGTGAAGATTTCAAGTGCATAAAATATTTATGAGAATTTGGAAACCTTATTGGATATTCACAGACTGGATGTGTTTCATCACACATCTGTTATTTCTAACTGTGCAGCTTTGGGGGCGTATGCCTGACATTTCTAAATGTTACGTAATTAACAAGTAAGCACTTTAGCACAATTGCATGTCATGCTAGCCTGTTTTTTTCCCAACTATACCACTAAATAAACCTGATTGATTCCAAATGACACCATCCAGGCCAGGAGTGGATGTTACCCCTGAAAGACAAAAATTTGGATTTATTTTCCTACAAGAAGAAAATGATATTGTGTGTAACAGAAACATGAAAATACCAAACCATCAACATAAATACAGTAGGAAAGGTACAGAATGCCTAATGCCCACTGCTGTACTGATGCACATTTAGTACACGTCCTTCACGTGACATGTTTTGAAACAGTCACAAACGCACACTGCTGCAAACATAACAATACCAACATGTTTCTTTGCGTAGTTTTCTTATATTTTTTCTGTTGCTTGTGCATGAGAGGGGAGAATGTCAGTGCATGACCAATGCACTGCTTGTGTTATTGTAGGCTACCATAACACAAAGCTTAGAAACTGCCAGTTTTCCCTGATGCACATATTGACAATTGCTACATTGTGAACACCACTTAGGGTGCTAAGGTCTTTCTTGTCCTTCTACTTGATCACAATCTTTTTGCCATGAAACTATTTGCACCACAGTGAATGGAATTCACCAGGTACAGTGCCATATGCATCAGTTTCACTCTCCGTGACAATGACTGATGACCAACTCATCTAATCAAGGACTTTGTTAAATGGTGCGACTCAAACCACCTACACCTGAACACCAGCAAAACCAAGGAGCTGGTGGTGGATTTTAGGAGGCCCAGACCCCTCCTGGACCCCATGATCATCAGAGGTGACTGTGTGCAGATGGTGCAGACCTATAAATACCTGGGAGTGCAGCTGGATGATAAATTAGACTGGACTGCCAATACTGATGCTCTGTGTAAGAAAGGACAGAGCCGGTTATACTTCCTTAGAAGGCTGGCGCCCTTCAACATCTGCAATAAGATGCTGCAGATGTTCTATCAGACAGTTGTGGCGAGCGCCCTCTTCTACGCGGTAGTGTGCTGGGGAGGCAGCATTAAGAAGAAAGACGCCTCACGCCTGGACAAACTGGTGAGGAAGGCAGGCTCTATTGTAGACATGGAGCTGGACAGTTTAACATCTGTGGCAGAGCGACGGGCGCTGAGCAGGCTCCTATCAATTATGGAGAATCCACTGCATCCACTAAACAGTGTCATCTCCAGACAGAAGAGCAGCTTCAGCTGCTCCACTGACAGACTGAGGAGATCGTTCCTCCCCCAAACTATGCGACTCTTCATTTCCACCCGGGGGGGTAAATGTTAACATTATATAAAGTTATTGTCTGTTTTTACCTGCATTATTATCAATCTTTAATTTAATATTGATTTTTGTATCAGTATGCTGCTGCTGGAGTATGTGAATTTCCCCTTGGGATTAATAAAGTATCTATCTATCTATCTATCTATCTATCTATCTATCTATCTATCTATCTATCTATCTATCTATCTATCTATCTATCTAACTCAAATTTTCATGACTATCTCTCAATTCTAGCAATGGTTCAGTTTTGGTTCATTCTAAATGTGTCTTTACAGTATCTTGTTTACATGCCATTTGGTTGAAGGCTTCGGTCCACTCATGAATATAGATGAATTATCATAGAGGGGAAGAATGCATAGAAACATTCATGATTTTGTTTGCAGTATGATGTTATTTCATCCACAAGATGCCAACAGAATGCTGTCTTAATGTTCCAAGTTTCATCAAAACAGCTTAACCTGAGAAACACTCAGGGTTACCCGTTTTTACACAGAATTTCAAACTCAAGAGAGACTCTGTGTTAACATCAAGGAGGTTAAATCTGAAGTGGTTTAAATACCAGCACTTTCATAACAGCCTTTTAAAAATTTTATTTATACAGTAGTATTATTTATGTATTTATTTACACATTTTACCACTGATGTTTTTTCAATGGAAAGAGTAAAAGCTGAAGCAACTATAACCTAAGATATACTTTCCTACTCTCTACCTGTGCTACTGCACTTTTAGAAGTACTGAGCCACAAAAGAAATTCTATATTTTAATGATAATTAGAAGCTTTTGAAAACAAGATTTGTTCTCTAAGTATTTAAAAGCGGAATCTTGATCCTCTAATCTACTTCTCTTTAAAATGACAGTAGCTGCCCCTATCATGCTATATTTCATAGAAAAGTATATCCTGCAGAATCCTCCATATCCTGTTAACAATACATCAGAGCACCCAGGAGGGTGAGATACGTCAATGGATAACCTCCAGTGTTTAAAAAGTATTTAGACTTTTTTCCTTCATCTCTCAAGGAAATGTTAAAAATCAGAAAGGATAAGGAAGTGCAGCAGTTCAGACAGTTTTTCTTTTTTGTTATTAAGTGCAGTGGGCGTAAAAACAATGCCAGTCAGCCCACAGGCAACAATAGCTGTGAAAGTAAAGGTTCATTTAGACTCGAGCTGACACTCACATACTCACAGGCTGAATGCTGCATGAAGGAAGGAAAAGACAAATGCTGAATTGGGAAGAAGTGCTCTAAAAATGTCAGTGGAATTTCATATAAATGAACGACCAGTCAATCTTTAGTTAAGACAACACTTTATACTGCACAATAAACGACATGACAGATAGCATTTCACAAATAGCTCTGAGGAAATAGTCTGAGGAAAACAACAGAAATCCATTAAAGCCAAGAGAGCAGTGGAAGTGATTGAACTGAACAGCCGGGGTGGGGGGGCGGTGCGGGGATAGGGTGCTTGATCTCTCAGGTTCATGTGGCAGGAGGGTCTACAAGGCTAGGAGAGCATTGTGGGTAAGAATAGGGGTGTGGGAAATGCTTCTGAAATGAATAGGAAACTAGTACTGTTTATTTTAGTAGCACTTTCCAAAACTTAGATTACAAAAAAAGTTTGGAACAGAACGGAGCATCAAATTGCAGGAAACCAATAAAAAATGATAATGAATAGCTGGAAAACAAGATAACAATAGACACTAGAGCAATTAAAGGCTTCTTCTAGTGTAGGAAGAAAACACTAGTGTAAAACAGACTATGTTGCAGGACTGAATAGAAAAGCACTAAACACCAACACGGAGTCCCAAATATTACAAAGGTGGTTGGGGAGGTTTGGATGATAACATTTTCAAAAGATTTAGAAGGTCCTGGGATGGACTGGAACCCTGTCCAGGGTTTGTTGCTGCCTTGCGTCCTATGCTAGGTGGGATAGGCTCCAGCCCCCACTCCGTAACTCTGGTCTGGATTAAGCAGGTTAGAAAATGACATGAAATGCCTTAATGACCATTACTTGTTGACCATCACTTGTTGAGAAAATAAGCAAAACTTAAACGGGAACAATGAATAGCAAGTTTTGAAGTGTTCATTAATGATAAGTGAACCTCACAAAATTTACTTTGCCAAATCAGGAATTTCAATGAACTTGGCAAAATGATGCAGCAGAAACTGAGCTAGTTCTGAGTGGGTTATAATGGTGCAATGATCTTTTAAATGACCTTGAGGACTAGGGAAAAATATACCAACTATGCATGACCTGAGCTGGGAGGCATCAGTGCCAACCAATAAACCACCTTGCATTCCCGAGTTAAAAATTATTCTCAGAGTCCACAATACTCAGAGTCCTTTATTTTTCTCCGCATCTCCTGAACTTCTATTAGTATGACAAACTAACACCCACTGTGATACAAGGGATCAGTACTATAAACTCAGGATGTCCCTGTCACTACCCGATCTGCACTACATAGTATGGATGCTTAATGCAGAAGTAAAGACACAACATACAAAGAATATATGCAGAGCAACAAAGTATTTTCATAATATTTTCATTTTGATCAGCTGCTGAACCACTCAAATCAAAATTCTGCAAGGGTTGTGTGTGTGTGTTTCATTTAAACATATGTGGGATGTAAATTCGGGGTACCAATCGGGGTGTGACATCCCATAGTGTGTTTATGCCATAAATTATTCACTCATGCACGAAGCAGATTGGGCAGCAGAGTAAAGTGTGAGGTGTAGTACGCTTACAATACACATTCATGAAACTTCGGCACATGAGTGACACAAATCAGGGACAGATAGAGGAGTGACATTCCCATTCAACATTGGCTACTACATCTCTATGATGTCATGCCGGCTTTGCAAAGTATCATGTGAAGGTGCAAAAAAAAAAATTTGCCTAAGCTATCCACAAAATTTTCAGGGAAAACCTTAGTAAAGAAAGTCATTGCTGAACCCAACAAATTCGCTGTGTTGTTGAGGAAAGCACTGCAAGATCCACAAGGAAATGTTAGTGTGCCAAACCAGTCGTCTCCATTTCATTCCACACTAAAAAGATAACGAGAAATGGCCACTTCTTCTTCTTCTTTCGCTGCTCCCGTTAGGAGTTGCCACAGCGGATCATTTTTTTACATATCTTTCTGTATCTTGTTCTGTTACACCCATCACCTGTAAGTCCATAAACATCCTCTTAGGACTTTCTCTTTTCCTCTTCCCTGGCAGCTTTATCCTTAGCATCCTTCTCCCAATATACTCAGCATCTCTCCTCTGCACATGTCCAAACCAACGCAATCTCGCCTCTCTGACTTTGTCTCCTAACAGTCCAACTTGAGCTGACCCTCTAATGTCCTCATTTCTAATCCTGTCCATCCTCGTCACACCCAATGCAAATCTTAGCATCTTTAACTCTGCCACCTCCAGCTCTGTCTCCTGCTTTCTGGTCAGTGCCACCGTCTCCAGCCTATATAACACAGCTGGTCTCACTACCGTCCTGCAGACCTTCCCTTTCACTCTTGCTGATACCCGTCTGTCACAAATTACTCCTGACACTCTTCTCCACCCATTCCACCCTGTTTGCACTCTCTTTGTCAATTCTCTTCCACAATCCCCATTAAACGCCAATACAAGAAAATCAAATCAAAACAAGACAGCCATCACTCTAGACAAATGTTTGGTTCTGGTCACCGAGAATGGAGCTCCATCCTGAAGTTTGTTGTGTACAATACTGAACACCTCCTTCCACATGCTTTACAGGTGCAGGACCGAAAGGAGTGGAGTAAGTTCCCCTCACTGGGCGTCTTCTCTGTACTGCGGATGGAACAAAAGAGAAGGGTAGCTCCAGCACCTCCACTTGACCTGGGGTGGAAGTGACTAGATCAGCCCAGAGGGTGATCTACTGATGCA
Source organism: Erpetoichthys calabaricus (assembly GCF_900747795.2). Lineage (NCBI taxonomy): Eukaryota > Metazoa > Chordata > Cladistia > Polypteriformes > Polypteridae > Erpetoichthys > Erpetoichthys calabaricus. The sequence continues at coordinate 225,733,407 of NC_041397.2, read as the reverse complement.
CATTTGTAAGAGCTACAAAAAACACTTTGGTAAATTTCACCAATAAACACCAGTGTTCAGGTAGGCAGAATTCCAACCCTCAAGTCTGCAGAAGAGAAATAGTCAGACAGCTAGATAACAGTAATCTGTTTTAATGTATTATTGTTTGTAAAGTCATATAAAATCAAAACAGTGTAACAAATAACCACTTTTCAGTTGAATGAAATTCAATTCACTTCTAAGCTTTCTGAATTTTTAGATATGTTGATTAGATTGATTGATGTTGATTAGATCTCCTATGATGGAAAACAATTTTGGACGGCGTTTTCCCTTGCCCGGACGCGGGTCACCGGGGCCCCACTCTGGAGCCAGGCCTGGAGGTGGGGCTCGATGGCGAGCGCATGGTGGCCGGGCCTGCACCCATGGGGCTCGGCCGGGCACAGCCCGAAGAGGCAACGTGGGTCCCCCTTCCCATGGGCTCACCACCTATGGGAGGGGCCAAGGAGGTCGGGTGCAGTGTGAGTTGGGTGGTGGCCGAAGGCGGGGACCTTGGCGGTCCGATCCTCGGCTACAGAAGCTGGCTCCTGGGACGTGGAATGTCACCTCTCTGAAGGGGAAGGAGCCTGAGATAGTGCGCGAAGTTGAGAGGTTCCGGCTAGATATAGTCGGACTCATCTCGACACACAGCTTGGACTCTGGAACCAATCTCCTTGAGAGGGGCTGGACTCTGTACCACTCTGGAGTTGCCCCCGATGAGAGGCGCCGAGCGGGTGTGGGTATACTTATTGCCCCCCGACTTGGAGCCTGTACATTGGGGTTTACCCCGGTGGACGAGAGGGTAGCCTCCCTTCGCCTTCGGGTGGGGGGACGGGTCCTAACTGTTGTTTGTGCGTATGCACCGAACAGCAGTTCGGAGTACCCACCCTTTTTGGAGTCCCTGGATGGGGTGCTAGAGGGCATACCTTCTGGGGACTCCCTCGTTCTGCTGGGAGACTTCAATGCTCACGTGGGCAATGACAGTGAGACCTGGAAGGGCGTGATTGGGAGGAATGGCCCCCCCGATCTGAACCTGAGCGGTGTTTTGTTATTGGACTTCTGTGCTCGTCACGGATTGTCCATAACGAACACCATGTTCAAGCATAAGTGTGTTCATATGTGCACTTGGCACCAGGACACCCTAGGCCTCAGTTCGATGATCGACTATGTGGTCGTGTCGTCGGACTTGCGGCCACATGTCTTGGACACTCGGGTGAAGAGAGGGGCGGAGCTGTCAACTGATCACCACCTGGTGGTGAGTTGGCTTCGAAGGTGGGGGAGGATGCCGGTCAGGCGTGGTAGGCCCAAACGTGTTGTGAGGGTCTGCTGGGAACGTCTGGCAGAGCCCCCTGTCAGAAGTAGCTTCAACTCCCACCTCCGGCAGAACTTCGACCACATCCCGAGGGAGGTGGGGGACATGGAGTCCAAATGGGCCATGTTCCGTGCCTCTATTGTTGAGGCAGCTGACCGGAGCTGTGGCCGTAAGGTGGTCGGTGCCTGTCGTGGCGGCAATCCCCGAACCCGTTGGTGGACACCGGCGGTGAAGGATGCCGTCAAGCTGAAGAAGGAGTCCTACAGGACCCTTTTGTCCTGTGGGACCCTGGAGGCAGCTAATAGGTACCGGCAGGCCAAGCGGAATGTGGCTTTGGTGGTGGCTGAGGCAAAAACTCGGGCGTGGGAGGAGTTTGGGGAGGCCATGGAGAACGACTTTCGGACGGCTTCGAGGAGATTCTGGTCCACCATCCGGCGTCTCAGGAAGGGGAAGCAGTGCAGTGTCAACACTGTATATGGTGGGGATGGTGCACTGCTGACCTCGACTCGGGACGTTGTGGGTCGGTGGGGGGAGTACTTCGAAAGACCTCCTCAATCCCATTAACATGCCTTCCAATGAGGAAGCAGAGCCTGGGGACTCAGAGGTGGGCTCCCCCATCTCTGGGACTGAGGTCACCGAGGTGGTCAAAAAACTCCTTGGTGGCAGGGCCCCAGGGGTGGATGAGATACGCCCGGAGTTCCTCAAGGCTCTGGATGTTGTAGGACTGTCTTGGTTGACACGCCTCTGCAACATCGCATGGACATCAGGGACAGTGCCTCTGGATTGGCAGACCGGGGTGGTGGTCCCCCTCTTTAAGAAGGGGGATCGGAGGGTGTGTTCCAACTACAGAGGGATCACACTCCTCAGCCTCCCTGGAAAAGTCTATTCAGGGGTCCTGGAGAGGAGGATCCGTCGGATAGTCGAGCCTCGGATTCAGGAGGAACAGTGTGGTTTTCGTCCTGGTCGCGGAACAGTGGATCAGCTCTATACCCTTAGCAGGGTCCTGGAGGGTGCATGGGAGTTTGCCCAACCAGTCTACATGTGTTTTGTGGACTTGGAAAAGGCATTCGACCGTGTCTCTCGGGGAATCCTGTGGGGGGTACTCCGAGAGTATGGGGTACCGGACCCTCTGATAAGTGCTGTTCGGTCCCTGTACGATCGGTGCCAGAGCTTGGTCCGCATTGCCGGCAGTAAGTCGAACCCGTTTCCAGTGAGAGTTGGACTCCGCCAGGGCTGCCCTTTGTCACCGATTCTGTTCATAACTTTTATGGACAGAATTTCTAGGCGCAGCCAGGGCGTTGAGGGGGTCCGGTTTGGTGGGCTCAGGATTGGGTCACTGCTTTTTGCAGATGATGTTGTCCTGTTTGCTTCATCAGGCCGTGATCTTCAGCTCTCTCTGGATCGGTTTGCAGCCGAGTGTGAAGCGGCTGGGATGAGAATCAGCACCTCCAAATCCGAGACCATGGTCCTCAGCCGGAAAAGGGTGGAGTGCCCTCTCAGGGTTGGTAGCGAGATCCTGCCCCAAGTGGAGGAGTTCAAGTATCTCGGGGTCTTGTTCACGAGTGAGGGAAGAATGGAGCGTGAGATCGACAGGCGGATCGGTGCGGCATCCGCAGTAATGCGGGCGCTGCTTCGGTCTGTCGTGGTGAAAAAGGAGCTGAGCCGCAAGGCGAAGCTCTCAATTTACCAGTCGATCTATGTTCCTACCCTCACCTATGGTCATGAGCTATGGGTAGTGACCGAAAGAACGAGATCGCAAATACAAGCGGCTGAAATGAGTTTCCTCCGCAGGGTGTCTGGGCTTTCCCTTAAAGACAGGGTGAGAAGCTCAGTCATCCGGGAGGGGCTCAGAGTAGAGCCGCTGCTCCTCCGCATCGAGAGGAGTCAGATGAGGTGGCTCGGGCATCTGATCAGGATGCCTCCTGGACGCCTCCCTGGTGAGGTGTTCCGGGCACGTCTAACTGGGAGGAGGCCCCGGGGAAGACCCAGGACACGCTGGAGGGACTATGTCTCTCGACTGGCCTGGGAACGCCTTGGGATTCTCCCGGAAGAGCTAGAAGAAGTGGCCGGGGAGAGGGAAGTCTGGGCATCTCTGCTGAAGCTGCTGCCCCCGCGACCCGACCTCGGATAAGCGGGAGACAATGGATGGATGGATGGATTAGATCTTTGACTTTTTAATATCTCCATAAACATGGCCGTATACTGTTGCATATTGTTTTTGTACTACATGTCTTATTGCACATTGAAGACACTGCGACTGGCATTACCTGGTCACAGTCTTTTTTTTTTTTTTTCTGTGACTCATAAAATATAAATAATAAACATTAAAAATGAAGCTATATATTTTAAGTTTAGAATCATATAGCGTTATAATTCTTGGTTTTTTTTGCATAAAGTGTCTATAAAAAATATATTCACCCAATTGGAAGTTTTCATATTTTATTATTATAGAATTTTGAATCACAGTGGATTTAATTTGGCTTTTTTGACACTGATCAAGAAGAAAATACTGTTTAATGTCAAAAAGAAACCACTGTAAAGTAGTCTATAAATTAAATAGGAATATAAAAAAAAATCATTGATCACATAGGTATTTACTCCTTTAAAGTCAGTATTTAGTAGATTCTCCTTTAGCAGCCACAACAGCCTTGAGTCTGTGTGCACAGGTCTCTATCTAGTTTGCACTTCTGGATGTTTTATTGCATAACAATAAAATGTGAAAACTTTCAAGGGGTTGGGGGATTCTTTTTATAGGCACTGCAAGCTGATATCCTCCAATTAACTTCACAGTAGGATGCAATAAAGTGTTAATGGAGTTTAATTTGTCTGAAAGTTTACATGTGATGGATAGTAATAAAACTCTTTAAAATAGAGTACAAGGAGCAAGAGCAAAGAGCTGAATTAAGGAACAGATTGGTCTCTAAGGATCTTGAACTAATCAGTGAAGGACAATGATTTATTAGATAGACTAACCTACTGACTAAGGCACTTCACTCTGACACAATTCAAGTTAAAGTTTAAGCTTATTGTCAAAAGTACTTTGTACAATAAAATTCTTGCATGTCACCCACAAGATTAGTATTAATAGACTGTAAAAGGCAGTGTATATAACATCACACACTGTATGTAACACACACACATACAGTATATATATATATATATATATATATATATATATATATATATATATATATATATATATACACACACTAGTGCTGGGCAATGATTACATTTTTTAATCGCAGACAATCACATTGTTATGCCCAAAATTCAATAATGAACTTAAAAGTGGTGTATTGCGTGTATTTGGTTTGCAAACACTTTAAATAAATAAGGTGCTTTTTAACAGCAGTATTCCCTTTACATAGCAGCAGTTAAAATATTTCTTGTAAATCTCAACTTAAACATTAATGTAATCAAATCATATATAAAACCAAAGCTACTGTATTTGCCACTGCCAAGGCATTAACATTTTATATAGTTTTTTATAGAAAAACAAGCTGCCCTCAGAGTCCAGAGCCATGATCACAACATTATAACAGGCACTTTCCGAGCAACAGCAAGTTAACATTTCTAAATCCGTTTTCTTTTTTATTTGAACAGATACCAGCAGGAACATTTCCTTTTATCAGGGAGCAGCGTAAACTCTTTGAGGGCTAATATTTTGTCCAAAAAACTCAGTTTTCTGAAAAGCGCATAAAGCAACGGTTTCACATATAAATCAACATAAAATGTCTGTTGCTGCCTGTTGTCGGCGCCTGTTTGCAGCAGCAGTGGATTGACGGCCAGCAGGAATGCATGGTGGGCTGGCTGCCTGACTGTCTTTGTGAGACAGGTATGCGGGGTGAGTGCAGTTGCAATGAGATGCAATATGGTTTGTACCTCCTGTCATCGTAAGTGTCTGGCCTCCCAGGCGAACGTTGCCATAGGTGCATCAGCTACACAACCGTGTTCAGCACCACAATCAGCTGGGAGCCAATCAGCTGATGCCGGTACCTCACTTTCGTTTTCGATCTACATCTCCAGAACACTTGCATCAAAACCAGAGTCAGATTCAGCGATAATATGAAAAAGTAATCCACGGATTATTTTGCTTTGATCATTCACTTTGGTATCTCTCCATATGTAATTTTAGAAGTTGTTGCTCTTCGCTACTCATGCACACACAGGGAATCTAGATCAAATCAACAAAGCTAACTTTCCTTCCGTCCTGTCTGTTAACACAATAATAACATGTTAACTTGCCCAGCCCTGATATATACATACATACATATCTTCCCTGGGGCACAAGAGGGCAGGCCTAGTCCCCCGAACCCCCCCCCCCCACCGGGTTACATCAGGGCCACGGATGGGGAGCTTGGAAGCTCAATCCTGTCGGGGTTTGTGGCCACAGCACACCAGGAAGTGCTGCCGGAAGAGGAACCAAATGCACCTGAACTGCTTCTGGGTGCCCATGCAGCACTTCTGCCACAAAAGGAAGTACTGCAGGAGGTTCATCAGGCCACACCTGGAGCACATCCGGGTGTAACATAAAAGGGGCCATCTCACTCCATTCGTAGAGTCAGAGTCAGAGTCGGGTGGAAGAGGACAGAGCTTGCAAGAGAGGAGTGGAGGCGACAGAAGAGAAGAAAGGACTGTGAACATTATTGTTGTGATTTGGGTACTGTGTGTGCTGTATAAAGAAAAGAATTAATAAACTGTGTGTTCTGGACTTCTGGCTGTCTCAGTGTCTATCTGTGTTTGGGCTTCTTTCACATGGCATCTAGGAGGTAGGCATACAAAATAGCCAAAAAACACCCCCAGGGCCGATTACCCCTGGGTTTGGCACCTATCTCCTTGTGGATCCTGTCCTCTGGAACTTCCATCATCCGGATGGGCCCTCCTCTGAGCGTGTCAACCCGGGCTTCTCCCTTGACGGCGTGCATGCGTCCACCCTTAGACTTTGGAGTCCGCCTGGCTTTTCTGCTCCCCATCAGGCTGGCACGGAGGTTCAAAGCCTTCTTTGTTCGCAGCTTCCCTGCCGTGGGTGCACACTTGCCTGTGTTATAGCAGGAGCGTGGACCTCACGCTTGTCTAAGTGTCACACAAAATGAAATGCAGGTCCCTGCCTTTCACTATGGCCAGGAATCCTGCCGACTACACCAGTGTGTCAGGTCAAGTGCTAGTATAGCGCCATCTAGTGTGACAATACATATACAAACATATATATATATATATATACACATACATACATACTTATTTAAGGTGGTCAATTGCAAGTTGTAATTCCCTTTTGACTCTCTCTGAAGAGTGACAGCATGGGATCCTCAAAGCAACTCTCAAAAGATCTGAAAACAAAGATTGTTCAGTATCATGGTTTAGGCGAAGACTACAAAAAGCTATCTCAGAGGTTTAAACTGTCAGTTTCAACTATAAGGAATGTAATTAGGAAATGGAAGGCCACAGTGTTTCCTTAAGAGGTATTAGCTCTCTGGAAATGTGCTCTTTTATATTGCGGCGTTTTAATTAACCTGAATTATAAATTATTATAAATTAAAAAGGTATTATCCCACCCAGCATGCAAAATGACGGTTACAAGCTTACACGACAAGTTAGGATAATTCTAGCTCTTTATTGACGGTTTCACACAGCATTACAAACGGGAAGCTTATGACAGACATATCAAGCCGTGGGACTCTTGATCTGTGCAGTCCGCCATCTTTCGTTGCCACACTGAAAGGATTTTAGCCGGACAGAAGACATAACCTTCTGCTCGGCCTCGGACGGAAGACATACTCTTCCGCCTGGAAGCTTCAAAGTGTTGGTCGTTGGTCCATCCTTTTATTTTGGTTGTTCAATGTGCAGGGTGCGTTTCTCTGGTTCCAAACAAGGGCAGGAAGGATTACAGCCCCACCTTCAAAAAATACAGGAATAGCACAATGGCTACATACAGTTCTTATACACCCAACAAGGAAATAAGATGGTGTACTGACAGAAGACAGAAATATATTAGTCTGTCTTTAGGCTGACTATTCAATTGTCCAGTTGTCTGTGGCCATCTAGTCCTATGCTTGGCTCGGCAATTCTAAATGCTGATGTTGCGCCCTGTGTACCATATTTGGTCTGCCTGTATGAATGAGTCCATACAGTGGGCACAGAGAACAGTGACATTAAACTTAAATAACAACACATAGTATAACACACAGGCACAGATGCTGTTAAACCCAGAACTGGCAGGCCAAGAAAAATACAGGAGGGGCATATGGGCAGTATTGTGAGAATGGTTACAGACAACCCACACATCACCTCCAAAGACCTGCAATAACATCTTGCTGCAGATGGTGTATCTGTACATCGTTCTACAATTCAATGCAATTTGCACAAAGAACATCTGTATGGCAGGGTGATGAGAAAGAAGTCCTTTGTGCACTCACACCACAAACAGAGTTGCTTGCTGTATGTAAATGCTCATTTAGATTAGCCAGATTCATTTTGGAACAAAGTGCTTTGGACTGATGAGACAAAAATTGAGTTATTTGTTCATAAAACACACTTTGCATGGCGGAAGAAGAACACCGCATTCAAAGAAAAACACCTGCTACCTACTGTCAAATTTGGTGGAGGTTCCATCATGCTGTGGGGCTGTGTGGCTAGTTCAGGGACTGGGGCCCTTGTTAAAGTCGAGGGTCGGAGGAATTCAACCCAATATCAACAAATTCTTCAGGATAATGTTCAAGCATCAGTCACAAAGTTGAAGTTACGCAGGGGTTGGATATTCCAACAAGACAATGACCCAAAACACAGTTTGAAATGTACAAAGGCATTCATGCAGAGGGAGAAGTACAATGTTCTGGAATGGCCATCACAGTCCCTTGACTTGAATATCATTGAAAATCTATGGGATGATTTGAAGCAGGCTGTCCATGCTCGGCAGCCATCAAATTTAACTGAACTGGAGAGATTTTGTATGGAAGAATGGTCAAAAATACCTCCATCCAGAATCCGGACACTCATCAAAGGCTATAGGAGGCGTCTAGAGGCTGTTAGATTTGCAAAAGGAGGCTCAACTAAGTATTGATGTAATATCTCTGTTGGGGTGCCCAAATTTATGCACCTGTCTAATTTTGTGATGATGCATATTGCATATTTTCTGTTAATCCAATAAACTTAATGTCACTGCTGAAATACTACTGTTTCCATAAGGCATGTCATATATTAAAAGGAAGTTGCTACTTTGAAAGCTCAGCCAATGATAAACAAAAATCCAAAGAATTAAGAGGGGTTCCCAAACTTTTTCATATGACTGTACATACAAATACATACAAATGCCTTATCAGGTCATGTGAGCATTCAGAAATCATCTCGAAGAGTGTATCGCTAATGATGGCCACCATCTTGAAAACATCATTTTAAAACACAGTGACAAAAATCTATTTTGTATTCCCTTTCCTGTGTCATAATTAAATTTATTTTATCCTGTAGTGTTTTTGTAGAATAAACATTTGAAATGTGGTACTTCTTTTTGGCTCATCCTGTATTTAGCCTTTTGTACTACACCTTGGCTTTAGTAAGTTAATTCTTTATTTTTAGTTAGGTTTTGTCCTCTTAATTAAGTACAAATGGTTTTGATTAGTTTGTATTTTACTATTTTGTGTTATTTGTAATTGCTTGAGTTTAACTCTTCATGATTACTGGATTATTGCTTTTGCTTGGTTGATATAATTATTTGTGAAATCTCTGTTTTTAAGTGATTTAATTAATTCTAATAACTTCAAAGGAGGATTTTCTAAGAGTTTGAGAAGGATTTTTTTTTTTAAATTTGCTCATCTTTTTGAGAATACACAAGGCAATTGCCAGACTTTTAGAAACTTCTTAAAATGTAAGAAGACATTGTAAATAAAGATACAGTATGTTGATTTGACTGATTTAGTGTGTAGTAATGTCCTCCTTGTATCTTTATTGAATTGTAAAATGTATATCCTGTATATTACTTTTGATATGGCTCTCACAAATTGAAAGCCCAATAAGAAATTCTGAGACTCTAATGATAGGGCATGTGTGCTTCAGGAATAAAAATGGAGTTTGCTGAAAATCCATTTGAACGCTTTAATCGAAAACTGAGGTATTTTTAGTTTAGAGAAAAAAACAGTCAGATCAACAAAAAAGTACATCCAAGAATAAATGAACAGATAAGCAACCAGCACTGATTGTTATGGCTCCAGTCTCATAATAATACGTTTCCAAATTTTGCCCTAATATTCAGAATATTGTTGAACTGGCTAAATCTGCTTACAGTACATTAATTAGATTATCTGATCAACATTGGCGTAGCATTACCATTAAAACCAGTCCTGTTCTAGCTACAGTTAACCAAAACAAGTAAGCACTAATTCAGGAAATACATAATTAATTTATAGAGGTTAAAAATGGAAGCTTAAGCACTGATAGGGGCAGTTCCATGAACTAATTTCAGTAGGAGAATTAAACAGTACTTGAACCATAATTCCATCTATGATAAATCAAGTCGTTACTGTCATAGCATGTACTTTGGCGTTGGGGGGAGGACTGGTATTCAAATCTGAAATACCAAGGGTTACGCCTATGGTGACTGACAAACAAGATGGTCAAAATATTTAAAAATCAATTAATGTTTGCTAACTTACACAGAACCATCCTGACAAAAAGAATCAGCAATAACTCAGCATGCATGACTGACACCGACAATTGTCCATTCAAGATCCATTTTGTTGAGCCACTTTATTTAGGATAGCATCACGAAGAGCTGGCAGTGTTGTGTTGTCCCTATGGTTCAGATTGGTCTCTTCTTCTTTGGAAATTGAGTTCTATGCGGTGCTGGCAGGCATCAACATTTCCAAAGAATCTTAAAAGTTAAAGCAAATTGCAACCTTGCATTTTGAATTTTAAAAAAGACTATTGTTAGAATAGAATAAAGTAAAATAATGCAAATAAAAAACCACAAAAAGGCTCAAAATAAAAATGTAACTTTCTATTTTTGCTTTGTAAGCTTCCTTTCCTTCACTCAGCTTTTTCTTAAGCACTCGCTGTGCATCCTTCAGAGCCTCTTTGTCACCAGATTTAAATGCTTTCTTTTTCTAATTCAGGAGACCTTTTAGCTCCTTAGTAATCCAGGGCTTCTTGGAAAGCAAGACACTCTTTGAGGGTACCACAGTGTCAATACAAAAGTTAACAGAGTCCATGATACAGTAGTCGAGTCCCACAATGTCATCCCCATGTGACTCACACATCATCTCCCATTGAATGATTGTCTAAACCAAAATGTTAGCTAAAAATGAAGTTAAAAAAGAGTATTGCAAAAGATCAGGTAACCCAAAAACAACTAGTAGGCTTTTTTTGTGCCTATTTGTAATCCTGGAAGTCATAAGAGACGTAACACAGGCCTTTAAAGAATTGTGTATGATGTCACAAAGCACAAACCTGCACATTGGAAAACTTGCCCCCAGCAACAGACCATTTTGTCACAGCAACAGTGTCACAGTGTAGCAGCAATCAGGAAAAATACTAGATTGCCACTCTGAAGCTTGGAAAGCTTTATAACAAGAACAGAATTTCATTAACGTTTGCCAAATTGTAACATTCAGAGTGTAAAAGAAAAACACATAAGCAGACATACTGTATACTGTATGTAGACGGTTACCAGAGTGGGATTTGAACCCAGAACACTCCTATCCACCACGCCAGCCTAAATTTACACAGCATCCTCATTTTTTTTTTCTAATAGGAGAACAAGGTCCATTTGTTAAAGGAAAATGAAATGCTGCAAGTCCACTTTCTCATCTTCAGCCCCCATAATTAGATCTCAGTAAGTGAAGCAGAAGTGGCTCAGCTAGAAGTTGGCTACATGTGACAGCCTCCTCCACTCTATTAACCATCAGAAAGAGAAAGCAGATATGGACTTACAACGGTCACCGAGCATTCAGCCGGCTGTCTTCTCAGGTTTGAAGAGCCTTGTTAAAAATTCTTTTTCAAGTGAAACAACTGCTGATGCACATCTGTGGAATGGCTGTGAAAAAAAGAGTTTACTTCAAGCTCACCTCGGCAAGGAGAAATTCTAATTACAATTCCCATCACATCCTGTTAGCTTCAATGTTAACAGCTGTTAAATTACAATTTCTCCATTACAAGTGACTCTGTTGAGTTTATGCATTATCTGCCACCCAATTTCTGACTGGGGTGCTTTCAATTATAAGCACACTTGAGGCTTTTTGGGAAAACTGATACAGGCAGCCATTAAACATCAACTGTCGGCAAAGCTAGAAAAAGTTAGAAATTGGCTGATAGCCCAAGTACAGCTGTTTGAGAACTAAAATAAGAACTGGTTCCAGTCTACTTGAAGAAATCAATTAGAAATCAGTGAAGGTTTTTGGGCATTGACTGGGACTTAATAGGTTATGTGTGGCACTGTCAAACATCATCATTAATATCCACAAAGTTGCACTGATTTCGTTTTCTAATTTTATTTTTGTTGGTAATCTGAGGTAAAGGATCTTCTTTCACCTTGACAACACTGCTGCTCACACATCCCAGGTTACAATGACCACTACCCAAAATGCAAATTTTGACTGGTTGGCCACTCACTCAATTCTCCTGACTATCATTCATTCCCACATCTAAAGAAACTCATGCCTGGCAGGAGTTTCAGAGACGATTCTGAGGTGATGGATGCTAGCACAGATGTTCCCAAGTTCAGTCAGGTTTTCATCACAGTCAACTTTACTTTTAATTGGACTTCCAACTTAATTAAACAAGTTGTTATTTCCCAGTCTTTGTGTTTACAAAAATGACACATTTGTTAGCAAGCATTTATGCAGGGTACATGCAGGTACTTTGATTTTTATCTGTTAAGATTTTTATCATCTTTATCATGATTTTCATTACAATTCTCTAGGGGCCTCATGTATAACGCTGTACATAGAATTCACACTAAAATATGGTGTATGGACAAAAGTGGAAATGTGCAAATCCATACAAATATCCGGATGCATTAATCTGTGCATACGCCAAGTTCCTTGCACTTCCCCTTTACAAATCCCAATGAACGTGAAATTTAATGAATGTGCATGTGCTTACAGCTCACCAACTCTGCCCGGAATTTTGCATATTTTAATTCAGAGTTTAGTTAAAAAACAATGGAAAATGCATGTGAAAAAAAGAAGAATTTCAGCGAATGCAAAATGGAGGCAGGGAAAAACGTATTATTTGTTGCCTTATGCAGTGGTATAAGCAACAAAAGCGTGGCGGAGACACTCAAAAGTTCAAGTTCAGAAAGTCACACAGTGCCCAAAAGGAAAAAGAACAGGTCAGATATCACAGTCGGCGTGAAAAGGTGAGTCGCAACCCACTGTCTGTTTATTCTGTTTCAGACAATATTACAACAGTTGACCCCCATGCGATGCTCAGGCGGTAATGGTGCTGCTGTGCTAAACATGTCTTTGGGCTCTGGCTGCACACACACCTCTGCCCCGGAAACTGCTGGAGGCCATCTGGCTGTGTGCTGACGGACTGTTCTGGAGACACAAAATGCAATAATGGATGCTGTAAGTGATGTGGCCAATGAACTAAGGAATATACTGTAAGGGCTATACTATGTATTACTGATAACAAATTAAATGAATTGGTTAAAAAACAAATGCTGCATCTGATTATCTGTTTTTATATTCTGCTAATTACATTCAAATGAAGTTGTAACGCTGTCATTTGGTGGGTCAGGGTCATCATTGTACATCTCTTCAGGTACATGCCTGCACAATTTGACACACATGTGGACTATGGAGCAGCTCACTAATAGAATGGAAATGCGTTCTATTTACATCAGCAAATTCTTTTTCTGAAGGTGCTTTTATAGATAGATAGATAGATAGATAGATAGATAGATAGATAGATAGATAGATAGATAGATAGATAGATAGATAGATAGATAGATAGATAGATAGATAGATAGATACTTTATTAATCCCAATGGGAAATTCACATAGTGTAGTGTCGGCACCAAGCGCACACAACAGATCAATTCTCTGCTCTTTACTTTGAGGTGGCTCGCTATCCTTAAAAGGACTGCTTGCCTTTTGCAGCACTAGTTGGAAAAAGCACATGTGACTGTGCAAAGCTGCCATTTTAATAGATCCTCCAGCTGTATATGATGTAATGTCAGCTCATCCTTTTGGTGATTCATCCCTGGTTGATGTAAGTTGTCCAGCGCCATTGCAATAGCAATGTGCGTGCACTTGACCGCTCTGATTACATTTGGAAAACTGGACATTGCTGCGAATTGTGCTTTGATGTTTGCCAGTTCAACCAAATTGTAAGGTAATCTTATATATGTGGATGACAAGTGGATAATACCATCCTATACAGCTGGCATGGCGCGACTCATTAATGTTTGTGAAATACCCGATCGGTCAGCAAGTTCACTTTGAAAAGCTCATGTAGCTAAAAACCTGAGAGTGGACAGAACTTACAAAGAAGCAGGTAAAGCCCAGTTCCTCAAAGTTTGCCTTTTGTAAAGGCAGTGCCATTTCAGCACGCAGCTCCAAGAGGATAGCTATTGGAAACTGAAATCGACTTAGAAGCCAGTCATCATCATCCTGTAAATACACTATGCACTCTCTTCTAATTCTTCCATTTGCAATGTCTTCTAACAACACTAAAGTAGCCATGGTAGTAGCCATTCACTGTAATTTAATCCTGATACTCTGTATATCCAATTCATTATAATAACTATTCATTCAAAATCTGTACTAACCCCTACTCTCTCTTCTGTTTCCTTTTCCGGTGTCCTGTTGGTGGTGGCATGCGCCACCACCATCTACCCAAAGCACCATGATGTCCAACAATGATGGATGGATTAAAAGCCAGAAGTCTGTATGACCATCAGCATCAAGTGACTCCGTGAAAAACCCGAACTACAAAGAGGACTATTTCATTTATGTTAGGTAGAATGCCCAGAGGGGACTGGGCGGTCTCGTGGCCTGGAACCCCTACAGATTTTATTTTTTTTCTCCAGCCTTCTGGAGTTTTTTTTTGTTTTTTCTGTCCACCCTGGCCATCGGACCTTACTCCTTTCTATGTTAACTAATGTTGTCTTATTTTAATTTCTTATTTTGTCTTTTATTTTTCTTCTCTTCATTATGTAAAGCACTTTGAGCTACTTTTTGTATGAAAATGTGCTATACAGTGATCCCTCGCTATATCGCGCTTCGCCTTTCGCGGCTTCACTCCATCGCGGATTTTATATGTAAGCATATTTAAATATATATCGCGGATTTTTCGCTGCTTCGCGGGTTTCTGCGGACAATGGGTCTTTTAATTTCTGGTACATGCTTCCTCAGTTGGTTTGCCCGTTGATTTCATACAAGGGACGCTATTGGCAGATGGCTGAGAAGCTACCCAACTTACTTTCTCTCTCTCTCTCTCTTGCGCTGACGTAGGGGGGTGTGAGCAGGGGGGCTGTTCGCACACCTAGACGATAGGGACGTTTCTACCTTCTGTGTGCAGCTGCTTCCTGAAGGACATGATGCACGGTGCTTCGCATACTTAAAAGCTCAAAGGGCACGTATTGATTTCTGACTTTGTTTTACTCTGGCTCTCTCTCTCTCTCTCTCTCTGTATTTCTCTGCTCCTGACGGAGGGGGTGTGAGCTGCCGCCTTCAACAGCTTTGTGCCCCGGTGCTTCGCATACTTACAAGCAAACAGCCCTATTGATTTGTTTGCTTTACTCACTGTCTTTCTGACAGACTCTGCTCCTGACGGGCACTCCTTTGAAGAGGAAAATATGCATTCTTTTAATTGTGAGACAGAACTGTCATCTCTGTCTTGTCATGGAGCACAGTTTAAACTTTTGAAAAAGAGACAAATGTTTGTTTGCAGTGTTTGAATAACGTTCCTGTCTCTCTACAACCTCCTGTGTTTCTGCGCAAATCTGTGACCCAAGCATTATAATATAAAAATAACCATATAAACATATGGTTTCTACTTAGCGGATTTTCTTATTTCGCGGGTGGCTCTGGAATGCAACCCCCGCGATGGAGGAGGGATTACTGTATAAATAAATGTTGTTGTTGTATGGTAGTTGGAATAGTTTGGCCATTCCATACACCATTATATTGTTACAGAATCATTACAATCAAGTGAATTAAATTTGTAAACAATATGCAATTAATTATTTTGGTGTATTTGGTAAAACCTACATCATAGATCTGATTCTGAAAAAGAAAACTAGACGACAGAAACAGTAGAACTGCTTTGCAAAACAGGGCAGAGTGCGTATGCAAAGCAGGACCCTACTGTGAAAAAGTTCGTGACTTTACGCCAAGTTTAGTCTTTATACATCTTGAAGTGACAGTGGAAATGGGCATACATAAAATTTGTGTGCATACACATTGTTTATACATGAGGCCCCAGGTGTCCTGGCCATTATTTACTAATGATCAGCATTTCTCCATTCTGTGCTGTCTGTTCTGGTGTCTATGTCACTCATTGTTTATTGACATTATTAGAATGCAAGTAAGGAAGCAAAACTGAAAACGATAAAATACAGATACATGCTACGGCAAAAATTCAGATGTTTCTACATAAATGTAAATCTCTCACTATTGTGCCTTTAAGAATGTAGAATAAGAGAAGAAAAAATAAAAGACTAGCTAATTAAATGATGAGATTAATTCAGGGTAAAATCACTGACTGATTATAAAAAAAAAAAGGTCGGGTGAATACATGCAGCCACAATGGTCCTCTAGATAGATAGATACATACTTTATTAATCCCAAGGGGATATTCACACACTCCAGCCTCTAGGACTGTACTTGGACCCCACTGCTTTAGAAGCATGGTTTGAGGAGCAGTCAGAAGATTTCTCTTCTGTACAGGAACTTAAACTCTAGAGCTCTGATTGGAAAAGTGTGCACTTGTTTTAAATGCCAGAGCAAAGTAGACAGATCACCGTCATATGTAAACAGCAGCAGGTAGCACAATGGTAAAAGCTACTCCAGGGAACTGGCTTCACAAAGGACGATCCAAGTTTCTCCCATAAATCCATATTTGTCATGAACAATTTAATTTGTCAATGTTACATACATTATTAGCTTGTTATTAAGATGTGTACACTGAAATCCTTACTTGCAGATGCTAATCAACATGCAACATGTTGACAATTTACAGCACCATAATCAGTGGGTATAGCAACCTTACCTTGAAACTTCTTTCTTATCTGAAAAAATCCTCTGAATATGGACCCTGTGTCAGTCAGTGCATTTACTTACATCACAGAATCAGGTTAAGGTGAATTACCCGGTTAAGGCTGAAACCTGGTTTCTTACTAATCCGCATTTACTGCAAAATAATCTCCTTTGGCAAAATGCTTTGTCATTAAAGTGAGAAAAAAAGAGTTAAACGTCATCATTGCCTACCACAAGTAATCAGACTACATAACACACGTCACTTTTAACGTTTTACCCAACTACTTTCGAGATTGTGTTGCCGAGTTTAAAACTGTACATTCAGCTCATCCACATAAATTTAGTGATTTCTGAAATACTGAGACAGAATATTTTAGCCAGGAGAAGGAATAATGGGATCGCCTGAACATTTGCCTCTGGAAATGTTTTTTGCGGAAGTTTCTACCTGCAGATGTGCACAGACTAGAATATCGTCAACAGTAACCCAGTTAAGGGTGTACATGGCCAAATAATCATGTTATTCACGTAGAAATGTACCTCTGTTACTCAGGTTTCTCAGTGGCCAAAAACGTGATTTGTCTAATCAGAATAAGGGCTTATGTGGTATTTTAGAAACCAAGAATAGCTGGGTTATTGAAGCACATGTAAATGTGATAGAGTCTCCTACGATAGACTGCCACTCCGTCACTCAGGTGGCTGCAGTAGTTAGCATTTGTGGGGGGTTTGTTTACATTTTCCAGTTTCCTTCTACATGCTAATGAGGTACTGGTTAGGTAATTTTCAACTGCAAACTGGCCTCATTTGAGTAAGCATGTGCAGCGGTGAACTGGCATCCCACCTAGGGTTGTTTTCTACAATGACTGTAATGGAGAAAGCAATTTGGTAAAATACTAATGGATTCATTAACAATAACCTTACCTTGATGCACTTCATAATGACCACTTCTATTACCAATATTGGTAGCGTTAAAAATACAATTAAAAAAAAAATTCCCATACAGTAGATCTAATTTGCATTGTATATATTTGTGTTTCTTCAGGAGAAAGGGCCTAAATTCTATTATAACCTGATATTCCTGACACATCCAAAGACAATTTAAAATTTGGCTACATATGAGTGAGTTGGACATTTATAGGTTTATGACAGTTAAAGAACAACACAAAATAATGCAAAAATATGTACAGTGCAATATATCTAACATAGCCAACCAAACAGCCTCAGGTGTAAGGCAAGTTCCAACCCTGCACCATTCCATTATGGGTTCCATTCAAGCAGACACCCATGCTGGCAAAATCTTAAATAACAACAATAACAACATTTATTTGTACAGCACATATTCATATACAAGATGAAGCTGAAACTGCTTTACAAGATGTCAAATTATTACAAGAAAAGAAAAACAAAAAAAATAGTAAGAATAATAAAAAAAATAAATAACATCCAAAAATAAATCAATACGCACTTACATAAAACATATATAATTAGTAAAAAAGTATATATATATATATATATATATATATATATACTAGCAAAATACCCGCGCTTCGCAGCGGCGAAGTACTGCCTTAAAATTGTTATTAAGAAGAAAAGTAAACATTTTTAAACTGTGGGAAAATATACAAATAATTATTTGTTAAAGATCTGTTTGTATACCACGTTGTCAGTTCGGCCCTTCGGTTGTAATATGACCAAGCTGTGCGCTGACTCTTGAGCATGCAACGTACAGTTGGCCATGTGAAAAGCAATCTTGCCTCAAATCAATGCCAACCTTTTGTAGGGTCTGTCTCTGAGACTTATTAATTGCCATTGTGAAGCAGAGCCTTACTGGAAATTCAAGGCGTTTGAATTGAAATCAAGAGATCAAAAATTGAAATTGAGATCAGAGGGTATAACGGGGATGCGAGGAATAAAAACTCTGTCCCCTGAGCCACTGCCAGTAAAAATAGATGCCTCAATTAGGTTCTTTTGCAGAGATGTGACCTGAAGTCTCGTGCCGTTACAAAGTTTCTGTGGCTGTACGCAAATCCACAATCGGCTTTTTTGAGCCAAACATGTTGTTTTCGTATGAGCCACTTTTTATATGTATATGTATACTGTTTAAGTGTGTGTGTGTATGTATATATATATATATATATATATATATATATATATATATATATATATATATATATATATAGCTGTACCCGGCCACGTGTTGCTGTGGCTCTGTCTGGTTAAATGGAAAAGAAAGAAAACAGAAAGCGCACGTTTCTAATATGCTTAATTTCACAATGCTTGTGGGTATACAATATTTTTTGTTGTTCCATTGTCTGTGCAGAATGTTAGACTGAATAATATTGTTAAGTTCGTAGACGTCTTTGTTTTTGGCCGCAAGAATAGCTCGTTCACTCAGCCAATCGTGATTCTTATAATTGGTTTGAATATTGGGAAATACTTTTTCAACCAATTCTTCTTTTGACGTCACTAAATTGCATAATGACATTCGTCCTGAGGTCAGATCAACCGGCACCTTTCCGTTCCCAATTTCCAGATTTCTCCAACGCCGTTATTGACAGTTTGCATTATTTGATTATAAATGCCTTTTTGATGAAGCGTTAGCTTAGGAATATTTGATTGCACATACGACAAAAGATCACCCGTGCTGTAATTTTGTTCACGACGCAATTTTACATTGAACGAAGCAGCAGCAGATCGATTCGGTGATGGCATTCCCAATTGATTGAGAACGTTGTTCGCGATTTCTAAGCACAAATCTTCAATCATTATCAACGCTTAGTTGTAGATGTCTGCTGTGACATCCATGTTTATATTTGAATTTTGCTTGCGTATTCGACTGAAAATATCTTCAGCCATGTGCGATTTATATTTCTCCCATAACTGTGTTGGAGAAGGAGAGCAGGCGGTCAATATGATTGCAAACAATGCAGGAATTTGATTTGGATGTGACGTGTTGCACGCGTCATTAATGTATACATCCCAGTATCGGTCGTTCTCCAATAAATTCAGAGCTTGACATGTACTGCGGAAAGTGGCATGGGTAACGCCATTGACAATTCTCAATTGCTGGAAAGACGTTGGACCGGGCACATTTACCAACAGCATGTGAACAAAGAAGCATTCATCTTGATTGGGATGCACGGTGTACAGTCTGCCTATCGTAGTTTCTTTGAATATGCCAGGTTGTCCATTGACTCGCTCTCCTCATTTGCGTTGTTCAAATGATTTTCTACTCGCATTCCATGTGTAATATGTAGGCACTTCCGAATACAGCAGTGTTTTCGCAAACGCGTCATTTTGTCATAACGTAAAGAAAGCAGTTAACGTTGTAGCCGGTGGATTCAGGGCTATTTGTTGCACATTTGCAGCTGTGAAATAAACGCGTTGTCCATTTTCTAGATGTACTGCTAAGTGAACAACATCTGGACTTCGTTCATGTATGGGAAATGAAAGAATTCGCCATACAGCTTCATTGCTGCTTATGTATCTTCCAGCCTAATACTGTGTGATTTTATCGATATGTATGACCGCATTCCTATCATTTCTTTCAGGTTGCACGCCAAAAACTGCCATGTTGCTGCCTTTATTCACGTACTTACAAATGTATTTGATCGAAACATTGAAATAGAATCGTAAAATATTTAGTATGGCGTGTGTTGCCTTTACGTCCAACAGATGGCGCTGTGTTTTTTTAAAAAAGCATGTTTTTACCTGTCACAGGTGTGACATCTATATAATATGTATATAAAAACACGCGCGTATTCGAATGCAACGTTGTGTCAAAATTTCAAAGCAATCGGTGAAGAACTTTCGGAGATTTAAGGTTTTGAACAAACGAATATAATGGTGGATTTTACTATCTTGTGTAGGGCAGGGTCAGTCTGTGGATCAGGAATTTCCACACGGATGACTTGATCGATGAGAGCTGGTTTATTCCTATCCTTTAGCCACAATAGAATGTGTGCATGGGGAATACCTCACTTTGCCACTCTATGGTGTACATGTAGCAATTTGTACAGCCAAAAATGTTACTCTTCGTGAGCAAGTCTATCATTTAGCCAATCTTGAGATGAAATACACGACTGATAAGGTTGTGGCGATCGTGAGGTTTTTGACGTGGAAGGAGAATTTCAGTGATGTCAGGCAATTTAGGATTGCAAAAAATGTGATGAATAAGTCAGGGCGGCCATAATGACGTACATATGTCATTGCGTCTTATGTACGGTCGTGCGTATAGCGAGGTCCTCCAGTGAAGGAAGATGGTAATATCACAGCTTGACTAAGTTCTATTAAATCAGTGTCGTTTTTGTCAATAGCATCTTTTAAGTGAACGTAATTAGGTCAGGAAGCTTACGTAAAATTGTGACTGAGACTTTACCACCGTTACAGTACAAACCAGGAGACTCGCATTTCCACTTCTGAGCTTGACAATAGTCACAGTGAACATCCATGGATCCAATGTGTACTGTTTTGTCAGACTCATAATGTATGTTTGGGTCGTATGATCTGCTTCTCACAACTGAAGGCACCGTGGCTGATGTTAGCTGGCCAACCATAAGCGTTACCTGGTAGGTAACCACCCACTCACTGCAGTCCCTTACGGGAATCGAACCTTGGTGCTAGTGGCGAAGCCCCTAACATTGCGCCACGGCGTGTGGTTCGTTTATTTGACAGCATGTAGATCGGGGTAATTACATTCACGGCATTCGTAGTCTGAATCACAATCTGATTGTATGGGTGGTTACCTACCAGGTAACGCTTATGGTTGGCCAGCAAGTCAGCTAATATCAGCCACGGTGCCTTCAGTTGTGAGAAACAGATCATAGAATGTTTGAAAATAGTTTACTGTCAAATAATGCAGAGTACGCGACACGTGTTTCGCCCTAATTCGTGGCTCATTAGGCGTACACACTCACTGCACTCGCTTACGGGAATCGAACCTCGGACATCAGCGCTAGAGGGGCATCGCAGCGGTGAAGTATTGCTTTTAAATTTTAATTAAGAAGAAAAGAAAACCTTTTTAAATTGAGGGAAAATATACCAATAACAATTTGTTAAGGATCTGTTTTTTTGTGAAGCCGCTGTTTTATATACGAACGCCATATAAGGCCGTCCTTCTCCTTCACAGTCAGTTCACGTGATTACGTGGGAGGCGTGATGACACGATACGCAACCCCGCCTCCCACGGCCAGCAAGCTACAGTCCATTATAGTATATGGACAAAAAATAGGTTCCAGTTATGACCATTACGCGTAGAATTTCGAAATGAAACCTGCCTAACTTTTGTAAGTAAGCTGTAAGGAATGAGCCTGCCAAATTTCAGCCTTCCACCTACACGGGAAGTTGGAGAATTAGTGATGAGTGAGTCAGTCAGTCAGTCAGTGAGTGAGTGAGTCAGTGAGGGCTTTGCCTTTTATTAGTATAGATTATAAATTATATATATATATATATATATATATATTCACGGCATTCGTAGTCTGAATCACAATCTGATTGTATAGGTGGTTACCTACCAGGTAACGCTTGTGGTTGGTCAGCAAGTCGGCTAACATCCACCACGTGCCCTCTTTCAGTTGCGAGAAGCAGATCATAGAATGGTTGAAATAGTTTACTGTCAAATAATGCAAAGAGTACGCGACACGTGTTTCGTCCTAATTCTGGGCTCATCAGGCGTACACACTCACTGCACTCCCTTACGGGAATCGAACCTCGGACGTCAGTGCTAGAGGCGAAGCCCCTAACGTTGCGCCACGGCGTGTGGTGCTTTCATTTGACAGAATGTAGATCGCTGACGTCCGAGGTTCGATTCCCGTAAGGGAGTGCAGTGAGTGTGTACGCCTGATGAGCCCAGAATTAGGGCGAAACACGTGTTGCGTACTCTTTGCATTATTTGACAGCAAACTATTTCAACCATATATATATATATATATATATATATAATATTATATATGGCATTTTTATTAAGTCTCTAAATATGAGGCTGATGCTATGGTCAGGAGAGAAAAAAAAATCTCCAGAGGCAAGAAGCTGGAATAAAAACAAAATCTGCAGGGGTTCCAAAGCCAAAAGGCCACCAAGCCACCACTGGTCATTCTACCTAACATAAATGTTCTTAAGTTATTATTTATTGTTTTTTAAGGCTTCATCCTAGAGTATTCAATTCAGTGGGTCCCATGAACAGTTGAGGTATTCACTTTCATTTGCCCATCCACAGGCAGCTACAGTGCGTCAATCAGGATTGGCAATCATCATTCTGTCTAATGCACCCACTACTGTTATAAAAACTGGAGAATCTGGTAAAAACACACACCGTCAAGATTCAGCAAACTCTGTTCAGATAGTGTCTGGGGCAGCATTCAATCCTAGAATACTAGACTTATGTGGGATTTCAAGATGTCACTGAATTTCTGGAGGAGACCAGAAATGTCGCGATGGAAGATAATCTGATTTAAGAACATCCTGTGGGTATAAAATAGAGAGACCACAGAGAAAGCGGTTCATCAAATTACAGGATAACAGGCTGAACTCTAGATGACAAACTGCTCTGGAGCCCCAACAGGAACAATAAATAGCAGCAGAGACATTGTTTATATAGAGTTAACCCCCACCAAGATAAATGTATTACGGAGTCTTGGTCTGCTGTGTGATGTTTGCAGTCACTGCTTGTGGAACTCAAATCCTAAGGTCATTTCTAAAACATGCTCTGTATTCTTAAAAGCACTGAACTGCATGGTGTCCTATTCCAGTCTTTACTTTTAATGTATACCGTTATCAACACGTTACCTTTTGTATTACAGTACTTATACATTTGCATATTGCTTTATTATTTGCATGGATTACTGTCTAATGGTATGAACATGTTTGATACAAACACAACAATGTTATGTACTTTGCATGCAGCCTTGTTGCCCAGAGATTTTCCCCCAGCTCAGTTCTGAATATTCTTTGCCAGACAACCTTATTGCAGTACAATTTACTATATTCTTAATCAGCCATCTACATTATAATGAGGACAGCTTGAGAAAGTCACTGAATTGCAGGGAAAAGACATTTCTGTTGACTGACTAATATTCTTAGCAAATACAGCAGTATACTAAAGTGATGAAGGTCATGGGAACTCTGCACTCTCAATATATGATGGCAACTAAGCAAAATTAATTTCTCCTCAACATCCTAGGATGGACCCTCTGCATCCCCCCCCCCCCCCCCTTTTGTAATGTAATGTAGATGCATCTTCCCTGCAGCCAGTCAGCTTCTGAGCTCATATGTCCCTGACACAGATTCACTCGTCTTGGCTTCTGGAAATCTCTACTATCAAAGCATACGCAAGTCTCTGTCAGAGTTAATAACTCATCTCCTCGTCACGCTTGGCAGCTGTCTCTATGAGCCACGGCTGCCTGAAATCATTTCAGCACAAGTGACAAGCTGACTATAAGGGCTTATGTTGGTTTGACGAAAAGGGGGCAATTAATAAGATTCATTTCAATTGTCTTATTTGTGAAAAACTTTACCAAAGTGCTCTGGACCTCTTTTATAACTGTTATGAATTCTCGAATAGAAACAAACAATAGTGCACTAGAATATTCTAAGAAGCAATGAATTAAGACTAAAACAATCTGACAGCACCATTCGTATGAAATCCATCATCCTAGTAGGACAGGGCACACAAGTTAGAGAGTTCTTTTTTCAATTTGATCTGTTCACAGTGCAAATGTCCTTGAACCTCATTTGTTTTCTTCCTCATTTGTTTTCTTTCACTTACTTTTCATTGCTGGGAGCTACATTATGTGTTTCACTCATGAACCCTTCTGAATGCACTGGTGGGGTGTAATGCTACAAAGCCCATGAGTGTTACTCTTGGACAGGACTTTCCAAATTCCTACAGTGGAGATTTCAGACTCAGTTTCTGGTTTTAGCTCAGGTCAATTTCCTAATTCTAATTCCTGCCATTAGTGATGAGTGATATCTTTAGGTTTCTTATTCTTGTCCTCATTCTCTTGCCTGCCCTCAGGAATTTTTCTTGTGTGCCTTACATTTCACCCAAGGCAGGTGGAGCAAACTGTGACAAAGATCACAATGCTTTCCTAAGACATGAACAAAAAAGAAAAAAAAAAAACATAACGTAGCGAGAAAGAAAAAGTATACCTAGAACAGCACCAATAAACAAAAATCAATAAAACAAACCTATTGCAGAAAGTCAAACAGAGTATGTTTTTTAAATTTTCAAATTTTTGCTTTTTATGTTAGAAAAGGTTATAGTAAATTGACTATTAAGTAATGTCATTTTAAACAATAGAATGCTGAATAAAGCAACCATCATGGATTCACAAATGTTATGTATCAATATATATTTTCACACCAGACACCATTATTCACAAATGTTTTCCCTCAGGTATCTGCCTAGAACAGGTAGAAGGTTTTCTATAGTCCTCTGTTCTCTTCATAGTGTAATTGGGCCTGTAATAAAACACATTATATTTAATACAAATCGATAATAATTACAGACAGACAAGATGTTCCACTCAGATGTTCCGCCTCAATTTAGGACACGAGTGCTCTGATCAACCTGAAAAAGTCAGATATAAATTTAAAAAATGCTTCAGTTGCACTTTGTTCATATGAATTTCTAGGGATGCCAATAATTGTGGCTTATGTGGTTTTGTTAACAATTATTATTTCTTGATAAGAAATTATTTCTCAGAATAAATTTACATCAGTTAAAGGTTGGACAACCCTAACTTTTTCAGGTTATATATATATCTCACACATAACATCTTAATACCCCACATACAAATGTAATTACCAATTAACTAGCTGTCACATTTTATAGGTTAAAACTATATCTAACCTGTGTCATGGCCAACTGTCTCAGTCAATCCCACTTTTTTGGTTTGTCCTTCTTTGCTTGCCTTTGTCTCCCTGTGCCTTGTTTTTCACTTAATAATGGCTTGATCCTGGTTAACTAGTTACTTTCAGTTGGGAATGAAGGTGGCCCTACCTCCTTTGGCTCACCATACAGGAGGTGGGATAGATAAAGATTTAAAGAGGAAAACTTGAGGACTGTCCTTGGTTACAGTTCCTTGCTGCTGCATTATCTTAATCCCCTCCTTGTCAATCTTTTTTCAATTATAAAGATTATTCTTGGAATTGAGGACTCAATTCTTAAGTTTTTGTCTGCATAGTTTTGATTTCATTATTGTTTGTACTCAAGAATCTTCTAGTCAAATAATTTTGCATTATTTATTTGATTAAGTGTTTTCATTTTTCTTAGTATTCTTCTTAAAATTGAAAACCTATAAATTCAGTTTTAGCTTATTTTACTTCTTTTACTTTATTTTAGTTTTTTCAAGATCTTCCAATTTCTCTGTTCCAGCACTTAGTTAATTTTACTAATTTACTTGTTTAAATTATGTTTTCATGTTGCCTCATTATTCTTATTTTCTGTAGTTAACTATGTCTTAAAACATATGCAGTTTAAAAAAGTTTTGTAGTTTTTGGGTGAAATTATTAACAATCTGATGTTGATGAACCACTGAGTTTCCTAGGAGGGTGCAGGCACCTTTTTCCTCATTCAAATGCCTGCATCATCATCGTTATCATTTTTTTACACATGCAGTAGAGGGAAACAGCCAGCAGTGATATTTAATTTAAATAATGGTGCAGTAGTGGCTTGATCATTAAGTAACATACAGTATATTAAAACTGTAGTTCTGTACTAAGATATGATAAGGGTGCTTGTGAATTTCTCCTTATGGGATGTTCACGCTGCATTGTTGAACTTGATTTGATTGGTCATTTATGCAATGAAGTGTGCTTTGTGATACTGACAGTAATTGCAAAATAAAACATTAGGAAATTTAAAAGGTTGTCTATACTGTCAGGAAACCTCAAGAGACCATTCAAGTTTTCTTTTTTATCTGCCAGAAAATTAGTGGCAGAGAGCAGGCCTGATAAAACAGAATATTGAACTTGATTATGTGAGAATATATACATTATGTCTTACTATATTACCAACACGTAATGCAAGACTTGTTTTGAAAAGGAAAATCAGAGTGCTGAAGACACAGTATGCACAGGCTAAACAATGCCCTCTACATCTTCACACATTATGACAGAGGTATGAATAGTGCGAAGCAGTGTTAGGAATTGGTACTTTGTACATTTACAATTATTTCCACCCATTTCAGGTAAAGAAAGTCTTTTCTTTTGTAAGTGCCCAATGGGAAGCACATGCATCCTAACCAGGAGAGAGAGAGAGAGAGAGAAGTGCCATGCCCAAACAAGACTGCCCAGGTGAATGGACAGATATCCCAGTCAAAGGAAAAGAAGATTTCTTACCTGGATGGGACACCCCGGGCAGACAGACAGGTTTCTCAACCGGTCATATTTGTAGTGTCTTCCCTGACCAGGATAAAAGAGAAGGACTGTTCTGGAGGATACTAGATAGCAGCGGCCCAGAATATTGGTGCCCATTCATGTAGTCTGGTAACGAAGCCCTGCTGGGGTCTGTGGGTGCTGCAAGGAGATACACTCCCTATTATTTGGGACTTCCGTACGACCCGGAAGTACTTCAAACAGGCCAGAGCCCTGGAACCGGAAGCACTCCCAGGTCCTTAATAAAAGGGACTACACTGCCTTGTGAATCAGAGCTGGGAGAAAAGGAGGCAACACTGGACTGGAGGAGAGCAGTGCGACAGAGCGAGAGGAGAAAGAAGAGAACACAATTGGTTTAATTGCACAGAGGTATTTCTGTATAATAAACACCCTTTACTTGAAACTGGGATTGTTTTGTGCGTTCATATTTAGGGCTCTGTGTGCTCCCTAGTCTTCATAATTGGCATAGTTGGCAGGACTTTCTGGCCATCTTGTTGGCAGAAACCAATTACAAATAATTTTTTTTTTTAATGGAAACCCACAACACAATTTTTGCATTATTTACCTGTAACTGTCACAGCTCACATAATGTGGAGAAAATCTGGAAGGAAAACGTGAGAGACTAAAAGAAGACTTACTTCAGATAACACCATGTGTCTCTAGAATTACCTGGTAGATGGCAGTAATATTGTCTGCGAAAAATGAATCTGCAACAAAGATAGGAATGCCTTTGGAAGTACGACATTAACAACAACCTCTGCACAGCAAAAGCTCGGATTCTGAGGCATGTGTAACCGCTGGGTTTAATCTGGCAGGGAATCACTGACTGATTATTCAAAGTGTTCCTTCCTCTTCAGTGCTGAAAATGGGTCTGTTAGCTTGTGTTGTGATGTTAGATTTTACATATAACTTGATAAATATTTTGTATGTCTTTATTTGATTTTTAGGCAAAGCAATGTAATTTAGTGTTACTTTGGTGAGAGGTATTCGTGTTTGCCCCCACTTTTATGACTGAGCCTCTTTGAATTTTACGACAGGATTTGGGGGAAGATGTGCCTTAAACTTGTTTGGTTAGTGTTTCTTTGCTTAATTCATTTCTACCCCCCGCAAGAAAGACTTAAAGACATATGGTCTTGGGGGTGGCAGGTTTTAAGATGTTGTATTCCCCCATTGGTCTGAGGTATGGTTGCTTGGAATTGGCTTGTCTCAGAGGCCTTTAAGTACTACGATGCCCTATTGGCTGTAGGGGTTGGACAGAAAATCTATATATTTACTTGTTTAACCTCACACTCTCTCTCTTACTAACCAACATCTGAAAGAAGCATCTCTCTTGCTCACCTGTGATGAAGGAAGCATCTCTTGCTGGCCTGTGATGATGAAGACAACACAATGAAGAGCACAGTTCAGCAGCCATTTTGAACAGACATGTGGCTGAAAGCTGAGCACCAATGATGCCTTAACTAGAGACATTTTTAAGTAACTAACAAGTCTGTGTGCCACCTGAACTACATATCACCATTTAACCAGGTTGTATGGTTGCCAATATTCAAATGTACTTTGCATTTTGTTATTGTTTATGAATATTGTCAATAATACATTATTTTATGTGTAACTTAACTTCTGCTTGTCTTTTTACTACATCTAATTGCCTGAGGTTATAGATATAGAAGGGAAGGTGGGGATAAGTTATACAGTGATCCCTCGCTATATCGCGCTTCGCCTTTCGCGGCTTCACTCCATCGCGGATTTTATATGTAAGCATATTTAAATATATATCGCGGATTTTTCGCTGCTTCGCGGGTTTCTGCGGACAATGGGTCTTTTAATTTCTGGCACATGCTTCCTCAGTTGGTTTGCCCAGTTGATTTCATACAAGGGACGCTATTGGCAGATGGCTGAGAAACTACCCAACTTACTTTCTCTCTCTCTCTCTCGCGCTGAGTAGGGGGGTGTGAGCAGGGGGGCTGTGTGCAGCTGCTTCCTGAAGGACGTGCTGCACAGTGCTTCGCATACTTAAAAGCTCAAAGGGCACGTATTGATTTTTGACTTTGTTTTTCTGTGGCTCTCTCTGTCTCTTCCTGCTCCTGACAGAGGGGGTGTGAGCTGCCGCCTTCAACAGCTTTGTACCGGCGGTGCTTCGCATACTTAAAAGCCCTATTGATTTTTTTTTTGACTGCTTGCTTTGCACTCCTTTGAAAAGGAAGATATGTTTGCATTCTTTTAATTGTGAGACAGAACTGTCATCTCTGTCTTGTCATGGAGCACAGTTTAAACTTTTGAAAAAGAGACAAATGTTTGTTTGCAGTGTTTGAATAACGTTCCTGTCTCTCTACAACCTCCTGTGTTTCTGCGCAAATCTGTGACCCAAGCATGACATTCTAAAAATAACCATATAAACATATGGTTTCTACTTCGCGGATTTTCCTATTTCGCGGGTGGCTCTGGAACGCAACCCCCGCGATGGAGGAGGGATTACTGTATACAATAGTACCTTATAAACAGTGGTAAGTCTGTGAGATTAGGCATTCTAAGGCTACATATTAATAATATAATAGGGGAAAGTAGAGCAATATATATTACTCTACCAAGACAAAACAATTGGCGTAGTCGGCAGAATTTTAGGGTAACCATGTTTTGCACCCTGTTTGCAAATACTGTTGATGTATATGTGTGTGTGTATGTATGTGAATTTTAGGGCATCCAGTGTACAAATGCGGTGGAAGTAAACATTGTTTGGTTGCTGAATGGAATATAACCAACAAAGTGTAAAGACTTCATGTGTGTCACAAGGACACCCGCATGTTTGTTAGTGCTGGTGGTAGTGAGTCCCTGATTAAAGTGCTAGAGAGTGGTGGAACATTGCATGCGTCATTCATACGGCATTTAAGTGGTTAATGTGCTACGGAGTGATGGGACATGCATGCATCATTCATATGGCACTTATTTGTTTAGAATTTTGGTGTATGTATGTGTATGTTTGCTTACAGGGGCAAAAGTAGGCCAACCCATAACGAAGGTGTCAAATTGTATTAGATTATAATTGTAGACTCAGAAATGCCTAAATTTATATTAAAGTCAGCCATCTTCCAGTGGAGTGGCAGAAGCAAGCAGGCTAAAGCTAAGAGATGCAAACCTGTAGTGCAGGTAGAGAAAGCAGAAGCTGAGCTGAGCATGCCACAAAATGGAAGGGGGCTGGAAGGATTAAATGCAGGAAAACAGAGATCTGGTTTAAAGAAGACAGCTGCTGTTATAAGAGGTTTACCATCTTGTATTATTGGTAACAAGGAAGATCAGTGTGAGAAAGAAAACAGCAAAGTGAATGAAAGTGAAAATGGAATGTGTGAAAGTTTTGAAAGATGTAACAGTTGGTGTGAAAATTGTGAAGTGCTAGCATGTAGAACACCCACTGCTGAAGTGAAAAGCACAGAAAGCAGGAGAAACAAGGAGAAAAAACCACCAATGGTGAAAGTTAGGGCAATAGTAATGGGATCTTATTGGAACCCTAAAACATGGGTGGGTGACTTACCTGAGACAGATGGGTGCTCAGACAAAGAGTGGGAACGTGAGTGCGAGGAAATGGAGAGAGATGAAAGGAAGGGAAAACAGCAAGGGTGTTTACTTCCAATATTCTCCAATGCACCACAATCTTGAGGTGATTCTGAGGTCTTTCCAGTAGTTAAAGAACATGCTACACTGATAGATATTTCACCAATGTTAAGAAAGGTAATCAGTGCTGCATTGAAATTTGATTTATGACAAAGAAATCAGATAGTAGGTAGAGAAACTGGTGAGTGTGAATGGCAATTGTTGACTAGAGGGCATGAAATGGATAATGGCTTAAGGATACTGAGTAAAGAAAGTGTGGAATTAAAACAAAGAACAATGGAAATAAAAGAAATTTGAGTGCTTGTGTGTGAAAGGTCTAAAAGTGCTAATACAAGAATGGCTGAGTTGAAAAGAAAGTGCACCAGTTTAGGATTTGGTTTGAATGAACCGAGACAAGCCAAAGAACAAAGGATGAGGGATGGTGCAGTAGGAAGGTTTACAAGCTCAGGCAGCAACTCAGGAATGCACAGGGGGGTGAAGGTCCTAACAGCTGTGCTGGGGCCAGCTGTAATTAAAAAGTACACACACTTATGTTCAGTAATTCAAAACCTGACTGACCAGTTGTTTAAAAAGTCAGTCTAATCTCCCTGCAATAAAATGGAGAAAAGTGAGCTGGTCTTGAGTGAGGAACACAGGTCAGTTTTAGGAGAGATGCTGGATCTAGCACTTGGATTTTGGAGAGGTTTTAGCCCACACTTTCAGGCCGTAGTTACCATAAAATAAAAAAAGGACACACAAGCAATGAAAAAAATAGAAGGGTAGCGTAGGAAGACAGGAAAGGGAAAATAGTTATTTCTGTTTCCATTTTCTGGCCTTTTGCAATAGTGTTACTTCTATTGTAAGGTTTTATGGACTTTGGGTTGGTGTAGGTAATAAACAGTGAAGGCAATTAGCAGAGTAAAATCCATGCAGGAGATTGGGTTACAACTAGCACATTGGAGCAGAGTGGCATTGTGGCCAAGCTGTTCCAATGAATGCCTGGAAGCAAAGTGTGAGTGTTGGCACCAGGTTTAAACAACCAAAAAGTTGAAATGGACAGAAACTGCTTTGTTACCTTCCATTTCGCAGACCTGCCTACATAGTGGAATGAAAAAAAGAAACGGGAAAAGACAATAAGCAATGACTAAAGACAAAGATAAAGACATGAAGAACCACCGAACAGACAGCAAGAAAAAGACACTTACTGGGGTTTAAGTGAGTAACAAGTCCACAAGTCATGCAATGATAAGGCTAGTCAGAATAGCTATAGTTTAAAAGGAAAGGTTTGTTAATTTCTGCAGCAAATTTATATTCCAAGGGGTGGAAACTGAACAAACCAGTTAGGAATGCCAAAATAAGGGGATTAATTTTGGGTTCATACAGTATACATTCTGGGTATTAATCAATTAAGTGGGATAACTAATATAATTAATACTATTATTAAGGAAAATGTATACTAAGAAAATTGGTGAACATTTCAGGAAAGCAGGTGCAGCTGGTACATTTGCAAGTCATATGGGCTCCGATGTTTAGGTATAGTCTAATTGGGAAAATACGGAAGCCCTGCTGAGGTCATCAGCTGTGGTACAAGCAGAGGACCAGTGGACCAATTCTGAACCAAGGTGTTTAGCACAATGAGCATGCATATGGTGAATAAACAACTCTAGGGATGGCCTACAGGGGGAATGATGAGAGTTGCATACCTTTGATGTCTCATGGTGGTGATACCAGCCTATACTGGTAAAGGCTGATGGCAGTCAAGAGTTGCACCATGGGTAGGAAAGCACAAGAGGCAACTAAATCAACCCCAAATGTGTGAAGAGGGGCCACAAAAGTTGGTTTTGTGAACAGTTTATGCAGTGTCACATGTGCTCTCACTTGGGCAGAAGTGGTTGTACTGGCACCTGTGGTATGTTACCTTTCAAATTTTGATATTAATTGTACAGCTGCATATGCTTAAACAGATAGTTTGGGACAGGGGTCTAATTTGCAGTTAGACACAAAACCAGTAAAGAACAAAGGTCACTTTTAGGAATTCACAATAGACTTAAATTGCAGTACGGTTAGTTTAGTGGAAGGTGTGGATTTGTCTCATTTTGAACCACTACAGAAGACTACAGAAAGCTAAATAAACAGTTGAAGCAAGCCGGAGCAGATACAAGTCATCAGTAGCGCATCCAAGTTCTTCAGATTGTCTTTGAAATAAAGAAGATATGTAATGGACAAATGGTCACAGACAACTTTTAACACTGAGACAGCAAATACAGTGATCCCTCGCTATATCGCGCTTCACCTTTCGCGGCTTCACTCTATCACGGATTTTATATGTAAGCATATTTAAATATATATCGCGGATTTTTTGCTGGTTCGCGGATTTCTGAGGACAATGGGTCTTTTAATTTCTGGTACATTCTTCCTCAGTTGGTTTGCCCAGTTGATTTCATACAAGGGACGCTATTGGCAGATGGCTGAGAAGAAACCCAACTTACTTTTCTCTGTCTCTCTTGCGCTGACTTTCTCTGATCCTGACGTAGGGGGTGTGAGCAGGGGGGCTGTTCGCACACCTAGACGATACGGACGCTCGTCTAAAAATGCTGAAAGATTATCTTCATGTTGCTACCTTCTGTGTGCAGCTGCTTCGTGAAGCGACATGCTGCACGGTGCTTCACATACTTAAAAGCTCAAAGGGCACGTATTGATTTTTCACTGTTTTGTTTTTCTCTGTCTCTCTCTCTCTCTCTCTCTCACCCTGCTCCTGACGGAGGGGGTGTGAGCTGCCGCCTTCAACAGCTTTGTACCGGCGGTGCTTCGCATACTTAAAAGCCAAACAGCCCTATTGATTTGTTTGCTTTCCTCTCTGTTTCTGACAGCCTGTGCTCCTGACACGCACTCCTTTGAAGAGGAAGATATGTTTGCATTCTTTTAATAGTGAGACAGAACTGTCATCTCTGTCTTGTCATGGAGCACAGTTTAAACTTTTGAAAAAGAGACAAATGTTTGTTTGCAGTGTTTGAATAACGTTCCTGTCTCTCTACAACCTCCTGTGTTTCTGCGCAAATCTGTGACCCAAGCATGACAATATAAAAATAACCATATAAACATATGGTTTCTACTTCACGGATTTTCTTATTTCGCGGGTGGCTCTGGAACGCAACCTCCACGATGGAGGAGGGATTACTGTACTGCAAATCAATGCAAGTTATGCATCAGACTCGTTAAACAATTAAGACTGTTTATAAAGACATTGTACAAAACATTCATTGGGGTGGAGTGTTGTGATGTGAGATTTTACATATAACTTGATAAATATTTTGTATGTCTTTATTTGATTTTTAGGCAAAGCAATGTAATTTAGTGTTACTTTGGTGAGAGGCATTCGTGTTTGCCTCCCCCCCTTTACGACTGAGCCTCTTTGAATTTTACGACAAGATTTGGGGGAAGATGTGCCTTAAACCGGTTTGGTTAGTGTTTCTTTGCTTAATTCATTTCTACCCCCGCAAGAAAGACTTAAAGACATATGGTCTTGGGGGTGGCAGGTTTTAAGATGTTGTATTCCCCCATTGGTCTGAGGTATGGCTGCTTTGAATTACTTGGAAGTACTACAATGCCCTATTGGCTGTAGGGCTTGGACAGAAAATCTATATATTTACTTGTTTAACCTCACACTCTCTTTCTTACTAACCAACATCTGAAAGAAGCATCTCTCTTGCTGACCTGTGATGAAGGAAGCATCTCTTGCTGGCCTGTGATGATGAAGACAACATAATGAAGAGCACAGTTCAGCAGCCATTTTGAACAGACATGTGGCTGAAAGCTGAGCACCAATGATGCCTTAACTAGAGACATTTTTAAGTAACTAACAAGTCTGTGTGCCGCCTGAACTACATATCACCATTTAATCAGGTTGTATGGTTGCCAATATTCAAATGTACTTTGCATTTTGTTATTGTTTATGAATATTATCAATAATACATTATTTTATGTGTAACTTAACTTCTGCTTGTCTTTTTACTACATCTAATTGCCTGAGGTTATAGATATAGAAGGGAAGGAGGGGATAAGTTATATACAATAGTACCTTATAAACAGTGGTAAGTCTGTGAGATTAGGCATTCTAAGGCTACATATTAATAATACAATAGGGGAAAGTACAGCAATATATATTACTCTACCAAGACAAAACAGCTTGCTACCTGAATTCCTACCTGAGGAAAATGGCAACGACGAAAGGCTGTGCTAATCTAGTAGTGTGCATCTTGGAACCCTAAATGTTTGGGGCTCTATGGCTCCCCCTAGTCTTCACACTTTTTAACCTCCATGTTAACTGAAATAATACCTTACACAAAGTAAATTTCTTTGATTAAAGTGTTTTCATCAATTATCGTTTGTTTTATATTTGTGACTAAATTAGGTCACTTTGAAGAAATCTGTTTTCACTTTGATATTAAACAGTCTTTTTCTGTTGATCACTATCAAAAAGCCAAGTTAAATACACTGTCAATCAAAATTGAACATTAAAATGTGAAAACTTCCAAAGGGTTGAACACTTTTAACAGGCACTGTATAAAAAGTGTTAGTATTAGCTTAATGTATCCCAGCCCAAACGGAAGAAAATATTTTCAAACTTACATCTATGTATTAATCACTTTCAGGACACTTTACAGATCAGTTGTGATTCATTCACACTTCTAAACATTTAATTTACTTATTAAAAGAGCAAAGCTAAAAAATATCAGTAAGTTACCCCACAAGTTTTGTGGCATGTAGAGGGATGCTGTGCAAGTACAGGGATCTCTTAGTTATGTGTGCTGCCATCCAGAGACTGGCAATGAATTGTCTGCCAACAAGTAAACGATGAGTCACAGCAAGCAGTTCTTTATGTGGGAGAGAATGAGTCAGCAGCTCAGTCAGGAAGAAACCTTTGTTAAGATCACTAGTGTGGGAGATTTGTATTTAGGAGGTGTATTCCATCTGTGTGTTTGATAAAGAGCATTGGCAGGTGAACTTGATCTGGTCATCTAATGAACAACTAGGGGGGGCAAGGATTTATATTTGAATCATAATCAATATATTCAATGAACATCCATCAGTCAATCCATTTTGTAAACCACAGAAGGCTACAGTCTATCCTAACTGCATCAGGTGCAAGACAAGGACCATGTGCATGTCCACATTCACTTTGGTTGGACATAAACAAACACATATTCTCAAGCTGAATTTCAAGACACTGTCATTTGCACAGAGTCTGATCAACAAACACCACATCACCACAATCCAGCATAGTGGTCAGCAAGTATTGCTACTTAAATATTAGCCTTACCTTAAAATCTCTGACATGTTTTCGTTGCCAAAGAGTTTTGGTCACAAGTTGATCTAAAAATATCAGATGTTAATAAAATATTAATGTTATTTTAATCAATGCAGCACTTTTGAGCTGTTTTGCAGAGTAAATGACACAAATCCTTGAAGGTGTTTTAATAGTACACGTCTGACATTCACATACTGACATTCAACCAATTGTTGATTTACTAATTTATTTGGTAACTAGTTGTGCTACCATTTAAAATAGGTTGAAATTCAGGTAATCAACATAGATTATTAATCTTAAAAAAGTTTTAATAACTAAAGTGTAAATAAATATATTTAGTATAGATAGCAGGGACAGAGATTCACAGCAAGACAGACAGATATAAGCATGGCAGGTTTTAAAATGATAGGCAAGGTTATGTACTCCTATGTATTGCCCGTGCAATTTTGTAAGAACAAGGATGTTGTTTGATGATACCATTAATTACATTAAGAAAAAGATAACTACG
Organism: Erpetoichthys calabaricus; assembly: GCF_900747795.2. Classification (NCBI taxonomy): domain Eukaryota; kingdom Metazoa; phylum Chordata; class Cladistia; order Polypteriformes; family Polypteridae; genus Erpetoichthys; species Erpetoichthys calabaricus. The sequence continues at coordinate 225,697,117 of NC_041397.2, read as the reverse complement.
GTGTAAACTGAACTTATTTAGCTAACTATTCCTTTAAAATTCTAACCCTGACTAAAATAACTACTAAAGCATATGTTTGTATCTTTGGAAACCTAAGGGTTGTGTCACCTACCTAATCTTATTACGCAGTGATCTCCATCGTCTGCAGGTGAGAGTGATGTGGTCAGGAAAGGAATTAGCACCATCAGCTCTGTGGTCATGCACCTTTCCTGGAAGAGAAGATCCTGTAATTGTAGGTATGGGCAGGTTGGCTGCACTTACAGCAGGATTTCATATCCATCTGGGTATTGTTTAGGAGTGACAGTACTTTCATACTGGCTGCCATTGATCCATTGAGAAAAATATTTTTAAAAATGACATATTTCATCATACGAATAAGAGTGCTTATCTAACACAACCTAGATAGATAGATCTTTATTGTCATTGTCACTTTTACAAAGGAACAACGAAATTGAAGGTGCAGTCGACTCAGTGTGAGGAATAAGAGTTAAAAAGACAAGAAGAGAGAAAATAATAAACCAAATAGTAATAAAAGTTCTTTACAAAATATACAAATTGCACTTGTTGACTTAAGGCCTATACTGCACATTGGTAGAATGATATGGAACAGTTTTATTCTGAGTTCAGGGCCATGATTGCTTTTGGATAAAAGCTGTTTTTAAGGCGGTTTGTCCTAGTTTTCAATGCTCTGTATCTCTTGCCCGATGGCAAAAGCTGGAAGAGGCAATGACCGGAATGTGATGAATCCTGTGAAATGTCTATTGCTTTTTTGCGGTATCGGGAGGTGTAGATTTGTTCCAGAGTGGGGAGGGTACAACCAATTGTTCTCTCTGCTGTCCTGATGACCCTGTGGAGCGCTTTCTTTTCTGAGGAAGTGCAGCTGCCGTACCAGACACACAGTCTGTACGTGAGCACACTCTCGATGGATCATCATTGATAAAAAGCAAGGAGCAGATTTTTTGGGAGATGGTTCTTTCTGAGAATTCTCAGAAAATACAGTCTCTGCTGCGCCTTCTTCAGCAGCTCCTTGGTGTTGGTGCTCCAGGTCAGGTCATCCTCCAGCTCAATACCCAGAAACCTGAACACCGGGACCCTCTCAACAGAGGCCCCACCAATGATGAGTGGCTGGATGTCAGTTTTGTTTTTTCTGAAGTCAATAACAAGCTCCTTCGTTTTTTTGGTGTTGAGGAGCAGGTTATTGACTGTGCACCACTCTGACAGCCGCTCCACCTCATCCCTGTATGCCAGCTCACCCTCCTTGCCCGAGATGAGTTCAACCACTGTTGTGTCATCCGCGAACTTTATAAACTTGTTGCTACGGTGAGTGGGGACACAGTCATATGTGTATTGTGTGTAGAGGAGCGGGCTGAGCACACAACCCTGCAGCGTCCTGGTGTTGAGGCTGAGAGGAGTGGATGTGTGGAGACCCAGCCTGACCCTCTGGGAGCGACCAGACAGGAAGTCCAGTATCCAACTGCAGGTTAATGATGGAAGTCCCAGATCTGCCAGTTTGGACACCAGTTGTTGTGGGAGGATGGTGTTAAACGCGGAGCTGAAGTCTACAAAGAGAAGTCTGGTGTAACTCCCCTGCTGCTCCAGGAGGGTCAGGGCAGCATGAAGGGCTATGGCCACAGCATCCTCCGTGGATCTCTTTGCTTTGTAAGCATATTGAAATGGGTCCAGGTCTGCTGGCAGGCAGGCGATGATATGACTCCGCACCAGTTTCTCAAAGCACTTCATGATGACAGATGTGAGTGCCACTGGGCGGAAATCATTCACACTGTTCGTGATGGATTTTTTCGGCAGCGGAACGATGATTGAGGACTTGAGGCAGGATGGAACAGTGGCCTGGGACAGGGACTAATTGAAAATCCTAGTGAAGATTCCGGCCAGTTGATCTGCACAGTCTTTCAGCACCCGTCCAGCCACACTGTCGGGCCCTGCAGCCTTCCTCGGGTTCACCTTCCTCATCACCCACACTCTTCCACTGTGAGTATATTGCTGTTGTGAACAGGCTGCTGTGATGGAGCTACTGTTGGTGTCACCTCAAAGCAGGCAAAGAAGATGTTCAGCTCCTCTGCCAGAGAAGCGTCTCCTTCAGTGGCCAAGGAGTTGCTGGATTTGTAGCCGGTGATGGCTGGACACCCTGCCACACCTGCCTGGTCTTGTTGCTCCTCAGATGGTCCTCTATCCTCCTTCTGTATGCTGCCTTGGCCTCTTGGATACCTCTTTTCAGGTTCGCTCTGGCTACACTGTAAAGAGCCCCATCCCCAGACCTGAAAAATCTACTCCAAGAATAAGTTGTATAAAAATTAGATACAGTAAATATGATATAACTTCAGCTTAGTATGTTTTTTAATTTTTAAAACACTGATTTACAGAAAGAAAATAAAACTTACATTTTGAATTTAAATAGTATAGCACATATACACTGCTGTGAGCTAATGTTCTGAAACTAAAACACAGTGTTAAGGGGGGAAAAACAGCTGCTAAACAAGTTTATAAAAATGTGTCTATTCCATCTCATATTTTATCTGTCTCTTCATCGGGCATAATTTCTTTATAAAGACTCCAGTGATTTATTTTTCTTCAAATCTTCATAAATTGTAATACAATTAATCTGAAGGTTTGGTGCAATCAAACGGTTTCCACCATTTTGCAAACTGAAGAACTTTTTTCCGCTGGTCTTCAAAGTTTTCCCTCATTGGCTTATGCCAGCATCGTGGATCCAGATCTAACATACCACCAATTATTTCCTTTAAAAGAAAAAAACAAAAATAGAAAAATAAACAGCCAGTTTTCATTAAAATTCTTTGCATATTCTTCTCCTAATTATAAATGTCTGTTGCCCCAAGTATCTGTTCAGTGATACAAGAAATTATGCAATACTAAAGAAAAATTCGTGATGAATTATGTTAGCATGGCAGTGGGACTGAAAGCATAAATGAAGTGACAAATGAATGACAGCTGTCATTTGATTATAACTGTCCTTACTTGAAAATGAAAAAGAAAAAAAAATCTGAAGAACTACTGCTTTAACTCTTTTAGGGCTAATATTTTTTTTGTTTCTTTTCTCCCAGGGCTGAATATTTTTCCAAAAACTAACATTTTTTAAAAAAGAACACAAAGCAATTGTTTAACATATCAAATCAACAATATTTACTTTTGACAAATGTTACTGTCTTGCATGTTGTATGAGCCTGAATTCTCTATGTGTTGTTTTGATGCCTATTTTTCAATTGTCTGTTGCTGCATTTTCTCACATATATTGTTAGTGTGTACTGTAGAGAGACAAGTCACCCATTTGCCATCGTGCCATGCCACTGCCACCAAGTTTTCTGCCTGCATGAAAACCGTATTGTCACCTCTTTTCATCTTCTGAAACTTTATGAACTTTATGTATGGCATTATAGCCTGGCTCACCCCATGGGATTTGCTTCTGTTTATTACAGAAGTGAATAAAACTTTGCAGCAGCACGTACCTAAGCCACCCGGGGACAAAACACGTTTGGACCAATGCTCCCTGAAGTTATCTCACCAGTTCTGTCCCATCTCTATTTGTAATGCCACAGCGCGCTTCATCTCGTCTTTCGTTGTGGGTTTCCACTTTGAATAACGAGAATGCGATGCAAAGGCAGCCCGCGATTCAAAAAAAATCTCTGCCTACCTGTTTGTCTCGTCTGACAGTAGCTGAAAAGCAGCATCAGGAGAGAGCAGCCTGAAGTACAGTAGCTGGTGATCTGTCGTGTCCAAAAACAAGCCATGCCGTCTTGTAAACTCCGGTAGCCATATCGGCTCTCAACGGATCAATGTATGTGTATTTATCCCATGCGAACCTTGCCGTACATGCATCGGCTGCGCGAAGGCACTCAACTGGCAGCAGATCCGCTCGCGCGGCATCGGCTGGTGTCTGATCAGCTGATGCCTGCTTCTAACTCTCTTGCTCGATCTCCTGATCACTGCCAATAAAGTCCGATTCTGAAAAATCAAGAGTCCGACTCCGCGGTAATGCGCAAAACAACGTCTGCCAAGTGTTTTCTTTTCTGCACTTGCTTCGCTGCCTTTTCACATGTCGGTGCCATCTTGCCATTGTTTACATTTCGCAACTCACGCACACGCAATGTTTATTTGCCGAGTCAACGAGTCTAGCATTCCTCCAAGCACAGAGGGAATGCCTGTGACGTGACAGTGAGATTTGTCGCCATTAACAGCTGATTGTCGCCCTTTATCCCTGGATGTCGACTTTTGTCGACATTCGCCTTCAACCCCTCCTGTCGACAAAAGTCGACATCCGCCCTAAAAGAGTTAAAGGAAAGGAATGGCTTAAAAACAGGAAGTCCAATTAGTATGTTGCACCTAAAAATCCTATGAAAATATACTTTAGTATACAGGGTGGTAATGGACATGGGATTTTGTGCAATGAATCCACATACAGCAAGACAAGAATTTAGAAAAATGTTCAAATACTATGATAATTTCTCTAAATAAAAAAAAAAAAATCACAGAAATATGAAATTGACTCTTGAATACTAATGTTAAAGGTACAGGTCTTGGATGTTATGTGCCAAAAGAATTTTATTTTATTGATGGAAGGGAGGAAGATCTATGCTAGAAAAGAATGCATATAATTGGCTCAGTTCAGCATATTAATGCATGAAGAAGCAATCAGCAAACTAAAAAGTGGGTCTGGGTGCAGTGTTGAGTGAGGCTGCCTCACTCAACTCAGGGAGCCAGAGTTGGGTGGAAGAGGACAGAGTTTACAGGAGAGGAGTGGAGGCGGTGAAGAAAAGACATAGAATTAAGGACTGAGTTATTGTGAGTCTTTGGGCACTGTGTTTGTGTTGTGTGCGCAAAGGAAAATAAAAGTGTGTATGTTTTGGACATCTGGATGTCTCGGTGTCCGGGGGATCTTTCACAATATATATACACTGGCAGTATTGTGTCCTTCCATTTGGGTTACACAGGCTCCAGCAACCTTCCAGCATCTGGTGGACAGTGCTCAGGCCTCATTATCCATACAGTGCTGCCTACCTGGATGACGTGGTCATCTATTTCAGCACATGGACGGAACACCTACAGCAGTTAAAAGCGATATCGTGGAAGCTTTGTGAGGCCGGACTTCAGATTAATCCCAAGAAATGTTTCATTGGATTGAGCAAAGCCAAGTATTTTGGCTACCTGGTGGGTCGGGGTACCGCGAAGCCACAGTGCTCCAAAGTGGATGCCATTTTGAAATGGCCCCATCTGCAAACTAAGCGGCAGGTCCAAGCCTTTCTCAGGTTGGTGGGGTACTACCGCCAGTTTGTGCCCCAGTTCTTGGAGAGAGCAGCACTCTTGACTAATTTGATTTGAGGGCCCCAAACATTGTGGTATGGACTGAAAAGACAGGCGCTGCATTTATTGACTTGAAGTAGGCCCTTACGTCCGCACCTATTTTGAAAGCACCTAACTTTTCTTTACCTTCCATCCTCCAGACGGATGCTTTGGACACAGGCCTGGGGGCTGTGCTGAGCCAAAGCGTCGATGGTGTGGAACACCCCATCATGTTCCTGAGCCGGAAACTGATGGAACGAGAGACCAAGTATACGGCGGTGGAGAGGGAGGCTTTGGCGATTACGCAGCTCAGGTACTACCTGTTGAGCCGGGAATTCATCCCTGTCACGGATTATGCACCTTTACAGTGGATGGCCCTGCAAAAGGAGTCGAATCCACGGGTCACCCAGTGGTTTCTTGACCTATAGCTGTACAAGTTTTCGCTCGTTTATCATCGGGGCTCTCTCCACGCCAACGTCGATGCTCTTTCTCTGGTTCACGACCTCTCGGTCAGGGTCGCCCGACATGATGGGTCTTGCCTGGGGGGGGGGGGGTGGGGGGGTGGGGTTTGGGGGGCCTTGTCACACATGTGCGCATAGGAAGCAGCTAAAGGGCTTAAGTAAGGGCAGTTCCGAGTCAGACCGGGATGTGTCAGAGTGCACTGATTCTTTTTCTTGCTTTCCTGCAGACCATCCATGGGAGATTCCACCTGGCCCTGTTGATGTCACTTCCGGGTCCGAGCCTATGGAGGAAGACCTTGTTGGCTCCGGCTCCTCTGATGTCAAGTCCGGGCTCGAGCCTATGGCTGAAGACCCTTATGAGCCCGACCCCTCTGACTTCACTTCCTGTCTTCCCTTTTAAAAGCCTGCACCTTTTCCTTATTCCCTCAGTTCTGTTTTGGACTTTGGTTTTGTGCACATCAGTGCTGTATAACATTTTGCGACTTTGCAGCCAGGATACCAAATATATGAGTGGCTGCCCCAAACCTTGCTATAAGTCGGTGTGGAGTTTTATGACAATATGTAATATAAAAGGAAAAGTACTCTTTGTTCAATTCTATTGTTTAATCAGCTATTTTTAAATATACCTTAAATTAGACATATCTACCTTCATATAGATAGATAGATAGATAGATAGATAGATAGATAGATAGATAGATAGATAGATAGATAGATAGATAGATAGATAGATAGATAGATAGATAGATAGATAGATACTTTATTAATCCCAATGGGAAATTCACATTATCCAGCAGCAGCATAATGATACAATAAATAATATTAAATTAAAGATTGATAATAATAATAATGCAGGTGAAAAACAGACAATAACTATGTATAATGTTAAATGCTAACGTTTACCCCCCCCGGGTGGAACTGAAGAGTCGCATAGTTTGGGGGAGGAAAGATTTCCTCAATCTGTCAGTGAGTCTGTCGCTGAAGCTGCTCCTCTGTCTGGAGATGATACTATTTAGTGGATGCAGTGGATTCTCCATAATTGATAGGAGCCTGTTGAGCGCCCTTCGCTCTGCCACAGATGTTAAACTGTCCAGCTCCATGCCAACAATAGAGCCTGCCTTCCTCACCAGTTTGTCCAGGCATGAGGCGTCTTTCTTATTAATACTGCCTCCCCGGCACACCACCGCATAGAAGAGGGCGCTCGCCACAACTGTCTGATAGAACATCTGCAGCATCTTATTGCAGATGTTGAAGGATGCCAGCCTTCTAAGGAAGTATAGTCGGCTCTGTCCTTTCTTGCACAAAGCATCAGTATTGGCAGTCCAGTCTAATTTATCATCCAGCTGCACTCTCAGATATTTATAGGTCTGCACCATCTGTACACAGTCACCTTTGATAATCACGGGGTCCATGAGGGGTCTGGGCCTCCTAAAATCCACCACCAGCATCTTGGTTTTGCTGGTGTTCAGTTGTAGGTGGTTTGAGTCGCACCATTTAACAAAGTCATTGATTAGGTTCCTATACTCCTCCTCCAGCCCATTCCTGATGCAGCCCACGATAGCAGTGTCATCAGCGAACTTTTGCACGTGGCAGGACTCCGAGTTGTATTGGAAGTCCGATGTATATAGGCTGAACAGGACCGGAGAAAGTACAGTCCCTTGTGGTGCTCCTGTGTTGCTGACCACAATGTCAGACGTGCAGTTCCCAAGACGCACATACTGAGGTCTGTCTTTAAGATAGTCCACGATCCATGCCACTAGGTATGAATCTACTCCTATCTCTGTCAGCTTGTCCCTAAGGAGCAGAGGTTGGATTGTGTTGAAGGCGCTAGAGAAGTCTAGAAACATAATTCTTACAGCACCACCGCCTCTGTCTAAGTGGGAGAGGGATCGGTGTAGCATATAGATGATGGCATTCTCCGCTCCCACCTTCTCCTGATATGCAAACTGCAGAGGGTCAAGGGCGTGTTGAACCTGTGGCCTAAGGTGGTGAAGCAGCAGCCTCTCCATGGTCTTCATCACATGTGATGTCAGAGCAACAGGCTGAAAGTCATTCAGCTCACTAGGACGTGATACCTTTGGGACTGGGGTGATGCAAGATGTTTTCCAAAGCCTCAGGACTCTCCCCTGTTCCAGGCTCAGGTTGAAGATGTGCTGTAGAGGACCCCCCAGTTCCGATGCACAGACCTTCAGCAGTCGTGGCGATACTCCATCTGGACCCGCTGCTTTGCTGGCACGAAGTCTCCTCAGCTCTCTGCACACCTGCGCTGTTGTAATTATGGGTGGGGATGTCTCTCCTATGCTGGTATCAGCAGAAGGATGTGTGGAGGGTGCAGTACTCCGAGGTGAGAGTGAGAGTGGGTTAGGGTGGTCAAACCTGTTAAAGAAGTTGTTCATTTGGTTTGCTTTCTTCACGTCTCTCTCGATGGTGGTACCCCGCTTCGAGCTGCAGCCAGTGATGATCTTCATCCCATCCCACACTTCCTTCATGCTGTTATTCTGCAAATTCTGCTCCAGCTTTCTCCTGTACTGCTCCTTCGCCTCCCTGAGCTGGACTCGGAGTTCCTTCTGCACGCGCTTGAGCTCATGCTGATCACCGTCTTTAAAGGCCCTTTTCTTCTGGTTCAAAAGGCCCTTGATGTCACTTGTAATCCATGGCTTGTTGTTAGCATAGCAGCGTACAGTTCTTACTGGAACTACAATGTCCATACAGAAGTTAATGTAGTCAGTAGTGCAGTCAACAACTTCCTCAATGTTCTCACTATGTGATCCCTGCAGGATATCCCAGTCTGTAGTTCCAAAACATTGTCTCAGAGTATTCTCAGCCTCCGGGGTCCACTTCCTGAATGCAGGTAGGACCCTCATTTTTGGTTTGTAGTGAGGCTGAAGCAGAACCAGGTTATGATCTGCTTTCCCAAGTGCAGGCAGCGGGGTGGCGCTGCATGCGTCTTTAACGTTTGCATACAGTAAATCAATAGTCTTATTTCCCCAGGTGTTACAGTCCACATACTGGGAGAAGGCAGGTAATGTTTTGTCCAGCGTCACATGGTTAAAGTCTCCAGCGATTAGCACAAGTGCCTCAGGGTGATGCGTTTGTAACTTAGCAACAGAAGAATGGATGATGTCACTCGCTGTCTCCAGGTCCGCCCGAGGAGGAATGTATACAATAACAACGATGACATGACAATGATATAACAAATATTATATAAATATTTTGCCATTAATTGTTAAAAAAAAAAAAAAAAAGCCAACAGCAAAAATGCCACGTATGCTAATCATACAAAGCATTCTTTACTTCTGTGGAAAGTTTATACAAAATATTAAAACAATATACCTTTTGTGCCAAAAACTGATTTTATAATAATGTATTTATTGCTAAAAGATACTCTGGGGTGTGTTAGTACATTATGTAATGTAAAACTGTAATATAACAACATTTTCACTCTACCTAACAGTTTAAGATTAAATATGATTTGATCCAATTTTATGTGTATATACAATATTTTACAAAATATTTAAATTCATCACAAGTTACTATTAGTAAATAAATGTGCCTCAAATGTTACTACTGATTGTACTCAAAAAATCAGAGTGCAAGATAGTATTCCTTATGAAAATACAAAAACAGACCATTTTACCTCACCTCAAGGAAAAACAAAAAAACAAAAAACAAAAGTAGGACTGAAGTATTAGCTTTTATATCCAAGTGCATATCCAAACAAAAATCACATGCAGCTTTGTGTAATTTACTTTCTAACAAGAAATCTCTAACATAAGCAGTTTATTAATTATTATACTCAAAAGAAAAATGCATAGTGCAGCCATAATTTTCTGATATCCCCGGCACATTTTACTGCTACTGAAGATTGCTAATTTGTGTATCAAAAACTGCTGGCGCTGCAGCAAGTAGGTTTGCTTGGAGCTCAGAAGAGGTGTGTGGGACAATAACAAGGGAATGAAAATGCTAAACTCAAGTGGGAATATTACCAGATATTGTAAAGACCATTTTAAGAAAAGTTTAAACTTATGTATAGTTTGAGAACTGCTTCCTTATTAATGGGACTTAATTCATTCTAGAAAAAGTGAGCGCTAAAAGAAGTCAACTTTTATTTTGTGTATACCTCAGATTGAAATTTGAGGTCTTTAAAGATGTGTTTATCATCTTATAGAGAATGAAGTTGTCTTTTTTGTTTCGTCTGCAAGGGCTCTCAATATCTTGAGACAGCTCTCTATTTGTTCATTCCTATGATGCAGGAATAGGAAACATAGTTTTTAAAGAATGTCTATTACATGTTAGAATATTCATAATAGGCCAGATAGTGTATTACTAATCGGATAAGACTGTGGGTAACAAAGTTTTAAATTCTTTTGCTTTCTGTAACTTGGTGTGGACACCAACAATTCTGGATCTCCTTCAGAGATTTAGAGAAGCCAGTTATTATAGGTTAGGACATCTTATTAGATGCTTAGGATTGAAGATTTAGAGAAGCCAGTTATTATAGGTTAGGACATCTTATTAGATGCTTAGGGTTGAACACGCTAGTTGGTGGACATCCTTTGGCAGACCCCGATGTGGTTTGTCTTGTATTTTTAATAAGATAAAATTAAGATGGAAAACCAATAAAGGTAAAAAGATTACTTGAAAACCTGCAGCCACGAAAAGGAAAGAAAGAGAAAGGAACCAATCATCAATATGAGATGAAAGGAAAGATAGAGGATGTCAGAGGTCAAAGGGCATCCTGTTATCCATTGCTTTGGTGAATGAGAAGCAAATTATATCCAGAACATCCTATAAACCCCAATATGTGAGTACTCCAAGAGTATCACATTATAAAAAGAGGATTTTCAAGAGTCAAAGGGGAGAGAGAGAGAAAATGAGACAGAGAAACCCATAATCGATCTCAGAAGAAATGAAAGAATAGAATCTTTTCAATGAGAGGCTGATGTAAGTAAGTGTCTTTCGCAGACAAGAAGTCACAAAAAGCTGTACAATAAAAGAAAAAAAATAGATTAAACTAGGCAGTACATGGACACATTAAAATACAACAAATACGTTAAGTAAATAAAAGAAAAATAATTAGAAATTAAATAATAAAATCAATCGCAAAAAGACTCTAAGCAAAAGCCTGGCTAAACAATAAAGTTTTTAACTATTTTTTAAGAGTCCATAGAGTGAGCCTATTCCATATCTTCGGTGCAAAGGATTGAAAGGTTCTATCCTCCCTTGATTTTAGTGGGAAGTAGGCTGAAAAATAGTCTAAAGCAGAGCCAGAAATACGAGCCAACTGTCTAAGTCTATTAAGTAAGATGTTATGATCCACAGTACCAAAGGCTGTACTAAGGTCAAGTAAAACGAGTATGGGACAATTTCCTGCATCAGAAGCCATTAGGAGATCATTACAGACCTTTAAAAGAGCACTCTCAGTGGAGTGCTGCTTTTGAAAACCAGATTATAAAGGATCAAAAATCTGTAAATTGTGTAATAGAGATTTAAACTTGGATTTCAACCACCTTTTCTAATATTTTACTAATAAACGGTAATTTTGAAATTGACTGATAATTGCACAAAGAGATAGGATCAAGGTTAGACTTGTGAGCTTATGAAAGGATTCTAATTTGGAGAAGAGTAACCGAAAGAGTGGAAACGACTAGAAAAATTTTGATGTGAGGCAACAAGGGAACATGAGTAGAAAGAATCAAATAGGAGAATTACCAATTGGCAAAAGCAGAAGGATATTCCCATAATATGTAGAGAAATGATCCAGTTGTTTTTAAAAAGCAGTAAAGGTAGAGTGGGTTTTCTAATACGCCAATTGAGTATACTGGTGATTTTGGTCTTTGGATGCAAAGGTGGCATATTTAAGCTTAATTTTTGCTTCGGAGGCATAGATGGTAGCCATAATTTCCCATTGGCAGAGTGAATACAGTTTTTTTCAGTTTAGATGAGTACTTTACGAAGTGCACCATAATAAGTGAGCATGGGTTTGCTATGTTAAAAAAAAGGTAAATGACAAAAGCCATGTGGCAAAATTAGAACCAACTTCTTTTTAATAGAAGAAGGAAGAGGTATACAGAAAGCTTGCACTTTGGCAATTGGAATATTTGAATTACTGATTCATTATAGCTGCCCCCAAGGATTCTATTATCTAGACGTGTCTGAGGGGAAAAGAAGTAGTAGTGCTCACATTTTTGAAAGGCCTCGTTTAGAAAAACTGGGGTGTGGGAGTGCCACTTAGAACATAAACTCAAATGGTTTTCAGCTTGCTGCCATGTTTTATGGTGTATGGAAAAGGATGACTAAATTGGGAGAAATGAATTTTCATTTACAAAGAAGCATAGATAAGAATGGATTGAATGCAAGGAAAAGACAAATTAAGCTTGATGGGGAACCTTGATGGTGACCACTAGAATTTGCATGTGTAAACTGGTTTAGTAATCATCCCAGAAGAGTCTGAATCTGTTTATAGAAAATGGCAAACTTGCTCTACTATACTAAGGCTGTTGCCATCATATCCCACAAGTATTCCTGAAACATTTAAAGTACAATAAACCTAGCATTATATGTAATTATGAACAAGAAAAATCAAGAAGTAGACAGTATGTTAAAGGTAAAGAGAGAAAGAAAAATTAAAAATTCAATTTAATGTCCTAATTACTTGGGATCCCAATAGTCCAAGGGTATAGGGACTAATCCAAATTTATGCTCTTTGAGAAAGACACAAACAACACACACTGTAAAAGGTTCTGAAAGATTTATTAAGAATTAAAAACTAAGTGACACTTCACTTCATTATTAGCAAACTAACAGTACAACAAACTATAAAAGACAGCAAAAAGAGAGTGGCCATTTATCTGAATTTCACACCAGAAAAAGATATTTGGGATGGAATAATTATTAAAATAAATGCAAGTGGACAAGTGCTAACACAGTAACTTTTTCATGAATATTAATAAGCCCCAAACACCAGTGATTTCCTGGCTGCTTAAAGTAATTTATTTTTTATACTGTCTCTTGATACTGTCTGTCAAAATATTCCTCCCATAGTCCTTAAAAGCACATGCAAAAGAAAAAGTACATAATGGAATGCTAAAGCACAATATTATCAGCATTAATTGGCAGTAGTCTGGCTAAGCAACATATTACTTTTTACGGTTATGCCATTCAGTGATGGATATTGTCAGTTATAACAGAATTAACATACCTTGCCGAAATAATGAGGGAATTTGTCTCGATTTTCTATAACGTGGGCAAATCCCCCTTGTAGACCAAAATCTACAGAAAAATACGGAAGTCCTTTAGGAACCTAGAGAAAAAAAATAATGCATGATTTTAATTTGTTATTCTTTTGAAATATCCCATCACAATACTATTATAACTTTGAACAAAAGTTCCTAAAATGTACAGTACATAAAGAAATGAAATTTCACTTTAATTAAAGTACTTTTCAAAAGTTTAGACCCTTTAATACTAGATATATCGTGGATGATGACAGTGGGTGTTGCGTTTCTAAGTTTTTAAATGCTCCTCCTTTACAGTACATCTTTTATACTGCAGAAAAATTGCCTATGTTTCTGTAATTCCAAAAGTCTTATTCAGAAAACATTATTGATTATATTTTTCTATTGTTAAATACAAAAGACCCCAATATTACCAACATAAGCAAAGCCATTGAGTGCTGGTACCCTAGTACTCCAGCTTGTACTTAACATGTATTTGCTTATCCTTTATAATTCAACAAATCCTCTCCTGATGTTGTTATCAACATCAATGAACACTGCTCCCCAAATTTCAATTGCCACTTCTCTTTGGCAGACAACACATAAAAAAATGTTACTTGAAATGGCATCATAATTTTTTTCACACAGTTTAGAATGTGAAGTTCACAGAGACAATCAGTTTTTGACATGGAGAAAGGAGAACATGCAAGATGGCACATTGTGGTTGGAGCAAACCACGAGTGAACTGAACAGCCCTGGAAGGCAACTCACTCATGTTTTCACACACACTGCAGACCTAACAATATATACAATTGCAAGAATAAACTGTCGCCGTTCTTTGCTTGTGCAGCATGAAGATGCTGGCACACAATCAAAACTGTACTGTGGTTGAAGCTGAAAGGACCGATCGAATGTGAGACTAGTCTTAAACAAGGTGGTCTTTAGGAAAGAAAAAAAAATGATTTGAGTACAGTTATACTGAAATACTGGTGCATATACTGGATCACATACAAATAATGGTTAGACAGCAGATACGTACATACAGTACACCCCCAAAATTCGTGGGAGTTACGTTCCAAGAGCACCCGTGAATTGTGAAAAACCACGAATTTTGGAAGTGGTTAAAAAAAATGCCTATTTTTATAGTGTAAACCCTAAATATGCCCCCAAAATACTATAATTTCATTTCAAACTCAGCTTAATACATTACCTAAAAAAAAGAATGTAAAGGTAAACCCGTATACTTCACAGTACTGTACTGCTATGTCTCCCGCAGTGCTAGAATGTAAAATACTGATGTTACCGCTATATGTACTGTAATTCATGCAAGCGTGTTTTCATTGCCAGAAGCCTTAGAAGGTGCAGGGCGTTTCGATGGCATCTTGGGGCTTTAAGCCTTAAACTGCCTCATACTTGGGGGTTAATGCATCCCTGGACACCAAATACTTTTTTGCTGCACTTTAAGTAAACGTCACAATTTACAAAGGAAAAATGTTAAATTTTAATGGAACGCTTTTTTCATGCAACGGGCATCACAATTACTGCAACACTGATCATTTTACACACTGCTAATGAACTGTAAAAACTATTTAAAAAACTACTGCAACAATATGTTCAAGGCACGCAAGCACACAGAGGTAAGCGCTGATGCTGGCAGGCTATAGTGCAGTGGCTCAATCCCAGAGACAGTCAGGCTTGCAGTACTGCAGGGTGTCACGCTTGGGTCACAGAATTGCACAGAAACAAAGCAATCAGCCAAAAAGGTCACGTGCTGTTCAGGCTTTTAAGTATGCATAGCGTCGCGCGAGAAGCATATCGCGAGACACAGCAGCCACAAGTAAGCCCAGCAAGTAAGGGAGCAACGTGAAGGTAGTCTATCAGCGTTTTTTAAGAGGGTTTTTTTGAAGAACACTCAGCTGGGGATGCATCACAGTCAATCAGCAGCAAGGAGAAATGAATAACACTGTAGCAGTCCGGTGCCGCTAAGATTCACACCGTCGAGAAGATGGCAATTCATTTAATTTTATGGTGGAGATTCCAGGGACGCACCCAGCCTTGGCCGGACCTGCACGCACACACACACTCACAAACACAGACAAAAACCAAAGCAAACCGGTAATCAAACAGCAAATAAAGAATGTAATGAAAACAAATGAAATAAATGAAAACAACGATACCACCCCTGTTCCCCTTATGGTGATTACACATTAAATACAACAAAGCACAAACAAAACACACAAAGCAAATCATGAAAAACGTTAATGAAAAACGGGAATGGATGAAATGTAATGATGAAAATAGATAGTCCAGAGATCCGCACGTTGAATGGGAATGTAAAGATAGTCCTGCCGCTCGTTCCTAAAATGGTGAAGATGGGTGGACGGGTTCAGGAGTGCTCCTTTCTTTGCAGGATGGGCATGAATCCACTTACAGTCCTCATGTACACAGGCAGACAATCCAGACGCATGAAACAATCCAGGACAAAATGAATAAGTACAGGTAAACCAACAGAAGGCAGGCAGGCAGACAGACAGGAACTTGTAACACAAATTACAAAAACTTTTTTTTTTTTGCTTTTGGTCACCGGCCCCCTTTTTAAACGCTGCGCTGACATCCTTGGACCCCAACAGCCCCAGCACCCTCAGCAGAAGACCAATCAGAGCCACTGCAGGGTCTGCTGGGAGTTGCAGTTTCAAATTCTATTGGCTACTTTCACCATCCCAAGCTGTGTTTTTCCTCTACAGCTGCTTCCTGGTCTCTCTACAGTGTAGTATTGCCACGATAAAAGCCATAAAAATTGCGGATATTTGCGGTTTCTGCTAACAATTATTAGTTCTAAGGAAAAATCCACGAATGACTGAGGCCGCGAACTCTGAACCGCAACTTCGCGGGGGTCTACTGTACTCAAATCATATGATTTTTTTTTTCCCCCAAAAGGTATAGTTATACATTTTGTTAAAATATCAAAAACCCAGCAGGACATAAATGTTGGTGAGCAATTATTCCTGATAAAATGTTGATGCCCAAGTCAAGCAAGCCCAACAAATATAGCATCAAATTCAGGATAGCTACTGATATAAGTAAGAAATATACTAAAAGCTACTATTTATTTGGAGAAAGATACTACTCAATTACTAGTGAAAGACGGTCTGCAAATGTGGTGATGTGACTTGCTGAGGCCTTCACAGACAATGGAAGAAATGTCACTACTGATGTATTATAAACAAAATAACACAGGGACTGAAACTGTGCCCCTTGTGCAAGTATTCAGTCAACATTTATTAACTGCATGGATAAACTCTTAATACTGTTGGCACAAAAAAAGACAGTATTTCTTAGGGTGTTTGTTGATGTAGAAGGAAGGCCTCTGAGAAGGAGATCTGTGCTATATCCACACTAGAGTGTTTCACAAACATATGGATGGATTTCCATGTCACTGCATTGCATAAAGGGTTAGGTTAGGTTTAGGTTTATTTGTCATATATAGGTTAACACAGGGTCAACATACAATGAAATGTGTATGACAAGAAAAACAAGTCACTCAGCCTAGATCCAATAAAGCTAAAAAAAAAATTAAAAAAAAAAAAAAAAAATTTACAAGTTAAAAATAGACAAGCCATATAAAATAAAATGTGTACGTATAAAAGAAGTTATAGAGCAATATGAGTTGGATGAGCAGCAAGTACAAATGACAGTTATTGCACAGATAATGTTTTATAAGTACAGATGCATATTCCATAAAGTGCAGATGCATGTTCCAGTCAGTATTCAGAGTGTGTGCAGGTACAGTTTGTGTGTAAGTAGTGCAATGTAGATGTAATGTAAGTGTATGTAAGTGTTCAGGTGTTGCTGTTGAGGAGTCGAATGGCCTGGTGGTAAAAACTGTTCTTAAGTCTTGTAGTCCGAGCAGCCAGACTCCTGTATCGTCTGCCAGACGGTAACAAGGAGAACAGCTGGCGTGCTGGATGGCTGTGGTCCTTTATGATGCTGCTTGTCTTAAGCAGGCACCGATGGAGGTAAATGTCTTCAATGGCAGGAAAACTCTTGCCCGTGATGTGCTCTGCTGCCTTCACCACTCTCTGTAGTGATTTCCGGCTGCTGGCAGAGCAGCTCCCATACCAGACGGTAATGCAGCTCGTCAGCAGACTCTCGACCACACTCCTGTAAAAGTTTGAGGTGATGTTGGCATTCATGCCAAACTTCCTCAGCCTCCTCAGGAAGTAGAGCCGCTGGCGAGCTTTCTTAACCACAGTGTCTATGTGAAGGGTCCACGAGAGATCCTCGGTGATGTTTACTCCGAGGAACTTGAAGATGTTAACCCTTTCAACTTCTACGCTGCTTATGTAGATGGCCTGGTGTTCTCTGCCTTGTTGCTTCCGATAGTCCACGATCATCTCCTTGGTTTTGCTGACGTTAAGAGACAAGTTGTTATCCAGGCACCAATTACTCAATGCCAGCACCTCCTCTCTGTAGGCCATCTCATCGTTGTCAGTGATAAGGCCTATGATGGTTGTGTCGTCTGCAAACTTGATGATGGTGTTTGTGCCGTGTTTTGCAACACAGTCGTGGGTGAACAAGGAATACAAGAGGGGGCTAACCACACAGCCCATGCGGCGCTCCTGTGTTTAAAATGAGTGATGAGGACGTGTGTTTGCCGACTCTCACCACCTGGGGCCTGTTTGTCAGGAAAGAGAAAATCCATCTGCAGATGGTCGTCCCCAACCCAAGATCGTCAAGCTTCAAGACAAGTTTTGAGGGGATGATGGTGTTGAATGCCAAGCTGTAATCTATGAACAGCATTCTTACATATATTCTAGCTGTTACCCAAAGTGAATGCGCTCTTACTGTTCCTTACAGTTTGTACTTTAAATTCGCAAGATATTTTTGGGTGGCAAGAGATCCTTGTGGGATTTAATCATTTAGCATTAGATGACAGTGTAGTATGCTTGCATCCATCCTCTGAAATGTGAGTATTTGCTCCTTTCTGTAGGTGAAGTATATGATGTAGGGTAAAAGAATAGAAAAATGGTTGACTGCAAGATGTGAAATTTCATTTCAGTTTTTAGTAGAAATCTTGGGAGTCTTTGACCAAGGTGTTTAATCAAATAAGAACAATTTACATATTTGGTAAATCTCTCTAGGTTCTAGGCCTGTTTTGCCTTTTAGCCAAAATGAAGTGTCATTCAGTACTTCATGAGCAGCTCCAAACAAATTATGTGCAGTGATTATAAATATGAATCGCAGGTCCCTTTTACAAAAACCAGTAAAGTGCGGCATGCATTTGTTATAAATGTCATGCTTATTTTTTTTTTTTTAATTTGTACAGCCTAAATAAGAGAACTGTCTATAAATGTCTTTTGAGCACCATTTTGCAATTTCTATCACTAGTGATGTGGAAGCTATGTGGCCAAGCAGTGACTGGCTTGTTCTGATCTATCATAGGGCAGAATCTGTAAATTGGTTTTGATAGACAGAGTCTAACATAACACCATTAAGAAAGGAACTGTTGAGATTTGTTTCAGGTTAAAGTCTGCTCTAGTGTCTGGACTGCTTTCACCACAAGCTTCTGTAATTGCTTTGTTGCTCTTAGCAGTCAATCACCTATATACAGATCTGAAGTTCCAATGTATGTACAGTATGTGCAGAATGGTTGTCAACATCACTTTTGCATATACTTGCTGGAATGATGCTAGCTCAAATGTAAGCACTCTAAATTGGACCTACTTTCCCTGACTACCAATCTGATGAACCACTTACTTCTTTGATATGGAGTATTTAAAAATATATGTCTTTTGGATCTATGAGAAATGAACTAGCCACCCTTGTGAATAGCTCCAATAATGTCTTTCAATTTACAATTAAGACATTATGTTGGTGGACAAAGTTGAAATATATGAGGTCTAATGTGGTATTGAATTCAGCTGTACGGCCATTTCATGACATGAAGAAATATTTGCAAAATATGTCTTCTTGTTTTTCTGACATACTGTACATCATTCAATATTGTTTCTCACTGTGGTAAATCCTAATTTATTTGTTTTTAATATGCCAAAGACTGCTAATGATTGTGTAACCAGGTGCAAGAAGGGAAGGGCAGAATTGGCATACCTAACATATAGTAACAGCATTTCCTTCTCCCTTTCTTATTAAAGAGAAGAATGACCTGATCTATGAGCTTATGCAGGATACTGGTCTCAACAGAAAGCTAAAGTGTCTGGAAAATACAACACCTGCTATTGTTTTCATGTGATATCTTCAACCAATCAAAAAAACATTTCTATTGTATACTTGTTGTGACTTCTCTTTCAAAATCTTATTTATTTTTAAGACTAATGTCCTGCGCATTGGGGATGGTTCTCAGTTCTTCCACATTGTCCTTTACTTAATTATATGGACCAGATGTTTACTAAAAAGAACTTTTAGAAGCAGAGCAAGTTTGCATAAGTTCACCTCCCATTTAAATGCCTTACACCCTTATTTACCTTACATGGACAGCTGCTGTGATTCTAGAGTTAAGTCATTTGCAAGGAATACATGATTTTACACCATTCTGTACAGCCATCCAATATAAAGTCTCACCAAGTCAGGCACAGATAGGTGAAACTCTATTAGCTCTTTTGGCATGGAGTGTGTCCCATGTATGCTGATGTTGAAATTGTTAAATATTTTAACTGACAACTTTTTTTGTGATGCATTATTATCAACAATTGACTTCTTACTCTTCTCTGGTTCACCATCTATCAGGACAAAGACTTAATGTTACCAACTGAGATGCAGAACACCATTTACTCATTCTAATCACAATAAAGCACAATCTATGATTCTACTCCTGGCCAAGACCTTGTTTCAAGCTGCATTTGTCTCTACCAGATTCTCAAGCATCGGGTGACCACCGCAATTTACCAGAGATAGTAAGACTGACATCAGTGGACTATAATTTAGGAGGGGTACTGCACAATGAACAATCCATTTTCTAAGGGTAAGACTCAACAATACTCCAATCAATCACAACAGACGTAATTCATATATGCAACATATAAAGAGTGGATTAGGCCATGGAAGCACAGAAGCATATTCATGTTTCATGTCTTTTGTCATATTTGTGAGAGCCAAAAAGTGCATAATGATGTAA
This sequence comes from Erpetoichthys calabaricus, assembly GCF_900747795.2. NCBI lineage: Eukaryota > Metazoa > Chordata > Cladistia > Polypteriformes > Polypteridae > Erpetoichthys > Erpetoichthys calabaricus. The sequence goes on along the minus strand of NC_041397.2, from coordinate 225,676,997 downwards.
AGCTCTGTCAAAGCTGTTAATTAAGAAATTATTTTCTGAAGGTGAATGTTTTTAAGATCTGTTCTTTAAGAATTTCAAGATATAAAATGCAAAAACAACTTAATAGAAATTTAACAGATGTTTAAATGTGAATTATCAAAACCAAATCATCATTCAGTTTTTCTTGTACCTTCTGTTTGAAATGCTTTCCCTTAATTAAATGCTACTGATATTTCTCTGTTTTGCAAAAAAGGACTAGAGTCAAATCACTGTGAATCATAAAAACAAAAACATACCTTTGAACTTACAAATAACCAACTGTATTAATAAATGCTTAAATACTATAAGGTATACAGTGCATCCGGAAAGTTTTCACAGCGCATCACTTTTTCCACATTTTGTTATGTTACAGCCTTATTCCAAAATTAATTAAATTCATTTTTTTCCTCAGAATTCTACACACAACACCCCATAATGACAACGTGAAAAAAGTTTACTTGAGATTTTTGCAAATTTATTAAAAATAAAAAAATTGAAAAAGCACATGTACATAAGTATTCACAGCCTTTGCGATGAAGCTCAAAATTGAGCTCAGGTGCATCCTGTTTCCCCTGATCATCCGTGAGATGTTTCTGCAGCTTAATTGGAGTCCACCTGTGGTAAATTCAGTTGATTGGACATGATTTGGAAAGGCACACACCTGTCTATATAAGGTCCCACAGTTGACAGTTCATGTCAGAGCACAAACCAAGCATGAAGTCAAAGTAATTGTCTGTAGACCTCTGGGACAGGATTGTCTCGAGGCACAAATCTGGGGGAGGTTACAGAAAAATTTCTGCTGCTTTGAAGGTCCCAATGAGCACAGTGGCCTCCATCATCCGTAAGTGGAAGAAGTTCGAAACCACCAGGACTCTTCCTAGAGCTGGCCGGCCATCTAAACTGAGCGATCAGGGGAGAAGGGCCTTAGTCAGGGAGGTGACCAAGAACCCAACTTTCACTCTGTTAGAGCTCCAGGTCCTCTGTGGAGAGAGGAGAACCTTCCAGAAGGACAACCATCTCTGCAGCAATCCACCAATCAGGCCTGTATGGTAGAGTGGCCAGACGGAAGCCACTCCTTAGTAAAAGGCACATGGCAGCTAGCCTGGAGTTTGCCATAAGGCACCTGAAGGACTCTCAGACCATGAGAAAGAAAATTCCCTGGTTTGATGAGACAAAGATTGAACTCTTTGGTGTGAATTACAGGCACGGCTCATCACCAGGCCAATACCATCTCTACAGTGAAGCATGGTGGTGGCAGCATCATGCTGTGGGGATGTTTTTCAGCGGCAGGGACTGGGAGCCTAGTCAGGATAAAGGGAAAGATGACTGCAGCAATGTACAGAGACATCCTGGATGAAAACTTGGTCCAGAGCGCTCTTGACCTCAGACTGGGGCGATGGTTCATCTTTCAGCAGGACAACGACCCTAAGCACACAGCCAAGATATCAAAGGAGTGGCTTCAGGACAACTCTGTGAATGTCCTTGAGTGGCCCAGCCAGAGCCCAGACTTGAATCCAATTGAACATCTCTGGAGAGATCTTAAAATGGCTGTGCACCGATGCTTCCCATCCAACCTGATAGAGCTTGAGAGGTGCTGCAAAGAGGAATGGGCGAAACTGGCCAAGGATAGATGTGCCAAGCTTGTGGCATCATGTTCAAAAAGACTTGAGGCTGTAATTGCTGCCAAAGGTGCATCGACAAAGTATTGAGCAAAGGCTGTGAATACTTATGTACATGTGATTTCTCTGTTTTTTTATTTTTAATAAATTTGCAAAAACCTCAAGTAAACTTTTTTCACGTTGTCATTATGGGGTGTTGTGTGTATAATTCTGAGGAAAATAATGAATTTAATTCATTTTGGAATAAGGCTGTAACATAACAAAATGTTTAAAAAGTGATGCGCTGTGAATACTTTCCGGATGCACTGTATGTTTAATTCTAATACAGAAGCTAAGGCTTCACCACAGCTAACACTATTTGTACTGTAATTTACAATATTCTTTTAAAATGATACTCTATAAGTATAAATATCCTTTGGACCTTGGTACAAAATGGAATCACCAAGTACTGCAGATGCACATTTGTTATGAAACTCCCTTGACAATACAATGAAAATATAAAAAAATACATGGTCGTCCCTCATCAATGCCAACAGGACTAACTAGCACTTACTACAGTAATTATTTAATTCACTTAACTACCAAAAGTCTTCTAACCATTCATGCATCTTCTCTATGCGCTCATCCAGGGCAGGGCTGTAGGGCAGCTAATATTTACAGTGGCCTTTAAAAATAGCATCATGCAGTTATATGTGTTTTAAACAAGTATTAGAATGGAGGTATTATTAACATGTTGGTGGCAAAAAAAAAAAAATATCAGTAAAGAACATCTAGAGAAGGATAAAAATGCATATACAAACAAAACCTATTCCTCAAATATTTTCAATTATTGGGCTTTACAGATTAGGAAGAAAACCATATGGTTTGGGAGTAATGCTGATGTTACTGAAGAAGTTGCTGTAAATGTAATTTTTCAAACTGAACACAGAAAGGTGCAAGGCTGTTCATAATGACTATATAAACAAATGAGGAGTGTAGCAAATGCATCTGGTTATCATAGTGGTCTGCTCAATTCTACAATAAATCACCAAGCATAAAAAAAAAGTGTCTGACCTTTCTTGGCAACCCTTGAACAATCTGCTTGGCAGTGTCTTAACAATTCACACAACAAACTTTTCACTGTGCAAATAATATCCAGTTGGCAAGGAAAAATTTTTAACAGAAAAAAAAAAAACTACTTACAGCACGACGAACATCTCTTGAAGACAGATCAATCACCTTTTTATTCATAGCCCATTCATCATCAGACTCCATTATAGCTTTCTGCAAGTAGATAACTTTGGATCTGAGAAATTTTTTCTTAAGACTTACATTAAATTAATTTAAAGTATTTATTCATACATGTCTTCAATTGACATGAGGCATATCACCATGAACATACACTTTATGGAACAACTTTAACACTTAAGATGAGCAGATACTATAAACATTTATCCATTTATTATTGTTCTAAGTCACTTAATCAGAGTTAAGAGATTCATTGTGCTGATTTCTGTAGTTAACGATTCAACACATGAACTACACCCTTGAGAAAAAAATACACAAATAATCAGTCACACTGAAACAATCTAAGTCGACCATTAACTTAGTATATAAGTCTATAGGATGTGAATGGAAAACTGAACTACCCAGTTAAAAATGTTTTAGTCATTAGAAAATGTCAGATGTGTTCCATGGCAAAGATCTAGCAATATATGACCCTCAAACACAAAGACCTAGCAATATACTACCACCATACCAGATGCACTTCAGAAGAGGTCATCCACCTGAAGCTAAGCATGTTCGAGCCTGGCCAGTGCTTAAATGGGAAACTATCTTGGAAAAGCTTGGGTTGCTGTGGGAATAGGAATTAATGAGGCCAACAGGGGGCATTTACCCTGTGGTCTGAATGTGAACCCAATGCTCCAGCTGTAAAAACGGTGCCGTCCTTTGGACGACACCGAGGTTCTGACTCTCTGTTGTCATAAATGAACCCTTGGCATCTTTCATAAAGAGCCGGGTGTTCTCCGATGTCCAGGCTAAATTGTCATCCATGGCTTAGTGATTCAGACCCCCTAATCATCCCGTCTTTAATTGGTTAGTTCTCTCACCACCCAATAGCTAATATGTGGTGAGTGTACAGGAGCAAAAATGGCTGCCATCGCATCATTCAGGTAGATGCTACAAATTAGTGGTTGTTGAAGTGGCTCCCCACTCACAATTAAAAGTGCTTTCAGTAGTGAGTAAAGCGCTGTGTAAGTGTAAAGTATTATTATTATTATTATTATGCAGCTCTGACAATAATAATGTGGCAATGTTAACATATATGGCAGCACCAGGAGCTTAACTGGAATATCACTTGGAGTCGTAAAACATATTGGTCAAAATTGTAATCAAGTGATTACTCTAGAGGTCAAGAGAAATAGGCAGATAAAAATGAAGAACTTCTAATCTATTAAATGAAGACCTTGAATCTGGTAGGCAGCAGCACAAAGATTTATGAGAGTACTGATGTCCAGCATACATGGTAAAGAGTGTGCTGAGCCTTAGAACTAGAAAAACACCCAAGTATGGCAGTGAAAATCCCAGGATTAAGGTCCTTGAAGTTGCAGAGGTGGAGCCTAACCTGGGAAGTGGTCCTTGGCTGAAGATTAAAGGCTTCTTCTGGCCGGACTTCCATGGAACATACAATTAGAAAGCAAGTTGGAAACAGCTCAAATGTCAAGAGGAAGACAGATGAGAAAAAAGGAGAGTTTGGACATGTAGAGTACTTAAATGTTTTAATTATGTGGAACATCAGCCAACCACACAACGTAACAGACATAATGCAACACCTATTTAAGAAGACTCAAAGAGACAAAAGATTTGTTTTCGTCAGTATGTGCATTTATTTTGTTTAGCTCTCTCTCTAGCGAATTACTTCTAATAAAGGACACTTTTTAATTAGTTTGTTATATATTCTGAGTTTGGGCACAGTTGAAGAGTTGCACCTATTCTTTACAAAGATTAAAAAAAAAATACAGTGTGTTATGTTCTCAGCTGTAGATGTCCATTGTTTATGTAATAATCTTAAGGGTACTGTTCAGTAATATCCCACTAAAGGACAAATCTCTCATATCACTTCTGTGTAATAGAAATTTTAGTCAAGGATGTACCTTCTAATAACAGATTTAGCTACATCAACATACATTTTAAAAAGAAAGACATGTTTGCAAATTTTGTTGCTAAAACGTACCACAGAATGATCACTGGCACACGTTTTATTTTTTATGTTACGTAACAAAAAATGATAACAGCTGTAAGTAAGGTTTTTTTCTGTATTTAATATTTAAACAGCTAGTAGAAGTGCATGAGCAGTATCTTTTATATAACAATGTGAAAAAATAAACAAAGGATTTTGTTTATTAAATGAGGCAAGATCGCTATAATTAGGTAGTAAAGCAACTCTTGTTCACTTAACATACAAGACACTCTTAACAAAGCAGATTGTTGTAGTAAGCAAAAAGTGTGGGAAACATATGACACATAACTAAGATTGGACACCACACACCAAAGCAACTGACACCAATCTTGAGTCTATACTCATAAAATTTCACTTTAAGAACATGTTATTGCATTAATAGCCATTCCTGTTATGCATGGACGTTATTTACAAAATGGGCTTCAACATTTAATTTTTAAATAAGCACTGCAAAACTATTGGTTCCTCAGCTTGGTGTAGGTTAACTCAACTTTGTGTTTCAAGTTTTGGCCTGTTTCTTCATCAACACTGCCAACTTATAAAATACCAATTTCTTAAGATATTTTGAATATTAAGTATGCAGAGCCGTGTAAGTCTGGGCCTCTTACCTAAAGCTGCAGATCTATTTTATTCCTACAGTGGTGTTTAATCATCTTATTGATGATTTATTTTGTGCTTTTCAATTCCTTTATTGCCTCTATAAGTATCTTGTTCTACATTTCATCATCACCCAATTTCACATTTTTACATCTACACAAAATTCTTAACTACTACCTACATTTTGCACTTTTATTTCCAAACTTGGAACATTGATTTGTTCTGATTCACTGGTTCTCATGAGTCTGAGTCTCATGACTGCTCTCTGACCATGGAAAAATTTGTATCGTCTGATAAGATGGATTTAGCACTAGTGCTGCAACTAATGATTATTTTGGTAGTCGACTAATCTTTCAATTTATTTTTCAATTAGTTACGATTATTTCATGCCTGACTATTTTGATGCCTGCGACATGTCTTACCTCATCTGCTCATGTCTGTCCACCTGTGAATGTCACCCTGATGTATCTGCATTAACATGATTAAAATTAATCATAATCAAATTAAAATAACAACCAGTGAAACATATGAATTTGAAAATAATCAGATGTTTTATATTAGTGTGACCATCTCAATAAACAAGAAATACACTAAACAATACAAACTAAAGTGCACATAGTCTTTAAACAAAAAAAGTGCATTTAATTTAACCAAAAATGGCTACTGGTGTGTCTTTAAGTCCAACAGTTAAATAAAGTTTCAATACAAATAAAACAATAATGTACAATTTATAAAAGATTCAATTCATATACGCCTGATTGCAGTGCAGGAACGTGAGCATTTCAACATGCTCTGGTGTGAGGCTGGCTCTGTTCTTTGAGACAATGTTCCCAGCTGCTGAGCAGAAACGCTCAGAGGGAGTAGAGTTAGCAGGAATACACAAGAATGATTTTGTAGACAGAGAAAGATGTTTTAATCATCATACTCTGAAGGAAAAGTGTTGTGGTTTATCACATCATGTACTATATTATGCCAAAATAAAAAATAACTGACTAAAATATGTAACAAGCTAATTACTGATATACTCCAAAACACAAGTTGTCTAACGTTAGTTAGAAATGGTTTACTATTCATATGAACTCAAATATAATACGAAAAAAGAAGGAAAAAAACTAGGACGGCTCAGCTACTCCTATTCACTCGTTTACTATAGCTCCAAAGACGTTAGCAAGCATAACTGAAGTTATATGCACTTAACCCTTAAACCACTGCAACCGGCTAGAGTCGGTTTCCAGTGCAATTTGGAAGCATGCCGAAGCCGAGTATATGCGGCAACGTACATTCATTGAACTCCGCAACTGGCTATATTTGCTTCACAGAGCAACTTGGCAGCACGCCGGAGCTGATCAGTCATTGCGTGTATTCGTTGAGCAGCCAGCCCCTGCAGCCTCACTGTCTCTGGGATTCAGCTGCTGCACTAGACGAGCCTGCAATCATCAGCGTTTACCTCTGTGTGTTTGCATGAAACCAGTTCAAGCGCAGTTGGCTCGGTGATTTACTTCATTTCATCAATGGCTTCAGTTGCACCTTGAGCATATAATAATATATTGTTGCAGTAGTTTTTGATATAGTTTTTACAGTTCATTTGCAGTGTGTAAAATGATCAGTGTTGCAGTAATTGTGATGCTCTTTGCATGAAAAAAAACAAGTGTTCCATTAAAATTTCACATTTTCTTTGTGAGTTGTGACGTTTACTTAAAAAGTGCAGGTAAAAAGTATTTGGCGTCCAGGGGTGCACTGCACTGTGAATTTCCCATTGGGATTAATAAAGTATGTATGTATGTATGTATGTATGTATGTATGTATGTATGTATGTATGTATGTATGTATGTATCTATCTATCTATCATTAACCCCTAAGTATGTGTCGGTTTAAGGGTTAACTATCATTGTCGAAACCTTGATATACACAGAAAAGAAAACTCCGATTTGCATAATCTGCATTCAACTTTTTTTTCTTTTTCGGTGAAGTGCTCTAACACTTTAGAAAGTTTCTGTCTCAATTTTTTTCCATTTCCTTCCCCCTCCTCTATCCGACTCGCCATTGCTACCACGTTTATTTTCCTCTACATTCTTCTTCTCCTCAGACGTTCTTCTTCGTTGGTAGGACTGTGTGCAGTCTTGACAAACAATAACAAACGATACTGCCCCCAGACGTTCATGTAGTTCATTGCAGTTACAAAGACCAATGTGGTTCTTTGTGACTGGAGCGTCTATTGAAGGTTCTGTTTATGATGCGTTGACAATAAAAAAATCTGCGTTGACGATTTTTTGTAGTCGACGTCGTCAATTACATCGACTAATTGTTGCAGGCCTATTTAGCACATGGAGTTTATGGCTTTGTAGTGGCCTTAGGACGGCTTAGATGTAGGAGTGACCAAGACACAGTGCACTTTTGCTTAAGTTATACTACCAATGTATACAAAACAGTAAGAACACTTTTTCAGTTCTGCTGTCCAGAAAATGGATGAATAGACAAATAGAGCTTACAGTTGTGAAGGTGAAATTGAAACAGTCACTGGCAAGCAATTATTTGACTCTCAATCACTTTCTTACTGGTCATTACACGACAGGTTGTAAGATCATGTATGTTAAACTGGGCAGTCTTGTGGCCTTGGAACTGCTGCAGATTTTGTCTTTTCTATTTCTCCAGACCCCTAGAGTTTTTTTTGTTCGTTTTTTCTGTCCTCCCAGCTATTGGACCTTAGTTTATTTTTTTGTTATTTAGTATTGCCTAATGTTAATTTTTATTTTTTATAAACTATTCTTTCTTCATCTTATAAAGCACTTTGAGCTAAACCATTTGTATGAAAATATGCTATATAAATCAATGTTGTTGTTATTGTTGCATGGCTTAAATTTACACAGATTTACAAGTTTTCATTAAGTCATTTATTTTCTTTTAAATTGTAAACATATTTTGTAAGATAACCTGATGATGGAATATTTTGTTGTATGCATTAATATTAGCTTGATTTAGTTTGAATTTATGGTCTTGTGTACAAAGTGTAAGAAAATTCTTACTTGCAAACCACCCAGAATACAAAAAGGACAAGAAACACAGCATCATTAAAAGCAAAATCAGATGATTACTGTATGCAAGAAATATCTGCAGTTGCCAGAGTGTATTTGTATAGCCTTATGATCTATGGATAACTATCATTATCTTGTGCTGAAAGAACTGGTGGTCCTGATTTCTTTGCCAAAAAGTGCATAATTAATGAGGTCTTTAACAATAATGTTTGTGTCTTGATGGCACCGTGTGTTATACAGTAACAAAAGACTACGCCCTGTAGTGCTTTGAGATCCTGAGCTGAAAAGTTGTGAAACCATGATGTAATGCACCCACTACCAACTACACTGATGGTGCCAACTAGAGTTGGTGAGCACAAAGAGAGTCAACTGAGGTTACCTGAAACATTTGAGTACATAAAGGCACTGTTAAGCCTTCTGAAAGCAGAAGAAATGTACTGTGCCCATTTCAGGTCAACAGTGGTGGCAACTTTTAAGAAATTTAAAGTTTCTCACTCTCATCTAAATGATAATGCCAATAGATGGTCTACCTTACTTTACTTTTCAAATAAATAATACATATATAATGGCTTTATGAGGAGGTGCACAGTTACAACTGCAAATCTTAACTCTTTACCTTGAAGTAGATAGGGGCCATGTCCCCTATTTCCCTTGGAAGTGGAATGCACTCATACACCATATGCCGTCTTTGTTTTGGGTTCATGTGAGTCTCCAGGAAAACACAGTCAAGTCCTTTATCGTTAAAAGTTTCTACCAAGGATTTACGAAAAGCCTATTACAAAGAGAATCAAAAGCAGGAACTTTAAAAATTAAAAAGATGTAAGAAGACCTTGGTGAACAATATGAAATATTATACAAAAAAAGGGTCATATTAAGATAAAAAAGTAGTTTTGAAATTGTTAACAAAAACACCTTGAAATACTCCTTATTAACAAAAAAATAATTTACCATATTTTTTAACTTCATCCTGTTACTAATTTACAAGCAACAGCAAATACAATACAAAATATGTGTGGAAAATTAATGTATAAACATTTTCCTCATTCTTACCTGAATTTCCTGCCAAATGTCTTCATCCAAAGAAGTTGCCGCAGTGTGGTGTTGAAGAGGAACTATTAAGCAGTGACCCTCTACCAGTGATACACAATTAGGTAGACATAAATATACCTGATTTAGACAAAAAAAAACAAAAAAAAAAAACAAAGGTAAACAAAGCTATTTTCATACTAGAATGTAGCAGTATTTTTTGCTTTAAGATTCATTTAGTTTTAGCTTTTTATTTGGTTTTTAATTTTTTTTTTGTTTTATTTAGTTTTAGTTTTTTAGCAATTAACTTTTAGTTTTTCTCACGTTTTATTTTTTTGTTTTAGTCACCAAAACATATTAACATGGACACTTATTCTGTAAGTCTAAAAATACAGTTTTCAAAATTTGATATCATTCATTTGTATACTTGTCAACTTGATACAAGAACATGTGATGCATACAGTTTTACCATTTATGACAGAGCTCAGTTGTCTCATTATAACAAGACTGTTCAAGGCTTCCAGTGTAATCAAAAAATGCAAGAATCGAAAAACCACTATGTACCGTTGTCACTTCTTACATTAACTTGAAATAACTTTAAGCAAAATGGTTATTTAATTTCAAAAACACTATCATTTTCTTTTGTGCAATTCTCTTTGCGAGCAGTAACAGAATTGCACACATACACTCTTTTATGCCATATTTAGCTTTGATATTTACTGGTGCTATGTAATCTACCCTTTCCAAATGTTGGAAGTGTATTTTTCTAAGAGAATTCAATACTTGAATGGTGTAAATAACAGAAATATACACTAAAGTTTAACATTTATATAGTGCATTTCTGTACATCTGCTTTAGCAAAATCACAAAATGTGTCTTGCATAAGCAATAGGCAATTAATACTTTAATAATGTTCTGTCTTTCCACTGCTAATGCCTTACTGTTACAAGTGTGCTACAAGTACGCTACAGTGTTTCTTTCCAAGCACTATTTTACTAGATGCATGGATGCAAGCAACTTTGCTCACAAAAATGTTTTACAAAATAGGTCTGCACAATGGGGCTCAGGGCGGGAATCAGTCTTTGAAGGAGCCATAGACACATTCACGCAAAGAAAACAACCAACACAAATACACCAACTGCAACAAGGCTAAAAATAAAGCCTGAGCCCAAGGGGCTCTGAAGTAAGAATGCTGGGCACCGCACCACTAGGTCACCCTGTTTCAAAATATTATATGACTGAATTAAAAATTAATTAATACTTTATTTATTGGTTTCTGCTGGGTTGTCTCCAGCACCCTTCTGGATTCTCTTTTCTTCTTTAGTATGTGTGCATGATTGAGCCTGGCAAAGGACTAGCCTCTTAACCATGTGGGTATCTCATGTGATCCTAAACTCTGCGGATGTACTGCATTTATTTATTTTTTATGTTATTTTATTTATGTAATTTACTTGTGTAATATTAGATAGGAATGATATCATTCTATAGGTCAGCTTCATCTGCCATGGCGATACCATATGTTAACAATACAATATGGTAAACCTTGTGTCACTGTCCTAAGAAAACAACCCTCAATCGGAAACCAGAGCTACTCATTAATAAAGTATAATAGTTGCATAACTGGTGATAATACAGTCATATGAAAAAGTCTGGAAACCCCTCTCAGCCTGCATAATAATTTACTCTACTTTCAACAAAAAAGATAACAGTGGTATGTCTTTCATTTCCAAGGAACATCTGAGTTCTGGGGTGTTTTCCGAACAAAGATTGTTAATGAAGCATTATTTAGTTGTATGAAATTAAATCAAATGTGAAAAACTGTTCTGTGCAAAAATGTGGGTACCCTTGTAATTTTGCTGATTTGAATGCATGTAACTGCTCAATACTGGCTGCTTGCTACACCAAATTGGTTGGATTAGCTCATTGGACACAGGTGTGTCCAATCATGAGAAAAGGTATTTAAGATGGTCAATTGCAAGTTGTGTTTCTCTTTGACTCTCCTTTGAAGAGTGACAGCATGGGATCCTCAAAGCAACTCTCAAAAGATCTCAAAACAAAGATTGTGCAGTATCATGGTTTAGAGGAAGGCTACAAAAAGCTATCTCAGAGGTTTATTAAACTGTCAGTTTCAACTGTAAGGAATGTAATCAGGAAATGGAAGGCCACAGGCACAGTTTCTGTTAAATCCAGGTCTGGCAGGCCAAGAAAAATACAGGAGCGGCATATGTGCAGGATTGTGAGAATGGTTACAGACAACCCACAGATCACCTCCAAAGACCTGCAAGAACATCTTGCTGCAGATGGTGTATCTGTACATTGTTCTACAATTCAGCACAATTTGCACAAAGAACATATGTATGGCAGGGTGATGAGAAAGAAGCCCTTTCTGCACCCACGCCACAGAGTCGCTTGTTGTATGCAAATGCTCATTTAGACAAGCCAGATTCATTTTGGAACAAAGTGCTTTGGACTGATGGGAGAAAAATTGAGTTATTTGGTCATAACAAAAAGCGCTTTGCATGGCGGAAGAAGAACACCCGCTACCTACTGTCAAATTTGGTGGAGGTTCCATCATGCTGTGGGGCTGTGTGGCTAGTTCAGGGACTGCGGCCTTTGTTAAGGTTGAGGGTCAGATGAATTCAACCCAATATCAACAAATTCTTCAGGATAATGTTCAAGCATCAGTCACAAAGTTGAAGTTACGCAGGGGTTGGATATTCCAACAAGACAATGACCCAAAACACAGTTCGAAATCTACAAAGGCATTCATGCAGAGGGAGAAGTACAATGTTCTGGAATGGCCATCATAGTCCCCTGACTTGAATATCATCGAAAATCTATAGGATGATTTGAAGCAGGCTGTCCATGCATCAGCAGCCATCAACTTTAACTGAACTGGAGAGATTTTGTATGGAAGAATGGTCAAAAATACCTCCAACCAGAATCCAGACACTCATCAAAGGCTATAGGAGGCGTCTAGAGGCTGTTATATTTGCAAAAGTATTGATGTAATATCTCTGTTGGGGTGCCCAAATTTATGCACCTGTCTAATTTTGTTATGATGCATACTGCATATTTTCTGTTAATCCAATGAACTTAATGTCACTGCTGAAATACTACTGTTTCCATAAGGCATGTCATATATTAAAAGGAAGTTGCTACTTTGAAAGCTCAGCCAATGATAAACAAAAATCCAAAGAATTAAAAGTTCCCAAACCTTTTCATATGACTGTACACATAAACAAAATGATGGACCAGTACATTATGGTGTCAACCCTCTCAAATAACTTTAGAATAACTAGGGATAGTTCAACTTAGCATAAAGGCCCTAAAATGTCATGATGCTGTCCCCAGGGCTGGCAGGGACAGCTTGGGAATGGTACAGATGTTGGGCAATATTAAAGTGTGATCTATCAATTTTATTACACTTGCCATAAATAATTATGGAGGCAATATGGCATGGATTCCACTCATCTCATCAAATTATTCCTTTAATTTCAAATGGTTACATTTCCTTGTGGATGTATGATTTAACATGACAATAAACAAGGCACTGGGCAAGACCCTTTGAATAGCTAGAGCAAATCTCTATTTAAACTGCTCCTCTCATGGGCAGCTGTATGTTGCTATCTCAAAGGTGAGCAGCAGCAAGAAATTGTTTATTTGTGCCTCTGATATCGTACAGTAAAAATCACACTTTAACAGGAAGTATTACACTGACTGCTTTCTTATGAATTGGTGTGGTATTAATCAAAATTAAATGAAAAGCCAATTTATCATTATTATGAAACACCATGGTACTTCTTTATGTAAAGCGTCTTAGCCTTCAAAAACTGTATTAACATTAAACGTCTGAAACTGTTTAAGAGATCTATTGAGAGCTTTTATAAGTGCAGGCAAAGAATGATAAACTGTAATCTGAAGCTTTCACATTACAACTGTGTCTATTTTATTTCCTTCATTTGCTTTTTACTTTTCTGTGGATCATATACTAGCTGAGTTGTATTTTCTTCACAAGAGTCAGAAAAAATCATGGTTTTGAAAGTTGTAGTGAAAAATGTGTATCCCTGATAATATAAATTTTCTCAGTAAGATTAAAGAACAAATCTAATTTGTTTAGGCTAATTTCAAACATATTGATAAACTATATAGGTTGAACCAACTGACATGTCAACTTCAATCTGTTACTTTGTGAAAAAAGTATGCATTCTTTTGACATCTCTGAGCATAATACACGAAAAAATGAGTGGGGGATACTCAACATTTTAATTTTTTAAATAAAGTAAAAAAGCAACAATTTACAGCAAAGTTTTGAAATAAAACCCAGATAGCACCAGATAAAACAGTGAGTTAGCAAATATGGTTCAGTTTACTTTAAAACAGAGGCAGAATTGTTGGAACTACTGCTTCACAACTTTAAGAATGTGGATTTAATCCTTTCAAATTGGCCAGCAAAAATTACAAATGAATAAGCTTAACCGGAAAGTTAAAGGGCTGAATATCTTGGCATATTTAATTAGCTTTACCATCTCAACATTTAGAATCACAATAAAAAATTATTGTTAACTGTTCTTAACAATCTTAAAACTATTTTCAGAAAGAACAGATGAACTGAACCTGTATTTTATTCTGATCTCCACTTTTGGGATTGAATATAAGTATTCAGACTTCTTCACTTTCAGCACATTTTACTGTGCTGTAGATTTAAATTAAAATTGACAAATTTGTCATCTTTGCCAAACAGGATAGGTTGCACCTCTCCACAATATGGAGTGCAACAGTAAAGGGTCTTAAATCCTTATATAAATGGGAGATTTCAGTTTTTGATTCTTACTATATTTCAAACCTTTCTGAAAACATGTCTTTACTTTGTTATTATAAGTTACTGAGTGTACAGCAAATTTATCAATTTAAAAAACAAAACAAATTGTGCAGAAATAAAAGGGATCTGAATACTTTTTGAATCCACTGTACAGATTTACTTTTTTTGATTTAAGGTGTAGGACAAGACAAGGATGCCCTCTTTCACAACTGTTTTACACCAATACCTATTAATTATACTCTATGCATTTGTTCAACAGTGTGACTGTCTGGGAATTTAGAGAAGAACATTCAAACAAAATCTTTCCATGTACACAGATGTATTCAATTTGCTTCAAAGCATTAATCTGTAGCTTACACTCACTTATGGGTACTTATTATTTCAAAAGAAAGTATTTTCATAAGGTTTTCTACAGAAAATTTTCAAAGCAGCAAAAATGAATTCAATTGAATACCTTATTAAACCAGAACCGCAATACACAACAAACAAACAAATCTGTGCATTACTCTTCATTACAAATATAAACCATTTTCTTTTCTAAACAGTCGCTTTAATTATCAATACTATTGATTTAAGGTGCTCAATGAAGCCTCTGGATTGGGTCAGACTTCACTGTCAGAAGAAACACATTATTATATTTTGTCATTTAAACCATTAACCAAAAAACAACTCCAATTTTCATGTCTAAGAAAGGAATTATTTGAATTCCATTATTTACTCAACATAAATATTAGATATAACAGATGCAATTTACACAAACGCAAAAATTCTACAATGCTTCAAAATTTATTAAATAAAGCAAATTTTCTTAACAGAGTCAATGTTTTATGTAATAGAAGTAATTGAAAAGGTGTTTCACATCGAGTACAAAGAAATCACCAAAGTTTTTGCAAATATCGCCAAACTCTGCAAAATGCATTGAAGTCAGTGGATAAACTAACTGAACTAGATTTGACTGGATTATAATGGTGCAATCATCTTGAAAGTGTCCCTGAGGGCAAGGGAAACATCTACTAACTATACTGGACTGACTGTGGCCAAAAAGGTGACCTGAGCTGTGTGGCAGTGGTGCCAATTACTGCACTACCGTGCCTCCGTGAGAAATCAGAAATAATGAACTAATGAGAACTTTAAACACTGGAAATTCAAAGAAATGATTGCCAAAGAGAATAGTTTTTTTTAATCCAGTCTCACTGGGCTTTTTAAGTGTCCCAAAGGGCTAGGGAAGCACCTGCTGGACGAATTTTTGGCCAAAAAGGTGACCTGAGCTATGAGGCAGCACTGCCAACCACACCATGCCTCTTTGAGATTAAATTAATTGAATTATCAGAGCAGTAAAATTTATTACTGACAGCGGCAAAAGGAGCAGGCAGCATGAATTCAGAGGCATGAACCCCACAAGCTCAGTGTATAAAAGATTTACTAAAAAACAGGAGAGGGATAGAGAAAGATAGACCAGGAATCCATCTAGTCCTTGGAATCAGCAGAAGGGGGCTGGAAATCACTGCTGATCCAGGACTCATTCTTTTTTTTTTTATATATATAAAAGTCAGTCGGTCCACAGAATCTGTGGACAACCGGATCGGATCGTCTTCTCTGTGACCTTCCTGCCTGAAGCAATGAAAGCCTGCTCAGACAGTAAGCTGGAAGCCAGGCAACACGACACTTCCACTGCATACTGAGCAAGCTCAAGCTTAAATTCAACCTTATCACCCAGAACTCCATGGGGTCATCAGTGAGCACAGGATTATTTGCACCAATACACCCCAGGTAGTCACTCACCATGCGGTCTAGCTGCTGGTGTTGACTGCTGCTATTGCCACCCTTTGTTGGGCTGGGTCGTTAAGTCTGGAAGAAGACTCCATACATCCATCAGATTGCTGCCGCCACCACCACGGCTGCTGCTAATATTGACAGCTCTTTGATGGACATGTGGAGAGGAAGCAGGGAGGTGATGGTGGGGGTATGCCTCAAGCAGCTTCCTGGTAAGGACAGAATGGAGGTGGCACATCCTCCAATCCTGTTGGCTGGGCTCCATAAACTAGCCCATCTTGGATTTTTACTGGGCTGTGGTTCACTGCCATGAGCTGTTCCCACAGATGCTCCACCATGTACATGGGGTAGAGTTCCACTGCATGGCTGCATCACGAACCAACCCATGGAACGGCAGGTGGTAGTGCTGCTGTTGCATTTTTGGAAGCAAAGCACTGGCAGTAGGGGAGCGGTGAAGATGGCCGCAGTCCTACTGTGCCTTGCTCAGAAGCCAAACCCCAGGTAAGTTCAGAGGAACCTCTGCACCACAAGGTTGAGTATGTAAGCAAAGAATGGCATGTGGGTCAATTTGCTGAATTGCCAGGAGGATGGTGCTGTTGTCTGATACCACACTGCCCATCTGGAGCTGCTGGGCAGTCATCCACCTTAGGCCCTGACCCTTGAAGGCAGCAAGTATCACAGGCCCAGTATGGCTCCTCTTACACAGACACACCAGCTCCAGTACAGCCTAGTACTGGCCGTGCACAGCCATAGTATAGCTCCCTAAATCCCTTTATCCGCTCTAAATGTGTCTAACACCTCCCCCAACAACTCCTGTTCATCACTTTCTGGTCTATTCTTGCCTCCTTTTGGACTTTTTCCTCAGAGATACCCCAAGGTGTGATTAAACAGCAGGAGGGATTCCTCCTCAGGGGAACCTGTTAAGGATATGAAGCCTTGGTCACAGCTCGTTGGCTGCACAGAGCTGCTTTGATTGCATAGTTGCTTACTGCTTCTGCTGCTGGCCATCACTGCAAAACTGCCAGGTACTGCTGCAGGCGGCCGAAAGGACGTGGATGGGTTGGTGGTAGTACGCCTTGACCAACTCCACCCTTCATGGGAATTGAATAGCATTGTTGAGGGGGAAAAATATAAAATACACAAACACACAAAACAACAGGAGGACAAATACATGTGTTTTTTTTTTTTTTTTAAACACTGCTGCACAGAAAGCCGCCAAACCTCCACAACCCTTTAACAACAAAAGACATGGATGGGAACGATAACCATGAACAAAATTCAACAAATGACCACAAACTAGCAATAAGTTATATAAAAAAAAAAAACTATCACAACAGCACTGAACACCTACGAAAAATGAAACCCCAATAGCAATAAGACCTTTAATTTATTTCTTTCTACCACTAAGTCCCACAGAGTCTGTAATGCAGAAGTTCAACATAATATATCCGGGGAGTGGTCCCATCCAATGTTGGCTGCAACAGCTCCGGGGAATTTGGTGTTGGCCACTCTGAGATTCTTGGATCTACTCTGACAGATGTATTGATCAATGATTATTATAAAATAACTATGATTGCTTAACATTTGTTGGCTGTCTGGTGTGAACATTCTGCTTCAGGTCAAAAAATGACCTCTTTATCAAATGTATTAGTATATTTGCTGTAAAGCTTATGATCATTCATAGCTCAACTTCAGCTTATATATAAGGCCCCAACATTCTGCTATAGAGCAATTCTGGTGTAACTATCAAACCTTAGCTTTCTTAATGACAGTGAATCAACCAAGTTCAAGAGCAAAAAAAGGACCCCTAAAAGTTGACACAATCCCAACTAGTTTAACATTG
The DNA here is from genome assembly GCF_900747795.2 of Erpetoichthys calabaricus. Classification (NCBI taxonomy): domain Eukaryota; kingdom Metazoa; phylum Chordata; class Cladistia; order Polypteriformes; family Polypteridae; genus Erpetoichthys; species Erpetoichthys calabaricus. The sequence goes on along the minus strand of NC_041397.2, from coordinate 225,659,047 downwards.
TGGATTATGTCATTTTGTGGTAGTAGGTATTTTCATTAGATAGTGGGGCCTCATTTTACTGAGGATGAAAAATATGCATTAAATAATTCTGTCCACCAATATTGTTCCAAAAGACTACAGGATCATGCAGATGACCTCTTAAATATTTAACAGTTTAACAGTTGTTACTACAGGATTTCTTCTAGCTGAATTTATACTGTTGTTATATAAATATTGATAGAATTTATAGCAAAAACGGTTTGGAGAACCCAGGAGTCCTGACATTTTTTGAATATCCTTTCTAGTTAAATACAGAATATATTTGAAGGCTATCAACATCTAGCCAGAGACAAGTGGTCTTGTTTTCTTCTCAGGTTTTGCACTACTGTCTAACTGTAAAATGACGAATCCCAAAATGTTTTCTTATAGCTGTTAATATTTACTTTAAACTGACAACCACTTTCAACATTCTTCACTTGGTGGTGGCTGGCTATAGATTGTGGCAAGGTTTATTACAATAACCTTGAAGTAGAGTGCCAAACTGAATAAATGTAAGACCTTTATATAACAGAGATCCTTAAGGCACAGAGAACTGGAATCTAATCTGACAGTAAGACTGGGAAGTAATTAAAAATTTGGTCAATTAATATGGTATAATGCATTTGTATATTCTATCCAGAGTAAAACACATTTTTTAAACAAATCTATTAATATTATTAACTTTGCATACAAACATACCTCACACTATGCTGGCATGGAATCGACAGCACCTATTCAACCTTTTTGACTCAATAAATGTACAGCAACTAACTCACTCACACTGCTACCACCAAGAGAAAACAGCACAAGGCAGAGCTTTTCCCGGTAATTTCTTTCTGTTTGCATCAAATCAACAATAGGGGTGAAGCATATATTATTCTGATCAACAATTTTAAAGGAGCAAGCTCACTTATTACACACAGTTCACATACTAGTACATGCACAAAGGGATTACCTTCAAACACTAATGCTCCAACATAAAATTACATTTCCTATTTTCTTTTCTATTCATAGACTTCCATGTTTCATGGTAAAACATTTTTTACATTTAAATATGTTTAAGTTTTTTATTGATTTAGCATATCAGCATTTTGGTTTTTTTTTTTTCTTCTTTGAAATCAATGCTGCAATCTTGTATATCGGGTCAAGTTCAGAATATTTGGCACAGGCCAATAATAAAAGCAAAGTTCCATTATAAATATGGTCAATGTGCAGACCAAATCTGAATGGTGAATATTATATAAACTGTTTAATCAACGGATTGACTGAAGCCTCTGATACAGTAGGTTTAGAACATAACATTCCACATTCTACTCCTGAGAAGTGAGAAAATGGACCATTTTAAAGAAAAGAATTGGGTCATTTTGAATTTAATGGCAGCAACATGTCTCAAAAAAGTTGGGACAGGGCCATGTTTACCACTGTGTAGCATCCCCACTTCTTTTAATAACATTCTGTAAATGTCTGAGAACTGAGGAGACCAGTTGCTGGACTTTTGGGAGAGGAATGTTGTCCCATTCTTGTCATACATATTATTCTACCTACTCAACAGCCCTGGGTCTTCTTTGTCCTATTTTTTGTTTCATGATCTGCCAAATGTTTTCAATTGGTGAAAAAATCTAAACTGTAGGCAGGCCAGTTCAGCACCTGGACTCTTCCACTATGAAGCCATGCTGTTGTAAATATGACATTTAGCATTGCCTTGATGAAATATGCAAGGCCCTCCCTGAAAAAGACGTTGTCTGGATGGGAGCATATGTTGTTCTAAAACCCGTATAAACCTTTCAGCACTGATGGTGCCTTTCCAGATGTGAAATCTGCCAAAACCATAGGCACTCATGCACCCCCATACCATTAGAGATGCAGGCTTTTGTACCGAGTATTGATAACAAGCCAAAAGGTTTCTCACATCTTTAGTACAGAGGACGCATGTCCATGTTTTCAAAAAGAATATCAAATTTCGATTTTTCTGACCACAGAAAAGATTAAATGAGCTTTGGCCCAGACAAGACGGTGGTGTTTCTGGATCATGTCCACATATGGCTTCTTCTTTGCACGATAGAGCTTTAACCATTATTTGTGAATGGCACGGATAACTGTGTTCACAGACAATGACTTCTGGAAGTGTTCCTGGGTCCATGCAATGATTTCCATGACAGAATCATGCCTGTTTTTAATGCAGTGCAGCCTGAGAGACAGAAGATCACAGGTATTCAATCTTGATTTTTGGCCTTGTCCCTTGAACACAGAGATTTCCCCATAATTTTGGAATCTCCTAATGATATTACTTACTATAGACAATGAGCTTTTCAAAGTCTTCGGAATTTTACGTTGAGAAACATTATTTTGAAATTGTTCCAGAATTTGAAGACACAGTTTTTTTGCAGACTGGTGAACCCCTGTCCATCTTTACTTCTGAGAGACACTGCCTCTCTAAGATGTTCTTTTTATACCCAATCATGTTACTGATCTGTTGCCAATTAATCTAATAAGATGCAAAATGTTCCTCCAGCTGTCTCTTTTTAGTACCACTTACTTTTTTAGCCTTTTGTTGCCCCCGTCCCAACTTTTTCAAGACGTGATGCTGCCATCATTTTCAAAATGAGCCCATATTTTCATGAAATATATGTCTCAATTTCAACATTTGGTGTGTTTTCTATGTTCTATTGTATATAAAACATGGGTTTATGAGATTCACAAATCATTGCATTCTAGTTTTATTTACATTTTACACAGCATCCCAGCATTTTTGGAATTGGGGTTGTAAATATATCACTGAAAACGCTATATTGACAGGGCATGTGCTATCACAATTACCAGCTTAAAGCATATCATACCAATGACGTTTCTGAGCATCACAATCTTAAACCAAATACCTTTGAACCAATAGAAATGATGAGATGTTTAGGCAGTTCAGAGCTGTCAAAGCAGAAGGGACACTTCTCCATTCTCTCTGCAAGTCGCCTGTGTTCCCGAATGGCTGCTTGTCTATGGTGCTCATCTCCTTCTCCAGATCTGCTTTTTTGAGCTACACTGGAGACAAACATGTCATCCAGGGTGTGGTAATCCCGGTCCATCTTTCCCATTAGCTGTCAAAAAGAAAATAAGTATACTATAAACAACTGCATATGTGCTAAAATTCTAATGGTTAGTATGGTTAGTTTACTTCTTTAAATAAGCAGATGAAATAATGTTAAAGATAAATACTACCAAGTACTGAAGAACAGAGCTGAAATACCTTGTTAAACCAAACAAATAATGAAAACCCAAACATTACCAATAAAATTATTTTGCATAACAGAATAACTAGGTTTTATTTAACAACTCTGTCAGTTTGAAGCAAACCTCCATAAGACATGAAAACAATATGTATATAAGTTTAAATTGTAATAATTAGCATTTTTAACCTTTCTCATAGCTGAAAACAAGTATTTTTGTATTTACTACTTATGAATCCATTTTTATGCTGATGATTTGCTGAATCACTGTCTCAGAAATAATCTACTCAACTAACACCTACCTCTTTCAATATTATAATTGTCGTTTAACTTTTAAGTTCCTAATTCATGCAATTTTAGAACATCTCCAACTCTGTAACAAAATCTGAGAGCTTGATATAAAACTATGAAAAAGAGAGGCTGAAAACATCCTACTGAGGACAGAATTACACTCTGTTAAAAAACATTAAACTCTAAATATGTTTCAGTTCATGAAAACTAGGACTTTGGAAATTATTTTTCTCCCTCACAACACTTAAATTAGAGGCCAACTTTAAGCAATATTTACTGTTGTGGCAATATGCTGTGTTCATTTACCTAATCAAATTGGGACACTGAAGGAGAAAGATACATTTGAAAAAGAAAAATGACGTTCATTATTATGATCATTTTGTAAATAAAATCCTAGCCATGAAGCTAAGAAGAAGTAGAAGAAGAATGTCCTTTCATCACAGGTGGCACAGTGGTAGTGCTGCTGCTTTGCAGTAAGGAGACAGTGGAAGATTGTGGGTTCGTTCCCGGTTCCTCCCTGTGTGGATAGCGCTTTGAGAACTGAGCAAAGCGCTATATAAATGTAATGAATTATTATTATTATTATTATTATCAATCTATTTTCTCAACCAACTCTTTCCAATAAAGATAAAAAATACCAAGCATGTTGAAGTCTTGTTCATTCTTCCGTAACAATCTATATATATAGTTCACTAAGTCCATGGCAAGCAATACGCACGCAAACCATGTGAAGCAAGACGCACGCAAGACAAAGCCACGTCCGCCAACAATTCACTAAGCAGCCGACCATGGTACGTAAGACAGAGACCAGACCATTGCAAGCAAGACGCACGCAAGTCCATGGCAAGCAAGATGCACGAAAGACAGAGCCCTGCCCACCAACTCTAAGACCAGGGGATATGCACGACAGAGCCCCGCCTGCCAACTCTAACCCTCCTCCCGAGTCCACCCTCTCTCTCGAGGCACGTAGCACCTCACCAAACACTGCCTCAGTCGCTCTAGTCTCTGCTACAGTCCACATGCACCTCTGAGCCACGTTGACTTTTCATTGTTATTTTTGGTTCCGGCTGCTTTTCTATATATAATCCACCAAGTCGCCCGACCATGGGATACGCACGCACGCACGCACGCAAGACAGAGCCCTGCCCGCCAACTCTAACCCTCCTCCCCGAGGCATGCGCACTTTCTGCTCATGTGCCTGCCCCTAACTCCTAATCAAACACATCCTGAGGTCGCTTTCTCCCGCGTCACCCTTGCTCTTGAGGCATGCGCACTGCCTGCTCATGTGCCCGCCCCCAACTCCTCACCTGAGTCACTTTCATCTGTGTAGGCACGTGAGAGAGACACACCCACACAAGCGCGCAAGAGAGACACACACACACAGGTGCGCGCGAGAGACATACACACACAGGCGCGCGAGAGAGAGCCACACACACAGGCGCGCGAGAGAGAGCCACACACACAGGCGCGCGAGAGAGAGAGAGACACACACACACACAGGCGCGCGAGAGAGAGAGAGAGAGAGACACACACACACACAGGCGTGCGAGAGAGAGAGACACACACACACACAGGCGCGCGAGAGAGAGAGAGAGACACACAAATTGCCTTTATCTGCCAAAACCAGTTTTCAGTCATGGACAATTGTATGTTGCTCTCTCCAGAGTTCCATCTTTTCATTCACTCACAGTCGTATCCTCAAACTCACCCCATTTGGACAACTGTGTCGTTCAGGAAGTGTTCACCCGCCGCGGGTTGGCTAGTTTTAGAAATTTCTGGTCATTTACAAATGTAGTGCAGATGATCTTAAAAGTCACCATTCTAGAGTCAAAACTACCACATTCTCACAGAAGAGCAGTAACAGTTATTTTTTTGGCACATTTTCACACAAAGAATGTAGTTTGAAGCTTTGCAAGATGTCAAACCCTCTCACCTTTTTCACATTTTGTTATGTTGCAACCTTATACTAAAGTCATTTAAATTGTGTTTTCCCCTTATTAAGCAAGACTCAATGCCCCAATATCAAAAAATGAAAACAGGATGTTAGAATTTTTTTCAAATGTATTCAAAATAAAAAATGTTCACATGTACACAAGCATTCAAAACCTTTAATAAGTACTTGAAGCACTTTTGGCAGCAATTGCAGCCTGGAATCCTGTTGGTTTTGAGCACCAGACACCTGGATTTGGGGATTTTCTGCTGCTGTTCTCTGCAGATCCTCCCAAGCTTTGACAGGTTGGATGGAGACTGTCGGTGAACAGCTATTTTCAGGTCTCTCTGAAAATGTATAATTGGGTTCAAGTCTGGGCTCTGGCTGGGCTACTCCAGAACATTCACAGAACTGTCACCAATTCACCACTGAACTTGTCTTTGCTTTGTTGTTAGGGTTGTTGTCCTGTGGGGAATGCGAACCTTTAGACTTGTAAGAGGTTGAGAGCAAACTGGAGCAGGAGTTCATTAAGGATATCTCTGTACATTACTCTGTTCTGTTTTAACTCAATCCTGACTAGACTCCCAGTCCCTGACACTGAAAATCAAACCCACATCTTGATGTTGCCACCATCATCATTCATTCATGGAATAGTATTGAAGTAAAGTGATGAATGGTCCCTGGATTCCTCAAAACTTGATACTCAGATTTAAGGGCTTACATTTCCATCTTGGTTTCATCAGACCAGAGAATCTTTTTTCTCAAGGTCTGAGATTCTTTTAGGCACCTTTCTGAAAACCCCAAGCGGGCTTTAATGTGTTTTTAACTTGGGAGACACTTCCTTCTGGCCACTCTGTCCTAAAGCCCAGATGAGTTGGGTGTTCTGTTCTATTTGCCAACACAGATTCTCTGAAGATCAACCAGAGTGACCATTTGGCTCTTGGATACCCCTCTTACCAAGGCTCTTACTACCTTGATCGCTCAGTTTGTCCAGGCAGCCAGCTCAGGAAGAGTAGTCTTTGTGTCTACCTTCTTACATTTAAGAATTATAAGGACCTCTGAGATTCTGGGAACCTACAATTCTACAAAAAAACTTTTTGTAGGCATCCCCAGATCTGGGTCTCAAAATAATCCTGTCACTTAGGTCTGAAGACATTTGCATCGACCTCACAACTTGGTTTAGCATCATCAATTGTGGAACCTTAAACAGACATGTGCCTTTCCTAATCACGCCCTGTGAATTAAATTTACCTCAGGTGGACTCCAAACAAGGTGCACTGACATCTCAATGATGATCAACAGAACTGAAATGCGCCTGAGCCATATTTCATGTGTCACAGCAAACAGCCTGAATATTTGAGTCAAGGTGACATTTTCAGTTTTTCATTTGTAATAAATGTGTAAAAATGTTGTTTTCTTTTGTAATTGGGGATATTGAGTGTTGCATAATGAAGAGGAAAAAAATGAACTTAAAACAATTTTAGCATAAGGCTGCAACATAACAAATCGTGAAAAAAGTAATGGGTTCTAAATACATTCTGAATGCACTGTGCTTTAATATAATTTAACATAATGCTTTATTATAACTCTACTACTTGAGTGTTTAGACTTTAGTTTTGAAACAATAATTGCTCTTAACGCCTGAACAACAGTATTTAGATTAATACCAGATGGCTTAAAAGTGTGATATGATATTTCATATGCCACACTACTTGCATAGACTTATTTTGCTCAACTGGAAGAATCTTAATTGACCTTCTACAATTCTGTGGGAAAATAATTTTCTTAATATCTCACACAGAAAAATATCAAATTCTCTTCACAATGATCTGTTCAAAACATCTTCAAAATTGGCAAGGACAAATGAGTATAATTCTAAAGTAAACATGCGGGGCTTGTACATAACTTTTTAACTCGTCCACTATTCAAAAATCTGTTTTAGATGGCACTTTGTTAGGTATAGACTTGAGTGCCAAGTTCTCTTTGTATTGTTTATTATAAATATTATTGAGGTTGTGTATCAAAATGGAGTCCTTAGTACATGCTAAGGAGCCCTCTTCAGAAAAAATAAGCAAGCTTTACAGAAATGCCCATGTACCATCAGTGACTCAAAGACAATCTCGAATATGTGCACATATGTAGAAAGAAGAATATATAAGTTGGTACAATCAGTTTGTGTCTCTGTTAATTACTTATCATGCTGAAACTGCCCTCATTAACATGTCTGAAAATCTGGATCAATAAGGTTATGCTCTGGAAAAAGAAGTGCTTCTATAAAACTGTAAGAAACAATAACTACTTTCATGTTTACTATCTATTATCCTTTAAATGAGGAACTTATTTGGAAAGTAAGTACATGTATTATAAACTAAAAGACATCAACATCAAGATATTCTGGGCCTCAGAAAGCAGTTAAAAAAACGCAGGGAAATGAACAATGAAGAAAGTACTTTATAAGTAAAGAGTTCAAGGACAATTCAAAAAGAATACAGACATCATTGAACAACAAAGTCTATCAGCTTCTCTCAAGGTAAGAATTCATTATAGCTTTAAGCTGAAAATGATTATGGTATCCCTTTAAAATTAGACGAGTTTAAGCAATCTGCAGAAAAGAAACTGCTGCATGCAATACAAGTCAACCAATTTTAATTATGCCACTTAAATGACAGGGACCATTACTAAAGCTGTTGCTCACGCATGCTATTTATATGGATGGACTTCACCAAGGGCAGAAACAGTGCTTCTCATAAGTTTAATCCTCATAGCTGCAAATACGACATGGTTATTGACACAGTTTGAAAAATGCTTAGGGAAAACTGGTTAAAAACAAATACTTTATTACTGTATTGTCTCAATAGGAAATTCATGCAGAGGCCACTAACCATTGGGAAAAAAAATCAACTAACACACAAAATGTCTCTGATAAACATGTTTTAGAACTTTGTCTCATGTATAACACATTACATGGAATGCTATACACTGTTTCTTGTCTCTACAGTTGATTTTTGTTTTTTTTTGCATTGAAAAAGACAGTCCGTAAAGTGTTTGCAGGTTTTGGCGCTATTTTAATTCCAGATCTGGACAGGATGTGTGCTGTACTTTCTGACACGCCAAAACAATCAGGGAGAGTGTGGTAAATGTGGTGAACGACCAAGTTGGAGTAGACTGTTTGCTGATGTCTGCATAACATTCCTTGCAATAAATCCTGGCGTGGTTACCTCTTTCAATAGAAATGTCAAGGAAACTGATGCATCCGTTCATTTTTTTTTTCCATTGTGAACTGGAATGCAGGGAATACTGAGTTGATGGATTTCGTAACGATAACTGTGAATAAGCCGCAGCCCAGAGGTGGGCAGTGTTGGTCCTAAAGGGCTGTAGGTTTTCATTCCAACCCAATTGCTTAATTAGAAGTCCATCCTTTCCAATCTCAGACCTAATTTAAATGTGTGGCTTGTTAATCTGCAATGTTAGATTATTTTTTTCTTTCCAAGGGTATCATCCAAATGATTTGAAGCCTAAAACGGATAATTTTCAGTATGTCACATTTTTCTCATAAGTGTTTTATTAAACCAAAGAGTTCATGATGAATCCACACAGGTGTAATTGGAAATAAGTTTGATGGAGAATTGCTGGCTCCTTTGTCATTTGCATCTTATTGCTAATAAGGATCCATTAAAAACAGGCTTAGGGGTTACCTGAACAAGTGAGACCTCTAAAATGAAGCATCAAAATGTCACTTGAGCAATAAGTGCTTCATTAGCAATAATTGACTTCTCATTATGAAAATGGTTTGGAACAAAAACCTGCAGCCACTGCAGCCCTCCAGGACCAACAATGCCCACCCCTGCCATAGCTCTTAACAAGTTAATTAAGGTATGGGACCTTTGCAGTGTCCAAATCTTTGCATGTTGCTCCTTCCCTTTTGTCACTGTACAATTGTACAAAACAAAAACAACATACTAATCTTGCATAAAATGCAGAAAAGAAACATTAACATTATGCCTCTTGGTGATCAGTTCATCTTCTGCTCACTTAACTATTCACAGTAACAGATCATTTTAAGTAAGGGTGCCCATACTCCAGCATGCCACTGTATATACAGAAACAGAGAAAAGAAGGGATTCAAAAAGTATGAAAAGATTAAAGGTCACAGAGGTTCTCTGCATATAAACTATTCTGAGGTGATGAATTGCATATAAACTGCAATTCATTCAGGTGTTCAAAAGAGGCAATAAAAATCTAAATTCAGGCTATTACCATCTACGTTGAATGATAAATTTAAAAAGCCTAATATCTAAAATTTTCCTTGATTGCATGCAACTGTTTCTGCAGTAGAAGGTTACACATTTACTACAATAGCTAATGAAAACAAAAAACCACATACACAGTATTTTTGGAGTCAACAGTAACTGTATGACTTCCTTAATCAAGCAAATAGTATATACATAACTACAAATTACTAGATACAATATAATAAAAAGGAGAGCAATGCCTGAAGTTTATAATTTTCAAGAATTACATTTTTTTCAGAACATACAACTGGGTCTTTTGATGGACTGGTACCCTTTCCAGTGCTGGTTCTTGTCTTGTGCCTACTTCTGCCTGGACAGTCTACAGTCCTCTGCAATCCTTAATTTAATTATACAGTTTTAAGAATATATATTATCATGTTATAATTGTGCCAAAGATAATGTCACTTTTTAAATGTTACCAATTTTTTGTCTTTTTTTAAGTTTGAATGTAAACAATCAAATAAAAGTGATTAGTGAGCATCTTCCTAAGAGTTGGCTTAACACTTAAAAGATAGCAAATCTCACCATCCAAGAGCTTTATAGAAAAACAGTGATGCAGGAAGTGGAATCTGCAATGCCTGCCGTTTTGATCTGAGTAGCTATGGAGACAGTGACGTCTTCGGAGTTTATTAATATTTGTCCTAAAGGAATGTGTTAGTTTTAAGATTATATTTTAAATAATGGACAATTATAGCCAATATAAAAGTCTACATGAGGCTTTGTTCTATAAACATTTTAGGTAACACTTATTCAGTTTCAGAAAAAAACCTAACCATTTTACAATTTCCTATACATTTATTACACTGAATGCAGACTTCATATACTATAGAACATGGCTAATATTCTTTTCTGACAAGCAAATACAGTAATCCCTCCTCCATCGCGGGGGTTGCGTTCCAGAGCCACCCGCGAAATAGGAAAATCCGCGAAGTAGAAACCATATGTTTATATGGTTATTTTTAGAATGTCATGCTTGGGTCACAGATTTGCGCAGAAACACAGGAGGTTGTAGAGAGACAGGAACGTTATTCAAACACTGCAAACAAACATTTGTCTCTTTTTCAAAAGTTTAAACTGTGCTCCATGACAAGACAGAGATGACAGTTCTGTCTCACAATTAAAAGAATGCAAACATATCTTCCTTTTCAAAGGAGTGCAAAGCAAGCAGTCAAAAAAAAAAATCAATAGGGCTTTTTGGCTTTTAAGTATGCGAAGCACCGCTGGTACAAAGCTGTTGAAGGCGGCAGCTCACACCCCCTCTGTCAGGAGCAGAGAGAGAGTTAGAGACAGATAAAAAATCAATACGTGCCCTTTGAGCTTTTAAGTATGCGAAGCTCCGTGCAGCATGTCCTTCAGGAAGCAGCTGCACACAGCCCCCCTGCTCACACCCTCCTACGTGAGAGAGAGAGAGAGAGAGAGAGAGAGAGAGAGAGAGGAGAGAGAGAGAGAGAGAGAGAAAGTAAGTTGGGTAGCTTCTCAGCCATCTGCCAATAGCGTCCCTTGTATGAAATCAACTGGGCAAACCAACTGAGGAAGCATGTACCAGAAATTAAAAGACCCATTGTCCGCAGAAACCCGCGAAAAATCCGCGATATATATTTAAATATGCTTACATATAAAATCCGCGATGGAGTGAAGCCGCGAAAGGCGAAGCGCGATATAGCGAGGGATCACTGTAACACAATGCAGTAAAAAAGTTGTTTTTTTTTTTCTGGCTGAAAAAACAATGGCAAATTTGCAACTATTATAGATTATTATAGAATGTGAAGGGTTAAAGAAAATAATATTTAAAACATATCAATATGACCTTGTGGAAAGAATGGCTTTCAAAATAAATCAAGGAAGTAAGGTGAATGAATCAAGTGTCATCAGAAAGTGGCAAAGTGGTCAGGGGAGGAGTATGGTAATAGGTGTTCGAGGCTGACTAGATCGCTCCTGCTGAACAGCACAGAGCAGGAGTGATCGTGGGCTCCTAGGAATTCTGCAGACACCAATGGAGTCACGCTTAGCATATTCCAGTCAACGCTGAGGGAATGTGATCGGGACAAGAGATGTGAGGGGACCACTTTGTCAGGGTCTTGGCCCCGGGAAATAAATGAGCATGGCAATACGAGTAAGAGAGGCACGGGGAAGGAAACAAAGGCAATTCTGACTATGATTTTATCCTTCATTTTAATGGAGTATTTAATGTTATTTATGTGAACAACTTGTAGCACTTGATTTTATTGTTTAAACAAGACTATTTTTTAACATCATAAGTGTTAAATGGCAAAGTTCAGCAATGGATTTGTTATAGCAAAAATGATATACTCGCCAGTGACTTTGTTCGGCAAATATTTTCGTAGAAATTCACCTTGCAGCTCTCAGGCAAACATTTTTCCCTAGCTCCCCATATTACTTTTCCAGGCCAGTGTGCCATCATACAACTGTAGCAGCCATGCACAGAACTTTCACACATTACCACTGTAAAACTGCTGAAGATCTGTTTCAAGCATGTGTGATGTCACAACCAATCGGTACTCTAGCTTTCAACCTTGTATATGTATAGAATGAGTACTGCCACCAGATATTTAACACTGATCTTGGACTGCAGGCAGTGCAGTGCTGCAGGGCTAATTTGCATGGATAATTGGCCACGTGTCACAACTATGATCCAAAATAAGCCTTAAAGGAGTACTCCCCCTCAATAGAAAACACAGGAGAGCCTATGAAATAATAATAATAATAATAATGAAAGATTTATTACTATGCACAAAGCATATCTTTCTTCTTGATGGAAGGAGAAAGTGTAAAGCATCTGCACAGATATATGGGAAACAAAAAAGATGTTCCACATTAATAACTAAAACAACATGCCTAGTGTTAAAAAGGTATCTTATTCAAAATAAGAAAAGTAAATGATTACATGAAGAAGGGGTGAAAAATTGATCACAAAATGCTAAGACTGAAGCTGAAGATTTAATAACAGACATTTTCTAGTATATATCCCCCTCTTCCATATGTATCCTTAGAAACTGAATTATGTCAACTGGACGGTGGCTGTTTGCTGTGGTTTGATCATTTTGCATTTCCAAAGCTTTATTTCAACCTTTTAAATGTGATCATTAGGTTTTTTAGGAAATAAATGTTCAAATAACCCCAAGAGCAAGGCTAGAAAGGTCAATACTAGAACTCAAAATTATATCCTCTGAATAAAGTAACAAATCAAACATTTAATCAAATGAAGGCTCCCGAGTGTCAATTAACCAAAACAGGAATGCCCTCAATTATCAACAGACAGCATATTCAGCAAAGAAATACACAAACTTCAAGATAAATCTAAGTGAAAAGTAACAAGGCTAAATCATTTTGCAATGCTGAAATGCAAAGACAATTTCCAAGAAGCAAATGGCTGGTAATCAACAATAAAAAAAAAAACACCAAACAAACAGCAATGCATATTTACCACAAATTTCTTTAAATAAGGAGTATCATTTATAATACTGCCTAGTGCAGTCAGTATACAACTATTTCTACTTCTATTGGTTTTAAATTTTGGCAGTAAGTATCACCTCCTAGAAGATTACATTTGGAAACAGCTATTCAAGCAGTTTGTCTGGTCCTTAATAATCTTTTCCCTTTATCTTTTTACTCTTTTGTCATACATTTATGGAAATTCTAGTTGTGGTTATTGCCTCTAACCTCAAGTGACAACTATAAGGTGGAAAAGATTGTTCGAGCCACATTTGAACGAGCAAAGCAGACAGCATCCAGTAAACTCCACATGAGGGTCAGAAGGTGAGACACTGCATTTCATAATATATTTGGTTACCAGAGATAGTGATGATAAAACATTAAAACGAATTGTACCACAAAATTAAATTAAATTAAATTAAATAAAGATCTATCAATATATTTCCATACAGTACAACCACCAAAGGACAGTATGAAAAGATATCTGAACATGATCATAAAATACGCAGCACCAAAAGTCTTAAAGCAAATAAATAATACATTTTAAATTTTTGCTCAATGTACATAATCGATCTGATTCAAATGTCAGAGATGTACTAGTTCACATACCCTTAAAAATGTCACAAAAATTCCAATGGGTTCGTTAAAAGGGTTCTAACCATCAAGCCTCAAGGCAGAACTGCAAAGTTCAGGCTATACATAATTACACATAAGTAAAGGTATGCCAAGAATGAAGGGCCTGCACAAGCAACCCAAACTCAGGTTAGCAGCATCAGGCACACAGAAAATTTCCATATAAGAAAAAAAAAATTATTTGTATTTTATTTGTATTGATCATACCAAGGAAAGTTGGAAAAATTTGATTATGACAACTAAGTTGAGTTTGTTTTAAATGTTTTAGTAATATGTTAAATTATCAAAGACAATTTACAATTTAGGTAACTGCGTATTAGCACCATCTGCTGGGAGATTAATGGGGGGAACAGTAATGCAAATGTAACACTGCCAATATCTAAACATCTTTGCATTAAAGTAATACTCTAGCCAAAAACAACATTTTTAAGAGGAGTAGAAATAAAAAAAAAACTTGTGGATGAGTGTCAGAGGCAGGTGTAGTATGCACAGTGTCTGCCAAAAGACATGGGCTCTACAGCCTTTGTAGGGCAAACAATCTACAGGGCCCTGAACTTCCTTGACATCACAGTAGAGCACACAACAGACACGGGCATGCCCTAATATAACAAGAAATATTGATAATCTTGGGGGATTTCAGCAAAGGGTTTATAAAGAATTATATATCATAAACTGATTTATCTAAGCATGTGCACATTTTACATTTATACTCCGTCATTTTCTCTTCAGTAATTGAAAATATTGCTTAAAATCAATACTAAAAATAAAAATTCAAGCATTATTATATCTGGACTGATGAATTAGTGAATCACAAGATAATTCAGGATATCTCTATTTAAAAAATCTTTAAAGCTGTTTTTTGTAACAACATGCTTCAAAAGTTTGGTTAGTCAGAGAACCACTCTGTTAGCTTTAACATTTGCTATTATAAGTTTTATAATTGTAACATTAATAGATGAGTCAAACTAATTCAGCTTTTAATTGTTACAGACTCCTCGGGCTTCCATTTTCCAAATCAGTTCTTTCTTTTATTTTAATTTTTTTTTTTTACATTTGTACCAACTTTAAAGCTTCCTATGTGAAACCAAACTTGTCAGTGTTACATGAATCCCCTGTAAATCAGACTTTGTCTTGTTGTTTTCAAGGTTTCTTAAGTGACTGATCAGACTTTGTTATTGCTTATGCATGAGCACAAATCAAGAATTACAAAAAAATACTTCAGCTGTCATTGACTGTACTCAATAAATTTATAACTGTGAGACAGCATTACATTCTTGAACGTACCATTAAAATATAAAATGTGTGCTTTCACTTATAAGTTATGCTAATGACTCATTAAGTGGTTTCAGATTCATATTTATCAATAAAGTGTGCTATTTTTCTTGTCTCACTGTGTGTTTCAGTGATTATGTATTTCTGTTAACACGGTACATGTTGCATTAATAGGGAAATGTGCTTTGAAACACTAAATATATTTTAGTTTGGTATTAACAAATGGAGCAGCTCATGCCATCGCTGATGTAGAGAAACCAAATAAGCACTTTGTTTGAGTCTTGATTCGATGTTTTCTAGTAACGACTTTTGTTAGCACTGCCAGTCCTCCCGTATTTCACACTGTTATATGCATAGCTGTGAATGTGTGAGGTCCGACTACAACCCGGAACTGTATACACTAGTTAGAAAATGGACAGGTGTGCTTATTACAATCAGAGAACAAATGCAAAGCCATTGTTCATTTATCAGCAATGTGTAGAGAGAGAGGGGGTTTGGGCACACACACTGATAGCACATTGCCACACCCACCTGGATTGGGACCCAAGTGCAATGTGTAGGGCACTATTAAAAGAGATTAATCTTGTTATTTTTTCATCTCCTCTTATAAATGTGTCTCAATACAAGTAAAACGATGTCACCTCATCTGATCAGTAGCATTATTGCTCTCCCAACGGATGCAATCTGTTTCTGAACTGACTCCATAATAGGATTAAAATGGGAGTAACAAGAGCCTATGTATGTGTGTCTCTGATGTCTCCACATTCCTTTCACATTTATAGGCATATTTTCTTAAACTGCAGTTTCTGAACATTTTCTATTTTGAACTTCTCACTGCTCTTCCCTATAGTTTAGAAATGCATTCAACTACTACCACACGTCCATTTATTTTTTTTTCTTCAGTTTCCCCCAAACAAACAGGCACACCAGTCAGTTTCTTTCCTCTACTAGAATTATCTTTCTTCACAAGCACTCGTTCCTGTCTCCCATTGTAGTCTAGCCACCATTGAGCGCAAAAAGGCACAATACACAACTCTGATAAATTCTTCCCCTGGCCCCAGACAGAGCACACTCTCTTCCAAATGTAATCATGCTGCCTAACTGGATACATCTTAGGGAGAAAACCTTTTCTGGTGTATGCTGAAGCTGAGTGAGAAATACTCCAGAGGTGTCAATTGGGATAAGCTTTATTGTCATTCAGTGCTTTCTTTGCATTGGTTCAGTGCTGGAAAAAAATGTAATTAATGTCACCTTTTTGCAGATATAGTTTTTATTTTAGTTTGTTTGACATCAAAACTTTTACATCCAAACCAATTCCAGATAATCTACTTAATAGTACAACCTTTCTTTCATTCATAGGAGAAACTCATCATATTTTTTGCATGAATATGTTTCGACTGTACACAAGTGACCAGCTGATCAAAGTTGGGTATTTGCTGGAGTTTAACTATACCATTTGGTAATTTAAAATGTTAATGTTTTAATATATCTTTAAAGCATTAATTTAAAATAAGCAATGCAATAAAAAATAGTCCTATACGAAATGCAGTGTAAAGGGGGTCCTTTGAGAAAACTAACGGTCATCATTAGAAGTACAGTATGTAACTTGCCTGGAGTTTTATACCCCGACCTAAAAATAAACCATATTAACAAGGATATATTTGAAAACCCTTCATTTTTTAAAATTAATTCTGGACTTCCATTAACAATGAAAAAACAACCAAGGAAAACAAATTGTTTTGAAAACTCTTTCCAATATGTAAAATTTTTTCTAAAACATTAATGACCTTATACTCATTTGAAATATTTAAAAGGCAGTGATACTTCATTGTTTGTTCTCATATATGAATCTGATTTCTTCTTTCTTTTTTTTCAGCATTTTGATTTACTTTGGGTTTGCTCCATAAAAACAGGACTCTTGGCTGAAAAACTGTGTATGTAAATTTCTGCAAGTGACATGACCTAGGGCCTCATGCATAACGCCGTGCATAGAATTCACACTAAAACATGGCATACGGACAAAAACGGAAATGATCCAGATCCATTATGCATTAATCCAGATGCATTAATCTGTGCATTCGCCAACTTCCACTTTCTTCCGCTACATAAATCCCAGTCATCATGAAAAGTAACGCACGTGCACACACCTGCTGACACTCCCCAATTCTTCCCAGAATTACGCCTCTTTGAATATGCAAATCAATATAAATAGCCCTTAAGCGTTCTGTGAAAAGGCAATGGCAAAAGCACGGGGGAAAATAGAAGAATTTCAGCGAATACCAAGTAGAGGCAAGGAAAAATGTACTATTTGTTGGTTTAAACAGTGGTATAAACAACAAAAGGAACTTGATCGAGTGACATAGAGTGTCAGAGAAACTTGAAAGCTCAAGTTCACAAAGTTGCACAGTGCCCGAAATAAAAAAAAGTTGTCAGATATCGAAGTCGCCGTGAAAAGGCAAGTCGTAGCCCACCGTCTGAATGTCATATGAAAGCTTACTAGGGTACAGAAAAAACAAAAAAAAATTAGGTACACAGTGGGGAAAAAAACTCGAAATTGCAACTTTAATCACGTAGTTTATTTTGTCATTAAAGTAGAACATCATAAACTTCATCTTAAAATCGTTTAATTTACTAGTTTCTCAAATACCATCGTAACTAAAGTAGCACGTTAAATGTTTTGTATTGTATGTGTTGTTCTATGTGCTCTTTGTGTGTGAATTACTACGTGCTTCTTAAACGGGCTTTCTCTTCCTCCGACAGGACACAGAATCCATTACATTTGTGATATTACAGCTCTCTAAATAATTTAAATACTGAGATGTATACTTGATATCATTTTCATGATGCTTGGAATTAAAGCATGTATTACATTCCTGTCCTTACTTTTCTTTCTCCAAGTACCCAATCGCCACACAATCAGCTCAGTAATAGACATTAAGCCATTTGTAAGCTTAGAACTCCGATTCTTCAAAACTTTTAAGGAACATTGAAATATCTTCGTAGTACATGTTTAATTATTCTATCCATCCTTCCAGTGTCGCGCCAGCCCCAGCAAGAATACAGTGCGAAGCAGGAACAATCCCCGAACGGGGCAACAGCTCCTTGCTAGCGCTGCGACACCGTGTCCTCACATGTTTAATTATTAACAATATTGATTATTTAAATGATGCTAACATTGTATCTGTATAATGTAATACATATTTTGCTGCATTTCATCTTAAAAATGATATTGTCATCATATGTAAATACGTGCTAAAGTGACTCAGGTTGTGCAATATTATAACTATCGCAAGTTTACAGGGAAGTAATTGTACTTATAAGTACAAACAGTTCTACAAGGAGCACTTGACGGACTGATTGATTGCGTTTATAGTTCTTGGGATGAAACTGTTTCTGAATCGCGAGGTCAGTACATGAAAGGCTCTAAAGCGTTTGCTGTATGGGAGCAGTACAAACAGGCAGCATGGCTGAGGCAGCGTGTGCTAGATGCTGTATACCGATAATTCCCTTCCCGATCAGCTGCTGTAGAGCTGTGATTCCACACTCAGATACAGGAATATAAATACTCCAAGTGGTGCAGTGAGAGTAATATGGAAAAAGATGGTCCACTGTGGCAACCCCTAACAGGAGCAGCTGAAAGAAGAAGAAGAAGGTGCAGTGAGAGTAACAATGCTAAAGCAGCTATAGTATTTGTAATAGTTTGGCCATTCCGTGGACCATTAAATTGTTACGGGTTAATTACAATCCGATGCCTTAAACTAATAAACAATATGCGGTTAATTTCAGTGTATATGATAAAGCCACGTCAGGGATGTGGATACTAAAAAAGAAAAGGGAAACCACACTGGAAAAAAGCACTGCTTTGACGCTGGGTGCCGCCAGTTTGTAAAACTGAGCAGAGAACTTGTGTATGCCAGGGTTTGAGCTAGCGTGAAAATGTGCGTGGCTTTACGCCAAGTTTAGGTTTTGTACATCGTGATTTGAGCGTGGAAATGGGCGTACGCAATATTTTTGTGCGTATGCACTGTTTATACATGAGGCCCCTGGTGTTGTATTTATAGTCTGAGGTGTACAGAGTGAAGACAAAATGATACAGTAAAAATATACAGTCAACAACCATCATATCACTAAAGGATGTTAAAAGATTTTGAGAATGTGTAGTGTGAGTGGGATTAAAATATTTTGATTAAATTGCTTAACCCAAGACTATACAAAACCGTTAAGTGTGAAACTTTTTCTTTTGTTATTGTAGACAATAATGCATTCTGTCATCTTTGAAACATCACCAGAGTCTACTCATGTTTCCATTTGAAATACATAGCTTTCGTCTTAGATTATAAAAGCTAATGCAAATGTTTTGCATTTAAAAATTAGTCAAGATTTCAATGGGACAAAATTCATCACCTTAAGACAGCCTAAAAAATTTACCAACACAACTACAGGTTTTATTTTAAACATATTTCACAATCAGTAACTCATATTCACTTTTAATTGATCTCACTGTTTAGTTATCTCACCAACATCTATTGCCAAGAAATCCATAAATAATTACAGTGGTGCCTCGCATAAAGAACGCCTCGCACAGCGAACGCTGCACACAACGAACTTCATTTCATGATTCATACAACGAACTTCGTTTCACACAACGAAGTCGCCCGAGCTTCCACGACCGCTTTGCCCGAGCTTCCACGACTGCTTCGCCCAAGCTTCCACGATCGCTGCCGATGTATTGCATCCTTCCGCGCAGGCACTGCAGGCAGTCGTTAGTCACTGCGCTTAACTTAAGCACGTATCGCGGCAATCTTTCTTCATTACGAATTAAATCACGCACGTATCATGGCAGTCGTCCTTTTAAGTTAAACTCAATATTTTTTTTATATCATGGCTTCTAAAAAAAGCAGGAAGGTGATTTCTGTTGAAATGAAACAGGAAATAATTAGAAGGAGTGAATGTGGGGTAAAACAGTGTGACCTCGTCAAAGAGTTTGGCCTCAGCAAGACCACCATTTTCACCATTTTGACAAATAAGGATGCAATCAAATCAGCCAAAGTAGCCAAAGGAGTATCAAAACTATTTCATGAAAAACATAGGTCTTCAATCCACGAGGAAATGGAGAGGCTATTAGCGATTTGGATTAAGGACAGGCAGGTGAAAGGTGACGTAACAACCCAACATATTATCTGTCACAAAGCCAAGAGAATTTATGACGATCTAAAGAAAAACGTCCCTGGAAGTAGCAGCAATCAAGATAATGAAGAAGAATTCAAAGCCAGCAGGGGGTGGTTTTTTAGATTTAAGAAAAGGTGTGGAATCCACAGCGTTACTATGCATGGTGAGGCTGGCAGTGCTGACAAGAAAGAAGCAGAAAAGTTCTCTATTAACTTTCAAAAATGTATTAAGGATGAAGGATACTGCCCACAACAAGTGTTCAATGCCGATGAAACGGGTCTTTTCTGGAAAAGAATGCCGAGCAGAACCTTCATTACAAAAGAGGAGAAGAAATTGCCAGGACACAAAGCCATGAAGGACAGACTTACCCTTATGTTTTCGTCTAATGCCAGCGGAGACCTCAAGATCAAACCTCTATTGGTTTATCACTCTGAAAATCCCAGAATTTTCAAGAAAAATAACGTTATTAAGTCCAAACTGCCCGTCCATTGGAAGTCCAATCAAAAAGCCTGGGTGACCCAAGTTATCTTCAACGAATGGATTCTGGAAACCTTTGCTCCTGCCGTGAAGAAATTCTTGCTGGAAAAAGAACTGCCGCTCAAAGCCCTTCTGATACTTGACAATGCCCCTTCTCACTCAAAAGACCTAGAGGAAATATTGCAGGAAAATTATCCTTTTATCAAGGTGCAGTATTTGCCACCAAACACCACATCCATTCTTCAGCCAATGGATCAGCAAGTTATTGCGAACTTTAAAAAACTCTACACTAGAGCCCTCTTTAATAAGGTGTTTGAAGAATGCGAGTTTGGTGGAGACAATATGACTGTCCGAAAGTTTTGGAAGGAGAAATTTGATGTCCTTATGGCAATACGACTTATACAGAAGGCCTGGGAAGAAGTGTCACAAAGGACCCTCATTTCTGCTTGGAAGATGCTTGTGCCTTCGTGGACCCAGGAAGAAGCAGTAGTTGATGACACAGAAGTGGTGAAGGACATCATCACAGTGGCCCAAAGGTTGGAATTAGAGGTAGAGGAAGAGGATGTAGAGGAGCTTATTGAGGAACACGAAGAAGAGCTGACAACTGAAGAGCTCCAAGCACTTCTGGTCCAGCAACAGGACAATGCTCAAAGGGAAGCGTCATCTGATAACGAGGAGCAACAATCAAACAATCAACCAATCCCAACTGCTGACATCAAGAACATCCTGGTCAAATGGAAAGCAGTTCAGGAGTTTACCAATGCCCACTATCCGGATTCAGCTGAAGCAAACAGGATCAACGATCTTTACTCCGATACTCTTGTCCGTTATTTCTGGCAGATGTTGAAGAAAAGAGAAAAACAAACGACTTTGGACAGGTTTTTCATGAAACCATCGGCCAAAAAGCAGAAAATGGATGAAGATGTGCAAGATTCGGTAGACTCTACTTAGTCTGTCTTAAAATTAAAAAAATGTGTGTTTTTTTTAAAAAAAATTATGTTTTTAGATGTATCTAAATAAAAATAATAACAAAAAATTTATCTTTTTTTATGTCATCTTAGCATATTTTATGCTACAGAACGAATTATTTTTTTAAACATGTATTGTTATGGGAAAACGCGTTTCACATAACGAACTTTTCGCATAACAAACTTGCTCCTGGAACGAATTAAGTTCGTTGTGTGAGGCACCACTGTATATTCTTTGCCATAGTTTTGAATTAGTTTTCTTTTACTCTTTTCTTTTTAATTTACTTTTTGTTTTTTAGAGTTTCAGTTCTTAATTGCACCCAAATGCTGATGATTAACAATGAGCAGTACAAATCCAAGAGCAAACACCATTGAATGTTAAAGGGGAGCAATTACTTCACTGGCTTTATAACTTGTCTACTCATTAAAAATGTTAATTACATATAAGTAGACAAGTGAATTTGGCACTGAAGCAATTGTCCTCTTTAACATTTAGTGTTGTCTGTATTTATTAACAATTAATGAAGAAAATTCTATAGAAAACTGCTAAATAAAAAAAAATGCTAGAAAGAAAGGACATGCTTTCAAATGTTTGACAAAAAAATACACATTTTTCTGAATTTTTTTCCTCCTCAGTTCAATGATGATAAATAGGAATCAACTCTTTTAATCTAACCTGAAAACTCCCCCTTTCTCACTTGTTTCATTAAACCATCTACACTTATATTTTTTGAAATGACAGTAGCTATTCATACTCATGCTGACTCTGCTGTGTGGTTTCATTTTCCAAAGATAATGTCCTGCAAAAACAGTTACCCATTATATATTGTCAATGTTTATAGTTGCTTAAGTTTGTTGAAAATCTTGTTTGATTTTTTACAGTGTATTTAAAACTTAAGTATGACTGAAATACTAAGATGTAGTGGGTAAGCTATGCAAATTCAGCATTTAATAACCTTAAACTCTCAGATCTCTTGTTTATTAAACAGGAATACATGAAACCATAGCATACTGTGATACTACTGGTTGATGATATTTTGGTTGATTACTTTAAATGCTACATTTTAAATGAAGAACAATAAAAATGATTTTAAGATGATGTTATCTTTAAGATCTGATGTACAGTATTTTACAGTTTGCTTTTTAAATATTTTCTACACAGCTTGCTCAAATGAAATTCTATAAGTTAGACAGAATGATGTACTTTATTTGTCCCCAAGGCAAAATTACAACTTTACAGAAGCTCCTGAGACAGAAAGAGAAATATATAAATAATAAAAAAAACAACGACTTCCTAAACACATATAAGAGCTTCTTGCTTGGATACTGAAGAAATGGCATAATCAATAACAGGGCAATAGGTGGCAGTAAGATAGTCATACCTGTCCAGATGTTCATTTAAAGGTGTTAACATTTGAATAAATCAGGTCCAGCTTGTTATGTCCATAAAAGGTACATGCCATTAGACATTGGTTCAGAATCACTCAACATTCTGTTGTCAATTTTAAAAATAAACATCAACAGGATGATGCAACCACTCCTAGGCAGTAATGTGGACAAATTCAGTCATTTTTCAAAGTCTGGATCAAACTTATCGGCTTTAATTATAATATATTTGAATCCCTCTCTCCAGACCCTCTCCAGCTTTTACCCCTCTATCTGATTATATCAGATGAAAACTGTTCTGCATTAAATAGCATTCGAAATACGTTTAAGCTGGTTGTTCCACAATAAACAAATACCACAGTACTAGAACAGTCTGTGGCTCGCCATAACACAAAAAAGTTCATCCAGCTTATTTAAAAGCAAATGAAAATTCTACATTTAAGGAGAGAGGCCATTTCTGAGTCTTTTCCACCTTACTTTTTATTCTTGTTCCATATTCTTTCCACCTTTGGATGAGCTGCTTTTGCGATAAGGTGCAACATTCAGTTCTAATCGCAGAGCTACCCGTGGAGTAAAAGAACATTTAATATGTCCCTTGTCAATGACATAATATGAGATCTGCAATTTTGAATTTTACATTATGTTATTCATTTTTCTTAACTGAACTGAACCATTAGAATGAATAATGAAGTATCTGCACCTTTTATAACATTTCTATTAAATGCATTACGGTTTTACTGATAGTTCTGATTTTTCTTACCCTATGAAGTAAAAAATTATGGTTGCTAGTGGTTTGGGCGAACTCAATCCAGTCAGTCACTAGATGTGTAAATGATTTTCTGCCTGAAGCCAATGATTTAGAATCACATTAAATGCATCTGCAGTGTGTGTGTTCGTTTATTTTTAAGAAAGCAAAGGGATTCCAATGTAGACATCTGTCACATAGTGCATAACTAATTCATGCAGTTAATAAATACATTTAGAATTTCCTGAATAGTACTAAAAATAAAACAACTGCTAATTTCATATAAAGGGTAATATTTTCCTGAAGGAATTTTTTTTCTTAATCTTTAAAAGGAAAAGATATTAAGATAAAGTCTTTAGAAACAAAAATGCAGAAGACCAGATATGTTCAAATTAATGCATTTCAATGGTCAGTAAGAATTTAGATGAACTCACTGAATTTAGGATACTGTGTATGAATGGTAGATTCAAGGTTTGTATTATTAGCACCAGATGCATTTCCCATCTATTAAACTATTACTAAAAGTTTTATCGTGTTTATTTCAGCCACACTCATTATTAGGGTTTGCCCCAGTTTTAGGCAAACTACCAGTATTAAGGCAAATCAATAGACAAACCAATTTCAAAAACAACTAGTAACCTTACAGTTAACAAGTCAAAGAGAATATCCGTCACTCCTACCACAGTCCACTCCACTGTCACACTTCCCTATTACATATTCTGTACCACTCTTCTGTGCCATTCTCGACTTCCTCATACAATATCACAACTCCTCTCTAGGCACCCTGTCATATGCTTTCTCTAGGTTCACAAAGGCACAATGCAACTCCTTTTGGCCTTCTCTATACTTCTCCATCAACACCCTCAGAAGAAATATATAAGGAGAATATATAGTACATAAAAGGAAAAGCTGTATGTACACTGGCTAGTTTAATGTAAATACTGTATTTAAAATGCAGCGCAAGAAACTATTACTGAATGACATAATCATTGATATATTCAATGAATAATACATGAAAATGACAGGATCCAAATCATTCAACTATTGAAAAATTAAGGGCAAAAGAGATGCTTTATCATGGTGCACATCATTCTAAATTTAAAAACATTAATATTTTAAATGCAAAATATTAGCACCATGAACAAAGAAAGACAAATTCCATCCTAACCACTAAATCACTAGCAGAAGTATCACTAAATTAAAAAGTAGTTTTCAATTCAGCTCAATTTACTGTCATAATATCTTGCAGCACAATGAAAAGCATTTGCAGCTAGTTCTAATATATATGTGATATATATGCCTTCACTCTAGCATCACAAATTCTTTTTACTTTTAATCATGGCCACCTGATGGTTTTGGTAATCAATACTTACAAATGCAGTACTGACGTTTGGGGGCCAGTGGCCTTGTCTTGAGTTTCTTGGACTCTATAGCTTTTAGGGTTTTTTCCTCTTGCTTTGAATTTTTTTTTGCATTTTTTCTGTTCTTTCATTTTATTTTTATTTATTCCATAAATTTGCCATTTAATTGTCCAAAAACTTTTATTTATTATCTTTTGTGGCTATTTCTCTACAAGTCAAATCCCCAATCCTAAAAACTGCAGAGCATGTTAAGAATGCTCTAAGGCAGACTTGCAAAATATGTAACTAAGTTCCCCATACTAATTATTCTTTTGCTGGTGACCGCAGAATAGAAAAATGGACAGTGAACTATTTCTGTTTCACCAGTGGGAATATTACATTTAGATGCTGACATGGAAAACAGTCTGCATTCTGAGTTTTGCTTACACTTGAGCTTTTCCATTGTGGGGGCTTTAAGCTGCAAACTTGTTTAGACCATTTACCCATTAACCTATAATAACACACACACACACACACAGTCTTCTCCACAATAATAGGCACCCCCTGGTAAAGATAAGTTAAAAAAAGGTTATACAAAACTCAAAATCACCTTTTGGTGAATTACCTTAATCTCACACTGAAAAAAACATAAAAGAAATCTAGCCTTTAACTAAACTAAATTTATTCTGTGAAAAAAAATCCTCATCAAGAAAGAATTGTTTTTAACAAAACCACACGTGTCACAATTATTTGCACCTCTGCATTTAATACTGTGTACAACCTCCCTTTGCCAACACAACAGCATTGAGTCTTCTTTAAAATTTAATAATGTTGGAGAACACAGAGGGAATCTGAGACCATTCCTCTTTATAGAATCTCTACAGATTGTCCCTGGTCCCCTCTTGTGCACTCTTCTCTTCGGCTCACCACAAAGGATTCCAATAAGTCCAGGGACTGAGACAATTGTGGCAGAAGCATGATTTTGTGTTCCTTTAACCGCTTTTGTGTTGATATGAATATATGTTTTGGATCATTGTTCTGTTAGAAGAACCAATGACAACCTAGTTTTAGTTTCATGGCAGAGACAGGGAAGATTTAAATTTAAAATCTCCTGGTATCTTATGGAGATCATGATGTCATGTGCCCTAACACGGTTCCCAGGGCCTTCGGAGGAAAAACAGCTCCACAGCATCAAAAAACATTCACTATATTTAACAGTTAGGTTCTTTTCAGGACAGCCATCCCTCTTTTTACGCCAACCCCACTTTGAGTGTTTGATGCCAAAACGCTGAATTTTAGCTTTGTCTGACCATAGAACTTGGTTCCAATCAAAGTTCCAGTAGTGTTTAGCAAATTCCAGGTGCTTCTGTTTGTGGTTAAATGATGGGAAATGCTTTTGAATAATCTGTTGGCAATGAGATGGCATCTGATGGTAGTTTTGAATACTTGACGACATGAACATACTTAGTTTTTTTTCTGTATTTATTAAACAGTAAATTTGGGATTTTTTTTTTTTTTACCTCTCTTACTATTCTGATCATTGTGCATGGGGACAAAATAAACTTGGGCTCTTTTCCAGGCAAGTTTGTAACAGTTCCAAATGATCTAAATTTTTTTTAAATTATTGGCCTAACTGTAGATATGTGCATTTTCGTGAGAGTAGCATTTTTTAATAGACTTATGAAGGTCACATACTTTTGCATCATTTTAATTGTGTGTCCTATTACCTTTCCCATGTTGATGAAAGAATAAGGGAATTTGGCCTCTGTGCCACCTCATATTTATACTGCAGTGAAACAGAAGGTATTGATTACTGCTTGATAGTTTTTATACACTCTGATCAACTTAAAGTCAGATACAAATGGAAAAAAATGCTTCAGTTACACTGTTAATAAGAATTACTACGAGTGCCAATAATCTTGGCACATTTGATTTTGCTAAAAATTAATTCTTGATGAGGGATTTTCTTTCTCAGAATATATATTCACTTCGATTAAAGGTTGAATTTGTCTAATTTTAAAGAAACATAGCAAGTTAATGACGCTTTTATAAGGGCTGCTTTTCATGATAAAATGTCTTTAACCTAGATTTCAAATAGCAAAATACAAGACAACATAATTTTTTCAAGTATTTTACATCTATGCTACACAAAGTGCTCGGTTTTCACATGAAAAACACAGTTCTGTACACAAACACAAGCACCTAACATCACTGCCTTCACAGACCTTGAAATGCTTTCACTTTTTTTAATACTAAACCAGGAGTCTATAAAGACACGGTGGCACTGTAGCATGACAAAGACCTGAGAATGACAGGGCTTTGATGTGAATTAGAAAACTCATTCTTTTTATTTTTGTTTTTTTTTTTAAGTTAAAGTTTTAACAAGCTTAAAAGTATAACAAAGTCATTCTTTCAATTAAATAACAATGTAATATTATAGAAAATTTTAAAAAATAATGATTATAATAATTAAGAAGTTAAAGTCACTAAGACTTAATTTGTTATAAAATAGTTACTTCTTGCTTTTACGGAAACATTTTTATAATAATTTTAATGCTTACTTGCTAAAATATCACATTTTCTATTAAAATGGTTGTTAGATTTGATGGTTCTTCTTGTGACATTGTAGATCTTAAGTAGGTTTTAATAAATTATGATTTTAAGAAACTATATTCTCCACTGGTGATTGATATTGACAAAGTTAAAAGTATTCTGAGAGCTGCTAAAATATTCTGATTATTGTCACAAGACTCTAAATAATTAAGAGTAGTTCATTTTTTTACTGATGAATCAATAATGGTAAACAAGTATTAGTTATTATGTAGTGTGTCATGCCATAATGAAATTACTTGTATATTTATATTGGAAACTCAACAATACTATTCAGGAAACAAATGGAAAAATGCATAAATAGCCATATGAAATGTCAAATCTAACCACTGCACTAACAGGGTATTTTGCATAATATAAGAGCACCTGAAAGAAGAAGAAGAATGATCAGTGTATAAATCACAAAAGCATCTGCTTGTATAGAAGTAAAGCTTACTTTAGATGTTGAATCAACAATTATTGTCAAAACATTCCTCTTTTGCAAGTCAAAAACAGAAGAATGATATACAGTATATTGCCTTGTCAGAACAACACATTTTACTTCGGGTCCATCCATAAGAAATCCATTATAATATACTAATTTTACTCAGACAAGATCCTTTTCTGCCATCTACCAGAAAATTGTCACAGTAAACATATAAACTGCCTGTCTTTGGAGATAACAAAATAACAATAAAAATACAAAAATTGTTCAAAATAATACAGTGATCCCTCGCTATATCGCGCTTCGCCTTTCGCGGCTTCACTCTATCGCGGATTTTATATGTAAGCATATTTAAATATATATCGCGGATTTTTTGCTGGTTCGCGGATTTCTGAGGACAATGGGTCTTTTAATTTCTGGTACATGCTTCCTCAGTTGGTTTGCCCAGTTGATTTCATACAAGGGACGCTATTGGCAGATGGCTGAGAAGCTACCCAACTTACTTTTCTTTCTCTCTCTCTTGCGCTTTCTCTGATCCTGACGTAGGGGATGTGAGCAGGGGGGCTGTTCGCACACCTAGACGATACGGACGCTCGTCTAAAAATGCTGAAAGATTATCTTCACGTTGCTACCTTCTGTGCAGCTGATATTGATTTGTTTGCTTTCCTCTCTGTTTCTGACAGCCTGTGCTCCTGACACGCACTCCTTTGAAGAGGAAGATATGTTTGCATTCTTTTAATAGTGAGACAGAACTGTCATCTCTGTCTTGTCATGGAGCACAGTTTAAACTTTTGAAAAAGAGACAAATGTTTGTTTGCAGTGTTTGAATAACGTTCCTGTCTCTCTACAACCTCCTGTGTTTCTGCGCAAATCTGTGACCCAAGCATGACAATATAAAAATAACCATATAGACATATGGTTTCTACTTCGCGGATTTTCTTATTTCGCGGGTGGCTCTGGAACGCAACCCCCGCGATGGAGGAGGGATTACTGTACATCTATAATTCTATATAAATCTATAATTGGCACCTTTGTGCAGTGCACAATTTGAACAGAATATGGCAGCTCTGATCAATTTAATAATGAAAAACCTGACTGAATATAATTTGAAATACTTGATTTACTGTCTCTCATATTACCAATTTATCACAAATAACAAGAACTATTAAATTATTTCTTCAGTATATACTTACCTTTCAGTTATTAATAAAGAAATACACTCTTCCTCATTAGTTATTGGAAATAACTGCAACATGTTCTATTATAGTTAGAGGCAAGATGTTGGATAAATCATTTTGTATAGATAGACATCTTCATATTTGTTATATTTATTTACTAGTTTAGTTTCCAATTTATAATATGAAATATTAAAATGAAGAAATAAAATAAAAGCCACTGTTACTAAAATATAGGCAATTTTCTGTTTTTAGTGTTTTACTCTGCCCGTTTTTGCTATTCCAGAATTTTGCACATGCATGACAAAAATTGAGAATGAAAATTTTAAAAAAAATAGTCCAAAATAATACTGGGTCATTCCATGTCAAATCAACAGATTTCCCAGAAATCCTGCACACTTCAGTCTCAAAAACCTTTGAATACCAGGTGTAACTATGTTATCCAGAAGATACCCTGCAAAATTATTTTGATGCAAGATCAATACTTTCTAAGACAAAGCCAATTTTGTGAAGGAAGAAGAGTTTCAAATTCAACACAGCTTTATTTTTTCCATCAATTTCACAAGATCAAATCTCAAGAACTAAACCATCTAGCAGGTTCAAATTTTGCATTCTGGTACCTTTATATGTATAGTACATAACACGTTCAAAATGTTTGGTCAAAGTGACACCACTTGGTAAAGGAACACCTTCAAAAATGGAAAAAAAAATGTGTCTTTGTTTAGGCTTTCAGAAACCATACTTCCAAGTGGTACAGCCTTTTCCTTGTTTAGATACCTACAAAGGACTTTTCAAAAGGTTATAAACAGGCAAGGAACAGCACCAGGGTTTGACCAGTATACCTTTCAAATGTGAAAAAATTATTTTGGGAAATTATTACTGTGGGAATGTCCAGACATTTTTAAAATTATTTTTCCTGTATCCTACATGGTCTGTTCTTTCTCAGAAAACAAGTCTTACTTTTCCTATGTGAATCTTTCATTTTTATTTTCCATTCTAAACATTGGTTAAATTCACTATTTGTCAGTAATAATAATCATCAAGTTCTTTATCTCTAACTTGGGTATAGGATTAAAGGAAAAAAAAGAAATAAGGCACATTAAGCACTACACATGAACAACAGATGCATGATTTATCATTAAATACAATACTAGTTATTATGAAATGTTAACATCTTGATATTGCAGCAGCAGGGATGTGACCTATTTCATTTCTGTTTCAATCAAAGTAGGGAGTGCAGGATATCTTTGTCCTTGAGATCAAGATGGTACTGCCTTCCATTGACCACTGTAGGTGCACTAAGCAGTGCAATGACACACTGTAATGGCACCCAACAAATATTGCCTCTAGGTGGCCAGTGAAAATACTGTGCAGGACAGTTTGGATGAATGAAACATATCAGGATGTCTGATTCTGCTTCACTCTTGTCATGAATCACACCATTCCAACATTTTTCATCATACATGCACCCAGCATTGCCTCCAACAGAACCCTGGCCTAATGTGAGGGACTCATCTAATCCACCAGGAGTGTGATTGTGAGAGGGCAGGATCTCAGCTGCTGCTTCAGTGGTGAATATTCATATAGTCAATTGGCTTCACCAAGCACCCAGCTGAGACTGAGATTGCAATCTTCTGTAGTGATGTAATAGTGTTGTTCTTGAGTACCAGGTACTCTTTTGGCCATGGAGAATCACATTCTCTATTCAGGTACATGAGATAGCATATCGTCATTTGATATGAAAAAAGGTTGACATTTTTCATAATTTACTGATTGAAAACTCAAATATTACCATTACTGACACACGGCACATTAAGCCTATGTTTACGATGGAAAATACAGTAAACATGAAAGATTTGGATAAGAAAACTAAGGTGTGTGTCTTGAGAAAGAATGGATAATGCAGAATAAATGAAAAATATTTTAAAAATTATCTGCATATTCCCAAATGCTGCTAGGGTGCTCTGAAGTATGCTGTTCTAAATCCTCAAAAAAAACAAAAAAAAAAACACCCACCCACACAGAGACAGAAGGGGTATGTGTGCAATCTTCACTGTCAGTAACTAAAATTCTAACCCAGTCCCCTGACACTATTATAAAAAAAAAAAAAAAAAAACTTGTGAAATATAGCAATAAATATTAAAATCTAACCACTTAATATTAGAGCTATTTTTAGTAATACATTATACTGAGACGGTTTACACAATCAATATAACTTCTATGATTTTCAGTTGTAGCCTTCATTTACATAATTTCAAAAAAATTATGCAGCTAGTTATAGGTAGTCAGAGTACATGCCCATTACTATTAGTGGTGTAGTGCCACACCCAGTTAAAGTACTGTATAATCCCTACAATTTGCTACATCAAAATCAAACTGGTTTGACTTTCTCATAGCAAGTCATAAACTGTAGGGGATGCATATGATGTGTCTATGTCTTGTGCCTACTAGAGATGCATATAATGCCCACAAACAGTAATGAAACAATGGTGGCTGCAAGTAAAGAAACAAAGTTGACTTTTTTTGAACTGTGTAGGTTGAGGGAGAGCTCACTGAACTTTGAAGTTGTCACAGTTATCTGTTCGATGTTTCGTGTTTGTTGTACTAAATCACAACAAAAAAAGACAGACTGAGAATGTGGCACATTCGTTGAGATTTATAGTGATATAACGTGACACACTTAAAAAAATGAGATTCAGCAAATGTGGTTGTTAGATTTGACATGCTCTCTAACTAGAATATGTCCTACAGTGTGACACTAGCTCATTTTTTCATTATTAAACTAAAACAGAATGTCTTAAAAAATACATTAGTTGATTACCCAATTCTGTACTTCTATACTTTATCATATGCGCACTCTGACTAAAAGTCTAACTTTGGTTTTATACAAACAGATATTCTGCATACACAAAAATGTAGTGGGCCTTTAGACAGTACATGAAGGCAAAAGCTTGAGATGTACGTCCTTCACATAAACATCTGAACTTTTCAGAAAGTCTGTTTATGTTAATGCCATTAAAAAACACATACAGTACTTTCTGGAACAGGGGTGGGAAATGTCAGTTCATAGGGCCACATTGGCTGCAGGTTTTAGTTCCAACCCAATTGCTTAATTAGAAACCAATCCTTCCCAATCTCAGACCAAGGATATGAACTAACTAGACAGACAGACAGACAGACAGACAGACAGACAGACAGACAGACAGACAGACAGACAGACAGACAGACAGACAGACAGACAGATAGATAGATAGATAGATAGATAGATAGATAGATAGATACTTTATTAATCCCAAGGGCAAATTCACATACTCCAGCAGCAACATACTGATAAAGTAACAATATTAAATTAAAGAGTGATAACAATGCAGGTATACAGACAGACAATAACTTTGTATAATGTTAACGTTTAACCCCTACCCCATCCCCCCGGGTGGTATTGAAGAGTCGCATAGTGTGGAGGAGGAACAATCTCCTCAGTCTGTCATTGGAGCAGGAAAGTGACAGCAGTCTGTCGCTGAAGCTGCTCCTCTGTCTGGAGACGACACTGTTTAGTGGATGCAGTGGATTCTCCATGATTGACAGGAGCCTGCTCAGAGCCCGTCGCTCTGCCACAGATGTCAAACTGTCCAGCTCCATGCCTACAATAGAGCCTGCCTTCCTCACCAGTTTGTCCAGGCATGATTTGAAGTTTAAAACGGATAATTTTCAGTCTGTCACATTTTTTTCTTTAGTGTTTTATTAAACACACAGGTGTAAATGGAAATAAGCTAGATGGAGAACTGCTGGCTTTTTTTGTCATTTGCATCTTAAGGATTCGTTAAAGCAATATATGCAGCTGTTTAAGATTGACCACTAAAATGAAGCATCAAAATGTCACTTGAGCAATAAGTGCTTCATCAGCAATAATTGAGTTTTTATTAAGAAACTGGGTTGGAACAAAACACTGCAGCTACTGTGCCCTTCCAGGACTGACGCTGCCCACCCCTGCTCTGAATACTTAAGTAGATGAAATACTGTATGTTAAAAAAATGCATTTTGACAAAACAGAAGTTGCATTGTAGGCTGGCACTTCCCAGGTGTGAGGTTTGTCCCCACAATTACAAGTGGACACATTGTAGACAAATGAAAAAAAAATGAACCTCTACCTTTGATGCTAGCCGGGAGTAAAGAGCATTCTGATCTTCAGCTGTTCCCATTTTTTCTTGTTTGACCATTTCTTGAAGATCAATGTTGTCATCATCCTGAAAATAGCGTATTCTTTCATTGCCTCGGTGTGTTTCAATCTATGAGGGAAATGTATTTATATTCATTTATATTTTGCATAATCTAACGAACCAATAAAACAATCTAGATACAAGGAACATTTGCAAAATGAAACTTTAAAAATGTATTTTAAGAAGTACATTTTACCAAGGTTAATAACAAGCTAATTTAGGATCTGTATTTAAAATACTATAAATAAATTAGCTGATCTACATGGCTTCATCCAGAAGAGTGGATAAATGGATATTACATGCACAAAATAAAAAAAAAGTGTGGTAGAAAGACATTTTTTAGTATTATTTAGCATCCTGTGGATCTGACCTTATTAAGCCCTTGCAAACTTTTACCCTGAAATTAACTGCAGAAATAGCAGCAATTTTGCAGCAAAGAAAAATTTGTAGAACAGTATTAATAATTAACTCAGTAGTTAATTAATTATATTGTTATATAGAGTGAAGAATGCACCATAGTCATAACATACAACTCAATCGCTGAGAGAAAAGTGAGGTTCAAGCAGCACAGTGCTTCTAGTGGATCCCCACAAATTGTTTGTCCCTTCTCAGTC
The DNA here is from genome assembly GCF_900747795.2 of Erpetoichthys calabaricus. Taxonomy (NCBI): domain Eukaryota; kingdom Metazoa; phylum Chordata; class Cladistia; order Polypteriformes; family Polypteridae; genus Erpetoichthys; species Erpetoichthys calabaricus. The sequence continues at coordinate 225,624,815 of NC_041397.2, read as the reverse complement.
CCGATGTCTGAAAAGACTTTTGATACTTCAGCTCAAGTACAGCACTCTTTACAAATGAGTCATTTGCACACTTACTATTTGCCCCAGACTAAAACCAAATATGACTTTTTGTTCAGAATAAAATAAGCATTCTGAAAAGAGGGAACAGATTTTTGATTTGATTCATGGTTAAAGAGCTATTCAGTGGGAAATGTAAAAACCACTATCTTTTCAACATCCTTAAATACATAAAATTCTCAAAAATTACTGTGGTCAAGAAAAACAGGTGAAAGTGATGTTATTTTATTTAATAATTGTTTCTAATTCTTTTGAAATAAAAATCATGTCAATATCAGGTTGTGGAAATACTAATGTTAAAAGATGCAAAAGTCCAGCAAAAATGGGAAATTTTAGTGAGGTTGGATCAGTTTTTATTTTACTTGACATCATATGTACATAATTCAAAGTTGGTCTATACCGGAAATAACTGCAAAGGTTTGTAGAAATAAAAAAAATAAGAATAAGGTAGATATCTAAATAAATAAATAAAGTTCCTTCCAAAATTCCTTCTGAGCAATTTCAATTAGACATATTATTGACATGTTTGATGCCACATAGGAGATTTGTAGCGCTATTAATTTTGTATTATTTCAGCAGATAATGGCAACTTTTAGTGGGAGCTCCAGCAGACCCCCGTGACCCTGTAGTTAGGATATAGTGGGTTGGATAATGAATGGATGGATGTTTTCGTTTTTATTTTCTTCTAGATATTTATACATAGAAAAATCTTAAATACTTATTAGTCTATATTCTAAGACAGACTGCATCGGAAATAACTGCAAAGTTTTGTAGAAAACAATTAAGTGGTTTTCACATAATGCTCTAACAGAAAAATAGAAACTACATTTACACTATATACTATATATACTATGGGGGAGGGGGGAGTAGGTTGGTGGGTGGATTAATAAGGTGGAGTTTCAAAGCTGTTGGTCATAAAGTCTGGCTGAAACCTTGGCTCTCTGACGAAAAAGCCATTAATAGACATTTGGACTTGAACCCAGAATATGTAGGCTTAAAAAGAACAACATCTAAATAATAAAAAAGACTTTATAACCAACACCTTCCAAACCCCACCACCCCTATTCTTCACTTGCTATATGATTTTAAGATAAGTGACTCATTTTCTCCCTTTGTGAATCTCTAGCTACAAATGTGACTATTTCTGTCTTGCAAGCCAGCTGCCCTTGCAGTTTAGTATAAGAGTTGTCACCCTGTGGTTAATATGGCTGCGAAACTTATAAATTGCACCTCAGAGGAACAGCAGAAGGTGTGCCAGGAGCACAAATTCATCGCCGCATGTGTGCTTAGTATAGGGATAAAGTTGTCTCTCGTAGAGTCGTCTATGAGTGGATTGAAATGTTTGAAAATGGCCTTACTAGTGTGACGGATGCAGAGCGCTCCAGCTACAGCCACGACCACGAGGAATGATGTAAAAGCAGTGGTGCATCAGTGGCTACCAAAAACATTTTTTGCTGATGGCATTAAAAAGCTGGTATGACGCTAGGAAAATTGCATCGCAAAGGAAGGCGAGTATGTAGAACAGTGATGTAATTTGTTTTTGAATTACTTAATAAATAAAAAAATGTGTGTAAACTTTTTGAACGTCCCTTGCATATTATATATAGTGCCCTCCATAATATTTGGGACAAACCTGATTGGGGGGCAGAGTGTCTCACACAACACACATGGGAGACGGTTTACAGGCTTAAATAGTGTTATTTCTCAGCCAGATGAGGGGTTGGTGCTGTCATCTGGTCCTTTCTCCTCTTGTCCCTCTGCAGACCAGCCAAAGACTGTGCCTCTCATTGGCATCACCACTGGTCCACCCACTGATGACATCATTTCCAATACCCAGAACTCATCTACCTGCCACATCAGTTCCTGTTCCAACCTCAATGACTCCACCTCTTCCACATTTACAGACTAGTTTTCATCCTGTTAGGCACTCCTGTCTTGAACTCGAGTCTTTGAAAATGTACTTTCATTTTTGCCTGTCTTTTTTCAAGTATACGGTGGGGGGGGGGGGCAACCCCAGACCTTTTACTGTCTGCTGCTTATTATTACAGCATATATTTTGATCTCATCATGTTAAAATGAAAACACTTTTTATACATGTGTCTTTGTCCCGAACATTATGGAGGGGCAAATCATAGTAGAAAGTTGTCTGAGGGATGTGAAAAAAATTTAACATTAATAACATTTATTTAAAAAGTGTCACAACCTAAAATTACATCCTAGTGTTTTACAGTTAATTCTAAAACTGTACTCCCAAAAAAAAAAAATTGATAAATATTATTACCATCTAGTTTTATTACTTTTTTGCCAACAACACTGGACATTTTGCATTCTTATGAAACAAACAGGCACAGGAGAGGGGGAAACAATAACTCTATAAACTGGTATACAACACCTGAAGAATGTTTAAAAAAATGCCATCATTTTTTCATTATGTCGTTCAGGTTTTGTGCATGTTGAAATCAAATATAGGGATATGGGATGACAAATCATACACCTACAACATTAAGCATGAGGCTGTGACATGTGGTCCATGGCACTGCACTGATTTGAAATAAATAATCGCACCCCATGTAGGAGCAGGCTTCAAACAGTTGCAAGGGTGCGTAAATGCGTTTTTGCTCCACAGTTAGTGGAGGCTCTGGCTGACCATGCCACATACACGTGCAGAAGCTTGTGAATCAGTCAGGTGCCCCAATGATGCTGCGAAGGGAGTAGCTCCTCGCACCTGCACCCATTTAGGAAGAAATTTTAAACCGAGCCTGCACGGGTCAGGGGAAAAAAAAAACAAGGTATAAAGAGAGAGAGAGAGAACGGGTCAGCCAGATAGTGGAGGAAAGGCAGCACAAGCATGGGCCCCGTGAAGGAACGATGGGAGTGGTAATCCAGGGGCTGATTCACCCTACTGATTGTTTGAGTGGAGTGGGTGCGAGCACAGTGGAGTCTTCCCCAGGGATTTGGGGTATGACTGTGGGAGTGTGAAAGAAGACATGATAACATCTGGCCCTGAGTGTTCTGGCTGGAGCCGTGTTAGGCAGCTAAGCCAGAGGTCAGGTGGCGAAGACAATGGCTGTCTGCGTCTCCACCAGCTGAGCATGAGCAATGGGAGGCCTGGGGCAACAGTGATAGAGTTGTGCTGGGCTCATCTGACTGCACATTAAGGACCTGATGGCTGTTTTATTCCTGTTTTTCATTTCTGATTTAAAATCTGGATTTTAACCCATTGATTTTACTTTTGTGTTTATTTATTGACATTTGGAAGCACTGCACTTTTTTGGACATTTTGGATTCTTTGATTTGAATTATTTTAATAAAAGCCCTTTTGCATATATCCCTTGCATCGGTGTCAGGTTCAAAGGCTCTTGGTGGAACCCAGTAGCGTAGAGCCAATACGCACTATCACAGAGTCAGAAACTGAACATGGACAAGATAACTGACTGAAGAGAAAATTCACATACACAGTCACACCTGGCCAATACAGTTTATCCATTTAACAAAACTTAAATATTGTTTAGATGTAGTAGGAAAGCCACAGTGCCTAAAGAAAACAAATTGCATATCCCAGGAAGAATATGCAAACAGTCAATGGCAGGGATAAAATTCTAACCCATTTCTATATGTTTGTTTATCATTCTCCAGTTAGGAAAAATAAGAGTGTCACAATAAAATATATGTTGCTAAGCATTGTATTATTACCAGCTGTTTCCGGCGATGGCCTCCCCTAGGCTGGACTAGTTGTGATGAGGCATTGATGGGCCATGCTGTGCCAGATCGATCTGTTCTGAAAAGTGCAACTTCATGATCTTCTGTATCCTCTTTCAAAGCTTTAGACTGCACAAAAAAAGCTTGGTTACAAATGCAACATGAATTCCATTTTTGTACAGAACAGTGCAACTAAACTATAGTTACATTTATAACTTCATGGTCTGAAATGAAAATAGGTAGACTGAAAGAAGAGGATGATTAAAAAAACTCAAGAGATGCAAGAAAAAGTATGTGACCCCTTTGGATTTTCTGCATTAATTAGTCATAAAGAGTGATCTGATTTTTTATATACAGTAAGTCACAAGTATAGATAAACACAATATGCTTAAGTTAAGAACACACAAACAATTTTAATCTTTCATGTCTTCAGTGAACACACCCATCAAACATTCACAGTATGCTGTGGAAAAAGCAAGTGAACCCTTGGATTTAATAACTGGTGTGGAAAACCAGGGCGCTCCAGCTGTCCCAACCCTGACACGGACAGACGAAGACACAAATGTTGAACAGCACGTTTATTTTTTCCATGTGCGGAAGCGCTTTCTTCACTCCCCACAAGAGCACAATATCCACAACTTCAAAGCACAGCCCTTTATGCCTCCACTTCTTTGTGCAGGCTTTGTCCTTCTTCCTCCTGACTCTGGCCTCGAAGTAGTGGCTGCTGGCTTCTTTTATATGTCACCCAGAGGTGCTCCAGGTGCTCGCTGACCGACTTCCAGCAGCACTTCCAGGTGTGGCGGACGTCCTGCAAACTAGGGCTCAGCACTTCTCCAAGCACCCCTTGGCGGTGGCCACGGGCCCCCCAGCAAAGTTGAGCTTCCATGCTCCAAATCAGTGACACTTCTGCATGCCAGGGAGGCAGCCCTCTAAGCGCTCTGGGGGAGGTAATGCTCTGGATATGCTCTCCATTATAGGGATGTCCTGGCCAGGAAAGGGCCCCGGCCATCCGCCACACTGGTCAAACCTCCCTTGGAAGCAATAACCTCTTAACAGCACTTCCAATACCTGTGGGGCAGACCAGAACAATGTTCAGGAGGAATTTTGGACAAATTTTCCTTAAAGAAATGCTTCACTTCAGGCATACTCTTTGGATGTAAGGTGTAAATGGCTCTCTTGAGGTCATTCCACAACATCTCTGTTGGGTTAAGGTATGGACTCTAACTTTTTTTTTTCTTTTTCTTTGTAGTAGATGCTGAGATTCATTTTTGTGCTGCATCACCCAACATCTACTAAGCTAATGCTGGCAGACAGTCTCCTTTACATTATCCTGTAATAACCTCGATGACAGAATGCTGTCCAGGCCCTAGGTAACCAAGTAGTCCCAAATCATAATGCTCCATCCATCGTACTTCATTGTTTGGAAGATGTTTTGAACAGTTCAACCTTATTTTAATCAGTCCACAAAACATTTTTTGTTTCTGAGTGTCAAGGTGGTCTCTGGCATATTTCTGTCATGGAGCTATTTTTTTTTGGAGAGTAGTGGCTTCCTCCTTGGTATCCTGACATGAACACTATATCTGTTCAATGTTTTGTGTATGTCAGATTCATGAAAAATGATGTTAACCTGTTCCAATGATTCCTTCAAGCTTTAACTGTTACTTTAGGGTTAGTTTTTACTTCACTGAGCATTCTATGTTGTGCCTTTCAGATCATCTTATTAATGATATTAAATCACCTCCATTTATACACAATTTGTCTAACTGTGGACTGATAAATATCTAAACTCTTTAACATTACTTTGTAACCCTTTCTAGACTTATGCTGTATCAAGAATTCCTGATTGTAGATCTTCTGAAATCTTATGTTAGATAATCTTCACATTAGCAGATGCTTCTTGTTAACAGTAAAATTAAAGATTTTCTGTCTAGAGGGTGCTGCAATCTTCTTAGCTGTTTCACTTTCAAATGGAGATCGGCTGACAGTTCAGCACCTCTATCTGCCCGAGTCCAGAAGACAAAGACACAACTATAAAGTCAATTATTGACCTTTGGCTCAAGATACTGTAGTACCACAAATACTTATTAATGATCTTATACTGCCATGACAAACACAGAAATCCAAAAACAATCTACCATTCAAGTTCAGATCATGCAACCTTCTGACCTTCTGGCAGGATGAAACTAACTGTAAACATCTCCTTGTTTACAGGTCTTTACATCAGACAGGAGGTGGAAAAGGGTGCTAAAGTAATGTATGCCAACAAAACTAGAAAGCACTAGCAGTGCTATCACATTGTTCCAATTTACACTGTCTGCGTTTGGCACAAATTAAGTATTAATGGCACAAACTCCTTTTTAGAAAACTAATATTTTGACTAGACACAATTGACATTTGACCTCTGAACCTCTAAATTGAACATCTGCATTTGCATTCTCAGTATACAGAATAAGAAAGAACTTAAATACCTTATTTTCAGCCTTTTTTGGTAATGAAGACAGATTTTCTTTTGACTTACGAGCTGAATCCAACTGAGCCTTCAGCTTATTAGCAAGATCCTAAAATACACAAAGAAGGATGACTTAAAGTCACTTGTTAATTTATACAAAATATCAAAGTAATGACATCCACAAGTCAAGGCTTCTCTTTACTATTTTACCATACTAAAAACATAACACAAGATGTTAAATGTTTTACAATCACACTATACAACTCATTCATGTATAATCTCAATAAATTTAATCAGTGTACACTTTAAAAAAGACACAGTAATATGAAGGCGTCCTGAAGGCATGCTTCTTCTTTCGGCTGCTCCCGTAAGGGGCTGCCACAGTGGATCATCTTTTTCCATATGTTCTTATCCTCTGCATCTTACTCCATTACACCCATCACCTGCATATCCTCTCTCACCACATCCATAAACCTTCTCTTAGGCCTTCCTCTTTTCCTCTTACCTGGCAGCTCTATCCTTAGCATCCTTCTCCCAACATACCCAGCATCTCCCTCTGCACATGTCCAAAACAACACAATCTCGCATCTCTGTCTCCAACCTATCCAACCTGACCTAACCCTCTAATGTACTTGTTTCTAATGCTGTCCATCCTTGTCACACCCAATGCAAATCATAACATCTTTAACTCTGCCACCTCCAGCTCTCTCTCCTGCTTTCTGATCAGTGACACCATCTCCAAACCATATAACATAGCTGGTCTCCCTACCATCCTGTAGACCTTCCCTTTCACTCTTGCTGATACCCATCTGTCACAAATTACTCCTGACTCTCTACTCCACCCATTCCACCCTGCCTGCACTCTCTTTTTCACCTCTCTTCCACAATTCCCATTACTCTGTACTGTTGTATTTAAAATCTACCTTCGTCAACTAAACTCTGTGCATCCTCACCATTCCACTGACCTCCTGTCTTGGTCCTACTGACCTTCATTCTTCTCCTCTTTAGAGCATATCTCCACCTCTCCAGACCCTCCTCAACCTGCTCCCTACTCTTGCTATAGATTACAATTTCATCAGTAAACATCACAGTCCACAGGGACTGCCACTTAACACTAGAATTACCAAAGCTTAAGAAAAAACTCGTAAATACGGCCCCCCTTAAATCTGCTTGCACCTCTCCGTCATTAGATGTACACTGTTTCAAAACCTGGCTTATCCATGCTTTTTCTTCCTAAATATTGGGAATTGATTTTACCGCTCTCTATCAGTTCTGTTTTTATATCACGTCATACGATATCCAGCATATCCTTATTATTTAAATTTCTCTTGTTACCTTCATTATCCAATAGAGAACAATTCAATTAGTAGCCTGCATCTTATGCAGTAATAGATTCATTTAACTGTATTAAAATACTAAAATTCACTCATAGGTACATAGTGAAAAGTCAAGCAAAATGACACCTTTTATTGGCTAACTAAAAAGATTACAATATGCAAGCTTTCGAAGAAGGGGCCTGAGTTGCCTCGAAAGCTTGCATATTGTAATCTTTTTAGTTAGCCAATAAAAGGTGTCATTTTGCTTGACTTTTCACTACATTCATAATGGCTAACACGGTACAACACCATAGTACTACTCATAGGTACATAAATTCTTATAAATATATTGCAAGGTAACAAAATCAATTATACTTAAAGCAAGCTTTTTAAATTGCTAGACATTTCAGGAACAGATTGGATATACAAATTCACAGTACATACTGTATTTTTAAACAAAAAGTGAACTGCCTAAACAGTTGTATTCATTTAGAGTGTTCATTTACATGTTTATACATTACATGGAGACAGCAGTTCTAAGCAAGAACAATACACAAAACTGAGGAAATGTTTAGGGATAAAAGAAAAGAGAGAATGGATTAGTATGTAATTTATATATTTGACTAGCATTAGAATCTGTCTGAATAAACATTCCATAAAATCTCACTGAATTAACATAAACATACTGTATCTCCCAGCATTTCAGCTTTGATCAACTTGGCTGCAAGCTTATTTATTTCTTCATCACTGAGTACATGGACAGGAGTTTCCTTTTCTTCATCTTTCATTAAACCACTAAGTATGAAAAAAAAAATTAACATTACAACATTTACTGTGCATTTAATTGCAGACCCTTTCTGCTAAACACAAAGTCAAACAGCAATATTTTTTCTGCTTCCTAACACCTAATTCAGAGTACACTATTGTACAAAATTAAGAGTTGATCAAAAAACAACATGCGTATTTTCAGCAAAATTCTAGAAACCCAGTACTTCCTGTGAAAAAACTAGTCTAGATCAAAACATAATGTTTAAGAGAAAGTGTGAAAAAAGAAGTTATACAACATACAAACTGTATAATACTCTGACTGAAAATAGATCTGAGGGATCTGAAACTTTAAGGTTAACACTCAAGCCACTAACTCATACTGAATACAAGAAATGAAAAATAAACAGCCTTTCAAGCAATTTTTACCTGTTACAGGTGTTAGTTAACAAGCTATACTGTTAATATGTTGATGAGCATCATATTACAGATAATGTATTTTAATCACAGTAACCAGTTTTATAATAGAAATGGTCTATTTATTACATTGTTCAGTTTAAAAATATACATTTTGCAATAAATGCAATTTTAAACACATTTTAATGAGTAAATAAAAATTAAGATTAGTTCATACCAACATATTTAATTTAGATATGATGTACAAAAATCCAACATGTTAAGTGCAAATGAAAATTACAGAAAGACAGTTGATGAAAAAATTTATTTTTTCCTTACCTAAAAGATACCAGCTTTTCTGGGGGCTCTGGCTGCATCTGTATTGCTTGTGGCCTTTTCTCCAGATTGGAAAGATTTTTCTCTAAATCTATTTGTTTGCCTCCTTTTGTAGTCATCATTATTGGCGCATCCTGGTTTTCTTCAGTTTTCTCACCTGAACGATTTGTTTGTTTATGCCAGGGCTTCACACCATTGTCCACATCATCTTCACAAGGCTTCTGAAAACCCAACATGCTGCGAGTACTAGCTATACTGACTTCATCTCTAGAGTATGTGTTTGGCCTGGCAGTATCTTCTAAATTAGAAGGCTTTAGAAAGTTTGCCGTTAAGGTCCTTTGTTTTAAAAATGTCTCATCAATAACTGGCATTCTTTCTCTGTTATCTCTGTTTGAACTTAATTCACTTCTTGATTGCAAACATTGTTCTGCTCTCTCTTTGTTCTTTTTCCAAGACTTCTGTGCTCTCCATGATTCCTTTTTCTCTTTCCCTTCAATGCTAGCTTTGCTTTGACTACCTTCAACTTCCTCCCTGATACTTTCTTGATTCTTGTACATGACTGACCTATCCTCTGAAAGATCATCTTTCCCACACTCCATTACGGTATGTTTTCTCCACGTTTTTCTGCTGGATTCTTGTTCTTTATCTCTACTCAAAGCAGAGTATGCTTTTTCAGCTTCTTCCAGTCTTTTCTTAAACTCTTCCATGGACTATAAATGTAAAACACATGTTGTGAGCACTAAGACAAAGTATAGCACTTATTGCTATTCAATAAAATTTAAAACAAACAAGCTGGTGAAGTAAAAAGAAATTAGGCAGCAGAGAGTCTTAAACCAAGCAAGATCTTACACACCCCAATCAGAACTTTCAAGTTAAGATTGGCTTGCAAGTTCAGTATCACGTGGTGTAGTCTACCATTCTATTATCTAGTTTCTCTTAATCTACGAAGATATCATTTCAATCATCGAAAATGTTGAGGAGATAATTAGTCTTTACCTTTTGTAAATGGCTTGGATTGCTCCAAAGCTTAAGCAGCATTGCTCTATTAAAACTAACAAATAATCTAAAGCTTTCAATCAGGGACATGACTGAAGTAGCTTTAGCTGCACTGGCTGCATTCACTTCCAGAGAAGTGTAAGAGCTCAAGATGCAGTATTGCAGGCATAGTGATGGCTACAATTGTGTGGGCTTGTGAAGGTGTTGGCAAACCCTGAACTAACATGCCTAAGATAATATTTACAAGAACTGATCAGATACAGTTGGATGCACTAGCCAAAGGTGTGATGCTGAGAGACCTGAAAATACACTGACCTTAAATAGCATTATTTATGAGATGTTCAAGCGGGCTGCAAGGTACATCTATGAGTTAACTTTAAGTGGTAATCTCTACTAAAATTAACATTACATATGCCTTATATAATACTGACACAGAAACTAGTATAGTAAATAAATTACTTATAAGTTATTAGAGAAAAGCCAAGCAAAATGACACCTTTTATTGGCTAACTAAAAAGATTATAATATGCAAGCTTTCGAGGCAACTCAGGCCCCTTCTTCAGGCAAGATCTTGCCTGAAGAAGGGGCCTGAGTTGCCTCGAAAGCTTGCATATTATAATCTTTTTAGTTAGCCAATAAAAGGTGTCATTTTGCTTGGCTTTTCTCTACATTCATAATGGCTAACACGGTACAACACCCTAGTATTATAAGTTATTAGTAAATGGAAATAATGAATAAAAACATATAAACTGCATTTGTTTCCCAAAGCAAAGATGACTGCAAAGTATATAAATTAGTTAATCATGTTCTAAATATTAATGTTTTTTTGGTTTCATGAAAAAAAATTGAAGATGTGTCTAAGCCCTATTTTATTTGATCAGAAAGAATAATCTGTGCAAATCTGACTGCTAATCTAGCTGTGTACTTGCAAATTTTGTGACATTGTATCTGCTTCTGATAACAGCTTGAAATGTAATGTAAAAACATCACAGACTACAAAATGCAAAGTGGGGCGATATAAATACAAAAAACAGAAACACAGTAAAATGTTCAGAGCAATCCTAATGAAGGCATTCACTGAACTGATTTTATTGTGTTTCACATGACTTTATAGCAATTGTGGTGTAACTGTACAGTTCTAAATAGCAAACTAAAGACAAGAATGTTTCAAAATCCATAATACCTTAGAAATATTAGCAATAAAGGTAAAAATATCTTTAAAAAAGATAAGCAGACTACTCAGAATTTCAACAACAAAACATATTTACTATAAAATGCAAATAACTAAAGAAGTTTATTTTTTAAGAATTAAAGTACAGTTTCAATGTAGAACAATATAGACAGAATTAGTGACTGTCAAAATTTAATATCCACAAAAAAAATTTTAGCTTATTATTCCTAGTGAATAATGGATGTTTTCTGCTTAATTCTGAAACAGCTACCTATACAAAACAACCTTTACAAGCAATCAAGTTTTCTCAAGATAGTGTTCTACACTTCATATACTAGTATTACACTAATCAATATTCAAATAATGAATCATTCTGCAGCATGAAAACAAAGAAAGTAACCGAATAGAATATGTATCATCTCACCCCATATCTCTCAGCAACCACCTCTTCCAGGCTACGCTTGTCTCTTAATGCCTGCTCCTTCATTCGCTGATAAGATTTTTTCAGCCAGCTTAAACCACCATCATTTACTGGAGTGGCTAAAGTAGAAATAAACAGAGAAAAAAACAAAACTTTTACACAACACAACTTTATTTATAGATAATTAACTTTAAAAGAGAAATACACCCCACATTATCAATAACCTGTAGAATTCATTTAATTACTGAGAAGAGTTGATGATTTCCAAATTTAAAGTGAAATATACTTAAGTATGAAATGACAAGAAAATCAGAAAACAAGGAAATATGATTAGACATCTCATCAACTGTTAACAGTGAAGGGCCATGTCTATACTGCAAGTTGGAGACATGGATTTCTTTACACAGGAGAGGAAAAAAAAAGATTTCATACCTACAAGTAGGGGTTCTCTGTAACCTCTGACATCTAAATGAAGGTTTGAAAAACTATCCCTAAAACTCATTCTGACACTTCAAGGGTGAGAAATCCAGGCTAATACTATGAAAGAATTCTCCAAATGCAAAGTTAAACCGCTCTGATTATCTGCTTTCACAGCCACTTAACACAAGAATTACCAGAGCCTACGAAAAAACTCGTAGATCCGGCCCACCTTAAATCGCTTCTTAAATCAGTTCACACCTCTCCGCCAGCATCCTTTGTCCTCTAAATGTGCTGATAAAAGACAAGCTGCCAGCAGCCGGCTATTCCATCCCCCCACCGACTTAGAACGTGCGCAAACTTTTCCCAGCTCATGCCTTGATTGATTATCTGGGAGTGAAGTGGAGTTTTGGAGTGGAAATAATAGATCGTTATTTGGAACACACACATTTCATGTGTGTTCCGTTTCTACAGTAATCTGTGTAAACACATTGTTAAAACAGAAACTTTTTCATATTTTAGTAATAAATGTTACAAAATATAGTAGGCATAAACTATAGAATGTGTAAAGCCTGAGTTCCAAAGATCAAATAAATACTTTCACAAAAGCTTCAAGAATGATACGATAGTTTCCGTGGCGTAGCGCGCTAAGATTTGCATTTTAGAGCGCAGCAACTTTGCCGTGCCTCACAGACCTGAGTTCAATTCCCCGCTGGGGATGAAGTGTTGCTTTTTTTTCTTCTTCTTTTTAACCTCAAATGGACATAAAATTTATAAATTGGTATACACTGTCAGTTAATGAGATCGTTATATTTTCATGTGGGATGCTCCTTATAAAATATTTTTTTAACAATTAAGACTGCAATTAACATGAACAACTGTCCTTATAACTTATTTTTAAGATCCATAACACACAGACAGACAGAGCACTGCGTAATAGAGAGATAGACAGGCAGAGATATATAAATAAACAAGGAAGGCACATGTACTGAAAGAAAAAAAAGATCAACATGTGCATTGTTCCTGCTGCACTGAATAAGCTCACACGCTCTAACATCACCCCTCCCCCCAATCTGACTCTGTAAGTAACAGCACAAGTACAGACGCAAACCAAGTGTAATCAAGAGTCCCGGTTCGATCCCCACTCACTCCTATATTTGCCGTTTTCAGTAGTAAGCTGCTCTTTTTGTTAATATTATACAGTACACAAATGCACTTCGTTTGCGTCTGTACCTGTGCTGTTACTTAGAGAGTCAGATGGGGGAGGGGTGATGTTAGAGCACATGAGCTTATTTAGTGCAGCAGGAACAATGCACATGTTGATCTTTTTTTCTTTCAGTACATGTGCCTTCCCTGTTTATTTATATATCTCTGCCTGTATGTCTCTCTATTACGCAGTGCTCTGTCTGTCTGTGTGTTATGGATCTTAAAAATAACAGTTACAGGGACAGTTGTTCATGCTAATTGCAGTCTCAATTGTTAAAAAAATATTTTAAAAGGAGCATCCCACATGAAAATATAACGATCTCATTAACTGAGAGTGCATACCAATTTATAAATTTTATGTCCGTTTGAGGTTAAAAAGAAAAAGAAAAAAAGTAACACTTTATCCCCAGCGGGGAATCGAACTCAGGTCTGTGAGGAACAGCAAAGCTGCTGCGCTCTAAGAAGCAAATCTTAGCGCGCTACGCCACAGAAACTGTTGTATCAGCTTTGAAGCTTTTGTGAAAGTGTTTATTTGATCTTTGGAACTCAGGCTTTACACATTCTATAGTTTATGCCTACTACATTTTGTAACATTTATTAATAAAATATGAAAAAGTTTCTGTTTTAACAATGTGTTTACACAGATTACTGTAGAAACGGAATACACATGAAATGTGTGTGTTCCAAATAACGATCTATTATTTCCACTCTAAAACTCCACTTCACTCCCAGATAATCAATCAAGGCATGAGCTGGGAAAAGTTCGCGCATGTTCTAAGTCGGTGGGGGGATGGAATAGCCGGCTGCTGGCAGCTTGTTTTTATCGGCAAATTTAGAGGACAAAGGATGCCGACGGAGATGTGTGAACGGATTTAAGGTGGGCCGGATCTACGAGTTTTTTTCGTAGGCTCTGGTAATTCTAGTGTTAACTTCTACTATAGGTTAGGAAGACTAGACTTTTGTAACTATCACCAAATGGCATGCAACTCAATGGTCTTAAGCCAAGCAAGATGTAAAGTTGGTGGGTGCACTATTATTTCCTTATCTGCATATTAAACTATAAATTACAAAATTTTGAATGCCATGCTTAGTTTGTTGATTTTTGTAAACAACAGGCCATTTTCACACTTCTGTATTTTTCCTTCCAGAAGGCATAGTCAAGGGATAAGAACTCCTCTAGCTGTCCAAAACAAGAGCTTTTAGAGTATCTTTGTATTCTCAGATTCTAAACTCCTGAGTTTCTATTGCCTTCCCACTGATGAAACAGACAAGAAAATGCATATAAGCCATCAAATGAGACGAGGGACCAAATTTTGCTGTAAGCAACGTTGGAATATATTTGCAGCTAGCATTTCAGATCCGATGACTACATAGAATCTACATGTTGCTTAAGTATTGGTGCTATGCCAGGCCTTTTTAGCTGGAATAACTTTGGAATTCTACCAACACAGAAATCAGCTTTTCAACAAGCAAGAAACCCTCCACCAAAGACAGACTACTACAGTGCCAGTAGCAAAGGTCCAGCAGATGCAAGAGTAAGAAAGCTGCCGGTGTCTGACCACGTAAAGCCCGGAAGTGCATAGAGAGTGAGACAGAGAGAGAGAGAGAGAGAGAGAGTAGTACTATTTCTAGCAGAGAGGGTTGGAAAGAAGCCAAAAGACTTCCTAACTAATAGATGGAAGCTTATTCAAAAGAAAGGTCAAAGAAGACTGACATTAAGACAAACGGCATGATTTAAAGGAGAGTGATATATTCACCCATTTTAGAAAATTGGTGGAATATAGACTACCTGACAAAGCACTTTAATATCTACTCAGAACTGAGGGATGCATGTACAAAAGAATCCACTAAAGGCAGATTGAGGTCTTAGCACATGCTTTTTCTCGGTAATTTATTATCATTGTCTACACAGACATTGACAAAGCACATTTTAAATCTGTAAACCTCAGCGTGAAGAGAGGAGAAAAACACACACATTCATCTTTGAACTTACACCATGAGTTATCTATCCATTCATTAATTACTTTAACTAGACAGGTAAGGGTAACTGGGCTCTGAAAAATATCTTGACAGCATTGGATAAAAGGTCAGAACCACAGCTGAACAAGGCTGTCAATCTGTTACAGGACACAGTCACTCATAGATTCACAAGAATAAATATCAATTGTCATGTTATCACCATCAAATACAAGTTTACCGTCAGAGTATATAGTACAATCTTACTTTTATGTCTCTCATATACTAGTGACAGTAGTCTAATAAAAATGTAAAAAAAAAAAAAAAAAAAAAAACAACAAAAAAGATGAGCTCGCTGATTCAAATATTTGTAGTAGCTGCTAAGGATGGCTTTATAACTTGAGGATAAAAAGTTCCCCTAAATCTCATGGTGAAAGCACTAACAGTCAGGTACCATTTTCCATAATGAAGGAACTGGAGTCTTTAATAATACTGTTTCTCATTCTAACTGAAGTGAGTGTAATGTCCTGAGCAGAAAGGATCTGTGGTCTGTAATATTCTGAGCTAGCCTCACTGACCAAAAGATCTCTTTATACGTTGATGACATTCTGCTTTATATTGCTAATGTATTCTCAGATCGCCTTACTTCTGCAGTTTTTTAGTTCCTATGAGGCCATATCTAGTTATAAAATTAAATGGCTGAAGATTGCTGTTCTGCCCTTTAATAGTCTTTGCCAGCAGTCTTAGCTCTTCCACCATCTATTTCATTGTCAAATTTATTTAAACATCTTGGCATAGACATTTCTAAACTATTGAAATATATTTCTGAAAAAGTTCCTCTAACTATAAATCTCCGTTTCCAGTGTTTAAAGGAATACTCCACACAAACATGGTATTTTTTGATAAGTTACTAACTCATTTAGTTCATAGTGGTGGCTAAGAAAAATGTTTAATCTCATGTTTTCAAGCAGAACAGACCTAACACAGTTTCTGATAGAATTGACCCAATGGTGACCAATGCAGGACTAAGCAAATATTATCAAAAACTCTCATGTAGAAATGTCACATTTCTTGTGGTGCAAAATCCACATGTCAAGTCATCTATGAATATGATAACAATGAGCAAAATGCATTTTTTTTCCTAAAATACAGGCACACACAAAACTCTGGGAAATGAAATTGTCCACAAACAGGAAGCCCCTTCACAGGGGTTTGTGTTTTAAAGATTGAAGATCCCCCTTCATTCATTGGTCAAGAGTCTGGTGGAGTATCCCTTTAAGCTAATTTTGCACATGTCTACTCACTGGGCTTTGAATTCCCATTTATTTTACTTTAATGACTTATCTCTCATGGAGTACCTTATTAAAAGTTTATGGAAGCCAGGATAAATAATATCATATGCGCCTCTCTAGTCCTATGCTTTTCTTGCATCCTCACAGAATTCCACCATGTTAGAACTAGTGCAAGTTTTACCAATACACCTGTTCCTGTCACATGATGCTTGATCCTTATGCATGTTAAGTCTGTAGTTAATTGGATAAACCTAGTCATCTTTTTAATATAATGAAATCATATTTGTTAGATTACAAATCTAGGAATATCCCCCATGTGCAAAACATTTTAAAAAGCATGTGGCAATTGTAATATATACTCTCTAACCTCCTTAAGCACTCTTAAGATAATGTTATCTGGTCCCGGTGATTTGCTTGACTTCAGCCTATTTGAACTAAGCAGTACTTCTCCTTTTTCAGTATACAAGTCATTACCTATGTTCTGGATGGTCCCTGTTACGGCTGGGAGGAAAATTTTGGAAATAATGCAATATGAAGCGTGTCATCTTCTCCCTGACCGTTACTTATTAATGAGGTTTTCTTCACAGATCAGAATGAATAACCAGAGAAGATAATGAGAATCTAGTGATGTCTATGCATCGCAGAGTTCAAGCAGCCATTGCATGCAAAGGATATGCAACAAAGTACTAAATATGACTGCTTTAAAATACCTACCATTGCTACATCTCAAATATTGTTTGATTTGTAATTTTAAACTGTGGGGCAGAGGGGTAAATCAAGGAAAAAATGTGTTTTTGTCCAAAACATTATGGAGGGCTCTGAATTTCTTCAATAGCTTACTTGTGAGATTTGTGATCAGAGATCAGAATTAATAAAGCCTATTGGAATCTGTACATTGACAGGTTTGGACATGAGCATGGTTCATGCAATGTCTTATTATTCTGCAATTCCAAAACTTTATTTTACAAGCAGGTTCAGTTCATCTTGCACAATTTGCAGTAATACTCTGACAGTATAATGTACCAGTCTGAATGTTGTAAGAAAGACTCATGTATCAGGTTCATGTATTATACCCAAATAGGGTGTTAACTTCTCTTACACTCACAACATAACCAGATTCCCTTTTTTGATGGAAAAAATGTAGTAATCCAGTAGAAAATGGAGAGAACAAGTAAGGTCCATAAAGGTACTGGCAAAGCAGAATATGAATTCATGAATCTGGAAGGAACACTGCCAGCCACTAAGGCAAACACATGATGTAAACTAAATTTATGGAGAATACCAAGTAAATGAGGTTAACGTTATTAGATGCTGACATGAACTTTACATCTCTAAAATAAATAATGTACACACAATATATATAAACATCTCTAAAGCCTGTGAGGACTGTTTGTGGGACTCTGTGCTTGCATAAATTAGCAATCATGTTTAAATGAGAAATGTGAGGATGTAAACTGATTAAATCAAACTTCTGCTTTGTACAGCATCTTTAACATTGACTATAATCTATTTACATAATGCAAGCAATAAAGAGCACAGGATGTTTAAATTACACTATATTAACCAAAACTTCACATTTTTTCACAGAAACAAATAAAATCAGGATTTCTGTGGAAAAACAATGGTTTCCATGTGAAAGTCTAAGAAAGTGCAATTTGTAAGCTTCTGCATGTTAAAAAGTATAGCCTTTTTACTGCTCTGGAATACTACATAAAGCTTCATTTTCACAGATTAAGGAACATTCTTCAATCACTTTCTAATCAGATTGCTCCTAGACATTTAACAATGTTATCTTGGATTTCCAATTACCAGATTTTTGTAAAATAGCTGCCATTAAAAACAGTTTTCACTCACAGACCAAGTTCTTATGATTGGTTAATCTGCATGAATGCCTACAAGACTTAACTTATTTTTCCCTGTTTTATCTTACATTTGTTCTACTAGGGGGCTTCGCTCGCCAACCCCTATTTTTGTTTTTCCAGATACACACTTTTAAGATTTTTTTTTTCTTTGAATTGTTGCTATTTCATTAGTTTCACTTTTATTTCAGAACTTCTGTAAAAACAATATTTGGAATCTTTCGAGTTCCAACGTGCTGAATCTTTTTAAAGAGGTCAGTGAGACATGTGTTTAATGATTCTGTACCATAATTCAGGATAGCTTTCTCAGTTTGGAATTTCAGCACAGACAAAACGATCTACATCATCAGCAGTTAATAATTTTTTTGCAAAGTAACCAACAAATGCATGTGAGGTAAACTCCGTTTTTGAAATTCTCTTGCCTTAAACTTCAAAGCCTTACAATATTTACATACTTCTGACATATCGCCTATGTCCATATATTCGATCTCTAATTGCCTTTTCGTTATTTCTCCGAGTAATAATCTCTTTCTTTGCAATAATGCGATGTTTACTTTCTTTCTTTTGTTTCGCGCCTACGTTTTTGAGTCTTTTGAATTCCAGTTGTCATTATCTCTAACCTGCTCTGCATGTGTTTGGCCCCCTTGTTTTTTTAACCTTTTCATGACGTTTTACTTTGTCTTCTACTCTGTCTTTTAATTCTGACCTCGCTTTATCCTGCTTTTTTTTTTTTTTTATGACACCTGGTCCATGGTGATTATTTTCCCATTATCGAGTAATAACTTCCATTTGTTTGTGCTCCTGCGATCTTTATTTTATTTTTTAACCCTTCTAATTTTCCTACTTTCATATTTTTTAACTTTCTCCACATGTGTATCGCACCTGTTTTTTTTTTTTTTTGAGCCTTTCGAATTCCACTGCTTTCATAATCAACGTCCGGATTGGACGTGCTTTTTTTCAATTCCACTTGCTCCGGGCTGATAATTACTTTCCTTATTTTCTGAATTTGCACCTACATTATTCTTTTTCTTTGTTGTCTCTCCAAGGCTTTTGAGTCTCTTTTCTAAGCGCTGCTTTCTTCTTCGCTTTGTCGTCTACGTTTCATTTATAACGTATTGTCTAGTGCTGGGAGGTATACCGGTTCATGCTGAAAAGTTTTTTATTTTTGTTATGATATGGATTTTTCTTATACCGCAATATCGGTTTAAATAGCTTAAATAACGTTCGGAATGTGGCGCAGCGGAAAACTGTTTAAGGGGGGGACCTTTTTCACTGCTGCATCGCTAAACATGCATGCAACGGAGTACATGCATTAGTGGAGGTATTGAACGGTGAAGATGGACAGAGAACATTCTGAAACTGAAGCTGTAGCTGACGATAAAGTTGAACATGATGACAGAAGAACTTCTGCTGAAAAAAGGAGCCGTGTCTGGAGATACTTTGGTTTTAAAAGGTCGGATGTGGACCAAACAACTATTTACTGCAAATGCTGTCGAGCTAAAGCTGTCGCCAGAGGCGGCTACATGAGCAATTTGCTGCACCACCTTAGCCGCAGACATGCTTTGGTGTTCCATGAATGTATGGAACTAAGATTGGCACCCTCCATGTCCTCAGGTAAAACTGAAAAAGCTAGAGGTCACTTGAGTCAGACGCGTTTGCCAAAGGTACTGCCAACAACAAAAAAAGCAAGCAGTGGATTGAAAAAACCAACGCCATTACAATCCATATAGCTAATGTGTCAGTGGACAGAGATTGTTAACATTAACAGAAAGTGTAGTTGGTTTACAAAAAATATTTACTATTTATTCCTTTTCTAAGACATTTCAGTGCAATACAACTTTTGACAAGCACCTCTGGATATTTTATTAAATCTAAATGCCTCTTGGGATGGTTGAAAATATGTTGTCAAAATTTTAGTTTAAGTTGTTTGCAAAATGTGTTCAATAAAAAGGTTGTATATTTTGACTGCAGCTGTTATGCAATGTGATTTCTTCTCTTCATTAGTGCCACCCCTTGAAAACTATCACTTTATGGGGTCAGGCAAACCTGAATTAATATGAGTGTGCACATTAAAATGTTTTTTGTACAATGTAGAATTCTTATGACGGGTGGAATAGGTTATTCTTAGTCAGTAATTGCAGTGGAAAATGTGGTTAACATCCACTCATGCACGGGAAAAAAATATTGTTGAATACCACGAAACCGGTATAATTTTGAAAAATACCATGATATAGAATTTTGGTCATACCGCCAAGCACTAGTATTGTCCTTATATGCTTTATATGCGCTGAGAACCCTGGACCCGTGTGTGCTCAAAGCCTTAGGGCTCATTTATACTTCACGCTCAAGAAAGCGTACGCATCATGGCCGCCACGCGTTCTGAGTGTTCATTTGATGCGCCCTCTGAGCAGGTCCTCAGAAATTAACGCGATGCGTGCGCGAGTTGCAGTACCAGCAAAAAGTCGGGGGGCGCAGTGTGCTAAAAGTTGGAATGTGAAGTCAGAGTCTCTGTTTACTATCTACATGTGACAGAAAGCTGCTGTGCGGATCCTACGAGATCGGTGTGCGTGCTTTGATATCTGATAAATGGTTCAATGTGGTGAAGGAAAATGTCGACATACAGATGTATTCGTGGTGCTTTTATATTCAAGCGTCGCATATTCCCGATCGTAATGACACGATACGTTTTAAAATTCTTACATACTGTGCCATCTTTTTTTCTAGAGCTTCCTCTGCTCCTGACAGCAGTGAATCACCAGCAACAGATCGCCACACTGAGCACATTAAATGTATGATATTCTAACTCTCTGCACATTTAGAATCCTTAGATTTATACTTGATATCACTTTCATGATGAAAAGCATTAAAGTATGTATATTACATTTTACAGATAAATCAGTAATTTCTTTTAAATAATGAATACTGTAAATAATTACACACATGGGGTGACACAGTGGCGGAGCGTTAGCACTACTGTCTTGCAGGGAGTCACGTCACTGATATTCCCTGCCTGGAGTTTACACGTTTTCCTGCTGGGTTTCCTCAGTGTGCTCCAGTTTCCTTCCAAAGATATGCAGATTTGGGGATTGGTGCTGCTAAAATGACGCTAGTGTATGTGTGTGCTTGTATTCACCTTGCGATGAGCCGAGGCATCGTCCAGGGATTGTTTCTCACTCGTGCCCAATGCTTGCTGGAACGGACATATCCCTGGATTTAATCAATAAACATCCTTTTCAGAGATATTGCGGTAAGGTGTCATCGTAATTTAATGGGTGTTCTAGGCAATTCACAACACAGAGAAGCCGAACATGTCCTCGCTGTGATAATATCTCGCACTACCACCTGGCGGATTCCTCCAGATTTACGTAAAGTATGCGCGCAAGTATAAACACTTCAACGCTTGTATAGCAGGAGCGTCCGCTGCAGCATGCGTCGTGTTGCATGAAGTATAACTCCGGCCTTACACTCATACGACTGAGTGTTTTGCTGCCCATTGTCTTATTTGATACTGGTTTTAAGTAGGGCATGTCTTGCAAGAATCTCATGTTCTACATCATCGCGAGACGGTCCTGGGTCAATCCACGAGATGCTCCGTGACCAATCTCTCTAGTCTCGTGGGTCTTTTAAGTGTCTTCCGTGATCTTAACATGAAGATCACGTATCGTCGCCCTACTGTTTCTCTCCAGGATTTTTTTTATAATAGAGATATGATACCTTAATTAACAAAATTCCACGGAAATACAGTAAGCACTATCCTGCTTGTAGCCGCCGAAGTATAAGGTGAGATCAAGCACTGGCAAAACGCGCGCCAAAAGAAATCTCTCAGTCCAAAAGTTCGTTTTAAAAATATTTAGTGAAAGTTAAAAGCAAATAATCCACACAAGAATAAAGAATAAAGTAGTTACACACGTAGAATAAAAGGCAAAAAAAAAAAGAAAAATGTATCTTCTCTAAACTTAGCTTTTCTTGAGAAACTTTAGTTATTTCTGTACTTAAAAGTTCTTTACTTCTTCTTCTATACTTAAAGATTCTTAGCTTCTCCTTCTGTACACTATAAGCGTACGGTTCTGCACTTAAATAAGTGCTATTTTCTTACATGTTACTTCACACACTCAGAAGGCCCGTAGGCCCCTAGGCATGGGCACGGTTTAAAACCTTGTGCCCTCTACACCTTTAACATGGCAAGGCTGGTCAATAACTGAAGATTAATATTAAGTCAAAGCTATTAGAAATGGCAAGAATATACCAATACAATTTTACTTATGGGGTTATAGGAACCTCCCATAGATTATGCATTGTCATCTTAATATAATATTTATGAATCTTATACAAGTATGAAATGGCTCTTACACTGCTTAACTGTCTGGTCAACTGCCCTGAGATTCTCTGCTTGGCTTTCTTTAAATATGTCCACAAGACAGGATTTTCCCAGGAAAGCTTACAGGTTTAAAATAAGCACTAGTTTGCAAGTCATCAAACAGAAACATGCTTAGGATGTGTAAGAAAACTAAAGCACATGAAACCAGCATGAACCAAGAAGCAATACACAAACACCACGTACAGTGGGGGAAATGAGTATTGAAAACGCCATTATTTTCAGTTAATATATTTCCAATGAGGCTATTCACATATAATTTTCACCAGACACTAGTATTAACTCAAGAAATCCAAGAGTATAAAGAATTCAAAACATTAAAGACCATAAATAAGAGTATGTGTTAGAATGACACAGGGAAAAAGTATTGGACATGCTAATTTAATACTTAGTGGAGAAGCCTTTGTTTGTATTGACAGCTTCTAGATGCTTCCTGTATAAAGAAACCAATTGCTTGCAGTGCTCAGGTCTAATTTTGACCCATTATTCTAAAGTGATTGTCTTTAAATCTTGAAGACTCCTTGGGGCTCTTGAGAACCATGATCTTTAGCTGTACTAAAACAGCTGATATTAATTTGCACAGATAGGAGGTGGAATTACTTCCTAACTACTTACGAATTTCAATTGGTTCCTTGCCTTGGTGTACTGCATTTTCTTAGCGTGTCCAGTACTTCCCAGTGTCATTCCACTTTTTTACTCATACCTTTATTTATAGTGTTTAATGTTGTCAATTCTTCATAATTGTGGATTTACTGAGTTAATACCAATGTCTGGTGAAAATTTCACGTCAATAGCCTAATTGGAAATATACTTACTGAAAAAAAAAGTTCAATATTTATTTCCCCCACTGTAAAGTCAATGACATGGAAATCAACCATACATAACTGAAGCTGTAAGGCACACACATTAACCACCTTCTGCCATATCATTCAAAAGTTATGAAAGACATTTACTTTTAAAATTTAAATTAAATAAACCTGGCACAAACATTCATAAACCCAGATTTCAAAAACAATAAACAATTCCTTCATGATCCCTTTTGTGCATTTTTTCTGTTCTGCACAAAAGCTATTCAACCTCAGGGTACTGCAAGTAGGTCTCCTGAATACACTACCACTTCTTTCTTTGTTCTTTGAGAGGATAGTACTTTTATTGATACTTCACATGTAAAATATATATTCTTTTGATCCAGTACTTATCACTAAATAAAAGAACAGTAATAAAACAAAAACACTGTCTGCAGGATACATTGTGTCCACATTTTCATCACAATTCAACTTAAATTCACAAATATGTAAATTGTAAATACACAAAACAGTTTAAAGATCCCAATCAAATTTTGCAGAATGGATAAAATTTCTTTCCTGTCCTGTGATACATAACTTTCTGTGTGAAAAGTTCTGAAAATTACTACTTTGAAAAAGTTTGGGGTATCTTCTTTATCACAAAGCATACCCTCTCTATACTTTTCACAGCTATCAAAAGTGTTGCCATTTATAAACATTATGGATGACCAGACAAAAATCATTTACCTTTGATTATAATGCCCTCATCATTAAGGGATTTCCAAAATTAAACAAACAAAAAATTTAATAAACCTAAATAGTATAAAAGTAGTCCCCAGATGAAGCATTATCTAAAGAATTAAAACTTTCTTAAGGAAGGTTACTATTCTAATAGTGCTACTTTAATGTTCCTTAATTACTATAAATGTTAAAGACAGAAAAAATAACACTTCCATTTCATTCATTCAAACTAACAATTTCTACAGTAATTTAAAATCAATGGCAGGTCTGTAACCAATGCAGCACTGCTCTCTCATCAGTCAATTACCAGCTGAGATTGCAACTTTGTGTGATTCTCAAGATTCTCCAGTGTCTATGCCGATTTTCTCATGAGATTATGGTTCCTTCATACAGTACAAGGAAATGCCTTTAGAATGATTGCTGAATCAGAGGAGATCACATTTCATCTTGAAATGGATGGCTGCTTAGCACTTTTGCTTTTACTGACCTTGGAATAATTGGTTTCCATTCTAGCCGTCCATTTATTCTGTCGAGTAAATCTAACTCTCATGCTTTCAGAATTCTGTACATGTCTGGATGGCAAGTTCATTGTACAGAATTCACTTTAATGTTTTTGCTTCTCTAAAAAAGGTACAGTGCCCTAGCACACCAAATGCCATTCTTGATTCACATTCCATGGAGAGCCTGTGCTAATTAAAACACCTTAATATTAAATAATACACTGCAAACTCTAGCCAATGAGTTTTGTACAGAGATTGCAAACTTCAGAACAAATAAAAATACAAAGTAAGGTTCTCATTTCTCTTTAAATCAGTACTGCAGCACTACCCTAAAGCAACTTAAAATAAACATAAATTTACAGCTCTAGGACAGACGAAGGCTCAGATGGACTGTGTGAGAAGAAGCAATGTACATTTATCGGAGTGTCTGAAGGGAGACAGTGCAAAAGGTTTTCTAAAGCAAAATCTTCATAAATTGTACCCTGTAAAAACTGGAAGTCGTACATACTTATCCCAGCTACTTAGCTTCCTCTGCCTGGATCCTCTAGAATTTGCAACTTAATTGCTCATTTCTTGAAGTACATGGATCAGCAAAAGGTCCTAATGGCAGCACAAGAAAAGCTGGCCATATACTTCAATGGACCAATCATGAGATTTTATTCCATCCTTTGCATAAAGATTAGTGAGAAAAAGAAGGCTTTGAATTTAATCATAAAGAAAGCCAAAGCTTCCGGATTACAGACCTTTCTCACGTTCTCTGTCTGTGTGAAGATCACATTTGGTTCATCACTCAAATGTTTGACTCTCCAGAAGCAGGACTAACCAGCATGGAGGTTTTTTGCACTACAGATACTTTGTGTCACTTAATGTACTTCATCCTCAAATATATTTTTTGTACTTCTTAGTACATTACTGCTAAATTACAAAACTTATGATAACCATTGTATTTTCTACTGTTAGGAAATTGTATATTGTTTTCTAATAGTTAATTGCTTGGGGTTGGATGATGATGATGATGCTTTGATGGGTTATTCACTCTGTTCCCTATTAGCCTTATTTTAGTTATTATTGTGGAGTCAGGGGAATCAGGTCGATATAGAAGGGAGGTTGGTACTATGGGTATCTAAGGAGACGTGCGATTTCCTAGAGTTATGTGGTGTTTCATTTTCATTATTTCTTAATTTCCTTTTAGTCATTTTATATATGGTACCTTCTTTATCTGGATGCTTATCTATTCTCTAATGCTTCTCCTGCTTTACTCATTCCAGCTTCTGACAATCTTTGTAGACTGCTACACATAACTGATGGGGATTCTAACAGCAGTAGTCAAGCAGCTCTCCTCTAGTTAGATGCTGAAAAAGTATTTAACAGTGTAAACCTTGGAAAATCCTAAATTATGTGGGATTTGCAGATTACTTTTTTAATGGTTAAAACATACTGTCATTCTAACAAACGTATTCATAACTCCCCTTTCCTTATTAAAATAGGCTCTAAGGTAAGGCAGTGCATGATCGCTTTAGCTTTTTTTGACACTAAGGTCACTAGCCATGACAGTTCATAATGCAGAAACCATCACTCCCATATCCTATCATATCTTTCTATATGCTGATGATATGTTGTTTTTAGGGAATGCCACATCTTACCAACCAAATACTTTAAAGTTGTTTAATCTCTAAGAGAAACTTTCTGATTATAGAATGAACTAAAAATAAAAATATAGATTTTCCAATTAATTGCTATTGCTGTCATTTAAATGATTCAATGTTGATTCTTAAAGTCTCATGATCGATCTTGTGAATCTCTAGCCTGCTCAATTATTATATGTTGTGGCAGACAGCCGGGTCCCATGCCCGGCAGGGACGCCCCTTCTGCATCTGTTACGGGGGAGCAACCATGGGCAGCTCAATACCTCCCCCAGGAAGCTTGGGGGAGGTATTGAGTATTAATACAGGTTTGCATGGCCCCATAAAGTGACAGTTTTCAAGGGGGTGGCACTAATGAAGAGAAGGAATCACGTTGCATGACAGATGCAGTCAAAATATAGAACCTTTTTATTGAACAAATTTTGCAAAAACTTAAACTATAATTTTGACAATATATTTTCAACCATCCAAGAGGCATTTAGACTTAGTAAAATATCCAGAAGTGCTTGTCAAAAGTTGTATTGCACTGAACATGTCTTAGAAAAGGAATAAATAGTAAATATTTTTTGTAAACCAACTACACTTTCGGTTAATGTTAACAATCTCTGTCCACTGACACGTTAAAATGACTTTATAAACAACTTCACCATCATTAAACTGCATAATATTTAAACTAATAAATAATAACAATAAAATAAATAATAGTATTATTACTGGTATTTGCACTATTACTTCAAGGCTTCAAGCCCAGGTGCATTACACAGTATTCACCAAATTAAAATAAAATAAAACAAGTGCAACTTGGTGATGACATTTTTACCAACTAAACCATCATTTAGGCAAACTGCATTAATACGGATTGCAACTTGCATTTATAATGCTATTTGTGGTATAGCCCTACAGAATCATATTAGGGCCATGGTGAAGAAAAAAAAATACGGACACAGGGAAGAAAAAAACAAACTATGTGTCGAGAATAAAGTCGAAATTTCCACTTTATTCTCGCCGTTTATGTCGAGAATAAAGTCGACATTTCCACTTTATTCTCGCCGTTTATGTCGAGATTAAAGTCGACATTTCCACTTTATTCTCATAGTTTACTTCATAATTAAAGTAGAATGTCGTAAACTAAACTTCTTCCTAAAATCAATGTTTATTTTACTAGATTTTGTCAAACCCCATCATAAGTTAATGCAGCACATTAAATGCTTTGTGTTAAGTGTTCCCCGACCCAGTTGTTAATCACTACGCTTCTTAAACTGACTTCTTCCGCACTAAGATCAGACAGCGATCACCACACAGAATCCATTCACTTCATTATATTCTTGCTTTCTGAAAATTTAGAATGCTAAGATAAATACTTGGTATCATTTTCATGATGAAATGCATTAAAGCAGGTATTACACATGCATGGTAGTGAGGCGGTAGTGCTGCTCCCTCGCAGTAAGGGGTCCCCAGGTGTATGTTCAGTGTAGAGAACTTTATGGTAGGTGTGACGAGGCTCCAAAAAACTGGATGTATGAATGGGTATCGCACAGGTTTAACTTAAATATTGTGTAAATGTTGGGTTTGTGATCTGGTGGTCGAAGACACGAACACAGAATTCAATGCATGTTCTTCTGAGCGGGCTTTCTTTATTGCACGCGTGCTGTCTCTATCTGACATACCAAAACCCCAGTTCCTATTCTTCCTTTTTCTTTCTCCACATAACCAATCACCACACGATAAACGTCTTTGTGAAATTAAAACTAGTTATAAACTTAGCCCACGGAGTGTTCAGAACTTTAAAAATATCTTCGTTATACATGTTTAATTATGCCATCCATTCAGGGTTGCGCCCATCCCTGAACGAGTCGCCAGTACATCGCAGGGTGAATACGAGCAAAACATACACTAGCAGGGTCAATATAGCATAACAAAACCCCACATCCTACATGACTTTGAAAGGAAACTGAAGCACGCCGAGTAAACCCACCAGAAAAACATGCAAATGCAAGGCAGGGTACATCCGAGACACCCTTGCTGTGAGGCAGCGGTGCAACCTCCACGCCGCCGTGCTCCCACATGATTAATGCATGCTTTAATGTATTTCACCATGAAAATTATATCAAGTATTTATCTTCGCATTCTAAATGTTCAGAGAGCAGGAATATCATGAAGTGAATGTATTCTGTGTGGTGATCGCTGCCGGCGCCTCCTCTTAGTGCAAGAGGAAGTCAGTTTAAGAAGTTCGGGGAACACTTAACACAAAGCATTTAATGTGCTATATAACTTATGACGGGGTTTGAGAAAATCTAGTAAATTAAACATTCATTTTATGATGAAGTTTAGTTTACGATGTTCTACTTTAATGACAAATTTCGAGAATAAAGTCAACATGTCGACTTTATTCTCATCATAAGCGTCGAGATTAAAGTGGAAATGTCGAGAATAAAGTCAACATGTCATCACACTATTATACAGTACCCAGGTATATTATACTGTATTGAAAACAAATGAAACAAGTACAACTTGGCTTGCAGTATTATCCTGTAGTATAGAAACAGTATTTACACATTTGAACATAATGGTCCACATCCGACCTTTTAAAACCAAAGTATCTCCAGGAAACGGACGTGATTCCTTTTTTTCGGCAAAAGTTCTTTTGTGTCATTATGTTCAACTTTATCGTCACCTTCAGTTTCGGAATGTTCTCTGTCCATTTTCACCGCGCAATACCTACACTACCACACCTATTTAGTGGAGTAGCAGTGAAAAAGAGCCCCTGTGCAACAAATCTGTGTTTAGCGGTGTAGCAGAGAAAAAGGTCCCCACTTGAACAGTTTACCGCTGCGCCACGTTCCGAATGTCGTTTAGGCAATTTAAACCGGTGTTGCGGTATAAGAAAAATCCTTACCATAAAAAAAATAAAAAACAGTTTTTGGTATGAACCGGTATACCGCCCAGCACTAGTCAGGACATCTGTCCATGAACTGAATCTCAAGAGAAGGTGGGTCATGCAGTAAGACAACGACCCTAAGCACACAAGGTGTTCTACCAAAGAATGGTTAAAGAAGAATAAAGTTAATGTTTTGGAATGGCCAAATCAAAGTCCTGACCTTAATCCAATCGAAATGTTGTGGAAGGACCTGAAGCGAGCAGTTGAAGCTGTACTGTACGGAGGAATGGGCTAAAATTCCTCCAAGCTGGTGTGCAGGACTGATCAACAGTTACCGGAAACGTTTAGCTGCAGTTCTTGCTGAAGGGGGGGGGGGGGGTGGGGGGGGGAGGGGGGGGGGGGGGGGGGTCACACCAGATACTGAAAGCAAAGGTTCACATACTTTTGCCACTCACAAATATGTAATATTCGATCATTTTCCTTAATAAATAAATGACCAAGTATAATATTTTTGTCTCATTTGTTTAACTGGTTTCTCTTTATCTACTTGTAGGACTTGAGTGAAAATCTGATGAGATTTTAGGCCATATTTATGCAGAAATATAGAAAATTCTAAAGGGTTCACAAACTTTCAAGCACAACTGTATGTGAGCTGTGCAACGCAGAAGTATTGCTGTAACACAACAAATTTGAAAAATCATTTATCCCAACCTCACCCATAAACATAATCTTAGTCAACATCCAAATGAGTAGAACCTAAACAATCTGCACTGTTGGTTCATGCTTCCATTTAATGTGCCTTGTGCCCAAAAAAAATAACAGAATCTATAGCAGTTTTTATCTGTAAAGATATGAGACCCTACACTGTTTTTGAAAACAAGGGCTTTCGACAAATGATACAGGTTTTGGAACTACAGTATGCTATACTAACCAGAAAGCAAATGACTGAAGTTACAGTACCTAGGTTTTATGAAGATCTTAAGCAAAACATTGCAATGTCTCTCACTACATTAAAAACAACTGGGCACCTGGGGTGGATGTGTTGCAGACAAGATCGCTGAATGACAGTCATACCAGGAGCAACCTTGCTGCTGTGATGGCTGGCTACTGTTTTAAACACCTTTCAAGCAGGACTGTACCAATCCCAAGTTTGTGCGTTGGCAAGTCCAATAAACATTGTTTCTTTTTAAGTACATGGCTAGCTGTACTGCTACAGTGGAAAAAGTTTGCAACGCACTTTACACAGTCAAGCAAGCGGGCAATTGTTGGAATTTTCAGAGCAGTCTGCGATACCAAAGTGAGCATGTGCACAAAGCAGCCAACATGAAGTAACTCCATAAGCTGTACCACACAGACCATATTAGCACCATTGTTTGTCATGATGGCTGGTTCTTTTTCTTGTATGCTCAATTCATCCAATGCCACTGTCAACATGCATCAGATCTAGATCTTCGTTTCATTCAACACCCCAGTGGGCTCTCACTTTAGATACTTTAGATTTTACATTTTTATCTCACTTTCACATACTGCAACATTCTGTTTACTAAAGAATATTGGTAGTAGTCTAAAACATTTACATTGATGGTCTTTAATTAATTTCAGTCTTGGCCCAAACTGTGGTCATGAAAATGAATGCGGTTTCGCAATTTAATTTTGCCAGCTCAGTTTCCCTCCCATTGATTACTTGCCCAATCTCAGATTTGTTCATTTTAAAATATAATTAGAATGGCAAAATACCCTGATTGAACATAATGATTATCCATCCAGGGACAAAGCAGGTTTGTCAGTAATGAACATTAAACTTTATCACTTGGAACTTGTTTTACTGCCTAACTTCTGGTGTCATCTCTCCCCCTTTCTGGAATACTATACAGGTGGGTCTCAGAAATTACAGATTGAAGAGAGGACTCTGACCAGTTAATGAGGGGGAAGACAGGTCTTCAGTTGTAAAAAGCTTGATCCCATTTGAATGTACTTCACTTCTGTGCATAAATTTGATTTTTCCAGTAAGTACTTATTTAACAATATTTTAGCAAAAACTACATGTGATAATTGACATAAGGACTATGTAACAAAAGTGACTTAAGATTTATTTAATGGATGTTTAACTATTGTTGGCCCCTGCTGTTATCTCTATTCTCCATGAAAACATAAGATTCATTTTTTTTTATTGGCCATAACTACAAATACTACAGTGTAAGTAGCAGATAAAATATATTTTTGTATACAGTATTCCTTTAACTTTGGCTATGATTAAAGATGCCTCCATGAGGTCTCTTGAGAGTTGGTGTTCAGTGATGAACCTTCTGAAAACAAAACTAGACACCCTTTAACATATTTTTCCTTCTTGGCATTCTATGGTTAGGTGAGAAGGCTGATGGTTTATAGTCTTATTTATTGATTTTCTCACTATCTAATTAAGTTGTTTAATAATGTAGTAATTTTGTATGTGAGTTCCCTTCTGTGTGTAATCTACTTTTCTTGCTACAGTGGAACCTCGGTTCACGACCATAATTTGTTCCAAAACTCTGGTCGTAAACCGATTTGGACGTGAACTGAAGCAATTTCCCCCAAAGGATTGTATGTAAATACAATTAATCCGTTCCAGACGGTACAAACTGTATGTAAATATATTTTCTTAAAGATTTTTAAAAACAAATATAGTTAATTACACCATAGAATGCACATCGTAATAGTAAACTAAATGTAAAAACATTGAATAACACTGAGAAAACCTTGAACAACAGAGAAAACTAACATTGCAAGAGTTCGCGCTATAGCCTTACAACCCGATCGCTGTATAAACACTTTTTTTTAATGAGTTTTAAGCACAGGGGGAAAAAAAAAGGAACATTTGAAGAAATCCAAACTTTATTTAAAAACCAACCAAGAAAGTAACATTGCAGCAGTTCGTGCTATAGCCTCACAACCCGATCGCTGTATAAACACTTTTTTTTTTTTTTAATGAGTTTTAAGCACAGGGGGAAAAAAAGGAACATTTGAACAAATCCAAACTTTATTTAAAAACCAACCACAAGCAACCAAGAAAGTAACATTGCAGCAGTTCGCGCTATAGCCATACAACCCGATCGCAGAGAAAAAAATTAACATTTGAAAAATCCATAACTTAATAAACAACCAAGAAAAGTAACATTGCAACAATTCACACTACGAACCAAAAAATGAACATCTGAAAAATCCGTAATACAAAAACTAACCATAAACCACCAAGAAAACTAATCTTGCATGAGTCGAGTTCTGGCATGAAGTGAGGAGGAACTTGGTGGAGAGGAGGTTACAGTGCTTAGAAGCCATGGTTAACTGCAAAAGCACACAAAATACTGTAGAGCACAAAGAGTTCACAGGTAAAGCATGCACGTCTGACTGAGAACAATGAACAGGGAGAGGCTGAACACGTGCTTAAACAGTAATCAGCGCGTACGAACTAGAAGGGAAATGAAAAAGAGCACAAAGAGTTCACAGCGAAAGCACGCACGTCTGACCGAGAACGTGCGGAAATCATCGGCGCGCACAAACTGAAAGGGAAACTGGCTTGTTCGTATACCGAGTGTGTGGTCGTGAACCGAGGCAAAAGTTTGGCAAACTTTTTGGTCGTAAACCGATTTGTACGTGTACCGAGACGTTCATGAACTGAGGTTCCACTGTATATAAAATACTAACTAAGCAAGAATGAATCTCCAAACTTGAAATGCTCTTCAGCACAGGAAATTCATACCTAGCCTGGTATTTTATTTTGTGGTTTTTGGCATCCATGTTGACTTGCCTCTGCAACACGAAATTCACTCTATAAAGGGCAAATACTAGACACACATAATCCACATATTTTAGTACACTAGATTTAATCTCTAATCTCATAAATGAGTACAGGAAAGTACCTCTTTTAGGGTTTTCACTAACCTTCCTAAATGAATGACTTTTGTACATATTTTATAATATTTCTGATCATATTTATAATTATATTCTGTGCTTAGCTTTCACTTTTGCTCTTACTATATTTGAAACAAATATATAGTACACTCAGCTACACTGAAATTATTCTTAGTAAGAACAAACTGAATCAAAACGACTTAAAAAATAAGATTTTGTTCATTCCTGGTGAAGAGAGAATCCATCTTGAAAATAAGACTTGTGCACTGTTATATTTGCATAGAAAAGCAAACATTACATCAATACATACAATCAAAAGTTTGCAAATAGCTTTTGAGTATCACAGAAATTAAAATAGTACTTATGTTGTGATTTTTTACTTCTGTATCATCAGGTAATTTCTCTTATTAGTCAATAAAACAAATAATGTAAATAATGCTCCCATCAAATCTTTCAATGATGCTTGAAGCCATGGAGGATTGCTGATTATCTGTAATCCGTTTCAAAATCTAACATCACATGCACTAGCATTATACCTAAAAAATGAAATTATAGAAGTACAGATACTCCTTAGACTTCTGGATTAAATGTAGATTTAGTAGGGGTTTATTTCAATGCTATCAATACATACATACATTCATTCATACATACATACATACATACACACACACACACACACACACTATTAGTCAAAAATTTTAGAATACCTCAGTTTTTTCAATTTTTATGAAAATGCATGCAGTTTAATATAATGTTTTATAGAAATCAAGGCAGAGAACGAATAAACAATAGCAAATAAAAAAATAAGTCAAAGAACCATTAAGTGTACAAAATTTTATTCAACGTTTTGATTCATAAAAGTAGCCACCTTCAGCTGATATAACAGCCAAACTATGATTCAGAATGCCAGTCACGATGTGCAATTCACCACCTCTGCATGCAGCAAAAGAACACCAGACCATCACACTTCCTCCTCCATGTTTAACAATTGGTGTCACAAGCTGAGGAACCATCCTTTCACCAGTTTGACAGCGTACAAACACCTAGTGCAGGATGAACTTTAATCTTTTGATTCATCAGTCCATAAGAGTTTCTTCCAGACTGCAGTAATCCACAGCTGGTAATTCAAGGCCCTATTTTGTCCTTTAAGGAATGGTTTTCTTACTGCCACTCACCCTATCAAACTTGCAGCAGAAAAGCTTCCTCTTCAAAGTAGAAACTGAGACTTCTTTTCTCGACCACTGTTAAGCTGTGCTTGAAGCTGTTGTGCTGTGAGGTGCCTATCATGCTAGCTGGTAACCCTTAGAAGCTTATCATCTGGCAGGTTCGTGACTTTAGGTCTGCCAGATTTCTTCCTATCAGAGTTTCTTCCAGTTCCCAATTGCCTTTGGATTCAGTAGGACACCATACTCACTGGCACTTTGATTATTTTTTTTTCTTCCAATTTCGCTAAATGAAAGGCCTATACAGTGGAACCTCAGTTTGCGAGCATAATTCGTTCCGGAAACATGCTCGTAGTCCAAAGCACTCGTATATCAAAGTGAATTTCCCCATAAGAAATAATGGAAACTCAGATGATTTGTTCCACAACCCAAAACTATTCATATAAAAATGATTAATACAAGATATAAAGTAAATATACATAAAACAAATTAACCTGCACTTTACCTTTGAAAAGAATCATGGCTGGTGTGAGTGAGTTTCTAAACTCTTGTGGGATTGCACCCAACGGACGACACGCAGAAGAGCGTCCCAAAGCAATCGTAGTCTCCCAGCGCCGTAGCAGTTCACTGTAAAACCGAATCCGAAAAGATCGCGGACATGCTATAAGCGCCTGCCGTCGATGGGTGATACAAGGAACATTATAAATGCGCAGGGCCCTGCCTGACTGCTGTGTCTGTGTATAGGAGAGCGGCAGATCCTGCTACAATAAATAACCGCGCTGTTGCTGTTTCAAGCTGAATAAAGCTGGTGTTGCTAAAGTACTGAGACTCAGCTTCGTGTTTTAGGGTGCAAGATGGGGACTCGCACGTCACAGCACACACGCTCGCGCGAGCACACACACACACACGAGCGCGCACGCACACACAGTCACAATGCTAATGCTGCAGTAAACAGTATACACGCGTACGGATGTTGACTATATGAGTGAGGCACGCCGACTCAGACGGAGAATAGGAGACGATTGCCCACAATCCCACAGCGAGAGAGAGAGAAGAACCATCAGCTCAGCTGTGTTCACATGACGCTCAGCAGACAAAGTGTATACATACTACTCGTACTGCAAGACCTCGCTCGTTTATCAAGTCAAAATTTATTAAAAATTTTTGCTCGTCTTGCAAAACACTCGTAAAACCAAGTTACTCACAAACCGAGGTTCCACTGTACTTCTAAAGGTAAAAATGGTTGGGCTCATTTTATTTGTTAATTGCAGTTTTATTGCCCTTACCACGGGAATTTACAACTTCCAGACAGTGTAATATTCTCCAAGTAGTACTTCAGAAGGTGTAGTAACACAGCCTGTTCCAACTTTGTTTGAAGATAGACAAAGGGTTCTTAAGTAATATCAACAGAAGTTGTGACATCTGTGCAAATTGTTTGCTTCAACTTGCAAGGCTTAATTTAATCACTGCATAGAATCTGTACAGTTGATTGTACCCTATTTGTAATATTCTGAAAATTCGTTTTTTCAGTTTTTGTTAACCTTTCTTTTCAATTATGAAACTCAGATGTTGCAACTGACAAGAGCTACAGCTTTTACATGTCGATTCCAAACAGGCATAGTTTAAATAACATTTCACCAAGATTATGGTAGAGTAGTTCAATAAGCATTTGCAAAATACTCAGACTAGACCTCACAACTTCATACCACATAATACATTAACATTGCACTAGCTTCTTTATGTATTTGAAATCATTAAAAGTAACAATCATTAACTGTTTAACCACTGCAGAAACATGTTATTCCTGCAAATTTTTACATCTAAAAAATAGTAAACAAAACATTTTTTTCCCTGTTAAATATTTTCTCCAGGCTGCTTTTTCCAAGGCCTGAGAAGAAATACAAATGGTCAATATGAAAGAGGAAGTATAACTGCTGCTATACAAGAGTACATGACATTAACAATACAAAGGGTGATGTGTACATTATCCTTAGATCACTGAACCCCCAACCTTCAAAGTTCTTTAGTTATTTATATTTTGTTTATGTGCACTTACCCTTTAAAAAAGATGATATATTATTATCTCCTGTAGGAAGCCCCATCCCTCCATCTTTCCAAAATGGATTTAACTCTCTCTTATGTAATTCTGCCTAGAGATCAAAATAAAAACAATCAAAATGTCCTTTACATGCCTTGTATCTTTTCAGAATATTTCCATTTTAATAATAATAATAATAATAATAAACACAGAGTACTTATTATTTCAACTATTCTCATTCAGGAAATAATGCACACCTCTTATACTTATTTTCATATAATTAAGATATGTTACCATATTAAACAGTGGTTGCTTTCATTTTATACCTTTATAATTTTATGTCATCTACTATCCACATTCACTATTTTGTGTTCAATACTTGTTTCTTTGTTATCTATACTAATAAAAGGCAAAGCCCTCACTGACTGACTGACTGACTCACTCATCACTAATTCTCCAACTTCCCATGTAGGTGGAAGGCTGAAATTTGGCAGGCTCATTCCTTACAGCTTACTTACAAAAGTTAGGCAGGTTTCGGTAACGGTCATAACTGGAAACTCTTTTTTGTCCATATACTGTAATGGACGGGGCGGAGTCGCGTATCGCGTCATCACGCCTCCTACGTAATCACGTGAAACACCTTGGGGCCGATCTGGGAGAAAGTGGCGCAGCGCCTTTATTTAAACCATTCCATGTCTTGGTGGATTTAATACTGTGTAAGCATACATATTAACACATGTGCAATTAAACGTGTGCATTTACGGTGTGATTTCTCAGGCTTAAAAGCTCGCCTTTTATTAAAAAAGTAAATACAAACTGTTTTCATTCTGAAGGGCACAAACCACATTAGATTTTGTAATGATAGTTGATTAGTAAGGTCTATTAAGGGATACTTACAGAATGATTAGTAATGCCTGTGAATGCCGATGCAAGTAGGAGAATGGGCGTGAACTAAAGAACGAGTAGTAACATGTACAGTAAATGTCTCTAAAGTCTGTCTATTAAAAAGTTATTATATCTTTCAATCCTGTGTATTGATTAAACTACGAACCTAACTATCTTTCAATCCTGTGTATTGATTAAACTACGAACCTAACAAGATCACTACATGGTGTCAGAAGTGGCGGATTGGAAGAGGAATGTGAAGAAGAGGTTCAGCTTTTGAACGAGTCTCGTGTCTGTGAGTAACCCGAAAACGTGGTCAGAAAGCGCTAAGACGTTCTAGCAAAAGAGAAAAAAAAATATGGAAGGATTACAGCCCCCACCAAATCTCCAGTTAAAGGGAAATGTAGCTGAAAATTCGCCTTTTATTAAAAAAGTAAATGCAAACTGTTTTCATTCTGAAGGGCACAAACCACGTTGGATTTTGTAATGATAGTTGATTAGTAAGGTCTATTAAGGGATACTTACAGAATGATTAATAATGCCTGTGAATGCCGATGCAAGTAGGTAAATGGGCGTGAACTAAAGAACGAGTAGTAACATGTACAGTAAATGTCTCTAAAGTCTGTCTATTAAAAAGTTATTATATCTTTCAATCCTGTGTATTGATTAAACTACGAACCTAACAAGATCACTACATGGTGTCAGAAGTGGCGGATTGGAAGAGGAATGTGAAGAAGAGGTTCAGCTTTTCAACGAGTCTCATGTCTGTGAGTAACCCGAAAACGTGGTCAGAAAGCGCTAAGACGTTCTAGCAAAAGAGAAAAAAAAATATGGAAGGATTACAGCCCCCACCAAATCTCCAGTTAAAGGGAAATGTAGCTGAAAATTGGAAAAGATTTAAACAGAGATTCGAGTTGTATCTTGCTGCGATTGAAGCAGATAGGAAAAGTGAAAAAATGAAAGCGTCTATGCTTCTACATGTAATTGGCGAAGAGGCGCTAGAGGTGTACAACAATTTTCAGTTTGAAGAAGATGGAGACAATATGAAATTGAACAAAATAGTTGAAAAATTCGAAACGTATTGCAACCCAAAGCGCAATGTGACGTTTGAGCGGCACAAGTTTTTTACATGTTTCCAGAAAAGCAGAGAAACAATAGACCAGTATGTGACGAAATTGCGTAATAGGAGCTGTTCTAAGAAGAAACCATCGAGACATCAAAGGACCAATAACCTCTAATCAGAACACTAACACCAGCGAAACAAATACTAACGAGAAAACAAGTATAAATCAGGAAAGAACATCTCAACTGCAAACACAATTAACCAGAAGATCAAAACGTCAAGTAAAACCACCAGAACGACTCATTGAGACATGTTGAGGATTAAAGGAACATTTTCAATTAAGAAATGCTTAATTCCTTTAACAGTTGTGCTTTTTTATACATAGTTTGAATGCTGGATATATGCCTGAAATGTTCTGGATAGTTCAGCTGTTTGAAGTGATGAAGAATTAAACGTGTGCATTTACGGGGTGATTTCTCAGGCTTAAAAGCTCGTTTTTTTATTAAAAAGGTAAATGCAAACTGTTTTCATTCTGAAGGGCACAAACCAC
Organism: Erpetoichthys calabaricus; assembly: GCF_900747795.2. Classification (NCBI taxonomy): domain Eukaryota; kingdom Metazoa; phylum Chordata; class Cladistia; order Polypteriformes; family Polypteridae; genus Erpetoichthys; species Erpetoichthys calabaricus. The sequence continues at coordinate 225,585,970 of NC_041397.2, read as the reverse complement.
GTTGGATTTCAGCCGTTAAACGCGCAAAAATGTCGGTATACCAGATAAATAAGCGCAACATATTATCAGTTGTATTGTATGCTTACAATACATATAGAAATGTGTTAATCGTTAACTAATAGTATCGGATGGTGTTTTTCGATTCGCGCCTTGATTTAAACGATTGCATGTCTTGGTGGGTTTGCGTAGCTTATTGTCAATATCTTTACACCTCTTTTTAAGACTTATTGACTGAAAGGGGCTTTCATGAAAAAAGTTAGGGCTTTGCTACAGGATACACCCTCCACAAGTTAAGGAAGTAAAAATAAAAGGTATATATTTCTGTTTTATTTAAACCTTTTAAGTTCGTATGCATAGCCCCATTTAGCTGTTTTAGTTTTTTTTTTCTTTCTTCAGTAAGATTTTATCTCCTTAAAGAAAAACAACATATGCATTTTACTTTTTTTGTATCTCTTTAGTAATATTTCAGTGTAAAAGGATAACCAGTATTTAAACCTTTTATGTTACTTTATAAAGTTATTTTACACAATGCTTGAAAAATTAATAAGAAAGCTACATATTTTGGCAGCTGCTGCTTTAATTTTCAATGAAATGAAAAAAACTCTCCAAGAGAAAACCTCAATGAAGAAGAAACAGTTTGCACTATCTAAAAAGGAGAAACCCTCATTTATAAAGGTTTGCTGCAGATGACTTAACTGAAAATAAATAAATAGTTCCTATGTGTATAATACATATTTATCTATTTGACTTATGCCTTTATTCCAGCAACTTGCAACATCTGAGGTACAATTTGTTACATCACTTTTGTTTTTTGCAGCACAGGCAGGTGAAGTGACTTCCTCAGGGTCACACAGTGGTGTCAGTACCAGGATTTGAACTGACAAGCTCCGGGTTTCCTGAAATATTACTGAAGAAAGAAAAAAAAAAACGAAAACGGGCAAATGGGGCTATGCATACAAATGTCCATCCATCCATTATCCAACCTGCTATATCCTAAATACAGGAGCCAATCCCTGCCAACACAGGGCACAAAGCAGGAAACAAACCCCGGGCAAGGTGCCAGCCCACCGCAGAGCGCAAACACCCACACACCAGGGACAATTTAGAATCGCCAATGCACCTAACCTGCATGTCTTTGGACTGTGGGAGGAAACCAGAGTACCCGGAGGAAACCCAGACAGACACAGGGAGAACATTCAAACTCCACGCAGGGAACCGAACCCGGGTCTCCTAACTGGCACCTTTCACTGCGCCACCATGCCGCCCGCATACAAACTTAAAAGGTTTAAATAAAACAGAAATATATACCTTTATTTTTACTTCCTTAACTTGTGGAGGGTGTATCCTGTAGCAAAGCCCTAAGTTTTTTCATGAAAGCCCCTTTCAGTCAATAAGCCTTAAAAACAGGTGTAAAGCTAAACTTGCAGCACCGCTATTCAATTACACTTGCCTAACGCCTCTCCTAAGGGGACATACTGTGGGATCTAGGCATCAGTCAAACCACCAATCACAGGCCCGATTAAAAAGCGGGAAGCTGTGATTTGTCGTCTCCCTCCCATGTAACAATCACAGCCCGTGTTACAATGCACTATGTATGTATGTATATATGTATATGTGTGTGTTTATGTATGTGTGTATATGTATGTGTGTACAGTAATCCCTCGCTATATCGCGCTTCGCCTTTCGCGGCTTCACTCCATCGCGGATTTTATATGTAAGCATATTTAAATATATATCGCGGATTTTTCGCTGCTTTGCGGGTTTCTGAGGACAATGGGTCTTTTAATTTCTGGTACATGCTTCCTCAGTTGGTTTGCCCAGTTGATTTCATACAAGGGATGCTATTGGCAGATGGCTGAGAAGCTACCCAGCTTACTTTTCTCTGTCTCTTGCGCTGACTTTCTCTGATCCTGACGTAGGGGGACTGAGCAGGGGGGGCTGTTCGCACACCTAGACGATACGGACGCTCATCTAAAAATGCTGAAAGATTATCTTCACGTTGCTATCTTTTGTGCAGCTGCTTCCTGAAACGACATGCTGAACGGTGCTTTGCATACTTAAAAGCACGAAGGGCACGTATTGATTTTTTTATCTGTCTCTCTCTATCTCTCTCTCTCTCTGCTCCTGACGGAAGGGGTGTGAGCTGCCGCCTTCAACAGCTTTGTGCCGCGGTGCTTCACATACTTAAAAGCCAAACAGCCCTATTGATTTGTTTGCTCCTTTGAAAAGGAAGAAATGTTTGCATTCTTTTAATTGTGAGACTGAACTGTCATCTCTGTCTTGTCATGGAGCACAGTTTAAACTTTTGAAAAAGAGAGAAATGTTTGTTTGCAGTGTTTGAATAACGTTCCTGTCTCTCTACAACCTCCTGTGTTTCTGCGCAAATCTGTGACCCAAGCATGAAAATATAAAAATAATCATATAAACATATGGTTTCTACTTCGCGGATTTTCTTATTTCGCGGGTGGCTCTGGAACGCAACCCCCGCGATGGAGGAGGGATTACTGCATATATGTTGATATGTGTACATATATATATGTATATATATGTGGATGTGTATATGTATATATATATATGTATGTATGTATATGTAGATATGTGTATATATGTATATGTATATATATGTTTACATAACCTCTTTAACACACTACTTCTCCGCTGAGAAGCACGGGTATTTTGCTAGTGTAATTATACCCAGCAATAACTGTATTCTTATGAATTCAAAAACTACCACTTGGCTATTGGTACACTTATTACAGTTCTTTTTTCTTTTTATTACCCTAAGTTCTTGTCTATAAGCCGCGGCTTATCTAAGGAAAAAAGTTGTGAAAATGAAAAAATAGAATATCGGCTTATACATAAGTCCGGCTTATACATCCATCGCGGGGGTTGCGTTCCAGAGCCACCCGCGAAATAAGAAAATCCGCGAAGTAGAAACCATATGTTTATATGGTTATTTTTATATTGTCATGCTTGGGTCACAGATTTGCGCAGAAACACAGGAGGTTGTAGAGAGACAGGAACGTTATTCAAACACTGCAAACAAACATTTGTCTCTTTTTCAAAAGTTTAAACTGTGCTCCATGACAAGACAGAGATGACAGTTCCGTCTCACAATTAAAAGAATGCAAACATATCTTCCTCTTCAAAGGAGTGAAGCAAACAAATCAATATGTCTGTTTGGCTTTTAAGTATGCGAAGCACCGCGGCACAAAGCTGTTGAAGGCGGCAGCTCACACCCCCTCCGTCAGGAGCAGGAAGAGAGAGAGAGAGACAGAGTTTGTTTTTCAGTCAAAAATCAATACGTGCCCTTCGAGCTTTTAAGTATGCGAAGCACTGTGCAGCATGTCTTTTCAGGAATCAGCTTTACAAAAGATAGCAACGTGAAGATAATCTTTCAGCATTTTTAGACGAGCGTCCGTATCGTCTAGGTGTGCAAACAGCCCCCCTGCTCAATCCCCATACGTCAGGATCACAGATAGTCAGCGCAAGAGAGACAGAGAAAAGTAAGTTGGGTAGCTTCTCAGCCATCTGCCAATAGCGTCCCTTGTATGAAATCAACTGGGCAAACCAACTGAGGAAGCATGTACCAGAAATTAAAAGACCCATTGTCCGCAAAAATCCGCGATATATATTTAAATATGCTTACATATAAAATCACAATTTAAATGACCGCTACGCGCGCGTGTTGACTCGGCGACGCCCAGAGCAGAAAGAACGCGCTCCGGCCGCTCCAACCGCGCCATGCGGGGAGTGAGAGAGACGCCAATATCTCACACTCTCTCCCCCCTTAAAGAAATTAAATGGGTGCGAGTGAGACCACTGACCTCCCTCCCTTCTATTAGTTATAGGTTATAGTACGTTCGGCTTATCCATGAGTCCGGCTTATCTATGATACGATTTTATTTTAAAAATTCGTATGATTTTTGGTCTCCGGCTTATACATGAGTCCAGCTTATAGACAAGAACCTAGGGTACTAGAGTCGAGTTTAAACCACTGCTATTCCCACCTAAAGAAATTTCAGTTGGGGCAGCTTTTCTTACTTAAATATATTCCTTTCTTGTTGATTTTCTGTTAATACCAAACTTAAAAATGTGATAATATTATTGTGATCTGAATAACCATGATATAACTAAATCATTGGTATACAAGTTAATTTGTGGATAATTAGTACAAGTACATCAGATGTATGAGGTTCACTCTTTGGCAGCAGAGGTTGCCTGAAAAGCCATAATCCATGAATAAAACTTATTTCTCATTATCGAATAAATGCTTTATCCTTTTGGTCTAGAAAATCCAAGTTATAGTTCCAGTTATTTCCTTTCCTTGGTAATGACATCAAGTTAAGCTCTGTTTTTTCCAGATATAGAAGACTCCCCCAGGCAAAGAAAAAATGATCAGTCTGAAAAAAGGTGCTCTTTCACTGCATAACTCCACACATAGTATGCATTGGGGCGAATACACTAAAACCATCATCGAAAACTAGCTACTCTGGTCAACTGTTCAAAAAAAAAAGGTATGGACCTAGAACAAGGCATTGGTGTTATAAAGCAGGTCAGCACAATGCCATGTAGTGCGGGTCATTATGTCAATGAAGATAAAATAAACATATCACAAAAAATGGGTCTTCAAGTCTGGAAAATTCAGAATTTTTTTTCCTGATGAAATGACAAAAATCCAAGGTCCACCAAGTCCAATTAAGACAGGCTGAATATGGCTCAGCTATCTTAGCTTTTTTTCTGGAAGCTAATTCTTTAACTACAAAGAAATGGTTAAAAAATTTTGAAGTAAGGCAGTTTCTAATTCTTGATGCTCCGGATTTAACTACAAAGATAACAGGTAATATTTAATAATACAGTTTTGCTGACAATTTGTTATCACCATCTAAGTATAAATTGACTGATTAAATTTTAATTTACACTCAGCACAAAAATAGAACTCCTAAATATATTTTTAAAATGTCACATGTGAGATATTTATGATAAGGTTGTTAATCCTTTTAAGTTCTTGTAATACAGAAATTCTTGTAATACCGGACGTAATATATTTTACTGCAGAAATATTTATAGTATCCAAGAAAGTGGTGGGGAAGTATTGCTCAAAACAATAACACAGGGTTTTTATAAAAAAAAAAAACTGTATCCACCCCATCCTAATAACTAAACATCATTGCACTGGAAAGAAGTGCTGCTTTACAGATTCAGTATCCTGGATTTTCCATGGAGGGGTTTTCCCTACAGGTATTTTGGTTTTACTCCCACAAAAGAGATGCTAGTTAAGTCATTTGGCAATTACCCTGTCTGAATATGAATGTGTGTGAACAGATGATGTGATTGATTAGCATCCTGTCCAGGGCTACTTCCTACCCTGTGCCCAGTGCTGCTGGTATTGCCTCCTGATCCCCCCACTCTACACCACCTTGAACAGGGTCTGAAAATGTTGTTATATTCTAATACCTATAACATATTGATGGTCTTAACTACATTAAACAGCATTTAATATGTACGGATTGAGGGCATTAAAAAATAATAAAGCACACAGATAGGGATTTTGTTAAATCAAGGTAATTTTAAAAAAGCTTTGCATTACCTGTTAAAATAGTTTAAGCAAACCAGGTTTAAAAGGGATGTTTATGTTAGATGACATTTATTTTTATAAGCAAAATTTGCAGTGTACTAAACAATTATTTTCTTGGGCTCAATAAGTAATTTAACCAATGATAAAAACAATACTTTTTTTTCAAACAAAAAAGCCTAAATTCTCAGTTTACTATCTTTGAAGAGTGCTTTATTCACTCTAGTTTCACTTTCAAGACTCCAAATACAAGCAAATATAAGAATTCACTGCTTAAAAGACAATGAAGAATCAAATATTAAAGAATAATTTAGGTCACACAAATTAATACATGCAACATAGAATAATATTTCACAATATTTTGCCATATACCCATATAGTTCTTAATTACAGTGCAAGGAAAAACTAGCATTACAACATAAGCAAAAGAATGCCTTTTTAAGAAATTAGAAAGTCTGTCTTCTGTTTACCTTGGTAATGGAATTTGTCATTCACAGATGGCCTCTCCAAAACCGTGGCTTTAATCCTACTAATGCTTTTTGTGTGTGAAACGGCCATGAGTTAGAATTACATTAAATGTAATTTTAGTCAAGTTGGTAGATTAAAATAATTTATACTCAACTAAGTATATTAATTTGGCCTGATTGATTAACTCTCTTTAAGAATAAACAAAAGCACTTATACTTCTTCTACTCACTTTAAATTAATTCTCTAAGGACATTTTGATGTACTGCTGACCAATTTTCTCATTAATTAAAATGACTAAATTGCTGCAATCTTGAAAAAGACCCAGGTCAGGCTTATGGATTGCTTCATGCACCATTCTTCAAATTTCTTTTTATGCTAAATCAAAAAGAATGCCCGAACATGGCACTTCACTTAAGGTTGGTTGGTCACTTACTGGTACATGCATACATACACCAAATAACCATGTTGTTACTGTAAATGCACATACACGTCTCCCAAATTCACAGCATTATATGTACAAACAATGTAAGCCTACATAGCATAAAGTGTGTGTACACTAAAAAGTGAATGGGCAAAGCTATTCTAATTAAAGTGGTTTGACTGTGATAGACAGTATGTGGTAAAACAATATAAACTAAATAACGTCTGAGGGCACTGCAGTGTTAACTTGTTAACTAAGAATAAGCCACAATCCAAAATTATCTAGCCAGTAATAATACTGTGATTTAAAACAGAATTCTGCGAAAGGGACAATGAGTGACTGACACAACTTATTCAAAGTAACAGTCAAGTGCAGGATGGCTTTTTAGCAGGAAAATGCTTCATTTCACAAATTTAAGAAAGTTCAGAAGCTCATCTTAATGCAGTACAATTTGAAGTCACCAGCTATGAAATTTTTCAGCATTATGAAATACGATGGAACAAGCGTAACGAAGTATAACCATTGGCTATTTATTTTCTAATAGATAACTAGACATGAAAGAGTATCACTGTGCTACACTTTCAGCAGCTTTTTAAAATCATGTCTGTCAAATTCAGGTATTTTTGAGGGAAAAAAAGAGAACCAACTCAATAACCTAATACAGTTAGGTCCATAAATATTTCGACAGAGACAACTTTTTTCTAATTTTGGTTCTGTACATTACCATAATGAATTTTAAATGAAACAACTCAGATGCAATTGAAGTGCAGACTTTCAGCTTTAATTCAGTGGGGTGAACACAACTATTGCATAAAAATGAGGCAACTAAAGCATTTTTTAACACAATCCATTCATTTCAGGGGCTCAAAAGTAATTGGACAATTGACTCAAAGGCTATTTCATGGGCAGGTGTGGGCAAGTCCGTCATTATGTCATTATCAATTAAGCAGATTAAAGGCCTGGAGTTTATTTGAGCTGTGGTGCTTGCATGTGGAAGATTTTGCTGTGAACAGACAACATGCGGTCAAAGGAGCTCTCCATGCAGGTGAAAGAAGCCATCCTTAAGCTGCGAAAACAGAAAAAACCCATTCGAGAAATTGCTATAATATTACGAGTGGCAAAATCTACAGTTTGGTACATCCTGAGAAAGAAAGCAAGCACTGGTGAACTCAGCAACACAAAAAGACCTGGATGTCCATGGAAGTCAACAGTGGTGGATGATTGCAGAATCATTTCCATGGTGAAGAGAAACCCCTTCACAACAGCCAACCAAGTGAACAACACTCTCCAGGGGGTAGGCATATCGATATCCAAGTCTACCATAAAGAGAAGACTGCACGAAAGTAAATACAGAGGGTGCACTGCAAGGTGCAAGCCACTCATAAGCCTCAAGAATAGAAAGGCTAAATTGGACTTTGCTAAACAACATCTAAAAAAGCCAGGACAGTTCTGGAAAAACATTCTTTGGACAGATGAAACCAAGATCAACCTCTACCAGAATGATGGCAAGAAAAAAGTATGGAGAAGGCGTGGAACAGCTCATTATCCAAAGCATTCCACATCATCTGTAAAACACGGTGGAGGCAGTGTGATGGCTTGGGCGTGCATGGCTGCCAGTGGCACTGGGACACTAGTGTTTACTGATGATGTGACACAGGACAGAAGCAGCCGAATGAATTCTGAGGTGTTCAGAGACATACTGTCTGCTCAAATCCAGCTAAATGCAGTGAAACTGATTGGGCAGCGTTTCATGATACAGATGGACAATGACCCAAAACATACAGCCAAAGCAAACCAGGAGTTTATTAAAGCAAAGAAGTGGAAAATTCTTGAATGGCCAAGTCAGTCACCTGATCTTAACCCAATTGAGCATGTATTTCACTTGTTGAAGACTATACTTCAGACAGAAAGGTCCACGAGCAAACAGCAACTGAAAGCCGCTGCAGTAAAGGCCTGGCAGAGCATTAAAAAGGAAGAAACCCAGCATCTGGTGATGTCCATGAGTTCAAGACTTCAGGCTGTCATTGCCAGCAAAGGGTTTTCAACCAAGTATTAGAAATGAACATTTTATTTCCAGTTATTTAATTTGTCCAAGTACTTTTGAGCCCCTGAAATGAAGGGACTGTGTTAAAAAAATGCTTTAGTTGCCTCACATTTTTATGCAATCATTTTGTTCACCCCACTGAATTAAAGCTGAAAGTCTGCACTTCAACTGCATCTGAGTTGTTTCATTTAAAATTCATTGTGGTAATGTACAGAACCAAAATTAGAAAAAAGTGGTCTCTGTCCAAATATTTATGGACCTAACTGTATATGGTTATACTTGAAGAACAAATACTAAACTTCCTTCGAAACAACAAAAACAGGCAAAAAGGTTTTAAAAATACATGGTTGCATGGAGTGAACTGCCAACCCTAAATGGTCTCATTTTGTTTGGAGCATGAAGGCAAGAAGTCATTAGCCCAACTCTAACCTTTAAACACTTTTGAACAGGCATCAAACTAAACTGTACTTATTAACTATACATCATGCACACATATTTTAGAGGGGAAATTATTAATAAACACCAAAGTCCTTGTTCACAAAGCAACCTGAACAAGTGTGAAGTTTTAAAACATTTGGACACATGGGAAAAATTCAAAAGAAGAGCTATAAATATAGCAGTCACATACAGTAGGCAATGGTAAAGAGATTGGCAGTCTTGTCTTTACTGACTGCAGTTTTTTGCAGGATCTCACCATCTTCCACTATGATCCACTGCATCAAACTGAGGAAGGAGTTACTATGGTGAAAAGCCTTACAATGGTATTACTTTTAAAACTACAAATTAGTGCAGCCAAAGGGTCCAACATGGGGCGTAAAAAACACCAGGAAAAGGGTTGGTAACGAACATTAATACCCTTTCTCTTTCCCCTTTCAGTCCCAAAACACGTCACTTCCCTTTCTTTGCAGATGACTTCACTTCCGTTTCGTCCTGATGACCTCACTTCCTTCTCATACTGATGACATCATTTAATTTGCTGACGTTTGTGTAGAAAACCAACCTATTTGTCATACTCATTTGTCTTTTGTTATTTTGAAGAAAAGACCTTTTTCAGTCGTTATTGACTACTTATCAACAATATACGGGGCAAATCCCAAAATCTTTGTTTTTTTTCGACTCCAATCATTCTATATATATTCTATATATAGAATAGTCACAAGAATGAGTCGGAGACATCATAAAGAGCTGGGGCAGCCACCCGTATATTATTTTCTCGGCTGAAAAATGTTGTTTTTATCGTAGCACGATGTGCCTAGATCGGAGTCCAAAACAGAACTGCCTGTACTGAGGCACGATGGCAGTTTTAACAGCCCGGAAGGGAAATTACATAATCAGTGCAGGAACTGGGAGTGGCGTCCTCATGCCCGGAAGTGACGTCATCATCGGGGCCAGAAACAGGTGGGATTTCCCGGGAAAGGTCTGCAAGGGACTGAGAGAGATAGTCAGTACACTCCGCCGCCCCCTGGCCTGGCGTAGAATTACTATTGTTTAGGCCATTCAGCTGTGTTCCATATGCACGTGTGTGGCAAGGCCAAAGCTCGCCCACTCCCCCAATCCCCCCCCCCCACCCCAAAAGCACAGACCCATTGGGTTGGGCGGACCTGTCCAAGAGGTTGTGGACTCAAGAGAGAGCATCAGCATTGGCATGAAGAGAGCTCTTACGGTGAACAAGCGAAAACGTATACGGTTGGAGGTCAAGAAACCACCTAGTGACCCGTGGATTCGACTCCTTCTGGAGGGCTATCCACTGCAGAGGTGCATGGACCGTCACCAGAGTAAATTCACGGCCCAATAGGTGGTACCTCAACTGGGTAATCGCCCATTTTATTGCAAGGGCCTCTAGTTCCACTGCCGTATGCCTGGTCTCCTGATCCAGCAGTTTCCAGCTCAGGTACATGACGGTGTGTTCAACACCATCAACGCTTTGGCTCAGCACGGCACCCAGGCTTGTGTCTGAAACGTCCGTCTGGAGTATGAAAGGAAGCGAAAAGTTAAGTGCTTAGAATATGGGTGCTGACATAAGGGCCACGTGGTTGAGAGCGCTCTTCTTTGTTAAGTCTGTCAAGGGCGCAGCACTCTCGGAGAACCGGGGTACAAACCGGAGGTAGTACCCAGCTAAACCGAGAAAGGCCTGCACTTGCCACTTGGTTTTCGAACGGGGCATTAATATGGCATTAATTTTAGAGCACTGTGGTTTCAAGGTACCCTGACCCACTAGGTAGCCTAAATATTTAGCTTCTCTTAACCCAAAAAAACATTTCGTTGGATTAATTCGAAGCCCAGCTTCAAATAGCATCCTCAATATCGTTTAAACTAGCCGCACGTGAACCTTCCATGTGCTGGAATAGATGACAACATCATCCAAATAAGCAGCACTAAACGTGTTATGGGGCCAGAGCACTCTGTCCACCAGACGCTGGAAAGTTGCCAGAGCCCCATGTAACCCAAACGGGAGGACCCAATACTGCCACTGTCCACTAGGGGTGCTAAATGCGTTCTTAACCTTCGTGGAGTCCATTAAAGGAATATGCCAGTACCCCTTAGTCATGTCAAGTGTGGTCAAAAACTTCGCCTGTCCAAATCTCTCAAGGAGGTCGTCCACACGAGGCATTGGATAGGCATCAAACTGGGAGACTTGATTCAGCTGATGGAAGTCGTTGCAAAACCTCCAACTCCCGTCGGGGTTATTGACCAAGACAATCGGACTGGACTTGGGACTGTAACTTTCCTCAATCACACCTAGTTCCAGCATACGCTTGACTTCAAGCTCCACCTCTGCCTTCTTTGCCTTGGGAAGATGATATGGGCGTTCTCGTACGATAACCCCGGGCTCTGTCACTATGTCGTGCGCAATCAGAGAGGTCTTTCCAGGTTTCTCATTCACTACCTCTGGAACGGACAGGATCGCTGTTTCGAGCTCTTGTCTCTGTTTAGCATTTAAGTCGGGACCGAAGTTAAGGCAGTTGCTCTGAGCAAAGAAAGAGCGGGGCTGAGCGGTGGAGGGATCGGGATCCCTCTCCTTCCACGGAGCAAGTTCATGTGATATACCCACTCGCTCAGTCGACAACTGGGTTGTTTCACCAAATAATCAACAAGCCCTTTCCTCTCCTTAACTTCATATGGTCCTTGCCAATGGGCAAGTAATTTAGAATGAGAGGTGGGAACCAACACCATGACCCGATCCCCCGGTTGGAACTCCCGGAGAGTCGTGCCACGATCACAATAGTGGGCCTGTGCTTCTTGCACCTCCTCCATGTGACTTTTTAAAAGAGGTTGAATTTTCCCAAATCGATCGTGTAATTGTGCAATATATTCTAGTATATTGGTAGAGGGAACAGCCTCTCCTTCCCATCCTTCTTTTAAAACATCCAATAGCACCCGGGGTTGTCGTCCGTATAATAATTCAAATGGCAAGAACCCCGTCGAGGCTTGAGGGACTTCCCAGTACGCAAAGAGTACGAGGGGGAGGAGTTGATCCCAATTCGTTCTGTCCCCACTGACCACCTTGTGCAGCATTTGCTTGAGAGTCTGATTAAACCTCTCGACAAGACCGTCGGTTTGAGGATGATACACCGCAGTTTTTAAGTGCTTTACTTTAAGTAACTTGGCCGTTTCCTTGAACGTCTCAGAGGTAAAGGGTGTCCCTTGGTCTGTAAGGTCTTCTTTAGGGATGTCGATACACGCAAAGACCGCTACTAGTTCCCATGCAAAATAGCTTTAGAAGTGGCAGAGCAAAGTGGAACTGCCTCTGGATATCGGGTAGCATAATCTACGAGGACTAGTATATATTTATGTCCTTGGGCTGAGGACTCCAGAGTTCCTACTATATCGACCCCAATATGCTCTAAGGGAACATCAGTCAGGTGAAGGGGAACAAGAGGAGCATGGTCCTTCCTAGGAATTTCCCGTAATTGACATTCTGGACAAGAAATGCAAAAACAGTGAACCTCCTCTTTAATTCCCGGCCAATAAAATCGGAGCTTGATTCGCTCCAAAGTCTTTTCGGTGCCTAAATGGCCTCCCAGGAGGTTGGCATGCACTAACTCACAAACCTACTGCCAGTAGGCTTGTGGGATTAGCAACAACCTCCTCACCCCGCCCTCGTGTTCAGCTACTCGGTATAACAGATTGTTTTCTAGCACAAAGTGAGGGCCGTGTGGCATGGGCTGATGAGTGCATTGGCCACTGACAAGCACGACTACATTTTTTGCGAATTTCAGTGAGTCGTCATTCCATTGCTCCCTCTTAAAAGAAACTGGTGTTTCTCTAAATTGAAGATGTATTTTGGAGAGAGGGTCCAGTCTGACCTAAAGGGGGCGGGAAATCCTACCAGCTGTTGAGGCCCGCAGTGATGACGTGTTTAACTGCGACGGCCCAGGAGTCTCCCCATCCTCCTCGTGGCCTTCCGTAATTCTCTCCTCCGGCTGGTTTCACAGCATGGAAACAGCCTGAGTTGGGTTATTCCCTTCTATAACTAGGCCTTCAGGGGCAAGGGGAGTTGTTAACAGTACACCGCATTTATTGTCAGACTAGTCCCGCCCTAGGATCACGGGAGAAGGTGGGTGTGGGTGGACCGCCACCAGGAGTTTTTTTACCGACCCTTCTTAGCTGATTACACATATGGCGGTTTTATAGATACGGGTTTCCCCGTGGATGCATCGGATACTGGTCTTTTTTTCAATCCACTGTCGTGGTAATACGTAACGGCAATCAACAATGGAGATGCTGCTGCCGGAGTCTAAAAGGGCTGTAACTCGGAAAGCATTCACAACTACTCCCGTATGACCAACAACCAGGGGGTTCGTAAGTGTACGCAACCAATCTCCCGCCTTCCTCCGTGCTCCCATGCAAGCGGTCCACCCCGCGCCCAGGGGAAATCGGAACAGGCTTCGACTGTTCATTTATTTCACCGAGTAATAATTTCCGTTTGTTAGTGCTAATGAGATCTTTACTATCAGTTTTTTGAGACTTTCGAATTTTAGTACTTTCATATTCTCTAACCTGCTCTGCATATGCATCACGCCAACGTTTTTGAACCTCTTTACAACGTTCTACTTTGTCTTCTACTCTTTGTCTTTTCTTCTTCTACTGTTTGTCTTTTATTTCTGCCCCTGCTTGGACCTGTTAGGTTTTCAATTCATCTCTTGGCACAAAGTCTCATCTCACGGGACTTGAAATTACCTCTCTGAAAACGTCTCATCTCATCTCTCGGAAAAAGTCTCGTCCCAAGATTTTTTTACAGTATATAATAAAGACATTCAGTACTGTGCAAAAGTTTTAGGCAGGTGTGAAAAAATGCTGTAAACAAAGAATGCTTTCAGAAATATAAATAATGATTGCTTATTGTTATCAATTTACAAAATGCAAAGTGAGTGAACAAAAGAAAAATCTAAATCAAATCAATATTTGGTGTTACTACCTTTTGCCTTCAAACCAGCATCAATTCTTATAGGTACACTTGCACAAAGTCAGGGATTTTGTAGGATTATAGTCAGGTGTATGATCAACCAATTATATCAAACAGATACTAATGATCATCAATGTCACATGTAGGTTGAAACATAGTCATTAACTGAAACAGAAACAGCTGTGTAGGAGGCTTAAAACTGGGTGAGGAACAGCCAAACTCTGCTACCAAGGTGAGGTTGTGGAAGACAGTTTCATGTCATGGCAAGACTGAGCACAGCAACAAGATACAAGGTAGTTATACCGCATCAGCAAGGTCTCTCCCAGACAAAGATTTCAAAGCAGACTGGGGTTTCAAGATGTGCTGTTCAAGCTCTTTTGAAGAAGCACAAAGAAACGGGCAACGTTGAGGATCGTGGATGCAGTGGTCGGCCAAGGAAATTTAGTGCAGCAGATGAAAGACACATCAAGCTTATTACCCTTCGAAATCGGAAGATGTCCAGCAGTGCCATCAGCTCAGAACTGGCAGAAACCAGTGGGACCCAGGTACACCCATCTACTATCCGCAGAAGTCTGGCCAGAAGTGGTCTTCAGGGAAGAGTTGCAGCCAAAAAGCCATACCTTCGACGTGGAAACAAGGCCAAGTGACTCAAGTATGCACGAAACATAGGAACTGGGGTGCAGAAAAATGGCAGCAGGTGCTCTGGACTGATGAGTCAAAATTTGAAATATCTGGCTGTAGCAGAAGGCAGTTTGTTCGTCGAAGGGCTGGAGAGCGGTACAATAATGAGTGTCTGCAGGCAACAGTGAAGCATGGTGGAGGTTCCTTGAACGTTTGGGGCTGCATTTCTGCAAATGGAGTTGGAGATTTGGTCAGGATTAATGGTGTTCTCAATGCTGAGAAATACAGGCAAATACTTATCCATCATGCAATACCATCAGGGAGGCGTATGATTGGCCCCAAATTTATTCTGCAGCAGGACAACGACCCCAAACATACAGCCAAAGTCATTAAGAACTATCTTCAGCGTAAAGAAGAACAAGAAGTCCTGGAAGTGATGGTATGGCCCCCACAGAGCCCTGATCTCAACATCATCGAGTGTGTCTGGGATTACATGAAGAGACAGAAGGATGTGAGGAAGCCTACATCCACAGAAGATCTGTGGTTAGTTCTCCAAGATGTTTGGAACAACCTACCAGCCGAGTTCCTTCAAAAACTGTGTGCAAGTGTACCTAGAAGAATTGATGCTGTTTTGAAGGCATAGGGTGGTCACACCAAATATTGATTTGATTTAGATTTCTCTTTTGTTCATTCACTGCATTTTGTTGATTGATGAAAAAAAATGATTAACACTTCCATTTTTGAAAGCATTCTTTGTTTATAGCATTTTTTCACACCTGCCTAAAACTTTTGCACAGTACTGTATATACACATATATATCCATCCATCCATCCATTATCCAAGCCGCTATATCCTAACTACAGGGTCATGGGTATCTGCTGGAGCCAATCCCAGCCAACACAGGGCGCAAGGCAGGAAACAAAAAACCTCGGGCAGGGCGCCAGCCCATCGCGGACACACACACACACATTATATATATATATATATATATATATATATATATATATATATATATATATATATATGGCATTCATAGTCTGAATCACAATCTGATTGTACGGGTGGTTACCTAACATCCGCCACAGTGCCCTCTTTCAGTTGCGAGAAGCAGACCATAGAATGGTTGAAAATAGTTTTACTGTCAAATAATGCAAAGAGTACGTGACACGTGTTTTGCCCTAATTCTGGGCTCATCAGGCGTACACACTCGCTGCACTCCCTCTCGGGAATCGAACCTCGGACGTGAATGTAATTACCCAGATCTACATGCTGTCAAATGAATGAACCACACGCTGTGGTGCAACGTTAGGGGCTTCGCCTCTAGCGCTGACGTCCGAGGTTCGATTCTCGAGAGGGAGTGCAGTGAGTGTGTACGCCTGATGAGGTAAAACTATTTTCAACATATATATATATATATATATATATATATATTAAAGGATAAGTTCTGTATTTTTCAAGTCAAAGTTAGATCTTCTAAATCACTGTAAATAATAATTTGCCACATAAAATTGTGTTCTAAAGTGGATCATTTTTTAATTAATTTTAAAAATACCTTGTCTGTTCTATTAGCTTACAATGGGACTGAAGGGTACCAGGGTCCATAGGTGAATGAGAAAACCTTAAAACTTACTGAAAACATCCACTTTGAAGTTTTGATTTACAAAAATGAAATTCCATGTTTGCAAAGCATCCCTGCAATAATAAAATGAAACTAGAAATAATTATTTTATCGACGGATTACTGGGACTAATTTTCTTGAGTTAAGAATACATTTCATGTTAATTTGTTAGTTTCACTGCTTCCGTTGTGGATGAAGTTATGACAACTCCAACAAGCCCCCAGAGCCAAGATATATTCTGCTTATAATCATACTTTTGCTTCTATAATTCTATTTTTTCAAAAGTTATGTTCTACCATGGCTTGTAATAAAAGACAGATACACGATCAAGTCATATGATTATTTTTCCTAAATGGCATTTACTTTTCACCCATTGCAATCTGTGTTGTTATTTTATACAGCATACAGAGTGAGATTCACACTGACTGTTGGTGCAGTGAAAACAGCAAATATCAGTTTCATTGTATGATTTACTGTGTGTGTTTTGTTTGTGCTTTGTTGTATTTAATGTGTAATCACCGTAAGGGGAACAGGGGTGGTATCGTTGTTTTCTTATTTCATTTCTTTTCATTTACATTCTTTATTTGCTGTTTGATTACCGGTTTGCTTTGTTTTTGTCTCTCAAGGCTGGGTGCGTCCCTGGAATCATCACCATAAAAATAAATAAATCACCGTCTTCTCGATTGCTGCTTCTCGCGCTACGCTTACTTAAAAGCCTGAGCAGCACATGTCCTTTTTGGCTGATTGCTTGTTTCTCTCTCCTCCCCCAGACATTCTCTGCTCCTGTTGGGGGGAGGGCTAGTGGGGTGCACAAATTAATACTCAATAACATTTTCTCATGAAAAATGGAATGTATTTGATACGTTTTAAGGCTTTCTTAACAATGGGACTCTGATACACTTCACTATCTACAAAAGACAAGAGAAGTCTAGTTATTCTTTAACATTTACAAAATATGAATCAATTTAGAAATTAATTTCATGCAAAAAATTAATATATACTAAGATCATGAAGAAATAACAAACTTACCCTTTAAATATATTTCAGTTTGCAAGTTTTAACAGTGAAATTCTGAATAATTTAAATAGCGCTTTGTGATCCTGTTCACTAAGATAATAATTTTGGTACATCTGTCTATTAAAAACAGTATGAAATGTTAATGTTAGGTAATTGCTTTTTACAATTTATGGTAGAGAATAAAGCCTGAAGATACTTGCACTGTGTATTTATTTTGGTGTAATTAATTGTTTATTAATTATTAGCAAATATACTTAAATGTAACTATATTTGACTTTTTACAGTGTTATGTAAGGCATTTGCAAGATTGTGCCTGGTGTGTATAGCAATTATTTACACTTAACATATATTCTAGTAATATATTTCAGTTATATAATACTTTTTAATGACCACCATTATTTGTGTGAGCTGTTAACTACAGAGAAGTCATTAGGGAGTCACTGCTTTCCGGACATATTTGAAGGGCTTCACTGTATGTTATTAACAGAATGAACAACCACAAACATCAGTACTTCAGGTTTTAAACTTGCAATTTACACATTTTTCTTTTTTAATAGGAATTGTAAAACTGTTTAGTCCTTACTTTTTCAACTTCCTGCTGTCTTGCAATTTTATCTTCCTTAATCTTTTCTTTCTCTGCTCGAAGAAAAGATGTTGATACAGTCTTCATAGTGAGAAAATCAAAGGTCATCCATTCATCTCTCTGCAAAAGAACAATAAAAAAAGTAAAAAACAGAATGAATCAATTTGTGTGTGTAATGTTCCACAATAGAGCAAAAAATATGTTCAACTTTCTCACTGTCAGCTATTTCTAAACTTGTTATGGGGCGCAACACTTTTTTTAAACTATATAACAAATTTAACTGGTAGAACACCATTACATATTACCACATATGAATGGAATGGAAAGGAAACAGAAATCAGGATGAGCATAAATAAAAAGAAAAAAAAATACTTTATCCACATTTAACTGCTTATTTTTTATTCAAATGTATTAATGGACTTATTGTTGTAATTTCTTTATTGACCCTGAAACACAGAAACTGGGAAATAACAGCTCATTTAATTAGACTAGGAGTCCAATTAAGAACAGAAGTTGGTTGGAACAAAATCCTGCAGCCACAGGGGGTCCCCCAGGACCAAGTATGAGAACCACTGGCATAGAGATATTTAGTGAACTGTGTTGCAGCCTATTCTGTCCAGACTTAAACATTCATGTCCATGACCTCAGCATGAGAAAGCCTATTCTGAAGCAGAAACTAAATATGCAAGTTGTATTTTTTCTGTGTTGATACCATGCTGTTATAAAATTCACATGAATTTTCAAAAAATCCATACAATTCATTCAGATTCATATTGTTCTTAGCATGGAAATTTCAGAATATATGAACATACATAAAACAAATATTATATGCATGTCCAAAGTCCATACATTTAAAATAAAAATAAAGCTCAATTAGTCAGTCTCCAACCAACATTCATCTTTTATTTTGCTTTTTAAATTACCTTTTCTTGCACATACCAATCTGCCTATTTCTCCTCTTATTATTATATTTTTAATAAATTTGCAAAAACCTCAGGTAAACCTTTTTCACATTGTCATCATGGGGTGTTGTGTGTAGAATTCTGAGGAAAAAAATGAATTTAATCCATTTTGGAATAAGGCTGTAACATAACAAAATGTGGAAAAAGTGATACGCTGTGAATACTTTCCGGATGCAGCACCGTATTTCATGCTCTTTTGTACTAATGGAGAAAGATACACCCCTTATGTCTGATGTTTTGTTAGTCCTGGTAGATGACACTTCCCATCAGTTTGACTGCATCAAAGAGATATTTAGTCACAGTCTCTCTGACATCAGCTAAGAAGACTTAATTGAAGAGCTGACTTGAACCATGCCTGGATTTTGAAAATTTGTACGGCTCCTGTATTATTTGGTCATTTCAATTAGAATTCATTGCACTTGTGTCACTACCTTGTTATCCATTAATTCTGTTAAAAAGTATTTCTAAATGTCAATTATGTATGTCACTCAAATCATAGATATACATATCAACTGTGCAAGTGTTACTGTTGTCAAAAGAAAAACAAATAGAAATTGTAATCTCCATTATTATTTACATCTCAAATTAAATGCAACTGAATAAGCCCCATTGAATGCTTTTATTTGAAGCTTACTGTTCTTAATAAAATATTACCAATTCAAAGATTTTCTAATCCAAACAATTTAAGCACATAAAGGAAAATTTAATTTAGAATCATTCTGAATCCAGGTAAAAATGCATCACTATCATAGCTACAAGAATTATTTTTAAGAGTGATTACAGTTAGATACATTACATAAATGTATAAATTGTATCCAGGTTAGCAAATGGAAATTACCTTCTACTATTTTTTGTATTTGTGGGAAATTCTCAAATTTCCTAAAAATATGATTTTTTTAATTAGCAATGGAATTCACATGAACATACAAAACTACCCTACTACGAAGCAAATAAAATGTAAACTTAGCTTAGTTGCATGTGTCAATTCATTTTCTTAACCCATTTAATCTAATTTTAGGGGTATGGGAGGGTGAAACTATACTGGTAGCATCGAGTGATAATCCTTGATAGGATGATATTCCACTGCAAGAATTACCATAAATGGTACACAAAAGTATTACACAATTTACCTGAGAAGATGAGCTGGGTTGTTCTGTATCATTCTGGTCACTGTTAATCTTCCAGGACTTTTCCTGAACATTTCTAGAGTTTACTTCAACCCAATCTCCTTCAGAGTCCTTAGAATTACAAATATAATTTAAAAATCTGTAACATTACAACTTTAGCTTACATACTGCTCCAGTAGTCACTCTAAACTGAGTCTATGAAAACAAAACATAAGTAATGAAATGTAATCCTTGCAACATAATTCTGTATCTTTTAAATTTGTGATAGTGACAGTTTTGAAATAATTTTATAGGGAACAAGGATGTCTCCTTGATGAGAGGTGTTATTTCCATCTCCAAATTACAAAATACATTTGAATATAGGTTAAATACAAAGAATTACATTATAAAGAATGTATCAAACTCTGATGTATGTATACTACCCTCATGCCTCATTCATAGCCAATAAGGCCAATAGGAAAAAGAAACACTGAATTGGTGACTGTAGCCAGGTTTCCATCCAAGGAGTTTTTGCGAAAAAATATTTAGCTCTTCAAAGTTTTTACCGATATAGCTGATGGAAATGCTAATTATCGATAAAATGTTGTACATGTCGACATAATATTTTTCCGTTTAACTTTAGCGCATAAATTCCATATCGATACTTCAGATGTCGCAAAAACTACATTGGAAACAGTTTTTGTCGGAAAAAAGGGCTTTAACGCAAATAAATGTGTCACATTTTCATCACGTGCAATCAAAACAAGAATGGCGGAGCGGTTCGCATGGTCTGATGAAGAGAGTTTTTTTTTTTGATTAAACATCGTTATTTTGTATTAATTCAAATTTCAGTTTTAATTAAAAACCTTAAGGGAAGCAGGTTAATTCAGTTGTTATCGCACTGAGAAGGGATGTTGAAAGGTAGGCTCACCTGTACAGATCCGATGCTGCAAACACAGCTGCATCATCGGCACTTCCAGGAGTGCCAACGCAAATGTCTCGTATCATGCACCTGTCATCAACAAGGGCCTGGAGAACAATAGATGGCCACCCTTTGCGATTAATGTAATCGCGGTAGCCTTCCGTCGGGGGAAGAATAGGCACATGCGTGCCATCCAGCGCACCGTAAATCTGTGGCACAAGATGCACCAAGGAATTGCGGTATGCAATTTCATTGGCCTCCGCTACAGTCGGAAGTCTGATATAACGCCGCATTAATTTTTCTTTAATAGCGGTACACACAGCATATACACATCGATGGACGGTAGTTTTACTAACCCTGAAAGTTTCTCCAACTACTCTATACTCGGCGCAGGTTGCCAGCTTGTAAAGGACGATGGCAATCCGCTTTTGGGTTGGAACCGGTGGTCGGTGGCAACCTGTGATGGGCGCAACATCAGGACTGATGAATCCACAAAACATCTCAAACGTCGGCCGTGTCATTATAAAATGTTGCAGCCAGAGATTTTCTGTTAAGTGTCTCTCCACCACCTCCTCCCAGAAGGTCTTATTCCGTCGTCTCTCCCATACCCGTGGGTTTTGTCGCACTGGGGTACTTTCTTCGAGCTCTAGGGCTATCAGACAAGCAACTGCTTCATTCTGCTGTCGTCTTCGGATATTATGTACAATTCCAATTATTTGTGAAACTGAAATAACAGTAAGCTGGCAAATTTCAAAAAACTGTCTGAATAATCTCTCCATTTCTTTGTTTCTTTGTTTAGTGGAGGGGGCGTAACGTGGAAAACAAAAGGTAGATAATTTGCGACATACACAAAATTATGTATGGAAACGGCTCAAGGGCAGATTTTTTTCGCGATACAACAAAAGTTATGCGACAGTTCGTTTTGGGGGGGATGACGTCATCACGCACACCATTTTATCGATAAAAAGCCAGTTTGATGGAAACAGGCTGGAGACAGCAAATTTCGCACATTTTTTTTACGTATATTCTGTTTGTCAATAACAAAACGTTGCAAAAAACTGGATGGAAACTTAGCTATTGACTAATCCATTAGATCTACAGTAGTATGAAGTTAATTACATATTTTGTCATTCATCCTTACATATTAGAAATATACTCTTATTTCCTTAAAAGAAACAAAAGAAAATAGTAAAAATGTGTTCAGGAGTACATTTGGATGACTTACAGATGAACTGTTATCAGACTCTTCCTCTTTTATTTTCTTTTTTTCTTTCTTTTTCTTTTCTTTTTTTGCTTTTTTAGACTTCTTTTCTTTCTTCTTTTTCTTTTGGTCTCCTTTAGAATGCTTCAGATGAAAACATGGCAACATAAATTATGACCAACAGAATTACTGGGCGAGTATGCTCATTGTAGTATTAAGGTGTCTAAAATGCCTATGATTTTGTAAATGTGAAATATGACCATTAATTACCATTTAAAAGTACATAACTATCTTAAAAAAGTTACAAAAGCAATACGTTGTGTGTCTTTTGAGAACAGATTGATCTCATTTCAGATCTTGGTTAGGACTGGACATTTGTTAAAATCGAAGTACCGTACTTACTGTTTTTAAATTTTAAAGTGAACTTTAAAAAGCCTTCCCCCTTCACCTAGCTACTAGTGTGATTTAAAGGCATTAGCCATGTTCTTGCCACATACCAGGCTTCTGCTTATCATTAAATATTGTAAAGGGAAGCTTTCCCTCTCACATGCTGTTTCGTCTGCTCAGTTACTATTGCCATATTGTGTTATCATAAATAAGTGAATTTCTGTTGGAATAGTTTGAGGAGTGCTAAGCATACAGCCTGCGCATGAGACTGATTCAGTGCCAAATGCAGTATTAATGTATTCTTTACCTGTTGAGGCTTGTTTTTAATATTGCATGTCCTGTAACATTTAGCCCTGCTCATTCAGTCAATAACTGAGATAGGTTGTTAATAGGTTACATGTCAGAAATGTTTAATTAACTTAGAGATAATCAACAGAATTCAAGCTCCAATATATAATAAACACATGGCTAAAATCACCAGCACCAATTCAGTTTGCATTCTTAATTTGCAGACTGCATTGTAACGTAACTGTTGTTCTTTACTAGCTGCTCCCAAAAAAGGGCAGGTATATTACAAATAACTTTTGCTAGTTAATTGTTTAAAAAAAACCTTTGTAATCATTATGAACTAGTATTGTTCCACTTCCATTCTTGTTCTCTTCTCAGTATCCTGTGGTGAAACTTGGTGCCATGCACCAACACACATATGTGTGGAGAATTGGGAAATAAACTGGTACACCATAGGAAAACCCATACAGACAAAGGAGAACATGCAGACTCCACACCAACGATGACCATGTATAGAGGTCAAAACCAGGAAGCTGGATCCATACTATTGCAATATTGTTTATGGAAGTATTATCAGCTCTAACCACTGCCCTAATTCAGTTATATTTTACTAGTCCAGTTATATTTTAAACTCACTCAGGCATTCACAACTTAAAATTCGATATTTGCTTTAATGAAGATCAAGAGAATGAATAAATGAATTTCTACATTTACACAAAAGATTCAACACAAGGATATTTAAATTCTCCTACAGTATGCTGATTTTGCCTTAATTCTGTAAGCACTGCTTTAAAAATGTAGTTAGTTCATATAAAGTAAGAAAGCAAATATGTTTACAGTATGTGACATTTTCTGCATTGCAAGAAGCTAAGCAACATTTAAGAGAGGAAAATAAGTCAATAGCAATATTGGTATAACACAGGAAACAAAGTGCATTCTGACTAGTTTTGATATTTGACAACAAAAAGACCAATTAGACATGAGTAGATGTCAGAAGGAACGACCACAAAATTTTCCTCTGAACATAAACATTTGGAGAAAGTATTATTTTTCCCACCCAGTCATGATTGGATGCCAGACTACAAATTCAATATAAAGGCTCAACCTAATACTCACACTGTCTCCCACAGTAGTATAAAATTCTCACTATAACTTCCACTTTAATAAAAATGGTAATAAACTGTATCCTACTATTTCAATGTATTGAAACAACAGGTGGATTTCCCACTAAATTAACATTGCCTTATAAACATTAAAAGTTACTAAAGTAATAATTAGTGTAGAATTTTCTCTTAAAATTATATTCATTGATCAATATGTTTCTATCCTCCCTCAAATCCTGCTACTTGCAGATAGACAAGTAAATTCCAATGCACACACCTCATCTAACTCTTTGAGCCTCATGTCCACGTCCGGAAGCATCCATGTGTCCTCACCACGTGCACGCTTGAGTTCCTTACGTCTTTCTTCTTTCTCATATTTGTCTTTGGCCTGAAACAAGAACATAATTTTAAGCCAAACTGGCCATAGTTATGCTTTCCCTAATATGATGTAGAAACATACTGCTTATTCTTTGATACATTACATCTTTGTTGGAAATTAACCTTAGCAATTAGCAAAAAATTAGGTTTGTGTTAAAACTATGGATTTGTGCATATTAATAATAAAAATTCTGAAAGCACTTAAAATGTATATACAAAGGAAAGGAACAGCACGTGGTGGTAGTACAATAAAGGAACAGGCTTCATATAGCCAGATAAGCATGAAAAGCAAGGGAAAAAGAAAGAATGACAGGACATTCACAGTTTGCAAAAGCTTTTAGTATACATTGCAGATTTTTGGCAAAGTAGTTGGGGCTTCTATTAGGTTGCATTACTATGTACTTTCATTCAGGTGCAAATACAAAACAGGAACACCTTTAAGCTGTTGACTAACACTGTCTACTAATAAGAATAAAAATCTTCTTAATGGCTATTTAAAAATATGTTTTTCCTTAATGAAAGTTAATGTTTGGCTTACAAATAATAACCAATATCAAATGTATAAATTTGGCTTTGATTTTTTCAGTACCAATAAACTAATACTTATATTCTTAAAAAAGCAAATTGAGTATTAAGAAACTTGCTATACTTGAGTAGCTTTATTTCATATTTTAAAAATTTGCTATAATGTATTTGAATGAGATGCAACTTCAAACAAACACAAATTATAAACTCTGTAAAGACAATTTTCACCAAAAGAAAAGAAGAACCATACATACAGTAAATAGTTATATATTGTTAACACTAGAATACCTGAAGCCTAGAAAAAGACTTGTAATTAGCCAGCGAAAGCGCTGTGAAGAAGCTGCCTGTTGTTACGGTCCTGCCTTTGTCCAGTCTGATAGCAGTCAACTAACATTGTATCTTTGATTGCCGATATAATAAATAGTTCTGAGCAGGCATCAGCCACAGCGCTGCTCTTGTAAAAAGAATGTAGATAAATGCCATCAACTCAGAGAGGGAGAGGCAAGTTCGTTGTACCACGTGAATAAAACTGAATAATAAAAAAAACAACCGTTAACTTTTACAAGTAGCCAAAATTTACACCGGGTGCTACAGACAAATCAAATGTATGTTTTTATTATGTTATAGAAATAATAATAATAATAATGGTAATAGTAGCACACTACTCAAACCCAGGACCATTGGGTTACAAGGTACCAGTTCTTACCGCTGCACCATTCAACAACACATATAAATTCCCTGTCGATTGACATTTGAGCCTGGGTTTTTAAATCATTGACAGCAACATGTAAATTAAATGTTTTTTTTCTTTAGTTATATTCTTGAATAAAACTACATCTGTTTATTTGATATTTGGACTAAAGTCTTCACACATTATACACTTCACGTTATTATTAGTATAATATGGAAAAAGCCTCTGCTTTAGGTATGCGTTCAGCATTTCTTGCATTTCCTTTCATCCTAGTTACCCACATCTTTGTAGACACAGAACACAGATGAAATGCATGTATTCCAAATAACAATATACTGTATTATTTACCCTATACAACTCCAGGAACCTCACACACAGATAAGGAGCCTTGGCTTGACCTGGGAGAACTTTTTGCCCGAGCTGAGCTCCAGCAAGGCGGGGGATAGGACTGCAGGCTGCTTGCTGCTTGTGCTGATCAATGCATTTACAACACAATAGACGCTGATGGTGAGGTGCGAAGGGATTTAAAGTGGGCTGAGATTACAAATTTTTTCGTAGGCTTCAGGAATTCTAATGTTAAATGTGACACCTTCATATATTATCCATGTAACACTCTAACCCAGAAAAAAGAATAAAAAAATCCAATGTTACATCAAAAAGTGTTGTTTATCTAATCATAATAAAAAATAAAGCAAACCCTACCTGCCAGACTGGACCTCATAATAAAAGTTACTTTGGTTATCTAGAAGGGATGGCTTCTCATTTGCTCACTCCCCAAATGCAGACTGCCTCAAGCACAAAAGTTTTCTCCCCTCAACTTACAAACTTTCTCCTACTATTTTTCCACTCTGGCCAAAATGCATGTCCCACTGGCATGAGGCAACATTTAAATCTCAACCTGGGTCTGTTTCTGGGTCATGAAAGTCATAGAGCTGCCTCTCCAGATACCTCTCCCTGTATTCCAGATCCATAACTTATACTTAAAAGCCTACACACCCTTGGTTGCTTCCATACTGCCCAACTTGTTATATGTAAAAAAAAAGGGTTCTACTTCCCCTCAAACAAACACTATGCTTCTTACTAGGGGTGCGCAGTATGACCAAAATTTCTATTACGATATAATTAAAAATGATTACAATTACAGTACATATCATGGTATAACCTATGTGCATATACTTTTCTGACTGAATACAGTTTAGGTGCTTCTGTTGTCCCAGTTTCATAGGTCCACAGTTCCACTGGGTAGTTTTACTGTGATGTTTCTTTTCATAAGAACTGATGGAATTCCAAAAAATGCATATTGTGAAAAAAAACAAGAACTGAAAAAGACAAACATATACTGCATATCTTTTAAGACACAGAATGTTTGGAAAATTTGTACTGAAAAGCTTATACAGTAAAAATGAAAGAAGATTGAAAATAAAAACAAGTATTCAAAGAGCTATTCTTCCCAATTGCTCTGGATTTGCATTGCACAAAAACAAGCAAGCCTAACTAAACTTTACTACTGCCTTTCAAAGCATCTTTGAGAACATGAAGAAAAATTATATAAAGAGAATGTACACTGACTGAATACTATCTCAGCAAAAGCTACCATAACAAGCCCTACAATCCAGCCTACTAAAGAAAGCTTTCACTCGTGTCAAATTACTGAAATTAAGTGATCGCAAGAGCATAATTTTCAATATTCAAAACCCTCTTTCTACAGAAATAAATTTTGATGGATATTTTTTAAAAAGATATCCTAATGAAGAAAAATGTTTTGTACCAAAGAAAACATCTTCTGTTCCTTTGTTTTCTAACCTTAAAGATACAAAACATTTCAACATACATGAAGCAAAAGATGTAAAAATAATGCTTACTGTTGCTTACTTTTCTCCTGTTTTGTAAAAACTCTATGGTGCCCATTTTTCCTTAGCACCCAAAGTATATGCTTATTTTGCTTAATGCTTAATTCATGGGTACCTTATTATTATCATCATAGACTCAAATCATATCACAAATTTAGTTTCTGTAGTACAAATGATTGTTCCTCAGTCATTTAATGTTTGTAAAAGCATACATTATCACTCTGCAGAAAGCGCGTTGATAGTGTGATAGTTGCACATGAGTTTGAAGTGGCCCCTACAAAAATCAATAGTCTTCACAAAAATACAATATGAGCCTTTAGGGATGACATAGCTATTACAATATGGTCAATGGTAGAAAAGAAATGGACGCTAGAGATTTTACACGAGCAAGGATGACCTTTACCCCAAGCAAGTCTAGAAGCTTGGTTCTGAAGATAGGGAGGATGGACAATAAAAACTGGTTCACAGCCGGCATCAACCCAGTCAGAAAGTCCAAGAAGGCACATGTACAGGCCAGTCTTAAGTTTGCCAGTGAACATCTGGGCCTGTTCATGTGCCTACTTGAGCAGAGGGACCTTGCGGGCGCTGCAAGATTTCAATCCATTACAGCATAGTGTGTTACCCATTGTATTCTTGGTGACTGTGGTCCCAACTGCCTTCAGATCATTCACAATCTCGTCCTGTGTAGTTTTGGGCTGATCCCTCACCTTTCTCATGATTATCCTCACCCCATGAGGCAAGATCTTGAACAGAGCTCCAGACCAAGGGCGATTGATGGTCATTTTATATTTCTTCCATTTCCGAATAATCACACCAACAGTTGTCACCTTCTTACCAAGCTTCTTGCTGAAGGTCTTGTAGCCAATTCCAGTCTTGTGCAGTTCTACAATATTGTCCCTGATGTCCTTTGACAGCACTTCGGTCTTGCCCATGGTGGTGGAGAGGATGGAATGGAAGAAATTGATTCTGTGGACAGGTGTGCTTTATACACATAACGAGTTAAGATCAGGAGTACCTGTAATTGATTGATTGTAATCCACACAGCCAATCTGTAGGAGCAAGAATTCTGGCTGGGTTGTAGGGGATCAAATACTTATTTCTCTCAATGATATGCAAATCAATTTATAACTTTTATGTAATGTGTTTTTTCTGGATTTTTGGGTGATATTCTGTCTCTCTCCATTAAAATTAAACTACCATACAAATTAGAGATTGTTCATTTCTTTGTAAGTGATCAAATACTTATTTCCCCCACTGTATGTACAGAAAATGTTTATCCATAATACATGTACCATAAAAGAAAATAAAGTGCTTCTTATAATTACAATCTGTAATATATTTACCTGTAACAAAGCTTAATTAAAAAAAGTACTTTTACCAATCAGTCTAACAAATTATATACTGTATAATGTGTGTGTATGGGTGTGGATTCCCACACTTTTTATTCAATTAAATGATATTGGCAGTCAAACAATTAATTACACTAAAGCTTTTTTTGCTTTAAAAATGCACATTTACTATATATGTGTGTTTTTTTTCTTTACATTGTACCAATTTGACATGCCTAATGCTGCTGTACTTAACACAAGCTTCCTCACCATCCAAACTCAGACAAGGCAGTGCCCTCTTTAATTATAGGACAAAATAAAAAACCTGAGTTCTTTAAAGCAGATTCTCCTGCCATTTGTTTAACTGCATAGAACAACTCCTCAGATTCCTTTTTCTATGTTTATTATTCCACTTTCTTTACTATAAAGACTAATATTCCAGTCTTCTCTCTCTGGTAATGTCTGTCTTGCTGCCCTCTGTTTACTGGAAGTCTACAGCAAAAACATGGCATGCACTAGCTCGGTTACTGTAATACCTTGCGTAAAAAAACACTACAACACAACTAAATTATAGTACAGCTTACAAAAGCAGATGCAATTAAAAATCATTTTTTGATATGCCAATTTATTGATCACTGATCTTGTCATTACTACTGAAAATTAGCTGATTTCCATTGGCTACTGATCGATCCAGTCATCACTCTTCACAGTTTTTAGTCTTCTTAGAGACATTTTGCAACAAAATGGACTGTGGCAGATGACTAAAGCATATTAAATGCCTGGGGAGTGACTACAATGGCTACACACGTTAAAAGACATAATGTGCAACACTTCTTCCAATTTGAAGTGGACAACATTAATTATGAATTTATCAAGAATTCATACCCATCAACTCTTCGATAAGGAACAGCAGAGATACCTGTAAAGCTGCATTTGGCATGAACAGCCTGACCAAACTGAATCCAAGCCATGTCTGTTACCTGATTTTAATGTTGTACATTTTCCACAACAAAAACCATTCTCAAAACATTACTATTCCTGTTAATGTAAACTAAAACAAAATATGTTGCTAATGAAAAACACAATCATTTCATTAGCTAAAACTAAAATAAATCTGTGGACATTGTTAGTAATGTCATCCATCAGTCACCTTTCTATTCTAGAAATGACACCGAATTCCAAAGTCTCATCACTTGTCAGTGGACCTTCAGTAACAGATGTTCCATAATCAGCAAATGGCAGGCAATTTCACTATGAACGGTAATTAAATTAAAACATCCCACACATTAAGACACAGCTAAAGTTTGAAAATGAGAGTTTGTCAAGCTTGAATAAGCAACCCCACACTTCAAATTGTCAGTATTTAGGAATTTCAGCCATTTATCCTAACTTACCACCAATATTGCTTGTTTATTGACGGTACACTTTTACAGCGATAGATTAAGCAGATGCATAGCATGCAGTCAATGTTATCAACTGAGCCGATGTTACACACAAACGTTCAATTTTAATCTGGTTATCAGTCTTGATGTTTCAAAGTGGACGATGCTGTGTCGAAGGGCGCATTCTGTCACACTATCATGATGAAATTGTCTCTGTTAAATACTTCATCGATAGCAAATAGATGGACTGAATAGTCTTAATATATTTAGAATACTGCAGTACACACAGTTTTTAACAGGGACCCTTGCCGAACCAGGATGTCTGGAGAATGGAAGGACCGGGGGAGAAACAATATCTCTCCCGGGACACGAGAGGGCAGACGCCTTGGTTAGCGTCAGGACCACGGGCATTCTATAATGCTTGAATTGTATATTGCTTCAAAATTAGAAAGCAATGAAATGAGAGATATTTTGTTTCATAAAATAATGATTTTTTTTTTCATTATAGAATAATTTTTTAAAAAACTGTCCATTAACATTAAGTTCTGTAGAAAGAGGATTCTTATGTTACAAGTGTCAAAGCCTTCTTTAGTAGGATGTACGTATTGTGGGGCTTGGTTTCATGGAATCTGCTGAGGCAGCATTCAATTGCTGTAGATCTAAATTTTCTTTGGTTTGGTTTTATTAATTACTATAATTTTTCTTCATGTACATAAAGATGTTTTGAAAGGCAATGTTAAAGTCTAGTTAGACTTGCTTGTTTTTTGTTCAATGGGGAACAAAAGGAATTGAGAAAAATATCCCTATGAATATTTTTTACGTACAGTCTACACAGTACATATTTTCAAAGAATGTGTTTTAATGTTTGTGCAATAACATTTTTTTTAATTTTATTTTGCACAACAAAGCAAAATAGTGCTCACTGGAACATCCAGAAGTTTAGAACTATGTCTGTAACCAATGCCATCAGTATGTTTTGCAACAATAAGGTTGCAAAGGTCTCCAGCGAGCTCTTTGCTTTAACCCATCATCATGAGATGCTTCTTGTGTATACCTTGGTAATGAGAAACCTTTTTATAGGCCATCAATTACGACTAAACAAGCTGATACTAATTTGCACTAATAGTATTTAGAAAGAAATCCTGCCCCCTGACAGATTTCAGTTGGTTTCTTAATGTGTTCAATACTATTCTCTGTGTCATTCCACTTTATCACACATAATTTATGGAGTTATTTGTTTGATTTCTTTGCATGTGTGGGTTACTTGGGTTGATACCGACATCTGGTGAAAATAGGTCAATAGTCCCATTAGACACATATTTACTGAGAAAAACGTTGACGCGTTCAATACTTATTCTCCCTGCTATTTATATTGACATGTTTATCCAACTTTTCCGAAGAAAATCATAACAGATACAAGAAGCCAGTCCTGGTACCATGGATGTCCTTTCTCTAATTCTGCTTTGCATTAACACTCGTGTTATGTGCAACTTCGAAAGAGTGAAACGCGGTACTGGTTTTGTGAACATTCATGATGAGAAATTACCTTTTTTCCATTTTGCGGATTTCCTTTGGGTTTATCCCTCCACAATTTACGTTAATGAAGGTATCTTTTCATTTAAGATAAACACTCTGCTTTAAACTGTATATCTTTAGAAGCAAACGGTGGGGAGCGAGACGATAAACAAACTTGGATTAAAAAAACAACAGCAAGCAAAAGTAAAGCATGACAGGCTAGACTAACACATATTGGGCATGCCAAAAATCACGTTATGAATATGCATGAAAAAGCGTCAGTAAACAGAATCATAAAGCTTTACAATTGTTTGTGATCTAAATGTCGGCAATTAAAACCGCCTGATCCTATCTTTATTAAAAAGTATTAAACAACTATGGATAACTGATAAGAAGCACTCGCCTTTTCTAATGCTTCTTTTCTAGCTTCCCTCTTGGATTGTTTTCTCTCTTCGATACTCCGAGCACTTTCAAAACTACCTCCGTACGACGCCATAGCTTTGCCGTAAACTGAAATAAAGAACAACGCGACCGACAACCACTACTACTGTCACAAAACAGGAAGTACTTCTTTTTTCCCTTTGAGATATTTACTTCCTGGTGTTACCTCCACAGATAAGAGGTTGATGTAACCATAACCAGGTTCAAAACGTTGTGGCTGTAGACACTTTCCGTCTCAACTGGGTGTTTTCGGTAGAGATTGATATTTAAGTATAAATTAAAGTGCTATGTCTTAACATTTTTGAGTGGATTGAGAGGGAAAGGGGAACTCCTTGGCTTTACACTCGCGCTATACACATACTGTAGGACAATGTCGGTATCACGAAAATTGTACTTCTGGAACTATTCGTTTTAAATAAAAATGCAAAACATAACTGTTAAGTGAGAGCTTAACACACCCATTTTACGTTTGTGGTGCATTTACGTTGTCATTTATTTTTCCACGAAAAGTTGTTCATACTTTGACTTTGAATATTCAATGTTTATTCTACGCTACGGACGAATCTGTGCCATGATCGCGTACTTTGAAAAGTTGTTTTTTTTTCTTTTTAATTCTGTGATCTCAGGTGGATATGTTGCTTCTGTACAATGTGGAGTGTAGTTGCTGTCCCATCGCTGAGTACTCTAATGGCTCGCCCCCTGGGGATCAGCAGTAATAATACTCGGATCGTTGGGTTTGACAGCTCGTTGAACGTGGTGATAACGAGCCACACTATTGAAGGAACGTCTTCATGAATTTAAGCAAAGGATCAAATACATAAATTGGATAAAAATAAGAGGTGTTATAATGTATATCAAATACAGTATATTCATTAAAGAAACATCTTACATCGTTACACACAAATTATATTTATTAAAAAAAATTGAATTCAAAACTGATTCACGTGTTTTGCAAGGCACCCAAAGGAACAATACATTTAATATCTTTCTGCTTTCTCCATACTTCATATATGAATTTAGTATTGTTTTACTTAAAAAAATAATCATTGGGTTTTAAAATGGGAATAAGTTTTGGAAATATTTGTGTCTAGTAAACATTTGAGGGACCAAGGGACTGGGTTCGCTTCCCGGGTCCTCCCTGCATGGAGTTTCCATGTTCTCCCCTTGTTTGCGTGGGTCTCCTCCGGGTGCTCTGGTTTCCTCCCACAGTCCAAAGACGTGCCGGTTAGGTGGATTGGCGATTCTAAATTGGCCCTATTGTGTGTGTGTGTGTCCTGCGGTGGGTTGGCGCCCTCCTCGGGATTGGTTCCTGCCTTGCACCCTGTTTTGGCTGGGATTGGCTCCAGCAGACCCCCATGACCCTGTGTTCAGATTCAGCAGGTTGGAAAATGGATGGATGGAAAACATTTGAGGATATTATAACTTGAGAAGAATGGATCAGTTCTTATGAAAATGTGTGGGCAATTTGCACTCATTAGTGTTCGGTGCCAATTAGGTTTTGAGTGAATTCCAACTGTTCAGCATCAAACTTTTAAAGTTGATGCCAACAACAGTGAAATCACTGCTCAGGTCACAATATTTAGCATATGCATTTAGGATTTGAAAGAAAGACTTAAGTGAATTTTCAAGTTCAGTCCAACCCCAAATTTTGAGCTTGGAAAGTTCAAAGATCTCAAATGCAGTATTCAGAGCAACTAAGCTATAACTATAGGTTTATACAAGGTCATGTGTACAGATTATAGTGAAATTCTTACTAATCGACATGCAACATGTCACCACTCTCCTGTGCCATGATTAGTAAATACCATAACTAAAAACTTCTGTTTTCCTTACCAGAAAAATCTCAGAACATGCTCATGCTGTATATGTTTGGGGCTAACATTCATACCTCATAAAGCACAGTGGATGCAAGCTGAGGGCAGTTTCTTTGTGATGGGACCTGTTTTAAAGTAGTCATTGTAGCTGAAGAAAAAACATAGGCTTACTGACAGCTAAAAACAATAATTGTAAAGAAACATTGATTACAGTTCAATGCCTTTATTACTTTTCCGCAATGACAAAAATCTTGTCTGCATGTACAGTTGAGGCCAAAAGTTTACATACACACTCAAAATTCCTCCAATTCACACATATCGTGTTACCAAATCAAGACAAATAATTTCCATAAGAGGGTTTCTTCAAAATGATGATTTATTTAAGCTTTTAATCACTATGTCAGATTTTCAGTTGGTCAAAAGTTTTCATACACCAAGTAAGTATTTGGTGGTGTTGCCTTTAAATAGTTTAACCTGAAACAAGCAGTTATGATAGCCTTCCACAAGTTTCTGACAATATTTTGCTGGAATTTCAATCTATTCCTCCTGAAGGACATGTTGTAATTAGATCAGGTTTGTGGGCCTCCTTGCTTGGACACATTTCTTCAGTTCAGTCCATAGATTTTTAATGGAATTCAGACATTTCATTTTTGGAAGTATGCTTAGGACCATTATTCCTTTTGCTTTAGTTTTCTGGCTGATGTCTTAAGCTGTTGGTTCAGAATTTCCAGATAGTGCTCCTTCTTCATGGTTCAGTTTATATTATGAAGTGCACTAGTCACTTTCCTATCAAAACATCTCTACAACATGTTGCTGCCTTCCCCGTGCTTCATAACTGGTATGGTATTCTTTGGATTAAGAGCCTCACCCTTCAGCCTTCATACATATTGCAAGTTATTATGGCCAAACAATTCTAATTTTGCTTTGTCTGACCAGAAAACATTCCTCTAAAAAGCTTCATCATTGTCCAGGGGCCTCATGTATAAATGGTGCGTACGCACAAAAATGTTGCGTACACCCATTTCCATGCTCACATCGCGATGTATAAAAACTAAACTTGGTGTAAAGCCACGCACATTTTCAGGCCAGTTCTCGTTTCCAAAAAGCTCTCTGCTCAGTTTTGCAAACTGGCAGCACCCAGTGTTAAAGCAGTGCTATTGTTCAAGTGTGGTTTCCCTTTCTTTTTTAGATCCACATCCCTGACGTGGCTTTATCATATACACTGATATTAACCACATATCGTTTATTAGTTTAAGGCATCTGATTGTAATTAACCTGTAACAATATAATGGTCCACGGAATGGCCAAACTATTTCAAATACCACAGCTGCTTTAGCGTTATTACTCTCACTGCACCACTCGGAGTATTTATCCCACTGTATCCGAGTGTAGAATCACAGCTCTACAGCAGCTGATCGGAAAGAGAATTATTGGTAAACTGCATCAAGCACATGCTGCCTAAGCCATATGTAGTCTATTTGAACTCCTTTCCCATACAGTACGGCAAATGCTTCAGAGCCTTTCCTGTAGGGACCTCACGGTTCAGAAACAGTTTCATCCCAAGAACTATAAACACACTCAATCAGTCCATCAAGAACTGTTTGTACTTATAAGTACAACTGCCTCACTGTAAACTTGCAGTACAGTTATAATATTGCACAACCTAAGCCACTTTGTAAAGCACATATTTACAGATGATGACCACTGGCTTCTAAGTCAATTTAGATTTCCAAGCGCTATCTTCTTGGAGCTTTTGATATTATTTTTAAGATGAAATGCAGCAAAGTATGTTTATTACATCATACCGATAAAATTTTAACATCACTTAAATAATCTATATTGTTAATAATATATATGTGAGGACATGGTGTCGCAGCACTAGCGACAAGCTGGCGCCCCTTTCAGGGATTTTTCTTGACTCGCACTGTATGTTTGCTGGGACTGGCGTGACCCTGGATGGATAGATAGAATAATTAAACATGTACTACAAAGATATTTCAATGTTCCTTAAAAGGTTTGAAGAATCGGCGTTCTCAGCTTACAGATGGTTTTACAACTATTATAGAGCTGATATTGTGTGGCAATTAGTTACTTGGAGAAAGAAAAGGAAGGACAGGAATTGGGGGTTAGTACGTTTGAAAGAGACAGTACTGCTGCAATAAATTATTTAATTGAAGGTTGTGCACAGCACAGAAAACATCTTATGGGAAGCAGGAACAATCTCTGGACGGTGCACCAGTTCATCACTATCACTGCGCCACCGTGTTCCCATGTTTAATGTATGCTTTAATTCCTATCTTCATGAAAATCATATCAAGTATACATCTTAGTATTTAAATTGTTCAGCGAGCTGTGATATCATGAATGTAATGTATTCTGTGTCCTGTCGGAGGAAGAGAAAGCCAGTTTAAGAAGCACATAGTGATTCACACACATTGAGCACATAGAAGAACATATACAAAATAAAGCATTTAACATGCTACTTTAGTTACGATGGGATTTGAGAAAGTAGTAAATTAAATTTTAAGATGAAGTTTATGACATTCTACTTTAATGACAAAATAAACTATGTGATTAAAGTGGAAATTTTGAGATTAAATTTGACATTTCGAGCTTTTTCCCCCACTGTGTCCCTATTTTTTTTTTCTTTTCTCTGTACCCTAATAAGCTGCCATATGACACTCAGACGGTGGGCTACGACTCTCCTTTTCACAGCGACTTCGATATCTGACAAATTTTTTTTTATTTCAGGCACTGTGCGACTTTGAGAACTTGAGCTTTCAAGGTTCTCCGCCACTCTTTCACTCGATCAGTTTCCTTTTGTTGTTTATACCACTGTTTAAACCAACAAATAGTACATTTTTCCTTGCCTTCACTTGGTATTCGCTGAAATTCTTCTATTTCCCCCCCCCCCCCCCGTGCTTTTGCCATTGTCTTTTCACTGGACGCTGAACTTAAGGGCTATTTATATTGATTTGCATATTCAAAGAGGCGTAATTCTGGGAGGAGATGGGGTGGGATGGCAGGCGCATGCACATGCGTTACTTTTCATGCTGATCGGGATTTATGGAGCGGAAGAACATGGAAGTTGGTGTAAGCACAGATTTATGCGTCTGGATTTTTTTTTGTGCCGTACGCCATGTTTTAGTGTGAATTCTACGTACGGCGTTATGCATGAGGCCCCAGGTTTGCAACTTTTAACCTGTACTCTATAGATTATTTTATGGCAATTTTGGAGTAATGTTTATTTCCTTGGCAACCTTTCAGACCATGGCAATGAAGTGCTCTCTTAATGGTGGATGATGTGGAATAATAATTTTAAGTTAACATAGCTTTCATCTTAAAAGAAATAGCATAACGGGTTAATAAATGTCAGAAACCTTTGCAGGCATAACAGGAAATCAGATAAAGGTCATGTGAATAACAAAATGTACTGAAAGATGACTAAGAGATGACTAAGAATTCAGCAGATGTCCTGTAAAATAACAAGAATGGACAGTTGTTATATGCACAGAAATTTCAAGGGTGGTGGATCAACTCAAAGGTATAAAAAGAACCAGAATATAATATAATAGACTTTTATTTTATACAAGTCATTTGGGTGTAAACCAAAGAACCAACCAGAGTAAATGTTTGCATTGATTGACACTGCGGCACGGTGGCGCAGTGGGTAGCGCTGCTGCCTCGCAGTTGGGAGACCTGGGGACCTGGGTTCGATTCCCGGGTCCTCCCTGCGTGGAGTTTGCATGTTCTCCCCGTGTCTGCGTGGGTTTCCTCCGGGCGCTCCGGTTTCCTCCCACGCTCCAAAGACATGCAGGTTAGGTGGATTGGCGATTCTAAATTGGCCCTAGTGTGTGCTTGGTGTGTGGGTGTGTTTGTGTGTGTCCTGCGGTGGGTTGGCACCCTGCCTGGGATTGGTTCCCTGCCTTGTGCCCTGTGTTGGCTGGGATTGGCTCCAGCAGACCCCCGTGACCCTGTTTGGATTCAGCGGGTTGGAAAATGGATGGATGGATGGATGTATGTAAATTCAATAGTTTATAAAATTAACCTCTATTCTTTATTTCTCTGACCATTCCGGCCATGTTGTCACAGACTGCTCCTTCTAAGGCATTTTGCTGTGGAGTAATTAAAAGGTACAATGAACAGCTTTTCTCCTGCTTGATGACTGATTTGTCCTGTTAGAGGATGTTTCTTTCTTTAATAAGATGTTAAATATCTACCCCAATGATGACACACCTTTGTCCCTGATGCTTCCACCTCCTTCACCAGTTCATTAGTTGTTATCTTGGGGTCCTGTTAAACCTTTCAAAACAACCTTTGTTCATCCCCGATACTCAATGTGTGCCTTCTTGAACAATGTAAAGTCTATGGTCCAAAGTTTTTTATATTTTTATACAGTTGACTCTACATTTACTTGTAGTACCTTTGCAACTAAGGAGGAACCCGACATATGAAGATCCACAATTTTCCTCCTAAGCTCTTCACTCAGTTCTTTTGATTTTCCCCATTGTCTTAACCACAAGAAGACACTGGCTTCACAGGTAGGCCCCTTATGTACAGCCACAGGTGTCCCAATTAACCACTAATTATGACAAAACTCGGAAGCTGCTAAAATTACATTAATTCCTGGAGTTATCCATGCTGTTTAAAAAAACAGTCAGCTTGGTTTTTGCAAACCTTTGCTCCACTGAAAATCTGACAGTGTTTGAAAACTGAAATAAATCTGTCTCTTAACCATTATTTTGGAGAAAAACTCTTATGGAATTAAAGAAGATACACTAATTGACTCAACACATGAATTGTTTGGTGATGTGATATGTGTGAAGAAGTGTAATTTTGAGTTTGGAAAGTGTATGTAAACCTATGGCCATTTTGGTAAATTTACAATAAATAACTATACACATTTTGTAAATATGGAAAAATTCATGTGCTGGCCACATTTGATTTTTTTTAATCTTTTGTGTATGAATAGCAGAGCATTTCAGTAATGATACTCAGGGTAGGTTCCAGAAGGAATCAAATTGATCTGTCTTTTAGGTCTTATGAACAAGATATTGAAAAAAACTAATTTGTTATAAATATGATCACTCACCTGATTACTACCAAGTAGGGCCTTCTTTTACCTCCAAAATATCTCATATTCTTTGAGTCAAGCTGGAAAGACTCTTCAGAGATTTTAGGCCATGCCAATTTCATAGTATCACACAGTTCCTTTAGGGTTTTCAGCCACACGTTATTGCTGCTCATTCTTCCAAAGGTGCTCTATAGCAGTGGTTCCCAACCTGTATGTCCTCAGGAGTCTTACCGTTTTAACTTCTGTAACAAATGACAGACAGGATTTGAAGAATGGTGGGGGTCCCCTTGTTAAAACACACACCATTTGAAAAGGTGTGGGTAGGGGGGAGTGTTGATGAAACAAGTGTGATTACTAAAGGTGGAAACATTTTGTGCAACCTTACCAATCACTTCAGTGGACGAAGGGGCTGGAGAAATAAGTTGCATTACACCACGAGCATCACATTAGGTGAATCCACCACTAGTGACCCAACCCAGTGGCTGAGAAACACTGCTCTATAGGATGGGTAATGGGCAGACTGTGTATGCCATTCAGTTAACTTAAGTGGTTGTTATGTTCTTGGAACCAGCTTGTATGCTTTGTGCCACATCACATTATTCACCTGAAAGTATTCATTTGAAAAAAAAGTGGGGATGTGGCCATTAAGGGATGCAAAGGGATCAACAACAATGCTGATGTACTCTCTGCCTGAGCCACTGTAGTACCATTATGTGTCTAAACCATTGCCACAAGGTGGAGCAGATCCATGTATAGCTGCAGTTTATGCCAAATTCTGACACCACTATTATTCAGCAGAAGCATGTCAAGAAAGTCTCCTGGGCTCATTTATACCAACAGCAATACATTTGTATAATGCCTCACTGTGACTGTGACTGTCAAGTCAATAATTTTTTTTCTTTTTAATCTTCTTGCTTTAAAGTCATTCTGGTTTGTGTTTAGATAGATAGATAGATAGATAGATAGATAGATAGATAGATACTTTATTAATCCCAATGGGAAATTTAGACCAAAGTGTGTGTGTGTATATTTATTTATTTATTTACTTAATTATCTACCTATTTATGTAAGTGTTTAGACCAAAGTGTGTGTGTGTATATTTATTTATTTACTTAATTATCTACCTATTTATGTATTTACTTATAAGCCAAAGTTCCTCCGGGGACAAATAAAGTCTGTCTGTCTGTCTGTCTATACTATACTATATTTTATATATATATATAATATATACACACAGTACTGTGCAAAAGTTTTAGGCAGGTGTGAAAAAATGCTGTAAACAAAGAATGCTTTCAGAAATATAAATAATGAATGTTTATTGTTATCAATTTACAAAATGCAAAGTGAGCGAACAAAAGAAAAATCTAAATCAAATCAATATTTGGTGTTACTACCTTTTGCCTTCAAACCAGCATCAATTCTTATAGGTACACTTGCACAAAGTCAGGGATTTTGTAGGATTATAGTCAGGTGTATGATCAACCAATTATACCAAACAGATGCTAATGATCATCAATGTCACACGTAGGTTGAAACACAGTCATTAACTGAAACAGAAACAGCTGTGTAGGAGGCTTAAAAGTGATTTCTCTTTTGTTCATTCACTGCATTTTGTTGATTGATGAAAATAAATGATTAACACTTCCATTTTTGAAAGCATTCTTTGTTTACAGCATTTTTTCACACCTGCCTAACACTTTTGCACAGCACTGTATATATATATATATATATATATATATACACACATACATATACACACAGTATATATATAAGAGC
Source organism: Erpetoichthys calabaricus (assembly GCF_900747795.2). Classification (NCBI taxonomy): domain Eukaryota; kingdom Metazoa; phylum Chordata; class Cladistia; order Polypteriformes; family Polypteridae; genus Erpetoichthys; species Erpetoichthys calabaricus. The sequence goes on along the minus strand of NC_041397.2, from coordinate 225,545,473 downwards.
TCAGGGTCCTAGAAACTACTGAAATTGTCAGAAACAAAATTGAATTGAATTGAATTGTAGAGATATCAGGTAATTGAAAGGAACTACTCTGGGTATCTCTCTCCTAGGAGGTTTTGTTTTTCCAATGTGCTCGCCACGCTTGTGTATTAGCGGCTAAGCAAGTTTCTGTTTCCTCGGAGGTGAAGCCCTTACCCCGAGTTCACCTCTCACTTCCTGGCCAGACAGACTGACACACACACACACTTCCACGCATAGATGTTTATATATAAGACTAGCTGTGTAAGCCCAAGCTGCAAAATGCCCGGGGTCCTAGAAACTACTGAAATTGTCAGAAAAAAAATTTAAATGTAAAGATGTCAGTTAACTGAAAGGAACTAATCTGGGCATCTCTCTCCTAGGAGTTTTTGTTTTGCCAATGTGCGCTCATTGCTTGTGCATTAGAGGCCAGGCGACTTTGTCTTTCTTCTGAGGTTTCATTTTGCCCACGTGCTCGCCTCACTTGTGTATTAGCGGCAGGAGGAAAAGTAAAAGGGATACCGTTTTGCTGATGTGCTCGCTTCACTTCTGTATCAGTGGCTAAGTGAGTGACACTTAGGTCAATGTAGAACTCTTGACTTTCAGAATGAATGCAGTTCATACAGCCTCTTGGTTCACTATGAGTTACTTCTTTCAGGTGAATCAATTTTCTTAGAACTAAGAAACTAAAGCCCAGCATTAAGCAGTTCCATTCTACAGCTTTTATTAAAGTAGTGACAGATCCATCCAAGTGTATTTTTTAGAAAATTCTGAGTTGAACAGAGGCAATGTCTGTGGTTATTGTACTTACTGTATGTAGGAAGTTCAATGGTCAATCCAAAACTGGAAAAGAGGTACCACTATGAAGAAAATAAAATTTTGCTGGTGTACAGCAGCAACTGAGTTTTACAAGTACATTTTCAAGAGTTTAGCAAGGGTTTGGGATGAAAAGTAGTACTGTAGTAGTAATAATAGTAACAGACCAGACTGTATTTTCCTGAGGCCCAACTATGGCATTCACCAATGAAAAGATTATTGGGAATAAAATACACCTTTCCCACTGCCATGCCCTAATGCCATCATACAGCAGTCAATTATGTACAACCAGAAAAGTGAGTAGCCTAATAAGATCAACAACCTTAGCTGGCTGATTTTAGAAATGCAAAAGGTAATAAACTTAAAAAACTAAGAATGTTAATTCAGAAACCATTATATACTTACAGTATATCTGTTTAGCTATGTTCATCTGCTCCATGCAGGCTTGTTTAGAAGCACTTTAACAAATAACCTGACCATAAGTAGAAAAGGTGTTGGATTTAAATAAGATGGAGAGAACATGCAAAGACTAGGAGTGCAATGATGTAAACTCAGAAAATCTGCAATATATGCAGGATTACCATGTCTTAGTTGGATATACTACTTTTCCCCATATGAAATAGAACTACAGTATGCAAGATAAATTACATAAGCATTTGACATAGTTCTAAATCCAAAACCATTAATTCAAAAGCTAGAAACCATGGACAGTGATAATTCACAAAGCTGTATTTTAAGATAATGTGTGAGTAAGAGGCAAAAAATACTGATGAGAAGAAAATGCTCCAACTGGAGTAAGGTCATCAGGAGAATCCATTAGGGGAATTAATCTTCTGTTTATACTTTATAATACATTTCCTATATTGCCACAAAAAATGGAGAAATTCCAAATACTGAGAAGCTAGCAAATGAAATTCAGAAAGTCCTGAACAATACTGAGATGTCAGCAAATATTTGGAAAATGCAGTTTGTCATCATGTAACAATAACACTGGGGCAAGAAAAACTCTGAAAAGGATAAAAAAAAGTTTATTTAATACATATTTTCACTGTCCAGTTGATGTAAAACTTTACATAAAATTCTACATTATATTGATAAAAAGGGAAGATATCCTCAGACTCTAAAACAAGTTAGTAACACTGTATCTACAAAAAAAATAAACAGTTTGTTAGACTTTGTGGGGAGTTAGTTCAGATTTTCCAAATTCTCAAAGATATTAGAACAATGTAGCAATTAGCTAACCAAACAAGCTATACGGACATATGTAAAATATCTCATGTTTGAAGATAAAGGATAGCAACAGAATGTTATTTGAGGCACTTACCTAAGAAACTGGTCAATCCATGTAGGGTATTCACAGATGACCAGTTGGTTGACATAGTGGAAAGGCTGTGTGTCAGACAATGTTTATATGATAATCCACAAGGGTAGAAGAAAGAAAATATCGTAATGGTTAACCTCACACATGCTATATATATATATATATATATATATATATATATATATATATATATATATATACACACACACACACATATACATACAACACACACACACACATACACACACACATACATACATATTATATATATATATATATATATATATATATATATATACACACACACGTTTTAGATGTAAATTAAACACCATGTGAATATGAATATTTCCATCATTCTTTAAAGTTTATTTGGACAATTATTAAAATGGTTTTCAATGATTCATATTAAAATAGTTCTATAACAATTTGCCAATGATGACACACCAATTACCCTGATCATAGTAGCTACTGAGAATCTGAACACATTCAATTTTAGTACATAATTCCTCCAGCTCTCCTTTGCTGAAAACATGATAATAACGATGAAATACAGCAGAGTTTTGAGGTTCTATGTCAGATTCAACCCTTGGCTTATCAGTTTCTCTGCTATTCTTGGAGATACCTTTGAGATGCCACGGTACAAGCAAATCCTTTGACAGAAATGAAGTCCTATTGGTGTGAACAGTTAGTTCAGCTTGAAAAGGCTCCTCTGCAGTGTCCTCACTGGTATCTTCCATGTTGTGAGTACAGGTTATGGAAGTCAGCTCATAGTGCTTGGCTTCTTTCATGTCTATTTGGCTTAATTGAGCTTTATTTTCTTTCAGATACTTAGACTTCTTATTATTGTACTCCTGTTCCAAAGCCCAGACATAGATGAGAGCTTTTCCTCCAGGCTTCAAAATTCTCATTAGTTCCTTAATAGCTGCCAAACGTCGTCCCTAAACATAAAACAAAATTAGCATTGTTTTTCCCTCATACATCTGTTTACTTAGTTAGATTAGCAGCTTTTGTCAAAACCCAACAAGCCATTAACGCAAAATAAGGCTAAATCTGTACATATTAATCTTAATTTTTTTTTTTTAACATTTTACTACTGACAGAGAAGTCAAGAATGTTTTCACCAATGCAAAAATCATTAATGTTGTACAGAATGTTATCAAGTTACAGTAAATTAAATAATACAGAGATTATACAATGACAGGTTGCTGCATGAGTAGTATAAAGATGAAAGTTGTTAATTTATGTTCAGCATCCATTCACGCAAAATAAACAAAAAAAGCAAACAAAAGGTAGAGAATATAGTAGGTACTTTAGAAGGATAACAGTGGTTGGTGTCTTATTTTTCTGGAACAAATTCTAGGTTACTGGCTTTTCTAATTATCAAACACTCAATATCTTAAGATTTACTTCAGTGGTTTCTCCTCATTAGTTCTGTTTTTCTAGGTTTATCTTTTTAATTTATTGATTTTATTTACATAGTTTCTTAGTCTTTCTTTTATATTTTATTAAAAAATGCATGTGAATGGAAATCTACTTTAACTGTTTGTTTCAGTTGCATTTTTATATTTCTTTGGTATGTACTTCCTTAAAATGTTATGACTGATCATTTAAAAACAATTTCAATCTACAGTAGATGAGAACCTACCATTCAGCCCAACAAAGTGCTTTGAAAGTCCTTAAAGTCTTACTGTCTACCACACTACTTGGTAGCTTATTCTAAGTGTCTATGGTTCTCTGTGTAAAGAAAAACTTCCTAATGTTTATGCAAAATTTACCCTGAATAAGTTTCCAACTGTGTCCACATGTTCTTGATGAACTCATTTTAAAATAACAGTCTTGATCCACTGTACTAATTCCCTCTATGATTTTAAACACTTTGATCTTGTCACCTCTTAATCTTCTTTTGCTTAAGCTGAAAAGGCTCTGCTCTTTTAATCATTCTTCATAATTCATCCCTTGTAGCCCTGGAATGAGCCTAGTCTCTCTTCTCTGGACCTTTTCTAGCGCTGCTATGCCCTTTTTGTAGTCTGAAGACCTAAATTGCTCACAGTACTCCAGATGAGGCCTCACTGGTGTATTATAAAGCTAGAGTATAACCTCCTTGGACTTGTACTCCACACATCGTGCTGTATAACCTAACATTCTGTTTGCCTTCTTAATGGCTTCTGAACACTGTCTGGAAGTTGATAGCTTAGAGTCCACTATGACTCCTAAACCCTTCTCATAAGGTGTATTCTTGATTTTCAGACCTCCCATTCAAACCTATAATTTTTACTTCCTATGTGTAATACTTTACATTCACTGGCATTAAATTTCATCTGCCACAAATCCGCCTAAGCCTGTATGCTGTACAAATCCTACTGTGATGATTTAATGGATTCCATATTATCTTCTAATCCCCCTATTTTGGCATCATCTGCAAACTTAACCAGCTTGCTACTTATATTCCTATCTAAATCATTTATATATATTAAAAATAGCAGCGGCCCTAGCACTGACTCCTGTGGAACACCACTCTTAACATCAGCCAATTCTGATAAGGTTCCTCGCACCATCACCCTCTGCTTCCTGTGTCTAAGCCAATTCTGCACTCATCTAAAAACATCACCCTGAACTCCCACTTCTTCATGCGGTACATTCTTTCATTAACTGCCACTTTCCCTGAAAACAACACAGAGATCCCTTCTTTATTTTTTCCTCTTTGAGCTTGGATTTGCAGACTTCTGAACAACAAAATTATTTTCTTTTGATATAAGAATAAGTCATAGAAAAGATAACACTGAATAAAAAACTTTTTTTGGCATTTGAACAGCAGCAACATTTAAGCAAAAACCATCTAATGTGTCAAATTTTGATTTAATTACACCTTTTCTATATTACTGATCAGGTGTTTAAAAGCCTCTTATTCAGTGGATGTGCTATGGCTCTAATCTCAATACCTTATAATGCAGTAATAAAGCCACTTTATTTTAATTTAGTTAATAATACACTTTATTAACTATTGGACATAAAATATATAGTTATTTAATAATTACAATGGTAATGATTTTCCTATGGTCTCCTCTTTTAGGATATTCTATAAACAGCATATAGCATTAGTTCCAGAAGATGATAAATTAGATTTATTTACAGCACTTCAGAAAATAAGATACTGTAGATTAAAACTATTTGTGTGTGACTGGGTAAAGATTTAATATTTTTTAGTAAGGTCCTCATTAGGTAACCTACAAGGGTACTAATAATAATATATTATGATTAGAAACTTGTAAGCAGCTTTATCGCAGAATTTAGCAATTCAGTTCATGCAAACATCAACTGACTTATCTATTATACTATATTTTCTAATAATGTTTATTCCAGGCTACATAAAAAAATTGTTGTATGCTTCATCCAAAGCAGTTGGCCAAAATGTATGTCCCACTGACAAGCTTCTCCGTGTATCCAGCTGCTCATAATTTGAAACATCTCAAGAAATGCTGACATTGCAAAATTAATTTTCTAGGTAAACTAATTTAATATCCTCTGAGACAACAACAAAAGTATTTATTTCTACAGCACATTTTTAAACACTGGATGTGCATATGCTTTAAAAGATGTCAAAGAAAAAGATGCAAAAAAAAAGTAAATTAGGTAAAAAAAAAAAATGAATAAAAAACAAAAAAAATTAATCAATACGGGCTGACATAAAACATATTTATTATTATTATTTAAGGAAATAATGTATGATACTATTGACATTAGCAATTAAGGTTTTCCATTACAACAAGGTGGGTCAATTAAACAAAAAGAGTCTAGCTTTGCACTGAAAACATGGATTTTCTTCTGAAACATTCTAGTACTTGAACTAGAATGTACTCATAACAAAATGGGCAGTTAAACAACCTTACTTTTTTTTTCTGGGATGATTTTGGAGAGATTTGTTATATAAAACAGGCTACACTCACACTTTGCATTTGAATAGTACAATTAGATCAAGCTAACTTTTTGTATTATCCACTCAACATGAATACATTTTTAAATACCTCATACATATGTTTAAGGTGAACTCTCTTAAGAAAGGATATCATATAAGGAAAGTTATCCCTTACAATTTTCCAGGGGTTGCTGGTGCAGGGACCCCGCGAATATGGAAATTCACAAATACACTTTGGGCCCATGATTACTGCATTTTCTAAGTTTATTGCAATAAATAAAATGAAAAACGTTTTAAGAAACGCAAGATATGTGGCCTCCCCCATGAAAAAGTATGCGGTTTAATCGTTCTTTAGTGAACTTTTTACAAAATGTAACTTATTATATTAAAGTTGTGTGAACTGTTTATTTATGGGAATAAACGACAAAGATGATTAATATTACACATACAAAAAAAATCCAATAAAACGCTAAACATAACAGAGTTCATAGATTCAGATGATGGTGGTGTAGTTATGAAATGAAATCCCCTGTGAATGCGTCCTGAAATTCATGTGAAGTTTTGTCTGTGATGCCAATGTATATGAGTATTTGTAGAAGTTGGGAGCACACCCAGACGAAGGCGTTTTTGCAACCCATACAAAATCAAATAAACAAGTTTGCATAGGACAAGAACATAAATCCAAAGAAAACTGCAATTCGATAGGTGTAATGGTAATCCAATTGTTTAGTGAAGTGTTGAAACAAAAAGACACCACCATTTGCGATCCTGTTGACTTCTTCTGGCTGACTTTTAAAACTAACAGCCTTGTCTTTCACCCAGAAGCCCTAGCAGCAACCACCGAAGCTGCCCAATGATGCAGTACTTATGGGAATGCTGGGATTTGCAGTCCATTTAAGCAGTAATACCACAGTGTCATCTGTGGATTTCCGCAATAGATCGCAAAACTCGCAAAACAATTTCCACCTAAACATTGAGAACAAATCCGCAAATAGGCAGACCCATGAATTGTAAACCCACAAATCGCAAGGGCCAATCTGTATAATGCGAAAAGTGAGTATATGCCAATAGAAACACCAGGGGCCTCATGTATAAACGGTGCGTACGCACAGAAATGTTGCGTACGAACGTTTCCACGCGCAAATCACAATGTATAAAACCTAAACTTGGCGTAAAGCCACGCACATTTCCACGGTACCTCATACCTTGGCGTACGCAATTTCTCCGCTCGGTTTTGCAGACTGGCGGCACCCAGCGTCAAAGCAGTGCTACTGTTCCTGTGTGGTACCCTTTCTTTCTTAGCTCCACATTCCTGACGCGGCTTTATAAATACACTGAAACTAACTGCATATTTTTTATTAGTGTAATGCATCTGATTGTAATTAACCTGCAGCAATATAATGGTCCAGGGAATAGCCATAGTATTCCAAATACCATAACTGCTTTAGCGTTGTAACTCTCACTGCATCTTCTTCTTCTTTCAGCTGCTCCCGTTAAGGGTTGCCACAGCAGATCATCTTTTTCCATATTACTCTCACAGCACCACTTGGAGTATTTACATCACTGTATCTGAGTGGGGAATCACAGCAGCAGCTGATCGGAAAGAGAATTATCAGTATACAGCATGAAGCAGATGCTGACTCAGCCACGGCAAAAACACTTTAGAGATTTCCCAGTACGGACTTCGCGGTTTAGAAAAAGTTTCATCCCAAGAACTCTAAACGCACTCAATCAGTCCATCAAGTGCTCCTTGTAGAACTGTTTACTTATAAGTACAATTACCTCACTGTAAACTTGCACTACAGTTATAATATTGTACAACCTGCGCCACTTTATAAAGCGCGTATTTACATATGATGACGGTATTCATTTTTAAGATGAAATGCAGCAAAATATGTTGATTATATTATACAGATAAAACTTTAACTTCATTTAAATAATCTGTATTGTTAATAATTAAGCATGTGAGGACACGGTGCCGCAGCGCTAGCTAGTTCATGGATTGTTCCTGCATTGCGTTGTATTCTTGCGCTGACGTGACACTGGAAAGATAGACGGATAGAATAATTAAACATGTACTACGAAGATATTTCAATGTTCCTTAAAAGTTTTGAAGAATCGGCGTTCTAAGCTTACAAATGGCTTCATGTCTATTACATAGCTGATTGTGTGGCGATTGGGTATTTGGAGAAAGAAAAGTAAGGACAGGAATTGGAGGTTAGTACGTTTGAAAGAGACAGTACTGCTGTGATAAATTATGTCATTGAAGGTCGCGCATGGCGCAGCAAGCCTCTTGCGTGAGATATGAACAAGCACTGCGCCACCGTGTTCCCATGTTTAATAACATGCTTTCATTCCTATCATCATGAAAAAGATGTCACGTATACATCTCAGTATTTTAATTATTCAGAGAGCTGTCATATCACAAATGTAATGGATTCTGTGTCCTGTCGGAGAAAGAGAAAGCCCGTTTAAGAAGCAGGTAGTGATTCACACACAGAGCACAAAGAAGATCAAATACAGAACAAAGCATTTAACGTCCTACTTTAGTTAAATTGGGATTTGAGAAACTAAATTAAACGATTTTATGATGAAGTTTATGATGTTCTACATTAATGGCAAAATAAACTACGTGATTAAAGTGGAAATTTCGAGATTAAAGTTGACATTTCGTGCTTTTTTTCCCCACTGCGTGCCTATTTTTTTTTGTCTGTACCCTAATAAGCTTTCATATGACACTCAGACGGTGGGCTACAACTCGCCTTTTTACGGCGACTTTGATATGTGATTTCTTTTTTATTTCGGGCACTGCACAACTTTGTGAACTTGAGCTTTTGAGTTTCTCCGACACTCTGTCACTTGATCAACTTTCTTTTGTTGATTATACCGCTGTTTAAGCCAACCAATAGTACGTTTTTCCTTTGCCTCCACTTGGTATTCGCTGAAATTCTTGTATTTTCCCCTGTGCTTTTCCCATTGTCTTTTCACAGAAGGCTATTTATATTGATTTGCATATTCAAAGACGCGTAATTCTGGGAGGAGTTGGGGCGGGACAGAAGGCGCGTGCACGTGCGTTACTTTTCACACTGATCGGGATTTATGTAGTGGAAGAATGTGAAAGTTTGCATGCGCACAGATTCCTGCATCTGGATTTTTCTATGTGTATGCACATTCCCGCTTTTGTGCTTACGCCATGTTATAGTGTGAGTTCTACGCACGGCGTTATACATGAGGCCCCAGGAGTTTAGCCCCAGTGCTTCAATTACAACTAACAGAATCCCTGGGAATGAACTGCCCAGGGATTTAGTTATCTGCAGCATGTCTAATTAGTACACCTCTTACATATGTATTCAACAAGTACAAGTTTTTATGTCACTTTCTTTTCTGAATGTTTGTGTTTCTGACACGTTTTCATCTTGGCAGCAACCACAAAGGCTCAACATCATCATCTTTAAAATAATTTAGAGGTAAAAGAGCACATAAGGCACATTTCATCCAGTTTTGCCACCCTGTAGTACTTCTCTGTAATGAATAAAACTAAACTCTGTGCCTTCACAGAAATATATGGAGATGCCACTGCCAGCATAGCTCAAATTGTAAAACCAATTTCCTCAAATGAAAAATCTATGAGCAAAAGGTATCCCAGTGTCATTATACTCATTTGTGCAGAGAAAATGCTGAGAAACTGTTGAAAGTCAAACAGTATGGATATTCTCCACTGGTAATGTTTAACATTATTAACAGCATGCTTATTTTATACAATATCTTGTGTCAAACAAAATATCAAAACACACACACAATAATAAAAATTAATTTCTAAAACTAGGCAAACATTTCCACAGTTTATTCTGTCCGTCCACAATGACTAAGGTGGAGGCACAGGGATAACGATGCAAAAAATCATAGCTTCAGATACCTCAAATCTAACACCTTTCAAGATATGATTAAATGTGCCACATTGCACGACTTGATGTTAAACTTGACAACTGCCGTTGCCAATCTCTTTGACTGAGCATGTCATGTTACATGACTAGAAATTGCACAGTATGTCATTGCATTGCATTGCATGATTGGCCTTTGCTTTTTTTTATACAATCCAGTATAGTTTCACTTTTCCAAATTATCACAAGTTCACCCATTTTTCTGATGGCCAAGTCTCGGATTGTTTGGACTGAGTTATTAGGTATGTCAAACAAAAAAAATTGCAATCATTGAAACGCATCATGACAGCCTCCAACTTGGTAAGATTATGTAAATGAAGTCTGCAACTGAAAATCACTGGAAAAGTTGTGTAATGTGACATAATCTTAAGGATTGACAACCTCCGGAAATGAACTGAAAGTTCTAGGAAATCTTCTAAGCCTAGTGACACCAAAACCAAAAACTAAAGTGCAGCCTATTCTGGGTGCATGAGACCAAGGGTCCCCATAAGGGAGGAGGAACAGCAAAAAAGGACAGCTCTAAGAACTGAATTTCACCCAAGAGAATAACCAGAAGTATAGGCACCAAATTCATAAGAGGATCACTAGCCTTTTAACAAGGGCACATGCTAATATAACCTCCTGTTTTAACGTAATAAAGGACAAATTGTATACTTATTATGAAAAGAGATCACTCAGAATAACTAAATAACACATGATCTTTATCTTATTTAGTTCAAACTATTTATCTGGCATTTTCTGTACAAGTAAACATATTCCTGACATTTCGGATTGAAATATTACACACACATTATTTTAAATGGCCGAGTGTTTCATCAGTGATCACAACATTTTCATTTTAATTGCAATGTTGTTCAATTATATTTTAGTTTTTGAAAGGGAAAGTTAAAAAGTTAAGTTATCCTGAATTTAATTTTGTTAATTTCATTGAATTTCCACATGTTACTTTTAATGTATCATTAAATCTAAGAAAAATAACAAGTAACTTTAGAAAGCTCCTCTGTACAAGACCCAACCTTACCTTCATTACAATGAAAGCAAAACAAAACACACACAAATTAATAAAGCAAAAACTTTTTGTACCAAGTTACCTTAGTTGAAAAATGGTGGATCACAGCAATAGATATACATGCATCACAAATTCCATCACGAATAGGAATGGACAAAGCGTCAGATACAAAAGCTTGAAATTGTCTTTCTCTGCAGATTTCTACAAGGTTCCTGCTACGATCACAGCCAATCTGTCAATATAACAGAATAAATTTTTACTTCAGTATTTTTGTTTCTATTTCCTTCACATTGTATTTTGCAAAAACAAGAGCCAAGAATTTTTTATAATTTTCTTCTTATATCCTTAAAATTCCATTGTTATCGAGTTGATGGCAGCTGGATACACTTGATATGCCCCCAGAGATCTTCTAGCAAAGGTTTTATTATTTATTGAATGGTATTGCATTTTCATTTGTAACGCACACGGAGATCACTGTATGTTGGCTTAGTGGTGTGCGAGTTTGATATACAGTTAGGTTCCCAGCCTGTTCATTAATTAAAGTATATGCAATCTACACAATATCCCATATATATCAGTTTGGGTTAATATAGGGTATTCCAATTTTCCCACATCCCCATGATACTGTATTCAGTTAGGAAATTGGCAAGTCAAAAATGTCTCAGCATCAGTGTGTCCTGTCAAGGATTGTCATTGTGTCCATAATTTATGTTTTGTCTTGTGCTGCAAGGTTTAGCTCTTTGTGTCCTTGTCTTTGAAATGTAGTTTCAAGAAATGAATGGATGGAGAAGGGTATTATATAAAAATGACTGAAATAATAGTACTCAGCCATACAGTATCTCTGAAAAGATAAGTGGATGAAGGAATTTCATGTTAGCGATTTAAGTAGAACTGATGGTCTAAATAATAGCTCTTTGACACTGAAAGTAAAATGTACACAGTAAAACAACCGTTGCCCTTGCTTACCATATAAAGATCCTTATTGACGCCTAGGTATTTACCATTTCCACAGCCAATATCTACCACCAAGGCACCACTAGAAAGGGATTTCAGGAACTCTACCACCTTTGGCCAAGGAGAGTGCCTGGTGCTACTGAAATGGCCAGCAATTTCTTCATAGACTTTGTGCACAAAATCTTGCTCGAGACATGAGGCATCCACTTCACTTTGTGGGACTGAAGGAGGAACATTTAATTTTCCAGCACTTTGACTGTCACATACTGATGGATAAACTGTAAATATAGAAACTTAATCAATTTGCTGTTCCTGAAAGAGTAAAATGTTAATTAAAGCAAAATTCAAGCAATAAACTAACTGAGGTTAATCATTAATTAGTGGAAGAAGCAGTTTTTCCACACATAAGAAGAATATGCCACTCTACGGTTTCTTAATACTTTGGCAGCAGTTGAAACAAGTCTATTACAAAATGTTTCTACAAATTTACATTGCACTCCTGGATATTTGTCCAATTCAGTCCAGTTCAGCTGGAAGGCAAATATACCCCCATTTTAGCTCTACAAGAGAATAAAGTAAGGTTTTATGTTCAATTATTTCAAGCCACTTTAAACCAAAAGAAAAACACCTAATTTTTTTTTCTCTGACCACAAACTTTCTTGCCATCATTACTGCGTCACATAAACAGACTGCTATAAAGGTCAAAGATTTTTATTTTAATGATAGCCTCAGTCTCACTGTCACTGTCATTGCCCACGTGAGCATTGAAGTCTCCCAGCAGAACAAGGGAGTCCCCAGAAGGTATGCCCTCTAGCACCCCATCCAGGGACTCCAAAAAGGGTGGGTACTCTAAACTGCTGTTCGGTGCATACGCACAAACAACAGTTAGGACCCGTCCCCCGCACCCGAAGGCGAAGGGAGGCTACCCTCTTGTCCACCGGGGTAAACCCCAATGTACAGGCTCCAAGTCGGGGGGCAATAAGTATACCCACACCCGCTCGGCGCCTCTCACCGGGGGCAACTCCAGAGTGGTAGAGAGTCCAGCCCCTCTCAAGGAGATTGGTTCCAGAGTCCAAGCTGTGCGTCGAGGTGAGTCCGACTATATCTAGCCGGAACCTCTCAACTTCGCGCACTAGCTCAGGCTCCTTCCCCTTCAGAGAGGTGACATTCCACGTCCCAAGAGCCAGCTTCTGTAGCCGAGGATCCGACCGCCTAGGTCCCCGCCTTCGGCCACCACCCAACTCACACTGCACCCGACCTCCTTGGCCCCTCCCATAGGTGGTGAGCCCATGGGAAGGGGGACCCACGTTGCCTCTTCGGGCTGTGCCCGGCCGAGCCCCATGGGTGCAGGCCCGGCCACCAGGCGCTCGCCATCGAGCCCCACCTCCAGGCCTGGCTCCAGAGTGGGGCCCCGGTGACCCGCGTCCGGGCAAGGGAAAACGCCGTCCAAAATTGTTTTCCATCATAGGAGGTTTTGTTTAACCGCTCTTTGTCTCATCCCTCACCTAGGACCAGTTTGCCTTGGGTGGCCCTACCAGGGGCATAAAGTCCCGGACAACAGAGCTCCTAGGATCATTGGGACACACAAACCCCTCCACCACGATAAGGTGGCGGTTAAAGGATGATCGACTTTGTGGTCGTGTCATCGGACTTGTGGCCACATGTCTTGGACACTCGGGTGAAGAGAGGGGCGGAGCTGTCAACTGATCACCACCTGGTGGTGAGTTGGCTTCGATGGTGGGGGAGGATGCCGGTCAGGCGTGGTAGGCCCAAACGTGTTGTGAGGGTCTGCTGGGAACATCTGGCAGAGCCCCCTGTCAGAAGTAGCTTCAACTCCCACCTCCGGCAGAACTTCGACCACATCCCGAGGGAGGTGGGGGACATTGAGTCCGAATGGGCCATGTTCCATGCCTCTATTGTTGAGGCAGCTGACCGGAGCTGTGGCCGTAAGGTGGTCGGTGCCTGTCGTGGCGGCAATCCCCGAACCCGTTGGTGGACACCAGCGGTGAAGGATGCCGTCAAGCTGAAGAAGGAGTCCTACAGGACCCTTTTGTCCTGTGGGACCCCGGAGGCAGCTGATAGGTACCGGCAGGCCAAGCGGAATGCGGCTTTGGTGGTTGCGGAGGCAAAAACTCGGGTGTGGGAGGAGTTTGGGGAGGCCATGGAGAACGACTTTCGGACGGCTTCAAAGAGATTCTGGTCCACCATCCGGCGTCTCAGGAAGGGGAAGCAGTGCAGTGTCAACACTGTATATGGTGGGGATGGTGCGCTGCTGACCTCGACTCGGGACGTTGTGGGTCGGTGGGGGGAGTACTTCGAAGACCTCCTCAATCCCATTAACATGCCTTCCAATGAGGAAGCAGAGCCTGGGGACTCAGAGGTGGGCTCCCCCATCTCTGGGACTGAGGTCACCGAGGTGGTCAAAAAACTCCTTGGTGGCAGGGCCCCGGGGGGTGGATGAGATACACCCGGAGTTCCTCAAGGCTCTGGATGTTGTAGGACTGTCTTGGTTGACACGCCTCTGCAACATCGCATGGACATCAGGGACAGTGCCTCTGGATTGGCAGACCGGGGTGGTGGTCCCCCTCTTTAAGAAGGGGGATCGGAGGGTGTGTTCCAACTACAGAGGGATCACACTCCTCAGCCTCCCTGGAAAAGTCTATTCAGGGGTCCTGGAGAGGAGGGTCCGTCGGATAGTCGAGCCTCGGATTCAGGAGGAACAGTGTGGTTTTCGTCCTGGTCGCGGAACAGTGGACCAGATCTATACCCTTAGCAGGGTCCTGGAGGGTGCATGGGAGTTTGCCCCAACCAGTCTACATGTGTTTTGTGGACTTGGAAAAGGCATTCGACCGTGTCCCTCGGGGAATCCTGTGGGGGGTACTCCGAGAGTATGGGGTACCGGCCCCCCTGATAAGGGCTGTTCGGTCCCTGTACGATCGGTGCCAGAGCTTGGTCCGCATTGCCGGCAGTAAGTCGAACCCGTTTCCAGTGAGAGTTGGACTCCGCCAGGGCTGCCCTTTGTCACCGATTCTGTTCATAACTTTTATGGACAGAATTTCTAGGTGCAGCCAGGGCGTTGAGGGGGTCCGGTTTGGTGGGCTCAGGATTGGGTCACTGCTTTTTGCAGATGATGTTGTCCTGTTTGCTTCATCAGGCCGTGATCTTCAGCTCTCTCTGGATCGGTTCGCAGCCGAGTGTGAAGCGGCTGGGATGAGAATCAGCACCTCCAAATCCGAGACCATGGTCCTCAGCCGGAAAAGGGTGGAGTGCCCTCTCAGGGTTGGTAACGAGATCCTGCCCCAAGTGGAGGAGTTCAAGTAT
The DNA here is from genome assembly GCF_900747795.2 of Erpetoichthys calabaricus. Classification (NCBI taxonomy): domain Eukaryota; kingdom Metazoa; phylum Chordata; class Cladistia; order Polypteriformes; family Polypteridae; genus Erpetoichthys; species Erpetoichthys calabaricus. The sequence goes on along the minus strand of NC_041397.2, from coordinate 225,530,183 downwards.
CTCGGGGTCTTGTTCACGAGTGAGGGAAGAATGAAGTGTGAGATCGACAGGCGGATCGGTGCGGCATCCGCAGTAATGCGGGCTCTGCATCGGTCTGTCGTGGTGAAAAAGGAGCTGAGCCGCAAGGCGAAGCTCTCAATTTACCAGTCGATCTATGTTCCTACCCTCACCTATGGTCATGAACTATGGGTAGTGACCGAAAGAACGAGATCGCGAATACAAGCGGCTGAAATGAGTTTCCTCCGCAGGGTGTCTGGGCTTTCCCTTAAAGATAGGGTGAGAAGCTCAGTCATCCGGGAGGGGCTCAGAGTAGAGCCGCTGCTCCTCTGCATCGAGAGGAGTCAGATGAGGTGGCTCGGGCATCTGATCAGGATGCCTCCTGGACGCCTCCCTGGTGAGGTGTTCCGGGCACATCTAACCGGGAGGAGGCCCCGGGGAAGACCCAGGACACGTTGGAGGGACTATGTCTCTCGACTGGCCTGGGAACGCCTTGGGATTCTCCCGGAAGAGCTAGAAGAAGTGGCCGGGGAGAGGGAAGTCTGGGCATCTCTGCTCAAGCTGCTGCCCCCGCGACCTGACCTCGGATAAGCGGGAGACAATGGATGGATGGATGGATGATAGCCTCAGTCATAGCCTCAGATCTTAGTCACTGAGGTCTCTTCTTTAAGTTATGGTAGACAGCACGATGAGATAATGGATCTTTCTTGTATTACTATTTTGTATACTTGTATAACAATAAATATAATGGTATGTTAAATGATTAAAAACCTCACTGACCACAACTGTGCACAAACACCTGCTTTTAGTAAATATGATGTATATATTATCTTTATTTTATATATAGTATTTTATTTTTATTTACCTGTATTTAAAATTTGTATCCTAGATCTGTAGAAAGTCTAGGTGAATATGTGAGACTAAATAATCTCTTTAGTGGTTTTTTTTTTCCCCTGGCTGAAACTGGTAAATAAAGAAAAATAGCTACTTTTTGGAATGCATTTGGTAATTTGTCTGCTTTAACTAATAAATATCAAATATTACATATAACTTCTATGATCATCACAATCCATATTCATTGGGTATATCATTCTGCAAAAATAATTGATTTTTCCTAACAATCTGAGTTGTGTATCTCAATAAAAATGTTATTCTGTTGTTGATTTAGAAGTAAAATCTGCTTTTTCCAAAATCTAATTTTAAAACCATATAGATAATCTGCATTCTGGCATTACAATATTAGACATTCTAACCACTTTGTGATCCAAAGCACATTGTCCTTGAGAAACATCATTATAATAAAGTAAGATTTTTCTTTATAAGCAGTGAAGGAAATTTAGAACAATTTGCTTCATTAGTTTTTAAACCAAAAAACTGTGAACACCTAAAAACTATATATAGAGTTAAATTATTTTTTTTTCTAAATGAACCTTACAGTTAAGCTATGATTTTGAATTATTTATCTTTTCAGACAGTAAGGTAAAGTGCCAGGTGGCCAGAAAGATAAGCAGCTCCCAAAGTGTCTGAGGCAAGGAGATTATTATTTTGTTATGTTTACATTTCCAGTTCTGCTTGTGGTTCAATGTGTCCAGCAACCATTCAAACAAAGCTCAACACATAAATCATTGAGAGTAAAAGCCATAAATAAAATGGTTGAAATAAAAAAGTATGCCTTAAGGATTCTACTAATGTTGAACAATTGATAAGGAGCTTAGACAAATGCACGCGGATTTCAAACAAATGTGTCAATATATAACAATAGTGGCATAACAAGAAAAGCAAACAGAAATGTTGAGTATTTTCCCCATTTTCAGAATCGTCTTATTTCTGATTGCAGGGTAACAGTTACAGTATGGACTAAAAGCTCATTAACTAAGTCAATTAACAACAGCATTAATAAATGCCCTTACAGTTATAAAAGGTAAAATTTAAGACATTGCTCTTAATTTTACATTGGACAAGAAAACTCACTAACAAGGAATTAAATATTTATATAATGACAAAAACAGAAAGAAAAACTGTTACAGCTCTGTATAAATGTGGTAGCCATGCATCTGTTTAAGTAAGCTGAAAACAACATATATCATGTAATAATATCATCATGTGCTGTAAAATGTTCAAACTTGCTAATATAGTTTTGTGTCACAATGGACTGCAGCCTATGCTGACAGTACTAGGCATGAGGCAGTAGTGAACAGAGAACAGGGCACCAGTCCATCACAGAAGAAACCTAAACACACCTGTGTTCACTTATACAGAACAAATGTAGAGACACAATATTATTTATCCTGCCTGTATTCAGGACATAAAAGGAAACCCAGTGTACGTGGAGAAAAATCCAATGAAACTACCCAAAAACCATCCACTTGTTACACAAATTAGCTATCACGCAAACAGTACTTGATAATGAAAATAAAAACTTCACTTTCAGGAACAAATATAGCTTTGTGCTTTTGTTTAAGCAAATGTTAACGTTTAATTTACACACAACAAATACTTTACGATTATAAATATTTAAAGAAATGCATTACCAATGAAATAACAATACATTTTGGAATATCATACTTACCACAATTGCAAGGAGTTTGCCTCACTTTCCGGAATGTAAAGGAAGTTCTGGTTTCTCTCTTGTTTAATGTTAAGTTCCCGAGATCACTACTAACTATCTGTGCTGCATCAGCATTAATAACTGGAACAACATCAGATTTTCTGGGAGTAATCCTGTCCAAAAAAAAAAGTCATCCATCTTAACCTGCACCAGAAGCTTTAGGTTCAAATTCAAATTAGGAGCTAGTGCTTGGTTTGACAAAAGTGCACTGCATAGAAATATATTATAAAATTTGGATATTCAGTAGTTGCCAAATGTTTTTTCTCAACAGAATTTGGAACTAAATGGATAATGGAAAACGTAAATAATGCTGATGTTAACAAGTAAATAACATTCCAATTATTAACTAAATCATTTCTAACAGCTACATGGACAAAAAAAAGACTGTAGTCCCTTGATTTATTTAAAGAAACACAAAGCATAATTGCAAGCATTTAAATTAATGTTGCTTCCATTTCAGAAATACCTGGATAAGACAGCAGTGCATTACTTTTAACCTAACATGAACATTAGTGTCCTGCGGTGGGTTGGCACCCTGCCCGGGATTGGTTCCTGCCTTGTGCCCTGTGTTGGCTGGGATGGGCTCCAGCAGACCCCCGTGACCCTGTGTTCGGATTCAGCGGGTTGGATGATGGATGGATGGATGAACATTAGTGGCCTGTGAGAGGAAGACTATGGATGAACTCAACTTAAATATTCATGGGAAATGAGCAAACTTCACACCCAAAGTTACTGGGATGGCTACCGAAATCACATTCCTAAAGCTGCTCAGGGAATTCCCTTCTCTACCATGACATCATTTGACACCATGGATCTACGAAATAGACAAGGGCCATAATTAAGATAAACAGCAAAGCAACCAGGTGTTCTGCTATCTCACTGTGTAATCCAGGACACATTTCTTAACCTGCCAGCAATGTTCCCTATAAGAGGCTTTAGCACACAACATTTTCCAGTAGCGCACAAATAAGTGAGCCAAGCTATGCCAGTCCTTAGAAAGAACATTCCATACCAGTACTCTGATTGTAAAAAATATTAAAAAATGACTCAGTGCAAATGTGACCTAAAAAGTACATCTAGAATAATAAATGTGTAAAAAATACTGAACAGCCTAGGCGTTCTACTGACAAGAAATTTGTTTTTACCCATGACTCCACAGATATCTAGACTCTCCTTTCATCACCAGTAAACTTCTCTGAGGCAGAAGCACAGATACATTTTGTCCATCAGGATGTTTAAAATCCATTACTATCTGAAATGAAAAATTAAAAATAAGTATAACTACTTTTCATAGGAAAATTATTCAAAGTATTACATAGTGGTTGCTCTTTTCATATATTTGTTTTCAAGAAGTTCAAATGCATCTTCCTTCTTTTCCCTCTGTCAACAACATTACAAAATAAAGGTTGCATAACTGTTACATCTAACAAATGTGCAAAATAACTTGTAAATATAAAAACAATGGAACACATCACCAGTTGAAAAAGAAACAACTATATACAGCATCAACAGCATCCTGTAAAAGGTACCAATAAGGTTAAAGTAATGTTAGGTTACTATAGTAACTGAACATAACAAAAAGTACTGATCAATGAACTCATCCTCACTATTAGAATGGATGTCAAGAAGGAAAAACTTTAACATGGTGACAAAATTTAGCAATTTATGTCATCATGTATGTGTTGTAATGTGCCCTGTTAAAATGTAGGTAGTATAAGAATCAATGCCCCTTCATCTAAATTCATGGCTTTCTTACCATAAAGAGTTGCATTATTTATCCCCTACTCATGCATTCAGAAAAAAACCTTTTACAATAATCAAATGAAATAAATTTAATGTTCAAACAAACCCAGTGCGGACCAAAAGTTCTAGAATGAAAAAACAAACATCCATCAGCTTGTTGCCCTATTGCTTGTAACTCTGTTTATTTATTTATTTATTTTTTAAAGCTCAAAAAGGAAAAGAATCAGTCTTCCACAGACTCAGTAAACTAGATCTTCCAGTTTACTCAGTGTCAAGACTTGCATTGTAGTTTGCACAGTGGACGGTCTAAGCAACCATGTTGCAAAAATCTTCCACGATACACCAAATAAACAAGCTAACATGTAATGGACGCATACAGATAAGGGTAAAGAGTATACCAGGAAAGGTGAGTTGTGTTTTCTGTTAATTGAAATTAAGTTAAATATTTTAATATGTTCTTGTTTATCACTGTTTTAACAGATTAGCACTGTGTTACATGTTGGTCAAACATAAGAATTTCACTATTCTGTGCAAGTGACAATATTGCTTCTACTACTAATATCATTTGATTGTGCTAGAAATGCATCTCATTAACACTAGAATTCCTGAAGCCTATGAAAAAAATCCCGGCCCGCCTTAAATCCATTCACAACTCTACCATCAGCGTCTTTTGTTTTGTAAATGTGTCGATCAGCACAAGCAGCAAGCAGCCTGTTGTCCCATCCCCCTGCCCCCCCACCCCTTGACAGAGCTTAACTCGCAGGCAAAAAGGTCTCCCAGCTCAAGCCAAGGCTCCTTATCTGCATGTGGGGCGCCTGGAGTTGTATAGGGTAAATAACAGTATATTGTTATTTGGAATACATACATTTCATGTGTGTTCCGTGTCTAAAAAGATCTGAGTAAGTGTAGGATGAAAGGAAATGCGAGAAATGCAAGAAATGCTGAACACATACCTAAAGCAGAAACTTTTTTCCATGTTATACTAATAATGACGAAAAGTGTACAATGTGTGAAGACTTTAGTCCAAATATCAAATAAACATGTGCGTTATTATTCAAGAATATAACAAAAGGAAAAAAAAAGCATTCGATTTACATATGGCTGTCAATGAGTTAAAAAGTCAAGCTCAAATGTCAATCGACAGGAAGTTTACACTTATTCTTGAATGGTGTAGAGGTAAGAACTGATGCATTATAACCCGAAGGTCTCGGGTTTGAGACCAGGCGGTCCATGTTTTGAGTAGTGACCTGCTATTTTTATTATTATTTCTACAATATAATAAAAACACACATTTGATTTAAGTCTGTAACACCCGGTGTAAATTTTGGCTACTTGTAAAAGTTAGCACTTGTTTTTTTATTATTCAGTTTTATTCTCTCAGTGATGTTCAAGTGGTATAACGAACTTGCCTCTCCCTCTTTGAGTTGATGACATTTATCTCCATTCTTTTCACAAGAGCTGTGGCTGATGCCTGCTCAGAACTGTTTGTTGTAGCGACAATCAAAGATACGATGTCCTGTGACCACTATCAGACTGGACAAAGGCAGGATCGTAGCAACAGACAGCTTCTTCACAGCACTTTTGCCGGCTAATAGACTGCTGTAACACAATGCAACTCTGCTCGGCACCATAAAATGGAACTTCCACCTGCAGCTAAGGTCACTTCAGTGCATGACACTAGTGTTTAGATCTGGCAGTGCCGTGCTGACGTTGTATGCGCCCAAAAAGAAGAAGCCTTTGATTTCAGTCTGTAACAGCAGGTTGCTTGTGCTGATCAACGCATTTACAAAACAAAAGACGCTGATGGTAGAGGTGTGAAGGGATTTAAAGTAGGCCGGGATTACAAGTTTTTTCATAAGCTTCAGGATTTCTACTGTTAATGGTAGGATTTTCTTTCTTTTAACAGTTATGGTATGCAAGTGAAAATTATACAATAAAAACAACTCTAAAATAACATTACTTACTGAGACAATATGTTCAGTGTAAACTAGCTTTAACAATCCCACTTTGTTGGCAAAGAGTCTTTGTATGACTGAAAATGATAGAGGATGAATGAAGTTTTAAATAGTTGTGTTTGGCAAAAAAAAAAAACTCTCCACACTAGCAAAATACTAGTTTGCTTAATGTGTTGAATTATGTTCAGTGTCTGAAAGTATAATGTGCCACAAAGTTGACAGAGCACACTCTATGGTAAATAGGAGTGTGATAAGACATGTGGAAGAATAATTTTAGGGTAACATAACTTTCTCCTTAAAGAAACAGCATAAAGGGTTAATAAATGTCAGAAACTTTTACAGGCATATCAGGAAACCAGATAAAGGTCAAGTGAACACAAAATGTACTGCAAGATGACTAAGAGATAACTAAGAAATCTGCAGATGTCCTGTTAACAGCCAGAATGGAAAGTTGTTATATGCACAGAACTTTCAAGGGTGGTGGCTCAACTCAAAGGTATAAGAAGAACCAGAATATAATATAATATACCTTAATTTTATACAAGTCATTTGGGTGTAAACCAACGAACCAACCAGAGTAAATGTATGCATTGATTGACACTGTATGTAAATTCAATAGTTTATAAAATGAACCTCTATTCTTTGTTTCTCTGATTATTCTGATGCTGTAATAAATTGCATTCTTTAATAAGTTGTTTAATTTCTACCATAGACATCATAAAAAAATCAGTACAAGTATGCACTTGACAAATCAGGAATATATTTATTTCTACACAATAACCAGTTCAATTTTTCCTGTCTAAGCACCGTTGGTAATATTTCACAACCAACCCATAAAAGGATGATCTAAATCTACTTAGCTCAGGATTATACTGTGTTTGCGGGAGAGGATAGAAGCTGACCAATCATTTTTTTTATTCAGCACATTAAAGGAATTTTTAGGTGACCTCATGGGCTCATCAGATGAACAGGTGTAATGTTTTAAACTGGGCCCATATGTTTTAGATCAAGGAAACTTTATCTCAGTGTAAAATTAATTTGGTTAAGTACAATAGTATTGAATTACTAAACTATTAGAGAAGAAGAAATTCATAAAACTAACCCACAGAACAAAAGTAAAAATGCTTACTTATACAATACTTGCTGTATTACCCAGTTTCACCTGGGGAATTTCATAAGACAGTGGTCCTTAGTTATAGTCCCTTCAGTTAATCAGATATATTAGAAGTACTATATAACTTCCTACATTTATATATACAATATTTGTTTTTTTTTTTGTTTTTTTAACTAAAGTCTAATATCATTGGCATACAGTGTGGTGTAGTAGTTAAGGCTTTGTACCTTGGACTTCAAACCCTGAAATTTGGGTTCAAATCCCACTATGTGACCATGAGCATGTACAGTATGTCACTTCATCTGTTTGTAAAATTGGAAAAACAAAAGAAATATAACCAATTATATCTCAAATGTTGTAAGCTGCCTTGAATATAGGCATCAGTAAAATAATAGGTAATAATATTATTAGGTCACTGGAGCTGCTTACTCTTGAACCTTCTATTTACAATTACACAGGCGTAAAACAATTCTACTGTAGATCAATTTCTGCTTTTCCTAGTGACTTGGCTTTTGTTGATGGTCATTGTAAAACACAATTTTATAGGATAGTGTATTCTTTTTAATTGAAATGGGTAATCAGTACGAATAATGTGAAATTCAGGTATACATTATTATCATTATTAGTGTTTACGATTTTCACTTGTTTTTGTCATTCAGTCAAGACATTTCTTTTCATGTTTTTGTCAGCTGTATGTTGAATTGTATCTTACTTTAACTTATTACAAACAGCAATAGCGTTTATAGGCTACACATTTATGCTTACCAAGAAATTAATTTAATGTTTTTACTTATGGAGATGTTTCTTTAAGTGGAATTTGGAAGCTTATTGAAACAATCGAGGCCACCCTTTAAAGTCATTAGATACAAGTGTATATTGTTGCATTTGGGTTTCTGAGTTGCACAAAAAGCAAGCCAGGAGTGAACTGGGCAAAGAGACTTTTATTCTACTCAGAAACACAGAAAACTTTATTTGGTTTGCATTGTTGGCAATTCCTTCAGATCAACAGAAGTCGAAGGCATATTCCAGAAAATGAGTACAAACGGTATGCATGACATAGAGGACAAATTACTGGGTAAATGAGCTTGCTTTAAAACTATATATGACTTACACGCTATTAAATGCGGCTGATCCTGTAAGGGTAAACTTTAAAGCTGTTTGAAAGCATGTTTTCTCTTTTGCACATCAAACCCCAATGGACTGTGCGAATGGTCACAATATGTAAAAAATTTTGCAGTGTGCGGTTAGACAGTGCATTTGGGGTTGGGGAGATTTCGGGTATTCCCATGGGCTCACCACCTATGGGAGGGGCCAAGGAGGTCGGGTGCAGTGTGAGTTGGGTGGTGGCCGAAGGCGGGGACCTTGGCGGTCCGATCCTCGGCTACAGAAACTGGCTCTTGGGACGTGGAATGTCACCTCTCTGAAGGGGAAGGAGCCTGAGCTAGTGCGCGAAGTTGAGAGGTTCCAGCTAGATATAGTCGGGCTCACCTCGACGCACAGCTTGGACTCTGGAACCAATCTCCTTGAGAGGGGCTGGACTCTCTACCACTCTGGAGTTGCCCCCGGTGAGAGGCGCCGAGCAGGTGTGGGTATACTTATTGCCCCCCAACTTGGAGCCTGTACATTGGGGTTTACCCCGGTGGACGAGAGGGTAGCCTCCCTTCGCCTTCGGGTGGGGGGACGGGTCCTAACTGTTGTTTGTGCGTATGCACCGAACAGCAGTTCGGAGTACCCACCCTTTTTGGAGTCCCTGGAGGGGGTGCTAGAGGGCATACCTTCTGGGGACTCCCTCGTTCTGCTGGGAGACTTCAATGCTCACGTGGGCAATGACAGTGAGACCTGGAAGGGCGTGATTGGGAGGAATGGCCCCCCTGATCTGAACCCGAGCGGTGTTTTGTTATTGGACTTCTGTGCTCGTCACGGATTGTCCATAACGAACACCATGTTCAAGCATAGGGGTGTTCATATGTGCACTTGGCACCAGGACACCCTAGGCCTCAGTTCGATGATCGACTTTGTGGTCATGTCGTCGGACTTGCGGCCACATGTCTTGGACACTCGGGTGAAGAGAGGGGCGGAGCTGTCAACTGATCACCACCTGGTGGTGAGTTGGCTTCGATGGTGGGGGAGGATGCCGGTCAGGCGTGGTAGGCCCAAACGTGTTGTGAGGGTCTGCTGGGAACGTCTGGCAGAGCCCCCTGTCAGAAGTAGCTTCAACTCCCACCTCCGGCAGAACTTCGACCACATCCTGAGGGAGGTGGGGGACATTGAGTCCGAATGGGCCATGTTCCGTGCCTCTATTGTTGAGGCAGCTGACCGGAGCTGTGGCCGTAAGGTGGTCGGTGCCTGTCGTGGCGGCAATCCCCGAACCCGCTGGTGGACACCGGCGGTGAAGGATGCCGTCAAGCTGAAGAAGGAGTCCTACAGGACCCTTTTGTCCTGTGGGACCCCGGAGGCAGCTGATAGGTACCGGCAGGCCAAGCGGAATGCGGCTTTGGTGGTTGCTGAGGCAAAAACTCGGGCGTGGGAGGAGTTTGGGGAGGCCATGGAGAATGACTTTCGGACGGCTTCGAGGAGATTCTGGTCCACCATCCGGCGTCTCAGGAAGGGGAAGCAGTGCAGTGTCAACACTGTATATGGTGGGGATGGTGCGCTGCTGACCTCGACTCGGGACGTTGTGGGTCGGTGGGGGGAATACTTCGAAGACCTCCTCAATCCCATTAACATGCCTTCCAATGAGGAAGCAGAGCCTGGGGACTCAGAGGTGGGCTCCCCCATCTCTTGGACTGAGGTCACCGAGGTGGTCAAAAAACTCCTTGGTGGCAGGGCCCCGGGGGTGGATGAGATACGCCCAGAGTTCCTCAAGGCTCTGGATGTTGTAGGACTGTCTTGGCTGACACGCCTCTGCAACATCGCATGGACATCAGGGACAGTGCCTCTGGATTGGCAGACCGGGGTGGTGGTCCCCCTCTTTAAGAAGGGGGATCGGAGGGTGTGTTCCAACTACAGAGGGATCACACTCCTCAGCCTCCCTGGAAAAGTCTATTCAGGGGTCCTGGAGAGGAGGGTCCGTCGGATAGTCGAGCCTCGGATTCAGGAGGAACAGTGTGGTTTTCGTCCTGGTCGCGGAACAGTGGACCAGCTCTATACCCTTAGCAGGGTCCTGGAGGGTGCATGGGAGTTTGCCCAACCAGTCTACATGTGTTTCGTGGACTTGGAAAAGGCATTCGACCGTGTCCCTCGGGGAATCCTGTGGGGGGTACTCCGAGAGTATGGGGTACCGGCCCCCCTGATAAGGGCTGTTCAGTCCCTGTACGATCAGTGCCAGAGCTTGGTCCGCATTGCCAGCAGTAAGTCGAACCCGTTTCCAGTGAGAGTTGGACTCCGCCAGGGCTGCCCTTTGTCACCGATTCTGTTCATAACTTTTATGGGCAGAATTTCTAGGCGCAGCCAGGGTGTTGAGGGGGTCCGGTTTGGTGGGCTCAGGATTGGGTCACTGCTTTTTGCAGATGATGTTGTCCTGTTTGCTTCATCAGGCCGTGATCTTCAGCTCTCTCTGGATCGGTTCGCAGCCGAGTGTGTAATGCAGTAATGCGGGCTCTGCATCGGTCTGTCGTGGTGAAAAAGGAGCTGAGCCGCAAGGCGAAGCTCTCAATTTACCAGTCGATCTATGTTCCTACCCTCACCTATGGTCATGAGCTATGGGTAGTGACCGAAAGAACGAGATCGCGAATACAAGCGGCTGAAATGAGTTTCCTCCGCAGGGTGTCTGGGCTTTCCCTTAAAGATAGGGTGAGAAGCTCAGTCATCCGGGAGGGGCTCAGAGTAGAGCCGCTGCTCCTCCGCATCGAGAGGAGTCAGATGAGGTGGCTCGGGCATCTGATCAGGATGCCTCCTGGACGCCTCCCTGGTGAGGTGTTCCAAGCACGTCCAACCGGGAGGAGGCCCCGGGGAAGACCCAGGACACGCTGGAGGGACTATGTCTCTCGACTGGCCTGGGAACGCCTTGGGATTCTCCCGGAAGAGCTAGAAGAAGTGGCCGGGGAGAGGGAAGTCTGGGCATCTCTGCTCAAGCTGCTGCCCCCGCGACCCGACCTTGGATAAGCGGGAGACAATGGATGGATGGATGGATGGAGATTTCGGGTATGGGATTTGGGGAATCCCTGTTCTAAGTAAGCAGATGCGTATGTACAATACATTTAAACCATTTCAGGTGGTGAGGTTGGGGGTCGTCCCCTTCCAAATTACATAGGTACCAATGTACATTACAATTGAGCAGCTCCTGTGGGAACTACTAAGTTTAAAGGTACGTTTTCTGTCCACCTTGTCTTTGATCTGTGAAGAACAGATAGTGACTCTCTTTCCCTGCCTTTTTGCTTCTAATAAAGTGACACCAACACTCACAGTCACAGTGGCTGGCATCCTCCCTGGAACTTTATAGCACTTACTATCCATTGAGCTTTGCACCTTCCTTGAGCTTTGCTGGACTTTCTCTTTCCATTTCATACATGACTGTAGACAGCAAATGTGATTATGTCTGGTTTTTCCTGTCCAGGACACCACCTCTTTTTCAGTCTTCGACCACCGAGTTGGCAAGTGCTGCTAGTGCTGCATCTTTTGTTTGCATAAAGCCCTCATCAGCGCTGCACAGAGCATGTAAGTTAGCAGAATTTTAATAAATATTGATATTAAAATTTAGGGACAAGTAAAATAAAAAAAACTTGTGTTGGATAATTTTGTTTCTATATTGACACCAAGTTTCAACCCAATTCGTTAAGGTATTTTTGAGATTTTAGAGTATTTAGTATTTCTGTTGGGGGGGGGGGGGGGGTGGATGTGGGGATTAACCCTAAATATTGATATATCAAAATGTCCTTTCTTAAAAGATACTGCATCTATTGGCCTAGATATACAATTCTGACAAATTTCAGCTTTTTGACTGAAAAGGAAATAGTGTTTCTGTTGAAAAGGAAGGGAGTGAGTCAGTCTGTCAACTTTGAATTTTACATACAGTATTAGATTTATTATTATAATAATAATAATAATAAGTTACATTTATTGAGCGCCTTTCACTCCATTACAGTTTTATTTTTCTCTTTTCTTCATTATTTAATTACTTATCTGCTGAAGGGGAAATGATCTTATATTGTACAATTTCCTGTTCATTTTACAGAATTCATTATGGTATACTACAAAAATGGATTTACAGTATAGTGCACCAAACCAGCTTCGATTAAGTTTTGTTAGGACAAGGACTATATATAGTTGTCCTAAAGATTCCTGATCAACCAAGATGACTCTGCTTTCTGATTTATGTTGCATTGAAATACAACTTTTTTAAGCAAGCAGGGGTACCTCATTGAATATTTCCGTGTTTGGTTTTCCACATACACACTTTTAAGATTTTTTTTTCTTGTTGCTATTTCATTAGTTTCACTTTTATTTTAGAACTTCTATAAAAACAATATTGGGAATCTTTGGAGTCCCAATATGCTGAATCTTTTAAATAAGATCAGTGAGACGTGTTCGATATTGGTTGTAAGTAGGGCGTGTCTTGCAAGAATCTCATGTTCTACGTCATCGCAAGACGGTCCTGGGTGTGTCTCTTGGCACAAAGTCTCAAGTTTAAGGTCTCCGCGAGATGTTCCGTGGCCATTCTCTTTTATCTTGCGGGTCTTTTAAGTGTCTTCCGTGATCTTAACATGAAGATCACGTCTCGTCTCCCGTCTTTCTCTCCCGGGATTTTTTTTTTATAATAGAGAGATGAAGCCATTCTGTTTATTCAAGAAAAATAACAGTTGCTTAAATTTCAGTACATTACACAATCATATGACCTCAACTGACCATCTACTTGGATTTCGAAATGCTTCAAAGATGTGACTCACACAACTACAGTAATTCCCCTTTAATTTCTGAGGGTGTGACATCTTCTATAGTCTATAATATTTTTTTTTTGTTTTTTTTTTTATTTACCTTGACTAAATTATCAGAGCATTAATACATAACATTACACGTTTCACTGTTAAGATACAGTATTCCTGGAATGAGGGGTCAGACTTTAAAAACCCACTACTGCTGCATCATCAGTATATTAAAAATGTTACTGTACTCTGAAAATTAAAATTTTCTGTTCACTTTTTCCATATCTTCTTTCACCAAATTTTATTTTGTGCTTTTCTTTTAGCATCTTTTTTGATGCTATTTAGAGTTCAATGAGGAAAAAAGGTTATCTGAACCAGAGAATTGTTATTTTTATTTAGAAAAACAAAGATCTGCAATAAATTATCAAAACGGAAAGTAACAAAAACAAGTTACTGAATCTAAAAAAATCATACTTGCAAAGTGTTTTTATTCTAAAGAAAGATTGTATATTTAATGATGGCAAAGTTAGTGAAAGTTTTCTTTACAATGTGAGCATAAGAGAGTCAATTTATTAGTTTAGAATGTGAAGTAGCTTGGGTCTAGTAAATTTACACTTTTCCCAATACACAGAGGAATTTTGGAAAAAGAACACATATTCTTGTCATATTACTTAACAGGGTTCTGCACATCCATCTTCTCTAAGCCAATTACTTCTAGAGTGGTGCAACGAAGTGAAGCGAGACATGACACAGTGTGTCAAGTTTTAACGGAAACCAACACTCATCAATATTATTCCGATTAAGTTTGGCAGTTCACTACATTTCTTTGAAGTATCTAATAAAAAGAAAAAATAAGGATCCTTTGTATAAATGAAACAAAAGCTCTAATTCTGTCATTGACTAATCTTTAAAATGCCAGCTTCCCTTTCCTAATGCCTCCATTTAAACAACACCAAATATTAATACTGAGCAACTGTTTTAGTTTTATTGTATTCAAGTGAATTAATTCACAATATCAATTAAGCAAAAATGTCATAATAAAGGAAGTGGTGTTCCAAATAACATACTTTGGCTGGGATTTTGCAGTGAAATCAAATTACCTGTACAATCTGACAGCTTGCATTGGGATGGAGATGGGAGAGAGCTTAGCCCAACATTGCACATTGAACACATGCTACCACAGAGGAAATTCCTAAATGAAGACAAGTGGTGCCATGAACCAGACTCATTCTGTGGGGTCAGGTGAAATACACTATTAAGAGTCTGGCAGTTTGTAGGAGTGTGGAGCTTAGAGGGAGATGCTCTGTGCAGGTTATTATCTATCCTATTCCCAAGGAAATGGGAGATCTCCTATTGTTGTCTGTGATGCAAACCAGTTCTTTGTGACTTTATCGCCAAAAGGTTACTCATTTGCAGTTCAGAAGTAGCACCTGGCCAGTAACCACCAAAGAGCAAAACCTTAGATTGAGACCAA